>NC_141695.1:1343711161-1344311161 GCF_964263255.1 Lissotriton vulgaris | reverse complement strand
ACAGAATAAATAAATATCCATCAAGATGCAGTTATAAACCTGTACAGCATTCAACATTATCACAGTATTGCACATTTCCTTATTTTTAGTATATGCCAGGTTAAAGAGCCAACCATACAATATATCAGAATCAATCAGTTTGGGATTTGTAGAGCACTGCTAATCACCCATGACGGTATCCAGGCGCTAGGATCCTGCTTCAATCAAAGAACCAGGTCTTGAGTTGCATTCTGAATTCTGTGAGAGAGGCACCTACTCGGAGGTGGAGGGTAAGGTCTTTCCAGGATTTTGCGGTGAGGACTTTGACATATGCCGGGAGTCTGAGTGAGGAAGGCAGAGCGCAGGTTTTTGGAGGTTTGGTGGTAGTTCAATTGGTGGTCGATGCATTCTGGTCCTTGGCCGTGGAGGGCCCTGTAGATGCTTATCAGCATCTTGAATTGGCATCTTTCTTGAATGGGAAGCCAGTGGAGGTTCCTGAGGTGGCGAGTGATGTGGGTATATCTGAGGAGGTTGAGAATGAGCCTGGCAGCTGAGTTCTTCTGGAGCCTTTTCAAAAGTTGAGTGGTGATTACTGCATAGAGCATGTTGCCATATTAGAGTCGGCTGGTAACTAGGGCTTGGGTGACTTTTTTCCTGGTGTCAACGGGGAGCCATTTGAAGACCTTTCAGAGCATGAGATGGGTGTTGAAGAAGTTGAAGCCGACTGGGTGATCTGATGTTTCTTGGATAGTTTGCTGTCCCGGATGATGCCAAGGCTGCTGGCATTGTCTGTCGGTGTGGGTCTAAGTTCGGAGCTTCAGGCAGGTGGCCTTCATTCAGCGACGCTCGTCATGCAGTTGTGGAAGTGGTTTCTGTTGGTGGAGGGTTCTTCTGAGAGAGAGAGAGGATGAGCTGGGTGTTGTCTGCATAGGAAATTATGTTGAGGCTGTGTGTTCTGAGGATGTTGTCCAGCAGCGTCATGTAGGTATTGAATAGGGTGAGGCTGAGGGATGAGGCTTGTGGGATGCCACTGATGATGGTCTTGGTTTCTGACATGATCGCTGGTAAGCGGCTTTTCTGGATTCTTCTTGTACGGAAAGATGTTATCCATTTGAGGGATCCGGATGTGGCGGAGTCTCTTCATGAGGGTGTGGTGGTATACTGTGTCTAAAACTGCTGAGAGGTCAAGGAGGATCAGGGCTGCTGTGCTTCCTGGGCCAAAGAGGGTTCTTATGTTGTCAGTGGCAGCAATCAGGGTGGTTTCAGAGCTACCGTAGGCCTGGAAGCCGGTCTTGGAGGTGTACAGGGATTGTTGTTCTCCAGACGTTGAGTGAGTTGTCAGTTGATTGCCTTCTCGAGGAATTTGGTGGGAAAGGACAGAAGAAAGAAGAAAGATAGGGTGGTAGTTCTTGAGATCGCTTGGGTCGGCGGATGGTTTCTTGAGGAGGGGTGTGACCTTTGCGTATTTTCCATTGATCTGGAAAGGTGGCTGTGGTGATGAATGCGTTGAAAATGGAGGTGCGTTTGCTGCTTGTTTACTCCAGTATTGGAACTTTCATAGATTCCCATAGTTTGTATCATTCCCCGTCGTCGGAATGGGAGACTCAGTAAATAAAATAACAGAGCAGTAGGTACAAAAGAGAAAGAAAAAGGCCTAGGCCTCATATCATTTTGTAGCATATCCTCCTCTTTTTGTAAAAGAGACCAAACTAATGCAACAACCAATCAGATCAGCCTCACCCCTTAGAACCTTCCTGAGAGAGCCTCAGATCCTCAGATTTTCTACCGCACGTTGTGCTAGGGATTCTCTACTGAGCTCTGCTCAGATTTCTCTTCAACTTCTGTGTTTCATCTGTTTTTCTACAGTTTTCTCTTCAGGATGTCAGATAAGAAGAGGCTTTATGTGGAGGACAAGCATAAAGATTGTATTTATTGCTTGTACCCTGACCACAAGGCCACTGACTGTAAGATCTGTTGGACCTTCATTCAAAGACCTTGAGAGACCGCGAGGGACGTGTACTTATCTGGCTACAAAAGTTAATGTCACGAAAGGAACCAATATCCAGTGACAGTGATAATGCCTCCTCTGCGACATCTTCGAGGAGATCTCAAAAAAGGGGTAGGTCTTCTCCTTCTACTACGGTTGACTCCCCTGCCAAGACTTTGCAAAAGACCTCTGATAGGTCTGACAGGCGCAGTCCCATCAAATCTCCTTACCGAGGTGTAAAGGAGAGGGAAGGACTGGTTTCTGAGGTACTTTCAAGTTTAAGTTTATTATGTTTTTTTGGCTCTCAAAAGAGGGCCACATAAAGCAAACACATCATTATACACCATTTTTTACAATAAAATCAGAAAGAACAAAAATAAAGGAATCATTTCATAGGCACTGGCCGAACAATTATCTAACAATATCTCTAGGTATCAATAATAAATATCTAAAAACCCTTTAAAAAAGTTAAAAATTATGAAACAGAACATTTCATTTGGTGGACAATAAAGTGCATGGAAAAAAGTTTTTACATTTAAGATTCCTAATTGTAGACAAATAGGTTCTAACCATTTAGAGCGTAGTGGACGTAATGCAGGACAAATAAACAGCACATGATTTCGGTCCTGCACTGCATTATTACAGAGATTACATACTGGAGATGATCCATACTACTTTGCTAAAAGAGGATTTATAGGAAGCAAATCATGTCTTAAAAGGTACCATAACCTACGGACTCTATGAGGGATATTCCAAGTGAGATATTGATGGGCCTGCTTTGGTGAGTACGTGCTTAACAGTAAATCCCTTCCTTTTTTTCCGTGTAGGGCAGTCATATCCAGTTTAAAACAGAGTTCCCAAGATGCATATTTCAGTTGAGACTTTAGTTGAGAAGGAGAAAGTAAAAACAAAGTACTTGCATCCAACTCAAACAGTGTTACCGCTTTTCTAAAGTTTTTTACTAGTAGGGAAAACTCGTTTAAATTGCCCAGAAGTTCATTTTTAATGGATTCCCGTAGGGAACCCGATTTACCTCTGGCCAAACAGGCCACCCACCTTACTAGGGCAATCAACCCCTGTACCCAACAACTCCGGAGACCAAATTCCAGCCTGCATGATGACACAGAGCAAGCTGTTTTAAGGGAAGAAATTCTTCTTAGTACCTTTCCTTCCATTACCTGCAAGAATCCCCAATGTCTTAACTCCACCAATTCTATTCCGTACAGTAGAGTTGCAGGGATCTTTGCTCTATATACTTCCAAAAATCGTGCAAAGTGTCTTTTTCCTGTAGCAGAATACAAGGAACATAACCCCATACCATGAGCCAATGCTTTACGCGAATTGTGCTCAATGTGGGGTTTCTCACTTAGGTTTGCTGAAATTATTTTACCTAAGAAGGTGTAAGTTTTAACCACCTCTAGTTTCTGTCCTCCTATAGCCCATCTAAAGTTTTCAGACCTACATTTTTTCCTTCCAAAAATGCACATGATTTTGCTTTTAGAAGCATTGATCTTCATAAAATGTGCTTCTGCAAATAAATGTAATGCTTGCAGGCGGTTAGACAAGCCCTTCGGAGTTAAGTCTAAGATGAGAATATCATCCGCATACATTAAAACCGAAATGGATGTCCCTCCAATTACCGGGGCTAACCCACCACAAGCTGCAATGGAAGCAGGTAGGTCTGCAGTATATAATGAAAACAATATAGGGGCCAATATACACCCTTGTTTTAATCCATTCGGAGAAGGGATAGACTGTGAAAGGCCCCTTTCTCCGCCTTGTAACACCTTACACCATGTGTTCGAGTGGAGGGATTTTACAAGTTCGAGTAGCTGTGGTGGCATACCCAATGCAGCTAGCTTTCTCCACAGCGTTGGACGGTCCACCTTGTCAAACGCTGTGGAGAAGTCTATGAATGCCGCATATATTCCACCTCCTCGAACTCGTACATATTTGTCCACAATCACCCGAAGAGCTGTTAAATTATAAAGTGTACCATGCTCTTTACGGAATCCGGTTTGTTCCAAGGGTAAGATTCCATTTGTCTCCACCCAATCAGTGATTAATTTTAAAAGACATTTAGCAAAAACTTTTCCTATTGAATCCAATAAAGCTAATAAACGGTAATTCATGGGTTTATCCCGCTCTCCCTTCTTAAATATGGGTATTAGTATACTTCCCCTCCAAGATGTAGGAACTAATCTCGATAAGAAGCATGCTTGAAACAAAGGAAGGAGAATCCTACTCCATTAGGTGACATCTTGCTTCAGTAATGACATGGGCAACTCGTCCGGACCCATTGCTCCGGATGAGCGCATACTCTTTATCACGGAAGCAATGGATTTCTCGGACGGGAGCTCTATATTGTGCTCACTATTCGAGACAGGGTCACAATCATCACCCTCTACGCCGTTAGATGCGTACAGACTCGATATAAATGAAGTCCAGACATCTTCAGCAATAGAGATGGGAATAGGGGAAGTTCTTGCACCACATCCCTTACCAATTATGGACCAGAATTCTCTAGATTTACCGAAGACCGATGCCTCCCTTAAACTAATCCAGAGTGAGTCTTCTTTTTCTTTTTTTAATTTTGTTCTCAGTCTGGTCCTCCTTCTTTTTAGTAAGGCTAACTTATGATCATTTTCCCTGGATCTACATAGGAACTGTTGCCTCACAAGTTTATTTATTTCTTTATTTAAGGGTAATATTATACTAGGAACGAAGTTCAACTTCCTAGGATATCTTGGCTTCTTTGCAGTCGAAGTAAGCTTCTTCATAAAGATTTCAAAATGTAAGAATTCACTACCCTGCCATTCTTCTAATTCAAGTAAAGTTTGTGCAAGGATGTTTTGCACATCCTTCATAGTGATAGGCTCCCAGAAGTACTTTCTATTCAGAAGGTGAGCCATGGGCCTTCTATGTCACCTCCACCCTCCGAGAAGCCAAAGCTGCTAAAAAAAACAGCTTCAGTACCTCCTGAGGGAAAATCTGACAAGCAGATCCGTCCATCGACGATGACAACATCAGGTACGTCGACGACGGCGTCAAAGATTCAATTGACGATGATTTCAGTTCCATCGACGGGCTCGTTGACGAGAGCTTCGTCGTCTTCAGTGCCTTCGTCGATGCTACTATCTGAGGTGCCAGTCACAATGTCGTCGACGATGATGACTACCTCAGCTTCGACAAGGATGACGTTGATGATGGTGTTGACGGCGACAATGTCGACGTCAACATCTACATTGGTACTGACGACGAGCTCGTCGACGGTTCCGCCACCGATCATTCCATCGTTGTCGATGGTCCAATCTTTATCGACGATTCCTCCTCCGACAACCTCGTCTTCGATCTCGTCGACGATACAAAAAGTGGCAATTTCAATAAAAAGATGCCAGATTACCCCGGATATGACATCTCCTCTGAGAGTGACACCACTACCTCCAGTACTACTTTTGGAGGAGGAATTTTCTGACGAGGATGAGGGTCCTTATGTGGTTGCATACAGCCCATTCCAATTGCGTGTAAAATACCAAGGACTCAGACTCCAAGGACTATTATATGGACCAACAGCAATACCTGCCACAAACTAGATCTCAAGAACAGTCACAGCAGGGCATGATAGCCATGCCGTCTTCACTTATTAATGATCTACAATTCATGTTGTTGGATTACAGGAGAAGATTTCCATCACAATCCTCCGACAAACCGACAGTGCAGGTACCTCCACCTCAACAAAAAGAGGTGGCTACAAACTATTTTTCTGACACTGTAGTTCCTCAACTTTCACAAGCTCCAGTCCCGGAACCAACAGATCGTCACCAGAATGTTGTCACAGTGCATTTTGACTCACCAGATGATGACCAGAACATAGAAAAAGTTCCAGATCCAGACAGGGAATGGGATGACTACGTTATTCTGGATCCTGCTTCACCATCACTGGATACGGTGGATTCTCCTCCAGCGGATATTGGAGGCTTCCACAATTTAATGGAAAGGGCTTCTAAACGGTTTGATCTTCCCATACCAGCAGTACAGTTGGAATATTTTCTTTATGATTTTAAAGAGCCTTACCCAAAGTCTGTCCGTTCTATTCCGATTGTGGAACATGTATGGAGTGAGGGTATGAAGGTAATGCAGTCTCCAGCTACCGTCATCCCTGTTCTTCCTCGACTGGAGAAAAAATACAAGGCTCCAGAGGATAGTCCTGCTTGCCTGATTGGCCAATCGAAGCCGGACTCTGTGATTTCCCAAGTGACCCAGAGGAATCCATCAGCTCCCCTTACCACACCACCGGATAAGAAGGGTAGGTGATTAGATAATGTCCAGCCTCCTGGTCAGGGCTGCTAACGCCTTAGCAATTTTGGGGCGATATGATCGCCAAATGTGGTGCGACTTATCTCTTTATTTGGACCAGCTGCCAGAGGGATCAAAAGCAGACGCAAAGAAGATCCTGGAGAAAGGAGAGCGTTCTTCTTCAGAAATAATTGATTGTGCAATGCACATTTCTTCCACTGCTTTCCGCTCTTTGTTGGGTGCGGCTGTCCTTAGACGACAAGGTTGACTTTGGGCCACCTGGTTTCGCCTGGAAGTTCAAAATAAGATCCTAGATGTGCCATCTGATGGAGAAATGTTTTTTGGAACGCATGTGGACGACGGGCTACAGGATATAAAAAAGGGCGCGAAAACGGCAAAGTCCCTTGGGACTTTGCAATACCGCAAAGTACCTTTCCGTGGAGCAAGAGGGGGAGGTTTTTCATCATACAGGGGTGGATTCCAGCAGCAGCGCTATTACTCCTATTCGCAGCAGTCGCAGTCTTATAGACCCCAGTATTCTCAGCGACAAGGCCAATTGTCATCTTTCTCTCTCCAACCTTCAAGAGGACGACAAGGGCGTCAGGGGAGAGATTCTTGTAAGCGCCAATAGCGGCTTCCCAACTCTGTCTATTGTTCCTTCACCACCTGTAACACCAGGGGGGGCAGGATATCACAACACCTCCACAGCTGGGAAATCATAATATCAGATCAGTGGGTCCTCAATATCATCCGGTTTGCCACACACTAGAGTTTCAGCACCTTCCACCCACCAGAGCCCCTCGCGCCACCGAATCCAAACATCTACACCTTCTACGTCTAGAAGCTCACCAACTGCTTCTCAAAGGAGCGATAGAACCTGTACCTCTGTCCCAATGAGGTAAAGGATTTTATTGCCGGTTCTTCATCGTTCGCAAGACAGTAGAAGAATGGCGCCCAATCTTAGACCTGAGGGAGCTCAACTCCTATCTCATAAAACTCTTGTTTCGGATAATATCCCTTCAGGACATTTTGCGGCTTCTCAATCCAGACGATTACATGGCCACTCTGGTCTCGAGGACGCATACTTCCATGTTCCTATCCACCCGGCCCACATAGGAGGTTTCTACGCTTTACAAGAGCCATTTTCAATTCAAGGTCCTGCCTTTCAGACTCAGATCTGTGCCGCGGATATTCACAAAGGTGTTGGTCCCAGTTGCAGCTTTTCACAGAAAACAATTGCTAGATGTTTTCCCTTGCCTAAACAATTGGTTAAAAAAAAGCACCGTCTTCTCAGGCAACTACAAGAGCAGTTGAAGGTTTCATTCAACTTTTCAATCATCTGGGTCTTCAACTTAACAAGGACAAATCAGTCCTCTGTCCTTCCAGGAAACCCAAGTTTCTGGGGCCATTCTGGATACAACTTGTTGCAAAGCTTTTCCATCAGAAGAAAGACAGAAAAGACTGATTTCCTCCGCCCGCCGATTACAAACAAGACGGTCTCTGTCTGTTCGCCTATACAAATCTCTTCTAGGATCAATCTCATCTTGCATTCCCTTAATTCCGCAATGCAGGCTTCGTATGCGCCCGCTACAAAAGCAACTGGACATGCAGTGGCGCCAAGCGGAAGGCTTGTTCGACGACAAGATAATCATCACTCCTCTTATGAAAGAGGCGGTCAGCTAATGGATGATCAAGGACAATATCTCAAAGAGTCTCACTTTCACAATTACTCCAGCTTCTTTGATACTTTTTTAAAAAAATTAATTTATTTATTGGCATTTCAAAAAAACAAAAACAGGCACAAAGGACAAAGGCATCAAATCAAGACATTGGAGAAAACATACTGAGTTTAAGTATAAAAACAAACCATCTAGAAATGGTACAATTCCATAAACACAATTCAAATGTAGAGCATCCCAATGTGACAGCAAAAGTCATAAAGAGCCCGGAATATGTCAGTTTACCATCCTAGTGTACGCCTCTCCCTCGGATCGTGGCAAAACCCCACCTGAGGCGAGTACCTCCATCCTCCATGTATGTGGTCTGTCTGGAAAGCGTGCATTTCCCAGAGTGTGGACCCCCCACAAGGAGAATTATGTATCCGCCGTTAAGCTACCCACCCCCGTATGTGTGTCTGCACTCTCAACATCTGATGTGTCCTGTGTGGGCCTCCTGTCCAAGAATAATTACCAAAAGTTCTCAGGTATGTTACGTGGGGGCAACAATTCCCTATATAATTCTGTCTGTGTTCTGCAATATAGCATTTCGTTAGTCCACTGCATTAACGATGGCGTAGGACCTCGCATCCAAGAGAGAGCAACGCACCTCCTGGCAATGAGAAAGGCCATATCGACCAGCTTCTAAGGCCCTTCTGGAGGGGTTTAGAGAAGCCCAGAATAGCCAACAGTGGGTCCGGAGACAGTGTTAGGTCAGTGACCCTATTCACTTCCTCATATACCATACACCAAAAAGATGCAATCCCCGGACAAGACCAGGCCACATGGAGAAAATCGGCCACCATCGCTCTGCATCTCTCACATTGGGGGCTCTCTCGTAGTCCATATCTATTGAGTCTTTCAGGGGTATAATACAGCCTGTTCAGGAATTTAAAATGCATCAGCCGGTGTCGTCTGTTGAGCGATATTCGCTTTGTGCTCGAGCAGCAGTACTGCCATTTCTCGTCTGTCATTTCTACTGCTAAGTCTCTCTGCCATTCCAAGCGTGGTTAAGCATATTCCGCATTCCTTTCCGAGAGGGCTATACGATACAAAGTGGATACTAATTTAGTAGGGAACTTGGCCTTAATAATGTTGGTTAAGGCCGTAACCTCCGGGGGTACCGTTATGTCTTCCCCTAGGAGGTCCTTGAGCGCATGTCGCACCCTATGGAACTGGAAGCATGACAGTAGTGAATGGGATTCTCCCTCCGACTCGATCTCAGCCCAGGAGCGTGCAGTGCCTTCCCCAAAAAGATCCCCCATATTGTGTATATCTAATGTTCCCAACGCTGGTATCACCC
This sequence comes from Lissotriton vulgaris, assembly GCF_964263255.1. NCBI lineage: Eukaryota > Metazoa > Chordata > Amphibia > Caudata > Salamandridae > Lissotriton > Lissotriton vulgaris. The sequence goes on along the minus strand of NC_141695.1, from coordinate 1,344,301,881 downwards.
CTTTTTCCCTGCATGGAGCAAGCCAAGAACACCATACGAGAGGAGTCACAGGGGCATATAACAAGCTGCAAGCTTGGACATCCATCACATGGTGCCACGCGTGTTTGACCGCATTTAGCAAATATAGGATACCAGTGCGGCGGTTTCGAGCCGAGACAGTAACGCGGGCAGAGGGACAGGGTCTGCGACAATAGTTTCTCTGCGTATATGTGGGATCTCTGCTGGGCCGTGGATCCAGTGATAGGCATGCAAGATTTGTGCCGCCTTGTAATAAAGTTCCAGGTCAGGGGCGCTCAGGCCACCCGCCAAGTACGGTCGAGTGAGTATTTTCCATGCCACCCTCGGCTGTTTCCCCGCCCAGGCCAGGCGTATCATTGAGTGTAGCTGCCGAAAAAATGCTTTGGACAACACCATTGGTATATTAGTAAACATGAATAGGAAACGAGGCAGTACCATCATTTTCATGAGGGAGACCCGCCCCATTAGTGACAATGATAAAGCGATCCACCTTTCAGTGTCATCTTCCAGTTTGGAGATGGCGACCCCGTAGTTCTCCCTCATCACGACCTCTGAGTCCGTATGCAGATGGATCCCTAGGTATCTCACCGCTTCTGTGGTCCACTGAAGAGGGTATTCTGGAGCCACTCTCTTCGTGTCCGGTGTAAGTGGAAACATAATAGATTTATTCCAGTTCACGTTTATACCCGAGAGGGAGCTGAATTACACCACCTCGCGCAGCACCGTGGAAAGGTGAGCTTCTGTCAGTGTCAATGAGGCCTTCGGGTTAACCCACGTCAGTACATCCCCAGCATGCAAGGTAAATTCCGCCGAGTGGACATTGCCCAAAAAAAACCTGGTATGCAATATAGGGCTGTCCGGTGAAGGTGCGGCTCCTGCAAGAGCGCAATGTCAACTATATGTCTGGAGAGGTAGTGTAGGACCTTCCTAACCTTACGGTGATCGTTAAGACCTCTAACGTTCCAGGTCAACAGCACCAGTGTTTCCAGGGGCTCCCCAGGCGGTGTCATCGCTGGGTTAGCAAAAACAACAAGTGATGGACCGAATGTGGATCAATGTCACACATTCCCCCAGTCAAAAGATCTGGGCCCAAATCCATCGTTTTTTTGCACTCCACACCACCTTGGGTTAGACAATGGCGATATGCAAATCAGCTCTGACCCTGTTGCCCCATGGGAACAGTCCAGTACGAACTACAAAAGCCATGTCCTTCCCATAACGGAATCAAGCATCCGAGGACCGGACCGGTTTCGAGGTAACACCTCTCATCAGCCCGGCTAGCTTGACTCCAAGTGGTGTGGAGTGCCTGGGACCCACGTCTGGGCATCCCCAGCGCACTTAGGGCGGCAATTGCAAAAACAACAAGTGATGGACCGAATGTGGATCAATGTCACACATTCCCCCAGTCAAAAGACCTGGGCCCAAATCCATCGTTTTTTTGCACTCCACACCACCTTGGGTTAGACAATGGCGATATGCAAATCAGCTCTGACCCTGTTGCCCCATGGGAACAGTCCAGTCCGAACTACAAAAGCCATGTCCTTCCCATAACGGAATCAAGCATCCGAGGACCGGACCGGTTTCGAGGTAACACCTCTCATCAGCCCGGCTAGCTTGACTCCAAGTGGTGTGGAGTGCCTGGGACCCACGTCTGGGCATCCCCAGCGCACTTAGGGCGGCAATTGCAAAAACAACAAGTGATGGACCGAATGTGGATCAATGTCACACATTCCCCCAGTCAAAAGATCTGGGCCCAAATCCATCGTTTTTTTGCACTCCACACCACCTTGGGTTAGACAATGGCTATATGCAAATCAGCTCTGACCCTGTTGCCCCATGGGAACAGTCCAGTCCGAACTACAAAAGCCATGTCCTTCCCAGAACGGAATCAAGCATCCGAGGACCGGACCGGTTTCGAGGTAACACCTCTCATCAGCCCGGCTAGCTTGACTCCAAGTGGTGTGGAGTGCCTGGGACCCACGTCTGGGCATCCCCAGCGCACTTAGGGCGGCAATTGCAAAAACAACAAGTGATGGACCGATTGTGGTCAATGTCACACATTCCCCCAGTCAAAAGATCTGGGCCCAAATCCATCCTTTTTTTGCACTCCACACCACCTTGGGTTAGACAATGGCGATATGCAAATCAGCTCTGACCCTGTTGCCCCATGGGAACAGTCCAGTCCGAACTACAAAAGCCATGTCCTTCCCAGAACGGAATCAAGCATCCGAGGACCGGACCGGTTTCGAGGTAACACCTCTCATCAGCCCGGCTAGCTTGACTCCAAGTGGTGTGGAGTGCCTGGGACCCACGTCTGGGCATCCCCAGCGCACTTAGGGCGGCAATTGCAAAAACAACAAGTGATGGACCGAATGTGGATCAATGTCACACATTCCCCCAGTCAAAAGATCTGGGCCCAAATCCATCGTTTTTTTGCACTCCACACCACCTTGGGTTAGACAATGGCGATATGCAAATCAGCTCTGACCCTGTTGCCCCATGGGAACAGTCCAGTCCGAACTACAAAAGCCATGTCCTTCCCAGAACGGAATCAAGCATCCGAGGACCGGACCGGTTTCGAGGTAACACCTCTCATCAGCCCGGCTAGCTTGACTCCAAGTGGTGTGGAGTGCCTGGGACCCACGTCTGGGCATCCCCAGCGCACTTAGGGCGGCAATTGCAAAAACAACAAGTGATGGACCGAATGTGGATCAATGTCACACATTCCCCCAGTCAAAAGATCTGGGCCCAAATCCATCGTTTTTTTGCACTCCACACCACCTTGGGTTAGACAATGGCGATTTGCAAATCAGCTCTGACCCTGTTGCCCCATGGGAACAGTCCAGTCCGAACTACAAAAGCCATGTCCTTCCCAGAACGGATGCAAGCATCCGAGGACCGGACCGGTTTCGAGGTAACACCTCTCATCAGCCCGGCTAGCTTGACTCCAAGTGGTGTGGAGTGCCTGGGACCCACGTCTGGGCATCCCCAGCGCACTTAGGGCGGCAATTGCAAAAACAACAAGTGATGGACCGAATGTGGATCAATGTCACACATTCCCCCAGTCAAAAGATCTGGGCCCAAATCCATCGTTTTTTTGCACTCCACACCACCTTGGGTTAGACAATGGCGATATGCAAATCAGCTCTGACCCTGTTGCCCCATGGGAACAGTCCAGTCCGAACTACAAAAGCCATGTCCTTCCCAGAACGAAATCAAGCATCCGAGGACCGGACCGGTTTCGAGGTAACACCTCTCATCAGCCCGGCTAGCTTGACTCCAAGTGGTGTGGAGTGCCTGGGACCCACGTCTGGGCATCCCCAGCGCACTTAGGGCGGCAATTGCAAAAACAACAAGTGATGGACCGAATGTGGATCAATGTCACACATTCCCCCAGTCAAAAGATCTGGGCCCAAATTCATCGTTTTTTGCACTCCACACCACCTTGGGTTAGACAATGGCGATATGCAAATCAGCTCTGACCCTGTTGCCCCATGGGAACAGTCCAGTCCGAACTACAAAAGCCATGTCCTTCCCAGAACGGAATCAAGCATCCGAGGACCGGACCGGTTTCGAGGTAACACCTCTCATCAGCCCGGCTAGCTTGACTCCAAGTGGTGTGGAGTGCCTGGGACCCACGTCTGGGCATCCCCAGCGCACTTAGGGCGGCAATTGCAAAAACACTGGGTTAGCAGCATGTAAATGAGCCATGGTGAGGTGTTGTGTACATATGTAATTGCATCATGCCCTGTCGCATCTGTGCCAAAAAACCAACAAATTTCAAGAAAAACCCAACACAATTTTCCCCTCCTCCTCAAGTGTGTCATGAAGTTGTTACAATCCCCCCCTCCCAGTACCCTCCTATGCCTGCCCAACCCAAACTTGGCCGCGGAAACCCACCCTCCCCCACAATTCCCAGAACCCTCCCCACCACATCCCTCTGGAACAGCAAACAAACATATTAGAGTAGTGTAATTCACACTGGGGTGGAAGTAGCTGACAGAATAAACACAATTCGTTTCTTTGTCCGGTGATGACCTACCGCCCCACCTCACAGCAAATAGGAATCATGGGCCACACTCCTAACCATATATGTGCCTTACCCCGCACCTATCTATGAGCGCTCCTACAGTGCTTTAGGTTCTGCGGTAACTTCAACCCACTCAACCAATTGCCCCCTCAACACCCAGGGACCGGCAAACATATAATCACATATAGCTCTACCCCTCTGTGAGATAGGACATCATAACTTTAGTGCAAGCTCCTTTGATACTTACCACGGACGCCTCTCTAGAAGCTGGGGTGCGGTCTTGCAAGACCTTCAAGTGAGTGGCCACTGGAGGCCGAAACAACGCATTCTCCACATCAACCTTCTGGAGCTCAAGGCGATTTGTCTGGTGTTACAGGCTTTCCTTCCAAGAATACGGAATTCCACTGTCCTGGTCCATACAGACAACACAACGGCCATGCACTATGTGAACAAACAGGGTGGAACGAGGTCCCAGCTACTCTCCAAAGAGGCCCAAAAGATTTGGGAGTGGGTGATTCATCACCAAATCATCCTTTAGGTGGAACATCTTCCGGGTACCCACAACACGACAGCAGATACATTGAGTCAGCTGAAATCGGTCTGTCACGAATGGGAATTGGACCAGGGCACTCTTGAAAAGGTTTTCAATTGTTGGGGTAATCCGTCCATAGACCTGCTCGCCACCCCAGAGAACAGGAAATGCACTTTAGATGGCCTGGTCAGGCGCATTTGTTTACGCCTTTTCTCCAATTCCCCTAATTCCGAGACTGCTCAAGAAGCTCAAAGCAGAACCCTGCACAATGATTCTAGTAGCACCAGCGTGGCCCCGCCAACTTTGGTTCTCTGTGCTTCTCCTGCTCTCCCAAGATCATCCAATTCATCTGTGGCCAATTCCCTCTCTATTGACGATGTCCCAGGGACAAGTGGTACATCTGGATCCGAGTCCACTTCACTTGACAGCGTGGCTCCTGAGCACCCAGACTTTCAAAATTTAGACATCCTTCAAGAATGTAAAGAGGTGCTAGCTCAGGTCAGTGCACCAAGTACGAATAAGACCTATCGTTTGAAATGGAAACTTTTTTGCTTGTGGTGCCGCCGAGAGAGCATTCATCCTTTCTCTTCTGCTCCTCAATAGATCTTACCTTACATTTTGCCTTTGGCCAAGTCAGGTCTCGTCCATTCTTCTATCAAAGTGCACCTGGCCGCTATCTCTAGATTCAGACGGACGGCTTCTGGTCCTTCCCTCTGGTCGGCAAGAATTGTCAAACATTTTTTCAAAGGACTTCTTATTTTTTTCCCTCCGATTAGACCTCCGCCTCCCATGTTGCAACTAAATTTGGTTCTTGCTCAACTCATGAGACCTCCTTTTGAGCCTATTCATAGACGGGGATTCTAAGTTTCTTTCATGGAAAGTAGCCCTCCTTCTTGCTTTAACATCAGCCAGGAGGGTTGGGGAACTTCAAGCTCTCACTATTAAGGATCCATTCTTACAGTTTAAGAAGGTCACTCTTATTCTGAGGAAAAATCCGAAATTCATTCCGAAGGTCCCTTCGGATTTTCATTTGAATAAGCCAGTCATTCTGAAATCCTTTTTCCCTCAACCTACCACTCCAGCGGAGAGGTGTCTTCATTCCTTGGATGTCCAAATATGTTTAAAATTCTTTCTCCAGCGCATCAAGGACTTCAGGAAAACTACTCACTTTTAGTGCACCTCGCAAAGGTTTTCCTCTTTCAAAGCAAGGAGTTGCACGTTGGATTACCAGTACAATCCACTACTGCCATCAAGCGGCTGGTAAGCCCCTAGAAAGGAGAGTCGGGCAACACTGCACAAGATCAGTTTCATCGTCTGCTGCTCTTTTCGCTGGAGTACCGATCAAGGACATTTGCAGGGCGGCTACATGGAGTAGTACCTATACCTTCACGAAGCATTACTGCTTGGACACTTCCACACGGAGTGAGGCGGCAGTGGGACAAGCCCTCCTGAGGAACCTCTTCCAGTGAGAGGTGAGTTTTCCCTTCTAACACTCCTTCATGTTATTGCTATTGCACATTTTGTATCAAATGTTGTTTTTTCTGACTAATATTTGAATATCTACTTATTACATATGAGAATATAGATACAAATTATTCCAGTATTTATTTCACAAAATGTGCATTGTTGCTAACTGCTAACAACTCTGATACAAGCTATGGGAATCTATGAAAGTTACAATACTGTGGTAAGAAAACAAGTTACTTACCAGTAATGTCGTGCTTGCAGTCGGGGTCGTGGTTGGCAAGAACAGCAACTGCAGTTGGTTGGCAAAGTACACAGCGCATGCGCAAAGATCAGCGCATTCTCATGAGGGCTTTTATCTGCATTTAATCCCTCCCTTCCATCCCGAGAACGCTTCGCGTTCCTTTCTGGTTCCGGGGTCGAGTGTTCCTGCGTCCGGGTCACGGTGGTGGCGTTTCAGCGGGTCCCGTCAGGTTCGCGTCTGTCGTCGGTCCGACTTCCCAGTGAAGACTCATTTCTCTATGTATTTCAGGTACTCTGCATATGTTGTCGTTTATTGTTGAGTCGCCTGCTCATTCTCGCAGGTGTAGCGGTTTTGATTCGTTTTCAGAATCACTATAGGTTCTTATTCTATTGTGGAATATTTTGATATGCTAATCCCTGGTACACTAAGGGATCCGCATTCCTCCTGATTTGTTATCTACCTCCCCCTTGGACAGTTGTCCAGTAAATAGTATTCTTTTGTTTTGGATTTAAAAGGGCCATTATCCTTTCATTATTCAGGACTAGAGGAGTATTATTCTAGTCCTAGCTTCTTAGTTCTACCCTCATCCATACACAGGTAGGCCTCGAGAAATAATAAATCTAACGTGTTCATTCATAAGTTGTTAAAGAGGTAATATACCTTTGTATTATTGCAGGGCGCACTTAGTAACTTCATTCCTGCCAAAAGAACAGTTCTCCTCTCATTTCCATACCAACCCCCACATACAACAGGTACATGCACTTATCACTTTTCCTATTCTCTCCTACATGCGAATAGGGACTACATTAATGTCTGTTCTTTGTCATTATATCTAGGAGACGGTTGACAGAGGTGCATTGGTTACCCAGGATTGACAGTCACTCCAACTGTGTACGAAGAACCTGTGTTTCCCCTCCTTACCTTGTTTTGTTTCCCTGTTTTCCCCTTGCGGGAATCACCATTTGTTTCCAGTTACTCTATTCTGGCATATGGTGAATCGGTCAGGGGAAGTTGTGGACTGAGCATCACTTCCGTGGTACTTCCGAAGCAACAGCAGCGTCCAGCCTTACATGTAATTTTGGTTCTCCAGTATTTGTAACTTTCATAGATTCCCATGCGCCCACCCTCCTCCCCTGGGAAATCTCAGCCTTCAGCATATTTGGTTATATTGTTACACAACGGCTACGAAAATCTGAGGCTCTGAGGCTCTCTCGGGAAGGTTCTAAGGGGCGAGGCTGATCTGATTGGTTGTTGCATTAGTTTGGTCTCTTTTACAAAAAGAGGTGGATATACTACAAAATTAGATGAGGCCTAGGGCTTTTTCTTTCTCTTTTGTACCTACTGCTATGTTATTTTTATTTACTGAGACTCCCATTCCAACGACAGTAATGATACAAGCTAAGGAAATCTATGAAAGTTACCAATACTGGAGAACAAAAGTTACAGGTAAGTTACTTGTTTTCTTCCTTGCTCCTCAGGTTGAAGAAGTGGTGGGGGCAGGGATCCATGGGTGCGCCAGAGGTGATGGAGTTCATGATGGCTGAGGTGCTCTGAGTAGTAAGCTGTTCCCCAGTGATGAGTGGAAGGTTGTGGGTGGCGTCAATTGGCGTAAGGAGGCTGTGGAGGGTTGTGGGTTAGAGTTCCACTTTACTGTTGTGGAAGTAGTCAGCCAGGATGTTGCAGAGTTCCTGGGAAGGGAGGAATCGTGTTCTAGGTTGCTGATGGACAGAAGAACTCTCTGACAATGTTCCTCGCTGTGGTTAGAGCTGGCTTCAATGCGGTCTGCCAACATGTGTTATTTTATGTCTTTTAGGTATTGGTGGTATTTGCTGAGGGCTTATTTGAAGATGACTGCCTGTGGGATCTTTGCTGGTGTCCCATTGTCTCACTAGGTATTTGTAGTTGCGATTTGAGGTCCTGAGGTCTGGTGTGTACCAGCTGGCTTTTTAAGTGAATCTCCTGGGTTTGGAGGGTTTGATAGGGGCGACTTTTTTGGCGCATTCAGTGATTCAGGCGAAGGTTCTCTCGACGGCCTGATTGAGGTTGATTGCGAGATCGGGGTGGATGGTGTTGAGGGCGTACATCCATTGATTCTCTGTCACTCTGTTCCAGCTGTGGTGGGAGGAGCTTGAGGTCTTGGTGATGGTGAAAGGTGCTCCTGCAATAGTGAAGTGGATGATGGTCAGTCGAGGTGAGTTTGCTTTACCTGGCTCTGTCCGTGGCAGTACAAATTGAGTCAAGTATGTGTCCTGCACTGTGAGTGGGGTTGGTGACCAGTTGTTTGAGGCAGATATTGCTCATGCTTACCCGGAGGTTGGGGATTTTAGTGTCTGTCGGATCAACGAGTTGGAATTTTGGTCACAGAGGAAGATGCAGTGTTCGGAGTCGATGGCGAGTGGGGCGATGAATTTGGGAATGGTGGTGCAGAGCACAGGGCATGGTTCAAGGGTTCTGTATGCTTGGGTGCCTCTGATGGCTGTCTTGCCGTTGATTTGGAGTTGGAAGTTGAAGTGCTCCATATTTGGTGTAATGTCATTTTTGGTGGCCAACAGTCAGAGTGTAGATAAGGTAAATAAACTAAGGGATAACAAGCCCAATATAAGCAAAAAGGCAACAGTCAATGAGCAAATAAGGCAAAATAAACTCAGGGGGAAACAGGCAGTGCTGTCCTGTTTAACCAGGCTACCAGGGCAACATATAGCGAGCGGTGACCGTGGGCAGAGTTGGGAGTCCTGCTGCGGATCGGGATCAGCTTAATATAAAATATATTATATATGTATATATGTATATATGTATATATATGTATATATATATATATATATATATATATATATATATATATATATATATATATATATATATATATATATTTACACATTGCAATTCTAAACCTGTACAGGGCACACAAATATCACAATATTGCACATTTCCTTAGTTTTAAGTTATATGCCAGATTAAAGAGGCAACCATACTACATGTCATAGTCATTATCCAGTATGGGGTATCTTTCATAGAAAGCAAACACAAGGTGATCATGGACTGAGCACTGAAAGCTTTCAGACTCTCACCCCCAGTCACAGATCTGGGTTTAATCCATCATCCTTCTTTAGCTCACTTCGCCACCCCAGTTCAGACCCAGGCATATGCAAATCAGTCTGGACCCTGTTGCTCATGGGAACAGTCAAGCCCGAACTGCCAAGACAGGTCTTCCCTGTACCAGAAACAAGCATCCTGGGACCGGTTGCGGGATTTCACCCCTCATCAGTCAGGCTAGCTTGAATCCAGTGGTAAAGTGATCAAGGGAACCACGTCTGGGCATACCTTGCCAACTAAGGGAAAACAAAGCAAACACAAAGAGATGATTGACGGAGCGCTGAAATGTTTAAGACACTTTCCCCCAATTACAGATCTGGGTGTAATCCATTGTCGTTCTTTAGCTCACTTCGCCACCTAAGTTCAAACCCAGCCATATGCAAATCAGTCTTGACCATGTTCATCATGGGAACAGTCCATGCTAACTGCCAAGCCAGGTCCTCCTGAACCAGAAACAAGTATCCTAGGACTGGTGATTGCAGTCTGGTGTCAGCTACTGTCCCCTCTCTCCCAGTTGGTGCTAAAATCTCCAGTCACTTCAATCAGTGGCTGAACATCACAGCAGACAGGTGGGTACTGGTTTTAATAACCTATGGCCATACTCTAGAGTTTTTAAAATGACCACCAAACACTCCGCCCAGGGGATCGCACGCCCCTCTTCTTCACCTATTAAAACAGAAAGCCAAGATTATGCTTATCAAGGGAGCACAAAGAGTAAAAGGTTTTCACTCCTGTTTTTTCCTGTTAAGCAAGAAATCAGGGAAGTGCAGACCCATTTTATATCTCAGACACCTCAACAAATTCCTCCAGACCCAAAATTTCAGGATGAGTACGCTCTCAAATATCCTTCAGCACCTCAACAGTGAAGATTACATGGCATCCAAGGATCTGGAAGATGCATATTTTCATATCCCTATCTTCCCCTAACACTAGAAGTACCTCAGATTCACAGTAGCTGGTACCCGTTATCAATTTAGGGTCCTTAACTTCGGCCTGAAATCTGCTCCGCAGATATTCACCAAGGGGCAGATTTACAAGAGAAACTTACGCATCTGGATAGATGCGTCAGTTTCCCTGCTCCTCTGTGAAAATCCCTTGCGCCACCATAAATGTGCCTTATTTAAAATACCTGCAAGGGGATTGATTTAGAATAAACTGATATTATCGAGCAATTACTTCATGGGTCAGTCCATCCGGAACAAACACCAAAGTGTCATAAGACAACACCATTCAATGTAATTTGTAGATATACAGAACATGGGGAATCAACAAAGTTTGCAAGTATACGTTTTTATGTATGGAGAATGCTTAAAAAAGAGTACAAACACATGAACTCAATCAGCAAAAAAGTCATGGACTGAAATAGAATTAAATTAATCTAACAGTACATAACAAACAACTATTCCAACCTAATCACAGGCAACAAATCTCTGAATGAGAATATGTTTCGCTCTAGAATCACAATATTTTTAAGGAATAGAAGGTTGAGTCGATGTTTCGGTCTTGGCGGCTTCAGTCTATCAGACCATCTTCAGGATGGTAGTTTTTTGCTAAAAAAGAGACTCTTCTGTTGTATGTTATAGACAGCCTAGAACCATGAACTTGATATAAAAATGCAGCGTTATGCAAGGAATGCGGAGCAATAGACAGGATATATGTTGTTTTGGGGATCAACAAAAACGTCTGTGTCAAAAGCAAGGAATGATATTCCTGCTATGATGTTTCATATACGATTAAGGTAACCACCTTCTATTCCTTAGAAGTTTTGTGATTCTAGAGCGACACATATTCTCATTCAGAGATTTGTTGCCTGTGATTAGGTTGGAATAGTTGTTTGTCAAGTACTGTTAGGTTAATTTAATTCTACTTCTGTCCATTACTTTTTTGCTAACTGAGATCATGTGTTTGTACACTTTTTTAAGCATTCTCCATACATAAAAACTTATACTTGCAAACTTTGTTGATTCCCCGTTGTGTGTATATCTACTAATCGCATTGATTGGTGTTGTCTTATGACACTTTGGTGTTTGTTCCGGATGGACTGACGCATGAAATAATTGCACAAAAATATCAGTGTATTCTAAATCAATCCCCTTGCAGGCACTTTTTACTTTGTTTTGTATTCCCCAAGCCTCCAAGGGTACATTGGGTCTCCCAAATTATTGATTGTATTTACAATACAGCACACTACGGTGCAAGGATTGGCAGATGCATCAAACATTCTGACGCATCTGTTGGCAGAAAAGTCACGCATGGCTGGGGTCGTGTCGCAAGCATGACGCAACTCCAGCAATGCGTGTTGCGGTCTATTCCCAATACACTGTGTCACTCCTTACGCCTGCTTTAAGCAGGCGTAAGGTTTTGACGCAGTGGCATCCTAAAAGTCAAGCAGTGAAATCTTGTAGATTTCACTGCTTCACTTTTAAGTGGCTTCCCTGCGTGGGAACACCTACCCTGCATACATTATACCTGACGCAGGTATAATGTCACACAGGGCTTTTTCCAATGTGACCGATGTCCCTAGATGCGTCATGTTGTAAATTTGTCGCATTTCCCCCCCGTGCGTCACAAAAGTGACACAACAGCAGTGCAAAAGTGTCACAAGGGGCTTCTAAATCGACCCCAAAGTGTCTGTCTAGCACCGGTCGCAGCTGCATTACCGAACCATGGTCATCAAGTTAGATAACTGGCTCTTAAAAGCTCTGACATCTCTACAAGCCGCGAAAACTGAAAGCCTGCATAACACTTTTCCTTAACCTGAGCCTTACGATAAACCAACTGAAGTCTTCAGTTAATCCCAGTCAAACAATGACTTTGCTTGGAGCTGAGCTAGAAACAATTCAGAGCAAGGCCTTCCTCTCTCTTGAAAGCCAGGAACAGTTAGCGAGTTTTGCACAAACCTTGACAAAAAAGCAGCAAGCTTCAGTGAAGATATACAAGTCACTCCTAGGCATGCTTTATTCAACAATCAACTTAGTTCCTCTAGCTCGTCCCCACATGAGGCCAGTGCAAAAGAGCTTCAACTTCAGTGGATTCAAGCAACAGGATCCTTCGAAGACATGATCTCTGTCACTCCACGCATGAGGTAGGCGTTCAAAAGATGGAGCCTAAGGTCACAATTTTAGCAAGGCCTCTCATTTCTACCTTTGTTTCCAGATTTTATCATCACCACAGATGCCTCTATGGAGGGTTGGGGAGGCTATTAACAAGACCTCCAAATTCAAGGGAACTGGTCTTCATCTCAATGACTAATGCACATCAACAGTCTAGAACTCAAAGCCATATTTCTCTCCCTGCAGGCTTTCCTCCCTCGGATAGCTTGATCCTCGTTGCTGGACCGTACAGACAACACCACAAGGATGTTCAACATCAACCAGCAAGGAGGAGCCACATCTCTAACTCTATCTAAGGAAGCACAAGAGCTTTGGAATTGGTTAACCAAGCATGGAATATTCATGAAAGCCGAGCATGCCCCAGGGCTTCTAAACACACTGGCAGATGCCCTCAGCAGGACAAAGGACAGTCTCCATGAGTGGGAGCTAAACCAGTGTCAACTAGACAAGGCATTTTCATGATGGGGTAAACCAGAGTTGGACTTGTTTGCAACAAACAACAATGCCAAATGCCTGTTCTATGCCAGCAGATTCCCGCTCTCAGGATCACAGGGAGATGCCCTTTTGATTCCATAGTCAGGGATTTATGCCTATGCCTTTCCCCCATCCCATTGATTCCCAAAGCACTCACCAAAATAAAAAGCAGAACACCGTCACCTGCTACTGATCGCCTCCAGATGGCACAGGCAACACTGGTTTTCTGAGGTTCTCCTCCTCTCAGAGGCCAAGTCATTCCAACTTCTACTGAACCATGAACGGAGGCCAGATATGTCACCCGGAGCCAGCATCTCTTCAATTGCATTCATGGCTCCTAAATGCAATGATTTTGGGATCAGAATATAACACAGGACACAAGAATGTACAGATATTCTCTGGCAAGGATGGTTAGATCACATTCCACAAGAGCAGTCTATACCTAGGCTGCTATGTTTGCAGGCATTCCACTGGAGAAAATCTGCAGGGCTGCAATATGGAAAAGCACCCACTTGTTCGCTCAGCATTGCCTGGAATCAATACAGTGTAGTGATGCAGCCGTTTATTCCAATAAGGTGAGCCTACTTCAATACAGATGTTTATTTATGTTTAAGATTACCTGCATTTCAAATACTGAAATCCTACTGACTGATTATTAAAAAATATTAACTTATTCAGTGTTTTTCTTAGGAATGTTTATTCTGTGTCTGTGATATTTTCATATGATGTTAATGTTACCCACCATCCGCTAAGGGTACTTACAGTGGTTATCATATTGCTTGTTATTCTGATTCAGTCATGTGAATCTATGAAAGATACCCCAATACTGGATAAGAAATAGGTTACTTCGCTTTAACTGCAGTTATCCAGTATTGGTTCATGGATTCACATGTATCCCCCATCCTCCTCCCCTGAGATGCTCCCCTTATAGATAGGTTAATAAATGCATGCCTAATACCATGATAGCCTATGGAAATTTTTCATACTGCTTTATTTTTATACTGTGGGACTCCCACTTTGACAACGGGGAATGATTTAAGCGTGTAAATCCATGAAAGATACCACTACTGAATAATTGCAGTTACTGGTAAGCAGCTTACTTCTTATTTGGTTCTCCTCCAGTCCAGGTGTGATCTGAGGTTCATGTGCCATGGATGCCATATTTATGCTCAGTAGATGCCCTGGGGGACGATGTGGTCACTAGCCAATAGGCTATCATGTCCCCACTCTTCTTATGACCACTTGTGGCTATCGGTGGCATCTTAGCAATCCTAGAGTGTGATATGCTGCCCACACTCAAGATATCTGAACCTGTCACTTGATGTAAGGAGCTTGGTAGCCCACCCTAGAGATGTGACTGCCTATGGGCTACACGGCCATGGAAAACCCTATTTGGCAACTCTCTTCTCCTGCCAACAGCCCATCTACCTGAACTGAGCAGCAGCCCCCCTTGGATTTGTTTGCAATTTGCCTATCAAAGGCTGCTTCTCATTTGAAATACTTCTTTTTTGGCCAATACCCTGTGTGGCTTCCTGAAGGGGTGGTAACACTTTTCTCTGCAGCAATACTCTATTGTTCTAAGGCATGGGAGTCATTCACACGACTTCCCAGGAGGGCAGAAGCCTGTCTAGTGTCCGCTGGAATTTCTGGGCAACAGATCTGCATATTTCTAAAAGTTACATTTTCTTAACAGCGACATTAAATTTGACTTGGGCATCAAGTCTGGTTTAATGAAACTATTAATTTGATACCTTGAAGTACCCATTTTGGTGGTTCCATTCAGAAGCTAGCACAGCTGAAGTGTAAGTGTGGAACTCTGTACTCGCCAATGGGGCTACTGGGTTATCCAACGAAAAAACAACAATTTAGGGTTTTTACTGCTAGGACATATACTAATATATGTCCTACCTAATATTATACCGCTTTCTACCTTAAGGCTTGATAGGCCTTCCCTAGGTAGACTTACATACATATATTGTTAAGGGAAGTGACAGCTTTGCCATTGGTTTAAATTGCTAAGTCAAACTATCAATTTACAACTGCTCTTCAATCAATCAATCATTACACTTGTAGAGCGCGCTACTCACTGTGAGGGTCTCAAGGCGCTGGGGGGGGGGAGTACCGCTACTGCTCGAAGAGCCAGGTCTTGAGGTGTTTCCTGAAGGTGAGGTGGTCCTGGGTCAGTCGTAGGTGGGCGGGGAGAGAGTTTCACGTCTTGGCCGCTAGGTAGGAGAATGATCTTCCTCCGGCGGTGGTTTTGCGGATCCGTGGGACGGTGGCGAGGGCCAGGCTAGCAAAGTGGAGTTTGCGTCTTGGAGTGTAGAACGTGAGGTAGTTGTTGAGGTATTCGGGACAGTTGTTGAGGTATTCGGGACCTATGTCGTGGAGAGCTTTGTGTGCGTGGGTGAGGAGCCTGAACGTGATCCTTTTGTTGACGGGGAGCCCGTGCAGGTCTCTCAGGTGGGCTGATATGTGGCTGTGGCGAGGGATGTCGAGGATGAGTCGTGCACAAGTCACCCGGATCCAGTTCACGGTTTGCAGAGAGCCCATCATTGAGTCTATCAAACTCCTTCGTGGAAGTGTGGTAGTCGCAGCGGCAGCAGCGTGTTGCTCGAGACGGCTTTCATAGCGGGAAATTAAGCTGACTTGAGCCGCGGTTGCCGGGGGCCGGTGGGCGATTAAGCATCACTACCCACTCTGTTTGTCTGCCCGCCCGCCCGTCTGTTGCGGCCGCCCGCTTCCAGCCGCTTGCCCGCTTTAACCCTGTGCTTGGGTGGGGGCGGGTTTTTGCGGCGAGTGGAGGCAGGAGAACGGGAGAGCAGCGGCATCGGCATCGGCGGTTGCAACGGGCGTTAGAAGCCAAGCATCGCGAAAGTATCCCGCATCGCCCTCCGAGTCTGGGGGTCAGCCAGAAGACCATGCTGGTGCAGCGCCGGGGTCATGGAGCCGTGAGAGGCAGGTGAGGCAGTTAAACCGCTGGGGGAGCAGCTGATAGTGGTGCCTTGAAGCGCTTCGAAGTGTCTACACCCAGAGTCACAGAGAAATTACCTGGCCCCAGGCTCCAAGCTCTAAGCCCTGAGTCCCGCAGGCTGCAAACTGCAGTAAACTTCCCCTCGAGCCCCCTGGGTCAGCCGCTCCCGCAGCGGCAAAAGGTGTGGCACGGGTGGGAGCCGGGGTCGAGTGCGCCGTGTGCGCCGTAAAGGAGGAGCGTGGTGAGGGAGCAGGCACCACCACGGTCCAGCCAGCTTGCCTGCCAAAAGTGATTTTCACGGCTAAGACTGCCCGGACAGGGGCCGAAAGCAAACCCTCAAATCCACTAACCTTTCAACCTGCTTACAGAATCCCTTGAACCTACAAGTAAACCGCATCAGGGGTCTGTCTACAAGTAAACCGTATAAGGGGTCTGCCAAAAAATCAAAAACCAAAAACCCCAGCCAAGGAGTTAGGCATTAAGCCATAAAGCCACACAGCAATCCCGGAGGGGGAAATCATAGGGGAAAACAACTTCTGCTAAATGAAGTGTTGCTCTAATAGGGGATAAATTTAAAAGCGACAGCGGTAACAAACATCTTTATCCCTACAAAAATCGCACTCATCAGCAAACCTTTTGAAAACCCCCAGCCAGAATAAGAACCTAACTAATCATGACCTCTAGACGACCACGGAGCCAGGGAATTCTCTTCTTCACGTAGGAGCACAAAGAATTAAGAAAAAGATCAGATCCCAGGCCAAGTGGAGGGCTGCATAAATGAGATCAGGGACAGTCCGTCAAGCGGCGACAGGCAAAAAAACAGGCAAAAAAACGAATTAAAAAACAAGATCAAAAGAGGAGGACTCTCTTTCCAGCAAAACAGCAGGCGGAGTAGGCCTATGGGAGAGGCTGATTTCAGCGCCCACCCCAACAAAAAAAATAACGCCAAGCCCGAATCATCAAATAGGGATTCGGAAATTCTTTTTTCTAAAAGATTCAATGGCGGCAATATACGCTCCTTCAAAAGAATCCTCCCAGTTACCAAGCCCAATCCAGCCCGACAATTCACAAGCCATCGCCCTACAGACCCCCCAAATCTCATCAACACATCACAAAAGGAACTATCTTCGGGGAAAAACTCGGATAGCTTAGGTGCTAGGAAACTTGTGACAATAACAGCTCAGGTGCACCAGACAGCACCCACAACACCTGTCTCAACTCTAATAACAAAACCCGAAGCGCCCGTTAAAACTTTCAATTTAATTGGAACAAAGCCAGCTACTAACATCGCACCAGCAGAAATGACCGAGACCTCCAAGGAGGAAAACAGAACGTGAAAACTCTAACTGCAGTTTTGTATCATCAAATGTAGTACCGAAGGAACTAACAACTGCCACGAACCCAAAGGTCGGTAAACAACTAGATGGTCTTAAAGAAGCGGGTCGATCAAACATAAAATGGACCAAGGTGGAAAAAATAAACGTAATTGAATCCGCAGCAAACGCAGCTCCTAAGGAAGTAGTGTGCAGTAAATCATTCTCGAACGTAAACGATTCAAACTTGGTAGAAATCCTGGAATTACTAGAATCCAACTGTCAGGACAACGAACGCCAAAGCTCAGGTTCAAGAAAAAAAACATCACAAAGGAGATCCAAATTGGTTTCATCTACACCCCTAGGCCCACAAGGCAAACAAGATTTCAAGCACTCAGAACTAGAGGTGGCCGGTCACAGCTCTATAAGAATTAAGCAACCAAATATTTCTTCACCAATAATAATCTCCTCTGAAAGCGGGTCAGATCTCGGGCCAGATGTCCCGGCGCAGCACTTCGAAGATTATTCCAATATGCAATGGGCTCAAACTCTGATCCACACCCTCGAACAAGCCATAAGGGTTTTCAACTTTCAGTCAGATAAAATGGATGTCCAAATTGATCTTGTAAATCTTATCGCCAGTCACATCTCAGGCGTAAACACCAAAATAGATTTAATAACATCCCTACTAACAAAAAGGGAAAACTTGGATCGACAAAGAGATATCAACAAACAATCATCCACCTGCTGCTGCAGTCCCATAATCGAGAAACTGGCAACTCTCCTCGAAATGTTAAAAGACGTCCTAGGGGCAGTAATACAATCTTGCAAAAGCATACAGCATAAAAAACCCCAAAAAAGCGTTGACCTAGAAGAAAGAGCAAATTGCATCAAAGCAATAACAGAAGGAATAAATGACACTAACGAGGAATCAGTGAAAACAGAGCCCGAGGTACAACCCAACCCAATAGATCTCCAACTAGACGCTCCAGAGGACCCTTTCATACCAGCAGTTGTGGTAGCCAAACCGACAAAACGGGAAAGAAAGCGCGCAAGAAAGGCCCGGCTTAAAAACCATAAACAGCCTATCCCAGCCCCGGAAAAAGTTTTCCCGCTATTTACAGCAAAATCAGCCAGGGGAAAAAAAGAAATACGTCCCCCCCGTGTGGGGCGGCACGCCTTGCAAGAAATTTACCTCAAGTTATCCAGTGCCCTAACTCAAAGCAACAGTGCACAAGCCAATTCCCCACACTTCAAAATTCTCTGCAAGTTTTACAAGGGGATGGAAGTTACCCTCCAGAGGCCAAAGTAGCCCAAAAATCCACCCTGTAAGTGCAGCAACAAGGAGGAAATGAATTATTCAACAAAGGAGAGGGGCAAGAAAGAACCTCGCTTACGTCGTGCAACAAAATACTGGTGAGCAGTAAAGGTCCGAGTACACAATCGTGTGATTTTCCACACGAAGAAATAAACAAGGGGTCAGAATTAGAAAAGCTGAATTCTCCTCTAGTGAAGACGTTTCAGGTATCACACCACCCACGGCTCAAAACCCTACTAAATCAATCGCAGTAACAATAACTGGAAAAGCCCGACACTGTAAGCTTCTTAACCGGGATCAAGCGACGTCGCAAATAGGGAAAACAGTCCTAAAAATCCAGAGAACACCGAAATTGACACCTGAGGTGACAACTACAGACCCGATTGAGTATGAACCCCAACGTGAAAAAAACACCTCATTAACTTCAACTTTGGAAGTCGGAAGAAAGGAAAATGCACCCTTCTTTCACAACGATCAAATCCAACCAGATGAGTTCGAACTGAAATTGTCATTCATCCCCGAATATTCGACAAAAGGAAGACAAGACATACTAAACGGAGGAAACTTTTTGAGGCTGTTCAACGAAATCCCAGAATTAAAAGGAATCCGCTCTTGTGACCTAATTTCGGTTGATTTCAAACAAACAACTAGGAGGGGAGCTGAAGAGACCCTGACAACCTGGTCATCTAAGGACCTGGTGGATAAAATAGCATCAATGAGTGTATGGTTCGGAGCCTGGGGAATCATGTTAAAGGCTCACCAACGCCCAAGGTACCCGCACCCTCTCCTTAAAAACACAAAAGAGGTGAATATTTCTGGGAAAAGCTATGCCCTATGTTTACGAGGCGCGCATTCTAACTCACCTGCAACTCCCTCCACAAAGAACGGGCACAACTCAAGAGAAAGCCCCTGAGGGCAGCTCACAGGAAATTAGGGACTGATCTTGGGTGTCTAGAACACTAAACAATAAGCATTCCTAAACAAGTTAAAAAAATCATAATAACAGAAAGGAGGATAACCCCCATAGCGGAAGACGCGTGCACAGCCAACATCTCGGTCTGCTCGTGGAATGTTCACGGATTTAAAGATATGGGACAAGATCACGAAACCGTATTGTTCTTCACCCAACAAGACATAATCTTGCTCCAGGAAACCTGGAATCTGGTTGCTAGCCCAATTCCAGGATTCACAGATTATCATTGCCTGGCAGAAAGACACTCAAGCTTCAGACACCCGAGAGGGGGCCTACCTATCAACCTTCATCACACAAAAATTGAATTGGGCAACGGAAGAATTAGATACGTGGGCCAACTGGATCCAAGCGATCAAAGTAAGCAGCAAACACGTGTCCGACGAATCAAAAAGGCCACTCCTACTAATCAATGTCTACTTCCACCCAGAAAGAAAAAAGCAGAAGGGAAAACATATAATCCTAACCAAATTAATAAAATCAATGCAGAGAAGCCACAAGAACCGTCAAATAGTTATCTCAGGCGACTTCAACAGCAATCTTTTAGCAAGTACTCCGCTTGGAAGTAAAAGAAAAGATACCCAGGAAGCGCGAGCATTGGTGAGCAAAAAAGAAGCTCTGGACCTGACAATTTTGAACGGCAACACCCCGGGGGATATTCCAGCCGCCGTAATGCATATCTGAGCGGAAAAGTCTCCTCAACGATAGACTTTATAATCATCAGCAACAACTTGCTCCCACAAATCAACAACTTTAAAATCATTCCACAAGCCGAAAGCGATCATCTTCCTCTCATCCTAAATATGAACAACAAAGTTAAGTCTGCACAAAAATCAAGTCCATTATGCAACCGCCTGAAAAATGCAATCTTCGAAAGTTAATATGGCGGGGAGTGGCATCCCAATCCATTCAGGAGGCAGTCAAGGCTTTCCTGGGCAAACAGGGCCCTCAAACAGAGAATGATTGCGTTAATACCTGGGAGCAGCTGGCTCAGCTTTTAGTCCATAAATTCCCAGCCTCTCCGGGACGCACGCCAAGAATTTAACCAAGACCTCAGAAAACAAAAAAGAGAGATTGCAAGAGAAGTGCGACTTCAACTACAAGCGGAAAAAAATGGGTCACAAAACAGAAAAAACAAAGCTGCACGTATTAAGGTGTAATTACAGGAGGAACCTGGGTAGAGCTAAAATTGCGCATAAAGGGACCATCTGGCTGCAATTATTGCCCGCTAGCAAAAAGCCCAATAGCTGTGAATTTTGGGGCATAATAAACAAACTGTCAACCGGCCCAAAATTACTAGAAGAAGCAGGAATTTGAGAAGACATGTGGATTGTCCATGTGCAATCCATGTACAACAACATAGGGACGGGTCTCGAAGGTAGGCCCCACGGGCGGGTTCTCGATCAGGAAGAAATACAAGCTTTTCCTACCCCGGACCACGTGGAATGTAGCTAATTACGATCAGAGTCACTCACCAACAAGCCAAACAGCCTGAGTAACATGAAGGAGCTAAGAGGCCTTATACTAAAACTTAAGCCTGAGGGAGCAGCTGGTCCAAATGGCATTCCTAACGCCATTTTTAAGAACGATCTAGAGTTTTGGTCTTCCTATCTCACCCCCCTCATCAATGAGATCTATACTCAGACCAACATCCCGGCATCCTGGAAGGGGAATATCATCCACCCCATATTTAAAAAGGGAGACCACCGCAAGCCGGGAAATTATAGACTAATCTCATTGATTGATGTAGAAGCTAAACTGTATGCCTCGTGCCTGTTAATCCAGCTGCAAGGTTGGATGGAGGAAAAAAAAAATAATCCCAAAGTTTCTGACAGGATTCAGGCAAGGAATGGGCACTACAACCAACCTCGATATCCTAGCACTTCAAATCGAAAAAGCGCAAAAAAGGAAACTTCGGCTGTTCGCTTGCTTTGTGTATATCAAATCCGCTTTTGACAGAGTAAGCAGGAGTCATCTCTGGAAAAAACGTAACGCATGGGGCTTGCCGAGCTCAATGCTCAACGCCATAATTTCTCTGTATACGGATACCTGGGCAAGAGTTAAGCTGGGCTATGGGTTGAGTACAACTGCAAGCATTTACACGCAAAGAGGCTTGAAACAAGGCTGCATTTTATCCCCCAGCTTATTCAATCTGTTCTTATCAGATATTGCTCCACACATTGAAAAACCTGATTCTCATCCCCCGAAAATGGCCAACGAGCTAGTGGCCATCTTACAATATGCGGAAGACATTGTTTTGCTGAGCCAAACTCCCATTGGTTTACAGAAATCAATAAATAATCTTGTAGCCTATCTAGAAAAGGAACAACTGGAGCTAAACAAAGATAAAATAAAAATCGTCCGCCTAGTGGATTGTAAAAAAAACAAGTTTAAATGGACTGCTAAAGGGGCTATTGTTGAAGAACTTAGCTCATGTTTTTTTTTAATAGTTTTTATTGCAGATGTGAAAATTAAAAACATACAGTTGTACATACCAATGTGACTGCCCCTCCCACACGTCATACATAATCCTTCCATCAGCCCATTACACAGCCAGTATGCCCACATCCCGGAAGCCGGGCGGCGTAAATTTAGATAGTACTCAAACCTGGTAGTAGTTTAGGGATACCAGGACCTTCACTCGGTCAGAAGATCTAGTATATGCTTTTAACTTTAACACCCCACTCCCCAATTCCCAACTGTTGAACAGTCCATGCCTAAGCTCAATTTGGAGGTCCTAGCTTATGCCACCACTATAATCCTAAATTCCTCCACTAACCTACCTGTCTGTCCCATGGCCGCTCTTGGGGGAGATGCCCCATGTGCGCTCAGTTCGGTGGAAAGGTTTCAACACACTACACTTAGTGGCTGCTCATGCCACCCTCCCACGTCAACATCGCTTACAGCAGCATGGTATTCCCTTCCCTCCCAACCCAACCCCCCGTCCAACCTCAACTGGTGTGGGCCTTACTAGTACATAATGTTTAACATAAGGAAGAGACCATTGTGACCTTATACAATATATTGTGCATCTCAAGGAACTTCCTTTCATAACCCTACAAGCTTAGCTTTCTTCAGTCTCTAAGCTGTTTTTGAACGTCTGCGTTAAGTCTTCAAATGCCCTCGCCATTTCTAAGCCCTTTTCATTAGCCGTGCGGGTTGCCTGTCTACGTCTAATAATTCCTTCGCTACCGGCCCATTTGCACATCTCATTCGCCCATCTCCTACTCGAGGGGCCCTCCTTCGACTTCCAGTGCCAGGTTATTTCCCTCTGTGCTAGCATAAGGCCCAAATCAATAAATTTACTGGAGATCTTAGTTTTTTTCGTATGAGGAAACCAAAGCAGCAGACAAGTCGCTATATCGTATTCTGCCTGCCTGTCCGTAGCCTCGTTCAATAATTCCCCCCCCTCCGCCCAATAGTGTCCTAGCTTTGGGCAGTCCCACAGCATGTGCTCTAGCTCCACTTCAGGCATCAGGCAACGAGGGCAAGCTGCATCTTGGACCTGGAAATACTTCTTGATTTTCCCTGGAGTAAGGTAGACCCTATGTAGCACAAAAAAAGTGTATCTGCTGGAAGCGAGCATTCCTGCTCCCTTTCCACGTCCTCTTCAGGTTCTGTCCCCATGTCACATCCGGTATGGGCTTCCCCACACTCTTCTCCCATTTCTGCTTAAGTGGTTCTAATCCTTCCTGCAACATTCGAGATTGCAGACAGGTGATCGCCTTAAAAGTGCCCGCTGCCATCACCACATATTGGCAGGCCATCGTGGTCTTAGGTTCCATTTGCCCTGACTTCCAATGTTTTTTCATTGCCGACGTGACAGCCATGTGTTTTTTTTTTTTTTTTTTTTTTTAAAATTATATTTTTATTGCAGAGTTATAAACCACAGGATAAAATTAAACAGCCAGTGCATTCGTGGGCTCCCCCCATCCAATGACAGTTCACAGTTGTACACAGCCATTCAGCCCGCATCCCGGAGGCCGGGCGGCATATCACCTCGTTCGAGAGGAACACAGCACAATGTACGTCCCATTGGGACCCTGGCGGAAGGTCGTTTTACGTATCTGCTTTTACCCCCCCACCCGCAACAACATTCCCGTCAGCCATCTCCGTGGAAACCAACGTGAGTGCCCCTGCCGGGGCCTGCTCCAGGCTATTCGGGCCCTCGCGCTAGGCCGTACCACCCGATCAGTTGCCCGCCACTCAATACCCCTTGTCCCAGTTGTTCCAAGGCCTCAATCAGTGACCCTCCAATGGCTTCCGGCCCTCCCTTAACCCCCCTACAACTAACCCCCCCAAAACCCCCCCCCCCCTGGCAACTGCTAAGGTGTGTGCTGCGCCCTATTGAACTGGATGGGTCCACTACAGTGCGTGGTTCCATACTTCTATGTTCGCCCCGCGGCGTCCAGCGGCTTAGTTCTCGCCGTCCTCATCCTCAACCAAAGCATCACGCAGAGCCTGTACCACTAACTCCCATGCACGCGCCGCATCCAGAGCCTTCTCATTCGCCAACTTCACTGCTTGCTTCATCCGGAGCACGCTCTCGCAGTCAGACCACCGCAGCAACTCATTCTTCCATCTACGCAGAGAGGGACCCCCCCTGGACTTCCAGTGCCATGATATTTCCCTTTATGCCAATATCAGACCCAGATCTATGAATTTACTTGTCACCTTGGTGCGCTTAGTATGCGGGAACCAGAGCAATAAGCACGCTGCCATGTCGAATTCTACCTCCCTGTCAGTCACTTCATTCAAGAGTTCCCCCACCTCCGCCCAATAGGTTCCTAGTTGTGGACATCCCCAAAACAAGTGGTCCATGTCTGCCCCGAGGGACGAGCACCGGGGGCAACAGGCATCCGGCACCCGAAAGTGCCGCTGTAGTTTCTCTGGAGTTAGATAGGCCCTATGGAGCACATAAAAATGGACCTGCTGAAAGCGCGCGTTCCTGGTGCCCTTCCACGTACGTCGCAAGATATGGCCCCATGCCGTATCCGGTATGGGCCGGCCAACGCTCCCCTCCCATTTAGCCTTAAGCCCATGGAGTGGTTCCAGCCCTTCGTTCAGCATCCTATTATGGAGGCACGTCACAGCTTTGAATGTACCAGCCGCCATCACCACATATTGGCACGCCATAGTCGTCACGGGTTCCAGGAGCCCTTCTTTCCAGTGCTTTTGTATGGCAGCCACCACTGCCGCGTGTAGGAGGAAGCCCCCCTCAGGTAGCCCGAACTGGTCCCGGAGCACGTCGAACGGCGCCAACGCCCCATCTATGTACAGGTCACCTACCACCTGCAGCCCCGCTTCCTCCCAATCCAACAACGGGGACCAATCTCCTCCGTGCGGCAAAGCCGTCAGCATCCCGATTGGGATCTCCGGGGCATAAGGCCGCGGTGCCCTCGCTCTCCGAAGGCTCCTTTGCCAGCACAGCCGGAGCGTCCGCTCCTCCATAGTGAGGGCCCGTAACTCGAGCCGTTGCTGCATGATGATGTACGACAGCACGTGGCGCTGTATCCCCCGATCCCGGTCTTCCTCCGGCCCCCGGAACACCCTGGCTACGTTCTGCGTAAGGACCTGCAACTGCGCCGCTAGATAGTACAGCTCAAGGTCGGGCACGGCCATGCCTCCCTCCAGCTTGGGGCGAAGTAGCGTGCTCAAGGCTATTCTGCGACGGCCATGTCCCCATAGAAAGCCAGTAATCATTGACCGCAGTTCCCTAAACACCCCCTGGGGAATCCAGACAGGTAGCGTTCGGAAATAATAGAGGAAGCGGGGGAGCGCCACCATTTTCAACAGTGCTATCCTGCCCAGGACTGTCAGCGGGAGGGTCGACCAGAAAGACAAGCTACCCCGCAGTGACCGGACACAACGGCCAATGTTACCCTCCAAAAGGTCAGCAGTCGAGTGGTAAATGCGGACACCCAAGTAGGTGATGCAAGAGGGTTCCCATACTACACCCAAATCGCTGCTAGGGGCTGGCGATCCCGCTCTCAGCGGAAACACGCAGGTCTTCGCCCAATTGACCTTGAGGCCCGACAGCCGGCCGAACTCGGACAACAGATCCATCGCTCCAACCAGTGCCCCCGAGGTGTCAGCTAGGTACAGGAGCAGGTCATCCGCATAGAGCGATATATAATGCCACTGCCCATCACTCACTATTCCCGCGTATCGGTCACCCGACCTCGCATGGACCGCCAAGGGTTCCATCGCCAGGGCAAACAACAGAGGGGAGAGAGAGCATCCCTGTCGTGTTCCTCTGCCCACCGGATATGCGGCAGATACCAGGCCGCCCAATCGAACTCTCGCCGTTGCCGAGTTATACAAGACCCTCGTCCACCTTCGAAACCCGTCGCCCATGCCAAACCGCTCCAGCACTCCATCCAAGAAAGGCCATTCCAAACTATCGAAGGCCTTCTCAATATCCACGGACAGAACCGCCGGGGCTCCCTCCCCATCCAAGATGGCGTCCATTATTCCCACCAGGCGGCGGATATTCATCGCCGTACTCCTCGTGGGTATAAACCCGGCCTGATCTCCGTGCACCAGGCCCGTCATGTGCGGGGCCAACCTAGTGGCTAGGATGCGACTCAGGATCTTGTAGTCCACCGTCAGCATGGACAGCGGGCGATAAGATCTCACGTCCGCAGCATCTCGGCCAGGCTTGAGGAGTGGTACTATCAAGGCTTCCCGCATGGAGCCAGGCAATGCCCCTTTCTCGAAGGCTTCCGTATACACCACCAGCAGCCTGGGCGCCAGAGCGTCCACATAGTGCTGATAGAACTCGATTGGCAGTCCGTCTACCCCGGGCGTCTTGTTACGGGCCATGTGTTTGATAGCCACTCGAATTTCCGTAAGTGTGATCGGGCCACCCAGGTCCCTCGCGTCGTCGTCATCCAAGACCGGAAGCGGCCTCTCCCCCAGGTACTCCACAATGTCCTGTACCCCCACTCCCAACTGACTCCGGTACAAGTCCTTATAATATCCCCTGAAGCGGTCCAATACAGCCGCCTGGGAGTACACC
The DNA here is from genome assembly GCF_964263255.1 of Lissotriton vulgaris. Classification (NCBI taxonomy): domain Eukaryota; kingdom Metazoa; phylum Chordata; class Amphibia; order Caudata; family Salamandridae; genus Lissotriton; species Lissotriton vulgaris. The sequence goes on along the minus strand of NC_141695.1, from coordinate 1,344,275,320 downwards.
ATCTCACCCTGCGCATTAGTAATGCTGAGGATCGGGCAGCCCCTGAGTTCCGGGCTAGCTAGTCTGGCTAAGAGGGTACCCACCTTGTCCCTTTCTGCGTGTGCCCTGATAATGTACTGCCTATAGTCATAACATCTCAAACGTTCCGTCTCCGCGGCTACCACTTCCTTCGCCTCTAATAACTGGGCCTGTAGTCCTGGTCTAGTTGGTCTGCGGTGCTCCAAATCCCTCAAAGTTTCCTCCGCTTTCATTAAGTCATTCAGCACAGTCGTTCGAGCATTCGAGAACCTGCCCAAGCACACCCCTCTCACCACCACTTTCATTGCATCCCATTCTGTAGACCTACTCGTCGCCGTTCTCTCATTCACCTCGAAATAACTATCAATGCCTTGCCGGACCGCATCGTCGAACACAGAATCCTCTAGCGTCTCCGGCCGAAGCCGCCATGTTGGTATTGCTGAGCGCTCCCTCTGCCACTGAATATGCACCAATAGGGGGTTATGATCGGATATAGTCCTAGCAAGGTACTCAGCATGGTTAATCAATGGGGCTAGGGAGCTACCACAGAGCACCAAATCGATCCTGACATGTAGATCATGGAGAGCGGAATAAAAGGAGTAGTCCCTGGTCCCCCTGTGTCCCTCCCTCCAGACGTCCAGCAACCCCCATCGTTCTTGCCAGTCCTTCCTGTGCGCGGCCAGCCTGCGCACAGGAGAGTCTACTAGGGGGGGATGGGACCTATCCAGAGCCACATCCGTAATCGAGTTAAAGTCCCCCCCTAGCACTATCGGACCCGCCAGGAAAGAGGCCAAGGACCCCGAGAGGCTATCAAAGAATCGGCCTTGGTCAGTGTTCGGTGCATAAACACAGCAGAAAACCACATCCCGTCCATATAATCTCCCCTCCACCGCCACAAATCTGCCATCCGGATCCACTACCTGATTCAGCACTTGAAAGGGTATCCCTGCCCTCACCCAGATCAAGACCCCCCTGGCATACGCTGAGTAAGTGGTGCCAAAAACCTGGCCCCGCCATCTTTTCTGCAAGGCAGCGCACTCTTTTTTGGTGAGATGAGTCTCCTGGAGCATAGCTATCTGAACCCCCCTGCGTACCAGGTATGCATGCACTTTGTGACGTTTCACCATAGTCCGCAGCCCCCGGACATTCCACGTTAGGCATTTCAAATTAGGTAATGTCCCCATTCCAATTCCGTACAGTCCGAATCAAAGAACAACAGTCCACGACATCCCCAATGCAGTTGCCCCCCCTAAACAATCCCAAACCTGAAACATTCCCCAACCCCCACTCCCCAGGACAGAGAACACGAACCCAGTGGCCGCCCCCATCCAAACCTTGAATTAACTTTTCGCACACTTACCCTGTGGTCTCCACCACAGTCGACCTTAAGGGCCTAGGGGGGGTGAGTCGCCGCCGACCTCAGCTAGCGGAGCCCGCGTCCCGCCCTTCATCCCCAACGAAACACACAGCTCCCCCACCCGGCAACCCGCCCCCCAGCAACAGGATATCACCCTACCACGAAGTCCCGATCTAGTTTATCTCAGCCGCAGAAGATACCATCAGAAGTCTGTGGGGTCACTTTCGGCCCCTTCTGGCTCTCCGCCTCCGACAGTTCCTCTCCTGTTCTGCTGCCTTCCCCGCCCGAGTCCGTTTCGGCCCGTTCACTGTTCTGTTGCGACCCTGTAATGGCCGCCGTCGCCGCGAGTGCATCCCTCTTCTCCGCCGCCATTTGGGCCTCCCGTTTCTCCCGCTGGCGTCTGTTGCGGGACCTGATGCGTTGTGACTGCCGCACCCGGGGCCGCTTGGGCTGGTCTCGCCGACTTTGATGCGTCCTGTCCGTCCCCGCTCTGTACGACTCAAGCCATTGCCAGACTTCGTCCGGAGTCTGGAAAAAGTGTGTGGTGCTATCCATGATAATCCGCAGCTTGGCCGGGTAGAGCAAGGAGTACTGAATGCCTTCCTCCCTGAGCTCTTTCTTCACAGCAAGGAACGATGCCCTGTCCTTCTGGACCGCCTGCGTATAATCCGGAAAGATCGTTACCTTGCTGTTCTCCACCTCATAAGGGCCCGACATCCTGGCCCGCTGGATGAGGAGATCTCGGTCCTTGTAGTGGAGGAGCCGCACCACCATCGGTCGGGGGGGGCGGCCAAGCCCCGGCGGGCGAGCGGGCACCCGGTGAGCTCGCTCCAGAGTGAAAAATGGAGTAAGCCCCTCCGGCGCCACGACAGTGCGGAACCAGTTCTCCATGTAGGCCACCGCGTCCTCCCCCTCAATTCGCTCCGGCAGGCCTACGACCCGCACGTTGTTCCGCCTATTGCGGCCTTCGGCATCCTCCGCCCTCCGCTCCAGTGTGTCCAGTCGGGCCAAAATGTCCGTGATCCTGTGCTCCGCGGTCACCACCGATGGCTTCAGGTCCAGCAACAGTTGGTCATGATCCTTGACCCGATCCGCCAGCTTCGCGTGATCCGCGCGTAGCAGCCCCAGACCCGTGGCCACTTGGGCAATGTCATTGTGCAACGCCTCCTTAGTGGAGGTGATCGCCTCAAGGATGGCATCCAAACGCCGGTTCAGCCGTTGTTCCTGGTCAAGCTCCGGGGAGGGACTCTCACTCAGCCGGGTCGATGTCGCCGAGTCCCCCTCGCGGCTCCCGGGCATCGGCCCTCCGATCGCCGCCATGTCAGGGTACTGCGTCACAAGTCCGGCCACCCGTACTGCGGGTACACTCGTGGGTCCGTGCCGGCCACCGGGCACCGGAAAGTGCTATGTCCCCACCGACAGTCTCAGGAGCAATCGTTCCGTCGCCCCCACTAGGCCCGTGGGGGGAGGATGAGTCTTAGGGCGGTGGCCGACGAGAACCCCTGTTCTTCTGGGTGAGTCGGGCAGCATCCCCCGCTCTCAGGGCATCGAGCCGCCAATCCTGGTGCGTTGGGCAGCCGGGTGCAGGGTCCTTCGCTACTCGGCGACAACCGGACTCAGGGCTGAAGTTCGGGACCATCCGATCTCCTCGCCGCCATTTTCTTCACACCCCGGACAACACCTCGGCCGCCTCTTCCTCGATCTCCTCGGGGCCAGCAGTCCCCCAGCGACTCTCCGATCACGTCCAGCTGTCCCCTTACACTTCAGAGGGCAGAAACGTCGTCTCCGGGTCGCCTAGGGTCTCGAAAACCAGGAGAATTAACGGGATTCCGCGCGGAGCTGCGAGCTCACGCCGCCATCCCGATCGGCGTCCAAGCCACGCCCCCTGTGACAGCCATGTGTAATAGGAAACTCCCATCTGGAATTCCAAACTGGTCTTGTATTGCTCGGAAGGACAATAATTCACCCTCAGCGTATAGGTCCCCTACTACTTGGAGCCCCAAGTCTTCCCATTCCAATAGCCTCGACCAATCCCCCCCATGTGGTAGGGCCGTCAACATGCCCAGAGGGATTTCAGGCGTGTATGGGTGAATCACACCTGCCTTACGCTGGCTTCTATTCCAGCACATTCGCAGGGTTCTTTCTTCTGATGTTCACTCCTTTAACTCTAGTTTTTGTTGCATAACAATATAAGAAAGTACATGCCTCTGGATTCCCATCCCGCGGGTCTCTTCCGGCCCCCTGAACTCTTTTGCAACATTCTGCGTGAGCACTTGTAGTTGCGCTGCTAAATAGTAGAGTTCAAAATTAGGGACAGGTAATCCTCCGTCCAGTTTCGGTCTTAGTAGCGTATCAAGTGCCACTTGTCTCCTTCCATGCCCCCATATGAAATCTATTGTGAGCGTACGCAGTTCGCGAAAGAATCTCTGGGGTATCAATAACGGAAGCGTACGGAAATAGTGGAGTAGGCGAGGCAGAGCCACCATTTTCAACAGTGCCACTCTCCCCACCACTGATAAGGGAAGTGTAGCCCAGAATGCCATACAGCCTCTCAGAGCCCCAATACAGTGCCCCACATTCCCTTCTAGCATGGCATCCGTATCATGATAGATCCGGACTCCTAGGTAGGTAAAGCATGATCGCTCCCATAGCAGCCCAGATGGCAACGCTGGTTGCTGCATGTCTGCTTTCAAAGGGAAAACACATGTCTTATTCCAGTTAACTCTGTGGCCAGAAAGTGCCCCAAATTCCGTGAGCAGGGTCACTGCTCCTTGTAGTGCCACAGTCGAGTCCTCCAGGAAGAGGAGCAGGTCATCCGCATATAAGGAGATGTGGTGTGAATTTCCCCCGCATAAATGGCCATTATATGCCCTCCCTATTCTGGCTTGGGTCTCTAGAGGTTCAATTGCCAATGCGAACAGCAGGGGCGAGAGCGAACAGCCTTGCCTTGTGCCTCTCTGCACCGGATATTGCGCAGATATAACAGTTCCCAATCTCACCCTGGCCGTCGCTAAAGAATATAATATCTTCGTCCACCTCCTAAATCGTTCCCCAAGACCAAACTTCTCCAGCACTCTATCCAGGTAGTCCCATTCCAGGCTATCAAACGCCTTCTCTATGTCCACCGACAATACAGCCGGGAACATATCAACCTCCAGGTCACACTCCAGCATTCGCACTAAACGACGTATGTTAACCGAAGTATTCCTTGTTGGAATAAACCCCGCTTGGTCAGTGTGTACCAGGGTAGTCATGTGGGGTAGTAGCCTTGTGACCAATATTTCTTAGCCATCTGCTTGATTGCTCCTCTTACTTCCTCCAACTGAATTTTCTGTCCCAGCTTCTCAGCATCCTCTTCCTCCAGCTGTGGGAGCGGGCTCCCCTCTAGATATTCCACTATATCTGTTTCCTCAGCCTCCAGGTGACTACAATATAGTGTTGTATAATAGCTCAAGAAACATGAGAGGATTTCAGATTGGGAATACACCACGTCCCCTGAGTCCATTCTTATGTTTAAAATCGAGCACCCCCCTGATACTGGTGTTGCTAGCTTTGCTAAAAGTGTTCCCACCTTGTCTCTCTCTCGGCATGAACTTTTACTGTATATTGTCTGTAGTCAAAGCACCGCAACCTCTCAGTTTCAGCCGCCACAAGCTCTTTGGCCTCCGTCAACCGTTCCTGCAACCCCGCTTGTTCCGGTCTTTGCGTCTCTATTTCCCTCAGCGCCGCTTCTGCTTTCGCCACATCAGCCAATACTACCTTCTTTTCTCCTGCGTGATTGCTAATGCATAACCCTCTCATTACTACTTTAAAAGCGTCCCATTCCACTCCTCTGGTAGATGCTGTTCCCTCATTCACTGCAAAATAGTTATCAATGCCTGCTTGTATTTTGGTGCTAAAGATCAGATCCTCCAGGGTGTCCGGTCGCAACCGCCAAGTGGGTATTGCGGATCTCGCTTGTTACCACTGAAATGCCACCACTTGAGGATTATGATCCGACAATGTCCTGGCCAAGTTTTCAGAGCGAATCCCCTGGGGTGCCAGCGTACGGCTACAAAGGATTGTGTCAATTCTAACATGCAACTCGTGTAGTGCAGAGAAGAAAGAATAGTCCCTTTTGTCTGGGTGTTGCCCACTCCATACATCCGTTAGCCCCCATTTATCCTCCCAATCTGCCCTTTGCCTCGCCGTTCTGCGGACCAGGGAGTCAACCAATGGCGGATGTGATCTGTCTAGTAGTACATCAGTTATGGAATTGAAATCTCCCCCCAATATCACAGTACTAGCCAGAGAATGTGCCAAAGACCCAGACAATTTATCTAAAAACCGTGGTTGGTCTGTGTTTGGGGCATATACACTACAGAGCACCACTTCTCTTCCATATAACCTCCCCTCCACCGCCACTTATCTACCTTCTGGGTCCACCACGGCACTTGTCACCTGAAAAGGAGTCCCCGCTCTCACCCATACCATGACCCCCCTGGCAAATGCAGAGTATGTTGTACCAAACACCTGGCCCCTCCATCGCCTCTGTAACGCCGTACATTCTTGCTTAGTTAGGTGGGTTTCTTGGAGTAACGCTATATGGATTCCCCGCCTCACCAAATATGCATGCACCTTATTGCGCCTGGACATAGTATGCAATCCACGTAAGTTCCATGTGATACATTACAGTTCAGGTAATGTCCCCATTGATAAGGCACTCTGTACTCTCCTTCCCCCAACATTGCCAGCCCACACCAGGACCTTTGAACCTTAAACCCACAACTTGTAGAACAATACCCATCACCCTCCCCCCCAGAACAGGACTCAATAACACATTATCAGTCCCCATCCAAACTTCCACAACAAATCACACACTCCTACCCTGTAGTTACCACCACAGGTCGCCTTAAGGGCCATAGGGAAGTGGCGTAGGCCCGACAGGCGGCGGGTTGCATCCCAGCCCCCAGCCCATCAATCCCCACAACAATAAGGAGCAGCCCAAATGTTCATAGTGATCGTCAGCCGACCCAGCGGACCCTCATATAGGCTTTAAGTATTTACCCTCCTTGGATTTGGCGAGAGTCACAAATCGTCAGCCAACCTGGGTGTTATATCCGGGCCTTTAATACTATCCGTGTCCGAAAACTCAGGGCCCGATTGCCGTTTATCTTCTTCAGAGTCTGTGCCCCTGGTTGAGTTCTCAGTTTGAGACCCGGTGATTGCAGCCGTGGCCATCAGCGCGTCCTGTCTGTCCGCTGCTAATTGTGTAAGCTTTGAAGCTTTTTTAGCTTTTTCTCTTTTGCGGATCCGTTGTGATTGGCGCATTCGTGGCTGTTTGTATTGTGCACTAGGCCCTTTGTTCCTGCCATCTGTTCCTGCTCTATAAGATTCAAGCCACGTCCAAGCTTCATCCGGTGTCAGGAAAAACTGTGTAATACCATCCACGATTACCCTCAACTTTCCAGGAAATATTTGCGAATATTGAATTCCTTCGTCTCTAAGCTCCTTTTTAATCGCTAGGTAGGAGACTCTCCGTCTTTGAATGTTTTGGGTATAGTCCGGGAAGATTGTGACAGTGTAGTTCTCCACCTTAAAGGGCCCATTGGAGCGTGTGTGAGAAGTTGGCCCGATATGCAGTGTTCACTATTCTAGCGACCACTATGCATCGGTCCAAACGACCCTTATGGTGATTGGTTGTAAGTCAACCTTAGACCAGCTATCCTAGTAGCGTGGATATGAGCAGTCTTCGGGCTAAACTCTAGAGGGCGTGTTAAGCCAGCTGTTATACCATCACATACCCCTTGAACACCAAGTGAAAGGACACCACACAAGTGTTATGAAAATAAACAGTGTATTTATTAGAATCACAACAGCCCTGGACTCTTTATGAGGACAGGGTACTAAGCACAGAACAAAACTCTTAGGAAAATACTTCAAGTGCACAATCAATACAAGTGCCCGAGGGCACGGAAAGTTCTAGTGGTCTCGGGCGGACCCTATAAGGCAAGTCGGAAGCGAGGGACTCGGGACCCTTAAGTAAGGAGGCTATGCGGGCACCGAAATGCCGGAGTTACCTAGCCACAAGGACTGCGGCTGCACCAGTCTTACAGGCGTCGGGGGTCTTCGCTGACAAGCCAGGAGCCGGAAGGAAGGAGTTGCTGGCCGGCGACCAGTGACGAATAGTTCGTAGACATCCAAGCCTGGATCAGAGATCGATGATACCTGAAAGCAGAGGGGACCAAGTTCGTACTACTAGCCAGTAGTCAGAGGGTACCAGGAGGGCACCGGGTGGCCGTCACCTCGACTAGGTGAGTGGGCGACGCTAGGCTCTGCAGTCTCACGGACCAGGAGGCGTTGTCGGCGACCAGGATGGAGGTGCGAGCTGTCCCACTAAGGTTGATGCTGTCGGCGTCGCTGGGCCCAGGATTGGGGCAACAAGCCTTGGCAGATTTCAGGGCCACGTGGTGGGCCTAAAATGGCGTCTTGAGTGGACCAGGAGGGTCCGGGGTGCTCCTCTCGTAAAAAGGAGCAAAAGGCTAGTCTGGAGCAACCAGACCAGCAACGTTGGTTGTCGTTCGTCGTCAAAGGGTCACAAGCCAGCGGCTAGTGATCGGACAACGTGCTGAACAGCAAAGCAGAAGGGCCCCACGCAGATCGTGGAGATGCTGGGAGACTGCACTTCGGTGCTGGAGCTGCTCAGGGTCGGGGCTTCTCGGACCCCAGAGCACTCACCAGAGGATTCCTTCGGTGATTGTGCTGGATAAGAAAGCGTGCAGGTTTTGATGATGGCCGGTCCCTCGAGGTCTCGTCGCACCCACAGATCTCAGCTGAGCTGACGATGTGGGTAGAGGTCAGAGGTGCCGGGGAAGCCGGTTCTCGTCGAGCTGGGTCGTCGGATTCCTGAGGAAGGACTTGCAGCAAACCGCAGAGTTCTTAGATGGTGCCTGCGGATGCAGGGTGACTACTCCTTAGCCACAAGGGACAAATCTTGAGAAGAGTCTCGAATGTCCTTTCGTAGAAAGTAGTTCTTGATTCAAAGATGATCTAATTTGGAAGGATCCCCGCTCCGGCCTTTATCCTAAAGAAAGGGGTGGGTACATGACTAGGTCCTGCCCTAGGGGTGGGACCAGGAAGGGGGGTAGTTACACCCCTCTCCCCTGCCGGACTTTCCCCAGGTCAGGGGCTGCGCGCCCCTGGAACTGATTCTAGCCGGCAGATGCGTAGTGAGCACTGGGGTGCCACTCCGCAGTCACCTTCTTGCAAAGCCCTGCCTACCCAGGATACACAAAACCCTGTCTGGGATGGTGCGAACACCGCCCCGGACAGGAAACCCTTTGTCCAAGCTCTCCTCGCTGGAAGGACTCCCAGCGGCAGGAGGTCAGACTCGTGTCTGTGGTGGCAGTGTCCATTTTGTGGAGCTGAGGTTTCAGTTAACTTTTACCGGGGTTCACGGTTACGTACATGTCGTGTCCCTCTAGAAGGGCGGGATGCCAACCTCGTCGCCAGCATTGGTGAGGGGGCAGCATCCCGATTCGTATGACACCTTACTCGACATGTCTTGATAACGCAATACCGAAGTTACCGATATGGTACGCGTTATCATGGAACAGCCATTGGGTCTTGGTTCCGCAAGCTGCAACCGGGCTCGGCTCGTGCCAGAGCCCAATTCACATGGTTCCATGCACTCTGCCTTCAGGATTGTTAAGGCCTGCCATAGGAGTGACTGATAGGAACTCCGGTGTCCAATTTAGGGTTAGATATAGGGATACTATACCTAAAGCAACGGGCGAGTACGCCACGTTGCCCCAGCTGTTGTGCAGCCAGTTGTGTCAGATTTAGATGGCCATCCAGGGGTGGCATAATACATGCTTCAGCCCCCGGTAGGCCCTGGGTGCACCGATGCCCTGAGTTACAGGGTCTAACAGGGTGGCCCAGTTCCAATTGGAAATGTACCTAAGGTACATGGAATCCATTTTAGAGAGAGAGCAGTAGGCCCGGGGTCCTGATTGGCAGGGCCCCAGGTCAACTAAGTCGGAAAACCAGCAAAACACCAAGCAAAAAGTCGGGGGTAACCATAGTCAGGTATCTACCTTCCTACAGCGTGCATTCTGGATTAGCAGGTCTCGATCTTTATAGTGGAGGACCCTGGCCGCCACAGGACGAGGAGGGCGACCCGGCAGGGGCGGCTTGGCCGGCACTCTGTGCGCCCTTTCCAGAGTAAAGAAAGAGGAGAAACCCTCCGGCGCCACCCGTGTCTTGAACCAATCCTCCAGGTACGCTACCTTGTCAATTTTCTCGGGCAGGCCCACTACCTGTACATTATTGCGTCGATTATGACTTTCGGAATCCTCCGCTCTTCTTTCTAGGGTTGTCAGGCGCTGCAGCACATCCTCCAGTTTACGTTCCACCGTTACCACCGCCGGCTTCAGCTCCTGTATAGTCGATTCGGCATCTTGGACCCTGTCTGCCAGCTTCGCATGATCTGCCCGTAGGAGCCCCAGTCCTGCAGCCACTTGTGATATATCCTGGTGCAGGGAGTCCTTCGTTGCCGCAATGGCTTCCAGGATTTTATCCAGGCGTTCAGCGAGTCTCTTCTCCGCTGGCGTGCCCTCCGCATCTTCATTGCTGCTTTTGGCACCATCTGGATCCGCCGCCCCCACCGTTTTGCCTTTGGGCTTCATTCCGACGGATTATTTGTACTACCACTGTGTCAACAAGCGCCTGTACACTCCTACTTTTTTGCCCAGTCGCCGCTAGATATTTGTTGTCTTTCCCGCTTGTGGCGGGCTGGAGGGGGCAGCGGTCCGTCGAACTTACGTTCCGCGGCCCCCCAGCTATGTCTTCAGCTCCTCTGCGGTGTTCCCGGGCCTGCGCCGCTGTTCTCGCTCTCGTCCGACGGTTTTCCGAGTACCATCCGCCATCTCCCATCTACCGCACGCAGGGCATCCTCCGCCGTTCTCGGCCACAGCCCAGGCGGCAGCTGTACAGACACACACCCTGCTCGGCAGCACTCAATGGCCGCCCGTCTCCTCACCTCCGGGCCTCAGGAGCCGCAGATCACAGGAGCCTCTACTTTGCTCCCTTCGGGCCGATCACCCGGTCGGCCACTGGTTCAGCGTCCTCTGATCTGTCGATTGCTTTCGCTGCCCTTCCCTTTCGTTTCAGCGCGCTTCAGGCCGTCTGTCCTCTCAGCGCCATATTGGATTTTCCTGGTTAGGAAGCCGGATTCAGATTCCGAGTTCGATTTGCGCACCAATCATTATTCGCGGGTTTCTCACCGCCTCTATCGCCGATCTCACAGTATTCTTCGGCTTCAAGCTCGCTGTAGGCCCACTAATACTCGGCACACCCCGGGCCTTCCTTCTCGGCCTCAGTCGCCGAGCACCGCCGCCATTTTGCTTCCCCACTTCCGAGCGCATCGGCCACGTCTCTCGCCGTAAAGGCACTTCTCAGCCCTCACCGGGCACCGCAACCGCCCACCATGATCTCTGGGTGTTCAAACACGCGGAGCTGCGAAAACGGCTGCACCATAGGTCAATTTTGCAGGATAATTGGCGGGATCCGGCACGGAGCTAAGCGCTCACGCTGCCTCCACCATCGGCGCCCTAGCCTCGCCCCATTGAAGAACTTAGCTCATACAAATACCTGGGCGTAATAATCGGGCAGGGTGCAATTAATAAAGAACACAAATCGACACTAAAAGCAAAGGCACAATCATTAATCTATGCATATAGATTATTACGCAAAAAAGTGGACTGCCCGAATTACTCACATTTGCCAAAAGTACTGGTTGCCCAAATCCAGCCCAGTTTGTCCTATGGCTTGGCCCCTTGGTGCGGCAAAGAAGCACACTTATTGAATGAGCTGCAGACAAAGATCTACAAAGCCGTCTTTGACCTGTCAAAATCTGCCTCTCCTTCCCAGGTCAGACTGTAATTCGGCCTCCAGGGAAGCTTTTTGAGAGATTCTCTGGCCGAGCTGGATCTACAAACAGCATGGGAAAAAGGGGAGGACAGAGGAAGCTTTGTCAAAATAGTAAACATCGCAGCCAAAAAGAAATCTTTGTGGGTTGACAAAAAGGCACTCACTGAGCGCTGGCACGGGTGGACAGTCATAAACTCTTACAGATTTTCAAGGCCACAAGCATACTTATCTGCACATTTTAGCTCACAGCTAAAAATGAGCTTCATAAAGTTTCGAATGGGTGTGCACGACTCAAAGGACTTGTACCCAACGTGGAAAAAGCCCTTCAAATCAGAGTCCTGTCGACTATGTGGCTTCGAAAAAAACCCTTAATCCACCTATTATGTGCCTCTCCAGCCGTCTTAGGCCAAAGGCGACAGCATTTGAAATACATTTTTAACGATCTGAACATTCGCTCCAGCAGGCAAGTGGTGATACGCTGGTTAGAGGGCAAGTCGAACATCCTGGCTTGCCGAGGAGTTAAATACATGAAAAGTTAGTAGACTTTTACGGCAAGCTAACGGAGAACCCAAATAAAAACGTGACCAATGACATTATCATCCTCCCTAAAGGGGTTTACACTCTATTAAACCTGCTGTTCTGAGTTTCCCAAAAAAAAAAAAAAAAAAAAGTTGCTAAAGCAAGAACTCTTACTCTTGAATTTTATTGATACGTACCTTTATTTAAAAAAGTTATGTGTATTTTTGTACAGAATGGTAACCCTATTGCCCATATACTTCTTTTTAACTGTTTCAGGGGGGAATTGTAATGATTTTAATTAATCAAAACAATAAAAATGAACTTTGAACTTTGAGTCGTGCGGATGCGTTCTGTATGCGTTGGAGTCTTTTCTGAAGTTTGACTGTGGTTCCTGCGTATAGGGTGTTCTGGTAGTCTAGTCGGCTGGTGATGAGGGCCTGGGTGACCGTCTTTCTAGTTCCGGTAGGGATCCACCTGAAGATCTTACGGAGCATGCGCAGGGTGTTGAAGCATGAAGATGAGATGGCGTTGACTTGCTTCGTCATCGTGAGAGAGGAGTCCAGGATGAATCCCATCCCAGGTTGCGTGCGTGGTCAGTGGGTGTTGGTGGTGCCCAGTTCTGTGGGCCACCAGAAGTCGTGCCAGGCAGATGGGGATGGTCCGACGATGAGGACCTCCATCTTGTCTAAGTTCAGTTTCAGACGGCTGAGTTTCATCCATTCAGCGACGTTTTTCATTCCTTCCTAGAGGTTGAGCTTGGAGGTGGCTGGGTCTTTGGTGAGGGAGAGTATCAGCTGGGTGTCATCTGCGTATGAGATGATTTTGAGGTTGTGTTTTCGTGCGATGGTGGCGAGGGGGCTCATGTAGATATTGAAGGGGGTCGGGCTGAGCGATGAGCCTTGGGGTACGCCACAGATGATCTCGGTGGCCGAGGAGCGGAAGGGAGGGAGGCGAGCTCTCTGGGTTCTGTCGGAGACGAACGAGTTGATCCAGTCCAGGGCTTTACCTTGGATCCCGGTGTTGAGGAGGCGGGTTATTAGGGTGCGATGGCAGACTGTATCAAAGGCGGCTGAGAGGTCTAGGAGGATGAGGGCAGTGGTTTCCCCGTTGTCGAGTAGCGTCCTGATGTCGTCGGTGGCTGCGATGAGGGCGGTCTCGGTGCTGGGGTTGGCTCGAAATCCGGACTGGGATGGGGTCGAGGGATCCATTGGCCTTGAGGAATGCGGTTAGCTGTTTATTGACAATCTTTACGATCACTTTCGCTGGAAAGGGAAGAAGGTTGCTGTGGGAAACAGGAAGTCATTTTGTAATTTGTCACACTCAGAGTGGCACTGTCAGTGCAGCCCTGAGTGAACACTTTAACTTACAGGCCCTGGGTACCTCGGTACCCTATACTAGGGACTTATAAGTAAGATAACCTATGCCAATTAGGGCAGCCCATTCAACATACATTTTGTAAAGGATTGGAACACTGGCACGGAGGTCTGGTTAGCAGGCCTCAGTGCACTTTCAGAGGCAAAAAACCAGCAGCATCATTCCAACCGTTTGGGGGTTATCATGCCAAAAGGAGCATTTCCTTACACTTACACATGGACCTAAAGGGCCTTTATCAAGTCTTTATGTTTGTCTTTTTTGTTAAGCATAGTCACGTATTACTAAACATACGTATAGACAATTTTCATCAATGTTTTACATATTTTCATCTGGGGATTTTTCAACAAACAAAACTATTCATGAGCAGTGGGATTTGGACAATTATTTATATATATATATTTGGCCAAAACCACTTACAGTCTTTTATTTAAATCTTCTAAAACCTTGGTGTGTCGTAACAGGTGAGGGGTAGACCCTTTAGATCATATGAGGATGGGACTGTACACATAAAAAAAAAACTTTGGGTCATAAATCACATATTTCTTTATGTTGCAGTGCAAGAGGGTTATTTATTTATTGACTTTTAAGGTTCTTTGGAAAATTGAGAAAACGTGGGTCAAAGTGTCAGACTCTGTTATTTGTGACTCATGTTTTGGAAGTGATGTTTCAATTGGACTTTTACTCTTATTTTTGTTTGAATCTGTTTTATTGAGTTTTCAGTTAATAATACAGGCGTTTAGTGTATATCGCATTTTATGATAGATATTTGGCAGGTATCTTAGTTGACACCATACATTACTCCAGATGCAAACAGGACATGTGCATGTTTTTATCCATAGCCAGTTTGTTCTTCCACTATAAGTATATTCACTATGCATATTGAGCCATAATATCTTCTACAGACACTTGGTGCCTGGGTCCACCGTGTGTGTGTCAACCCGGTAATTACTTACTGTGTAATGTTCTGTTAACAGAGGATTGAGGTATTAAGTAAACAGGACAACATAAAACATAACAGGTAGTTGTTTGCAAAACTGGAGCTCTTCTAGGTAATCCCACATCAGTGTGTCGCGATTGTCTGCCATTGTAAATAAAGTCTTGCATATGCCCTGGGACCTGCGTGGTAGTTGGTGGCAATCGCCAGCTTTTAACCTAAAACTACATCGTTGTCTGAACCTGTTTTCCTCCCCCAGTGCGTGTTCCGAGAGGTTGCTGTCAGTTGGAGGAAGAGTGCCTATCTTTGTGTTATACATGTTTTGCAGCCCGATCAATATCGCATTCCAGCTTGTGGTGATTGGAGTCTTACTGATACCCAGTGTGTCCTCCCGGCACAATGCAATGCTTTCTGCTTTAGCTCATATCAGCATGGAGCGCCCCCACGCTAGTATGTGAGGGGTTGCAGAGGCCTTCCATCTTCTGGTTATCAGCCTCTTCATGCTGCAAATCCTAGGTCCAAGAAGTGGTGTGTCACCTTATGTTTCTTGCTTCTGCGGTAAAGATGTAGGATATAGTTCACCCATTCAAAGGGGAGGGTGCACTCCGTGCATTGAGAAAGGGTGTAACAGGTCTGCTTTTGTAAGGTGGCAGCGGGGGCTGGCCTCATCATCGCGGCAATGTATTGGTTACTTTTAGCCGGTGTGAGGTATGCTCTCTGTGTAATATAGAATTGTATCTGGCGGAAGTGCATATTACTGGGGATATATTTAGGACCCTCCAATACTGAGGCCCATTCAGGATCTGTAAGTGTGTGGTTCAAGTCCCCTTCCGAGTGGAGCCGCAATGGTGTCAGAGTGATTGTGATGTGTTGCCTGAGGTAAGTGCGAACCACCAAATGAGTTGTCCGTCGTGCCCCATCACATGCAAGTGATTGTAAGGTGCGCTGGAGGCTCACTGGTCATGTCTCCCCTTGTAGTGGCTAGGACGGTCAACAACTAGCAGTGCAGCAGGAATTGGCCTGGGTGTAATCCATCTTCCTCAAGTAGCGTAGCGTAGGATATTAGGGCGCCCTCCGGGTATAAATCTCCCAAATCTCTAATCACTTCTTCACGCCAGCTGTGTAATTCGGGTGCCATGGTTATGGTGCGTCCTCTGGGTGTGCCCTCCAGCCGTAAGGCAGGTGTGTATGGTAGCACATTTCTTGTGATATACTGGCTCCTTCGATACCATCTGTATGCCATGTTGAGCAACAAAGGCTCCGGTGGTTTCTTTTTCGCACCGGGGTGAAACAACTTGGTCCATGCAGCTAGGGGCCAGGGCAGGTGTGTGGTTGCTGTATCGTATAGCTGACAATCAGCCAACCTTTTAGCTACCCATTGCAGCTGCGCCATCAGGTAGTACTGTTCCATATTTGGGGCCAGTAGGCCTCCCCGCTCCATAGGCAGGTAAAGCTTCTTAATAGCTACCCTTTGCCAGGAGCTACCCCAGACAAAGTCTCTGTCTATCCTTTCAAGTGTGTGAAAGAGGGTTGGAGGGATATATAAGGGTAAGATTGTGAAACAAAATTGAAATCGTGTGAGGGCCACCCGACTTGTCACTGACAGCAGGAGCGTGCCCCTGAAGGATATTAGGGAGAGGATAGCTGTTAATGCTCTACCCAAGTTGCCATCCAGCAAGTCTGTCTGTTGTCTATATATCTGTATGCCCAAGTAGCGGAAAATGTCAGTTTTACATTGTACGCATACCTCATCTGAAAGAAACAGATTAATGTTAGATTCCTTACCTTAGAATATCCCCAGGCGTCAAACTGGATCCGGAAAGTTTTTGTCAGCAATACCTCTGCGCATCGCTAGGCGTCGTCTGCGGCTCCGTGTCTGTCATCGGCGTGGTGATCGCCGGGATGACGTCGTCGAAGTACTTAGACGCCGCCCTCGCGCGCTGACGTCAGTTCTTCTTTTTTCCTCGCCAGCAAGCGCAGATCTGGGAAGAGCAGTACTCTTAGTCATTTTTTGACTAACTTTTTGATCTCTTTTGGATCACTTCTCGAGTCGACCTTCGCCTAGCAGTGCCAGTAGAGATGCCTGGGTTTAAATCCTGTGAGGACTGTCACTGATTGATGTCGGTGACCGACCCCTCCTCTCGGGCCGACCATGATGACAAGTCGTGCCCCGACTGCCGGTCCTTGACCTCGAAGACTAGGCGGGAGCGGTCCCGTAAGCGGCCCAAGCTCCGGCAGTCGCCCCCCGCGCCGCTCGAGGTCCCGGTCTAGGGGGAGGTCGAGGAACCGGTCGCGAGGCCGCTTTCATCGGCGCTCGATGAGTCACCACCACTCGCCGGACTCCAAGTCCTCAGGTAAGTTGAGGCACTCGAAGAAAAAGTCGAAGAGGCATCATCACTCTTCTGACACCCCTTGACAACGCCCAAGTGGCTCTGCCGGAGCCGAAAGTGCCGCGTCCAGCTCCACACCCGCTGGTCCCTGGGCTGCATGCGACGCCGGAGGAGATCAGTGCCTTCCTCATGGCCATAAAGAGTCACTTCCCCTCTGACAGACTCTGTTGAGGCGCCTTCGGGCCCCTCGGGTCCGTATGGGAGTCCTAGCGGGCCGGGGGCTCCTGTCCCGGGGCCGTTGGGTGCTTCGGTCCCGACGCTAAAAGGCCCTGCAGGATCCAGGCCTTTATCCGGGTCGCCGCCAATCCCCTCCGCTGGTGCCGACCCGAGGGTGTCGCCCACAACGCCGTCCCCGGACGACGTCGTCCCCAGTTCCAGCCCCGATCTGGGTCCGGCATCGGACCGGCGCCGCCCGGCACCGTCTCCGGCGCCGATGGGTGAGCAATTCACCTATGACCTGGCTCCATAATCTTTCCCTGACAATCAGGAGAGGGATGATGAGGGGGACTGGAAGGGGTCTGAGGACCCTCTGGCACAGCAGTGCCTGTTCAGCCAGGACTGGGCAGATGAGCTGGGGGAGGCCAGTGGTCTGGACACTTCGCCGACACTGGATTTGTCTCTCCTCCTACCGTGGCTACGGAGGAGGGGGCTGCTTATAGCGTAGTGTTGACTTGGGCAGTCAAGGCCTTGGCTCTTGAGCTCCCTTTAGCGGCCGTGAGGACTAACCTCCTCACTGAGGTGCTCAAACCGCAGGCAAGCTCCTCGGAGCCTCTCCTGCTATTTAACGAAGCCCTCACTGACGTTCTGGTGGGCACCTGATCCAAGCCCTCTACAGGCCTCCCTGTAGATTGGAACGTGGCCCAACGACACTGCCCGAATCCGGACGACCCCAGCTTCCTGTTCGTTCATCCACCCCAAGAGTCTGGAGATCCAGGCCTCTACCTCCCAGACCGCATTTCTGACCGCAAGTCCGGATCGGGAATCCAAAAGGTACGATCAGTTTGAGAAGAAACTGTTCTCCTCCCTGAGTTTGGGGCTGCGGTCTGTCAACACTGCCTGCCTTTTGGGCCGTTACACCCACTCTCAGTGGGATACGGTTGCGGAGATGCTGCCAAAATGCCCGGAGGAGGCCCAGGCAAAGCTCACCCAAGCCCTAGCGGAAGGGCGGGATGCAGCACGCTACTCCATATGGTGTGGACTCGATACCACAGACTCGCTGGGTAGGGCGATAGCAACGACAGTGGCGGTTCGCTGCCACGCCTGGCTGAGGTCCGCCAACTTTTACGGGGATGTCCAGGCCACCATCATGGACATGCCTTTTGATGGCCGTCGCCTCTTTGGCGACAAGGTGGACAGTGCGCAGGAGCGTTTCAAGGACTCCAGGGCTACAACCAAGTCCTTGGGCCTCGGCCAACGCCTTTAGCTCCTTTCATGGCCAAGGAAGGGGCGAACCCACACATCCTGCCAGCCACAGGCTGCAGACCCAGGCTCAACGCGGTTGCGGACGAGGTTACCGCCGTGGTGGTGGCGGGGGACACCGGCAGGGTTAGTCCACACCCACCCCTGCAGCATCTGCCTCTAAGCCTTCTTAGTCCGGCATTTCAGGCCCATTCGTCGCCAGTGGGGGGCAAGGTCCGCCATCACCTCCTCCACTGTTGTACCATCACGTCGGACAGGTGGGTGCTGCAAATCGTCCGAAGTGGCTACTCTCTCCCCTTCGTGGTGAACCCTCCAGCCATTCCACCGCAGTACCACCGCATGTCGGGGGATCACATGCGACTTCAGCAGGAATAAGTTACGGCCCTCTCGGCCAAGGGGGCCATTGAGCGCGTTCCTGGGCCAGAAGTAGGATGTGGTTGCTATTCCCACTACTTTCTGGTACCCAAGAAGGGAAAAAGAGGCCTATGCCCTATCTTGGACCTACGGAGCGTCAACGGCTTCATCCGGAAGGAGAAGTTCAAGATGCTGACTTTGGCTTAGGTCCTGGCTGCCCTGGACCCAGGAGACTGGATGGTAGCGTTGGACTTGCAGGACACGTATTTCAACATCCCTGTCCTGCCGGCCCACTGGCGCTACCTGCGGTTCACAGTAGGCCACGAGCACTTTCAGTTTACCATGCTCCCCTTCGGCCTTACCAGCGCCCCTCGGGTGTTCACGAAAGGGATGGCGGTGGTCGCAGCTCATCTGCGCGGATCGGGGGTTATCAGTCTTCCCCATCTCGACTGGTTGTTGAAGGCGGGCTCACCCCAAACAGTCGTCTCCCACCTCCAGACTACGGCCGACCTCCTGAACTCGCCAGGGTTCTCCATCAACGTGCCAATGTCACACCTGTGCCCCTCTCAGACGCTCCTTTTCATCAGAGCGGTTCTGGACTCTGCGCAGTTTCGGGCTTTTCCCCCAAACAGCAAGTTCGGGATATTCAGGCTCTGATTCCGATATTTAAGCCTTTATCCTGAGTTACGGTCCGGTTGACGCTGCGGCTCCTGGGGCTGATGGTCTCCTGCATGCTTCTGGTGCATCACGCCAGGTGGCGGATGCGGGCTCTGCAGTGGGACCTGAAGTTTCAGTGGGCACAGCATCAGGGCAACCTGTCCGACCACGTCCTGATCTCAGACGGCACTGCTATTCAGTTGAAGTGGTGGCTCACGAACGCGATTGGGTCAGGGGCAGATCTCTCTTCCTACCCCAACCGGAGCACGTAGTGGTGACGGATGCGTCCCTCCTGGGATGAGGAGGCCACATGGGAGAGAGGGAGATCAGAGGCCTCTGGTCTCCTGTGGAGTCCTGGCTCCACATCAACCTTCTGGAGCTGCGGGTGATCCGACTTGCACCAAAGGCATTCCTCCCCTCTGTCTGGGGAAGTGTAGTGCAGGTGTTCACAGACAACGCCACCGCCATGTGGTACTGCAACAAACAGGGTGGGGTGGGGTCGTGGACCCTTTGCCAGGA
The DNA here is from genome assembly GCF_964263255.1 of Lissotriton vulgaris. Classification (NCBI taxonomy): domain Eukaryota; kingdom Metazoa; phylum Chordata; class Amphibia; order Caudata; family Salamandridae; genus Lissotriton; species Lissotriton vulgaris. Next base: position 1,344,255,870 of record NC_141695.1, on the reverse strand, counting down.
GGCTCTGCGCCTCTGGCAATGGCTGGAACACCAGGGCATCACCCTAGTGGTTCAACACCTGGCAGGTTCCCTGATCGCCAGGGCAGACGAACTCAGCCGCTGGTGCATGATGGATCACGAATGGCATCTGAACTTGGACGTGGCGCAAGGTCTCTTTCAGCACTGGAGATAGTCTTCGTTAGATCGAGTAGCCACCGAAGAGAATGCACAATGTCATCAGTTCTGCACGTTGGAATTTCCAAGGTGGCACTTGCTTGGCGACGCTTTTCGTCACGAGTGGCGCTACGGTCTGTTGTACGCCTTTCCGCCTACACTACTTCTGCCCAGAGTGCTGAAGAAGATCAGGCGAGACCGGGCCCAAGTCATCCTTGTGGCTCCGGACTAGGCACGAAGATACTGGTATCCCGAGCTACTCAGCATGTCAGTCGATCCCCCCCGATTCGTCTGCCTCTTCAGTAGGTCCTTCTGTCGCAGCAGCAGGGGACGGTCCTCCACCCGAACCTGTCCAGTCTCCACCTCCATGCGTTGAGATTGAGCGGCGGCAGTTGAGGCCATTTGACTTGCCTCTTGAAGTTTGCGATGTGATTCTGGCAGCCAGGCGTCCCTCCACGAAAACGGTATACGCCTGCAGGTGGAACAAATTTGTTTCATGGTGCACAGCAAAGGCTGTGGATCCGCTATCTGCCCCCCTTTCAGAAGTTCTCCTCTTCCTTCTTTCTCTTGCCAGGGCTCTGCTCTGGGCACTATCAAGGGCTATTTCTCTGCCATTTCCGCCTTCTTAAGGCTTCCTGATCAGCCTTCTCTTTTCAAGTCCCCTGTTGTAAATAGATTCTTGAAAGGCATCACACACGTTTCCTCCTGTTCCCTTCGTGATGCCTCAGTGGGACTTGAATCTTGTTCTAACATATCTGATGTGCGCTCCCTTTCAGCCACTTCATAACTGTCCTCTTTATCTTCTGACTCTTAAAACTGCTTTCCTGATTGCCATCACCTCTGCCAGGAGAGTTAGTGAGCTCCAGGCTCTATCTTCAAAATCTCCTTTCCTCTCTGTCCATCCGGACAAAGTTGTTCTGAGGACTCGTCCTTCTTTCCTGCCCAAGATAGTCACAGCCTTTCACATCGGGCAGTCCATCACCTTGCCCACCTTCTTGCCGCCTCCGCATCCCTCGAAAGAGGAAGAGAGGCTCCACCGTCTGGACCCAAAACATGCGCTCTCCTTCTATCTAGATCGCACACGCCAGTTCCGGGTGGACGACCAGCTCTTTGTTGGTTCTGTGGGCGCTAAGAAGGGACGGGCAGTGCACAAATGACCATCTCTCAGTGGGTCGTCTTGTGCATCAAGGTTTATTACTCCTTAGCTAAGAAGGAGCCTCCCGTTGGGCTGCGCGCCCATTCCACTCAGGCCACGGCGGCTACTACTGCCCTGGGTCGGGGAGTCCCCTTGCAGGACATCTGCCTGGCAGCTACGTGGGCCTCACTGCACACGTTTGCTAGACACTACTGCCTGGACAGCCAAGTCCGGAGAGATGGCTTTTTCGGCCGTTCCATTCTCCAGGACTTTCTGGTGTGATCTTGGTTCGTATTTGCTGGGGTATCTATTCTAAGGTAAGGAATCTAACACTAACCTGTTTCTTTCAGATGCACAAGTTACTTACCTTTGGTAACTATATATCTGTAAGAAACAGTTGTTAGTGTTAGATTCCTTACCGCCCCACCCATCCTTCCCGTTCTGCGAACCGATATCTAGGTTTAAGGACATTCCTTTTAGGGCCCTAGTTTCACGGCACAAGTGTTGGTTTCTATCATGGCTCTGCGTTTCTGGCCCGGAAAGCTATGTACAGAACTGACGTCAGCGCGCGAGGGCAGCGTCTAAGTACTCCAATGTCATCCCGGCAATCACGACGACTGACGCGGAGCCCAGACGACGCCTAGCGATGCGCAAGGGTACTGCTGACGAAAACTTTCCGGATCCAGTCTGACGCCTGGGGATATTCTAAGGTAAGGAATCTAACACTAAATACTGTTTCTTACATATATATCGTTACCGAAGGTAAGTAACTTGTGCATTAACACCTTGGGTGCTAAGGGGTTTTCCCGTCCAGTGCTGCATTATGACAATTCCCATTGTTCATGACAAGGTCAAATCGTCATAAGCACAGCCCAGGAAAAAACCCATGACAAGTTGACCTTGTCATGAGCACTGAAGAGGTTAAGTATATATCCCAGATCTTGACACGTATCTTTGAAAGGATATAAACACAACTTTGCCGTGTTAACTCTCAGCGCAGATAAGGCAGCAAAGTCTCCTGGGATATTGGCTTGTTGTAAGCTGATCGACCGTATATCTTTGATGCACACCTGTAGATCATCCGAATATAATGAGATCACATGCGTGCCATCTCCTATCGGGATGTCCCAGTCTGCGCCAGCACGGATTGCCCACGCCATCGTTTAATAGATAGGGAGAAGAAGAGTGGGGATAACGTACTTCTCCAGTATGAGGGGTGTCTTTCATAGATTCACATGCTTGAATATCCCCCGTCGTCGAAGTGGGAGTCCCACGGTACATAAATAGCAGTAATAAATATGCATGTGTACATGAGAAATATCATAAATAAAAAATACATACATATTGTGTAAAAGAAATGTAAGCTTAAAAAAGTACCATAGAACAGAATAGGCCCATAGAAAAGGCCCAAGGGAGAATTCATATTAGTAACTTATAGGAGTCATTATGTATTGGTCCACATTCCAGCCAATCAGGCTGTAGCCTCCTCTAGAACCTTCTCCTCAGAAGCCCAAGTCCTCAGATTTTCTACCGCACGTCGTGTGAAGGGAGTCTCCCTGAGCTCTGCTCAGTTTTTTCCAGTTTCTTCATATTTTTCTTCAAAAAATGTCTTCTTCAAAGAAAACCTTGTTCAAGGCTTGTCCATCCTGTGGAAAATTGCGCCTTTTTCATGAGGACCCACACAGTAAGTGTATTTACTGTCTTTATCCGTCCATGTTGTCGCTACCTGCAGGCTCTGTCGCAAATTTCCTCCTAAGACTTTGAGGGACAGAGAGGCTCGTCTCCTTCTGTGGCTATAGAAGTTGAAATCATCTGATAATGTGATTTCCGATGTCGAAAGTATGTCTTCTGGCGTGGGTCTGAGACTGAACTTCCCTCTCCTTTTCTTAAGAAGAGCAAGAAGTTGGGATCTTTCAAGGATATCTCCTCACAAGACTTGCTTCAGGGCGCGCCTACGGGACCTAGCTCTCTGGCGTCTCGACCCAAGACCATGCCCTCCGTATCTAAAACGGGCATTGGCTCGTCGACGGGCTCGTCGACGCGTCCGTCGACGTCTTCAGCGTCTACGAAGTCCGTTTTGGCAATGTCGACGTCGACGACTACTTCTTCCATGTCGACCAGCTCTACCACGACGACGATCATCTCGTCGACGAGCAGCCAAGAGGTGAGACCCATCTCGTCCATTATTATGATATCGTCGATCAAACCGTCGATGAAGAAATCGTCGTCGACGCTCCCACCGTCGACGGCTCCTCCGTCGACGAAGACCAAGGCATCGTCGTCGACGACCGGATCCTCCTCGTCGACGACAATAACGTCGACGCCGACGATGAACCCTCCGTCGACGGCTGCACCGTCGTTGACCTCCTTGTTGACGGCAAAGACTGCAATTCCGTCGACGGCCTCGTCGACGGCCTCGTCGACGACCTCGTCGACGACCAAAAAATCATCGTCTACCAAGCCTAAAGTTCTTACGCTGGATTCAGCGGCGCCAACCAGAAAACAGCTAGAGGGACCTAAAGCTGTACAACTATCGTCGACGGGCTCGTTGACGACGCAACAACCTCTGCAATCTACTACCACCTTCAAAGTGGTTTCTACTTCGTCTCTCAAGACTGTACCACTTATACAGTTAAGTCCTATTAGGAGTGGATCTCAACCTCCAGAAAAATTGTTTCAATCTGGAGCAGAGGAATCTGGTAATGATTCGGAAGTGGATCACAGTTATCAACCTGCTACAAGTCCATCGGAATTACACATTAAGTGTCAGGACTACAGTGATGAGGATGAGGAGGCAGATAATACCGTCGAAGATGGGAATGTCCTTTTTCCAATAGATGACTCACAACAACCAAATTACGAACACTTTACACAGATTCCTCTGTCTATGGTCAAAAACCTCCAACATATGCTGGATGACTACAATCGTAGATTTCCACCATCACTGCCTCCTTTCCCAGCACCTCAAGTGCAGCAACCTCAGTCTTCAGCTCCACACCCTCCGTCTCCAGTGCCTCGACCACAGTCTCCAGCACCTAGACTTCAAACTCAGGCGATTGTTGCACCAACGTCTCCTTTGGGTGCTGCTCATGATACAGATAATGAGACTCAAACTCCTCATAACACTGGAGATAATGACACTGATGATGAGGAAATGCAGGAATGGGACAATTATAGGGCACAGACGCCCTCTACTCCACCAACATCTCCAAGAACTTCGCCACCAGTGGATATCGAGAGTTTCCATAACCTTATGGTTCGTGCAGCAAAGAGGTTCCACTTAACATTGGAAACACAACAAACGGAATGTTTTCTGTATGATTTTAAGGACTTACAGCAACGCCAAACTCATACCATTCCTATCATTGACCACATATGGGATGAGGGTCTAAAGTTAATGGAACGTCCTAATTCCATTCCAGCCGTTCTACCTAGACTAGACAAAAAATATAAAGCTCCGCCTACTTCCCCGGCCTGCTTAGTTTCACAACCTAAGGCAGACTCCGTTATCACTCAGGCGGCACAAAAAAGGTCTCGAAACCCAGCCATACCCTTATTTATTTATTTATTTATTTATAGGCTTGTTACGCGCCGGCATCACACCCGAAGGTGTATCTCCGCGCGGTGCTGTGAGATGGACAGGTCAAAGAGCTCCTCCTAGAATAGTACAGTCTTTAGACGTTTCCTGAAAACTGAGTGACTCTGGCATTCTCTGAGGGAGAGGGGGAGGTTGTTCCATAGACGAGGACCCATGATGGATAGGGCTCGGCCTCCCTGTCTGGTCTTATAATGTCTAGGAACTTGGAGCAGCTGTTGGTTGGAGGACCTAAGGATGCGGGAAGGACGGTGGTAGACAAACTTGTCTGTGAAGTAGTGTGGTCCCAAATTGTGTAAGCTTTTATGTATTACACAGCTGATCTTGAATTCTATCCGTTTCCGGATAGGAAGCCAATGAAGGGCTTTAAGGAGGGGGAGGGACGGTGTTCTGGGAGGGGTATTGGTCACCAGCCGTGCTGCGGTATTCTGCACCACCTGTAGTTTATTAAGCACTCCCTCATTGGCTGCTAGGAGAAGACCATTACAATAGTCCAGGCGGCTCAAAACGAGGGCCTGGACCAGGGTCTTCCGGGTATCGTCAGGTAGAAGGGGGAACACCTTCCGAAGGAGGCCGATAATGTGGAAGCAGGACCCTGCAGTGGTGCTGGCATGGTGAAAAAGGGTAAGGTCATGGTCTAGACGCACCCCCAGGTTCTTTACTACTTGTTTGGGGGGCGGGGCCTGTCCCAAGCTCGGAGGCCACCAGTCTGGGGTCCACAGGATTCTCGCCTCTCCGAATAACATGACCTCAGACTTTCCCACATTGCACTGTAGAAAGTTTTTGGCCATCCAGCTGGCGATTGCAGTCATGCCGTTAGAGAAAGTTTGTCTAATCTCAGGCGTAAAGGTCTTGAAAGTAAACAGCAGCTGCGTGTCGTCAGCGTAGGAGATAGGCATGAACCCAAAGGACCTTATCATGTCGGCCAGAGAGGAGACATATACGTTGAACAACGTAGGGCTAAGACATGAGCCCTGTGGGACTCCTCTGATGATGTTAGCCGAGGAGGAACTGAAGGAGCCCATATTCACTGTCTGAGTCCGCTCTGAAAGAAAGCTGGTAAACCATGCCAGGGCAGATTTATCGATGCCTATCTCCCTTAATCTGGTAAGGAGAGTGGCATGGGATATGGTGTCGAATGCTGCGGACAAGTCCAGCAGCACCAACACCACAGACAACCCTCTATCAAGGGACATGCGTATGGTATCCGTAACGGAGAGGAGGGCGGTCTCAGTACCATGCCTGGGCCTGAACCCAGACTGAGAATGGTCTAAGCTGCATGTCTGCTCAATAAAGGTGGAGAGGTGGTGATTGACATGCTTCTCAGTCAATTTGCCGATGAATGGCAAGAGGGAGATTGGCCTCAGGTTGGTCATGTCTGACCAAGGGATGGCGGTGTTCTTCCTGATAGGTTTGACTATGGCCTCCTTCCATCTCCGAGGGACCAGTCCCTCAGATAGGGAACGGTTAATCACCGTCCGAATGCAGGGGCTAAGGACACTCCCAATGAGGTGCATGACCCGGGCAGGTATAAGGTCTACAGGGCTGCCTGACTTAATGGTCCCAATCAGAGAGTTAACCTGGTCTAAAGAGATCTCAGGTATGGATGATAGTGAGGCTGGGGCAGCACAGGCTGTTCCAGGCTGGGAACTGACATCCCCGCCGGATCAAGATGGCCGTAAATTGGACTCAATTGGAAAGAAATTTACCACAATGGCAGCGACAACGGTAAGAGCTTCCAACGCTTTAGCCATACTGGGTCGATACGACCGTCAAATGTGGTTCGAGATCGCTGGTCTACTCCCTCAAATGCCCGACTCCATCCGGGATGAAGCACAGGCCATCATTCTCGAGGGAGAGAAGATTTCAACGGAAATAATCGACTGTGCCGTCGATATAGCCTCTACTGGTTTCCGACAACTGGCGGGTGCTGCAGTTTTACGTCGCCAAGGCTGGCTGAAGTCAACAACCTTCCATCCGGAAGTTCAGTCCAGAGTGCTAGATTTGCCCTACGATGGCGAATCTCTGTTCGGTAAGCACGTTGATGACGCTTTGGAACTGATCAAAAAGGACACGGATACAGCGAAGTCCTTGGCAACTCTTCAATATAGAAAGAAGCCATTTCGTGGGGCACGAGGTAGAGGAGGAGGAGGTACCTCTACTTTTCGAAGCACAGACCAATATCGAGGATACTCTTATGACAACAGACAAAGAGGATCCTATCAGTCCCAAAATCGTTCATCCACCTCCAGACCTTACCAACGGAAGTCCAACTACAGAGATGGTGCAAACACCAACAAAAAACAGTGAGAGGACTATGCATCTTGGAGGTCGAATCTCCAAATTCTTCTCCAATTGGTCGAACATCACCAACGACCAATGGGTCTTGGACGTGGTTTCAAAAGGACACACCCTGGAATTTACGAAATTTCCACCCGCCCGCCCGCCTTCGGGCCCACCTTCTCCCCATTTCAAGGAACTGTTGGCCCAGGTGCAGCTTCTGATCAGAAAAGGAGCCGTAGAAATGGTACCGCAATGTCAACGCGGCAGGGGGTTTTACTCCCGTTTCTTTCTAGTGAAGAAAAAATCAGGAGAGTGGCGCCCCATCTTAGATCTGAGAGCTCTGAACAAGTTCATCGCATCAAAGACTTTTCAGATGCTTACCCTGCTTCAAATCTTGAATTTCCTCATTCCAGGAGAGTTCTTTTCGACTATAGACCTTCAAGATGCATATTTTCATGTGCCCATTCACCCCAGGCACAGGAAATACCTTCGTTTTACAGTCGGCCAATTTCATTATCAATTCAAGGTCCTTCCATTCGGCCTTCGATCGGCACCGAGAGTGTTTACAAAGATTCTTGCCCCGGTGGCCGCCTACCTGCGCTTACAGAGCATCCAGTTTTATCCGTATCTGGACGACTGCCTAATAAAAGCCAGAACTTTCCAACTGACACAAGAACACACACAAGTCTGCATATCCCTCTTCGAAACTCTAGGTTTCTCCATCAATTGCCTAAAGTCACACTTTCACCCTTCTCAACAACGAGATTTTCTAGGAGCCTCGCTCGATTCTCGACTAGGGCAAGTGTTCGTTTCACAGGAACGTCAAAGCCGAATGTTACAGAAAGTTCAGTTCCTGCAATCAAGGCAGTACGTTTCTGTCCGGATGTACAAATCATTCCTCGGCATGGCTTCCTCGTGCATTCAACTGATTCCCAACTGCAGACTGCACATGAGAGTCCTTCAAGAGGAACTAGACAACCAGTGGAGGCAGGTATCAGGGTCGTTCGACGACAAAATCCATCTAACGCCCCACTTACTAAGAGCTTTGGAGTGGTGGGCTCATCCTCCAAACTAGCAACAGGTCGCTCATTCAAGGACGAACAACCAACTCTGACGTTGACGACAGACGCCTCCCTAGAGGGTTGGGGGGCTCATCTCGACGGAATGTCCGTAAGAGGCAAATGGACGGCGTCTCAGCGCACGTGGCACATAAATCGCTTAGAACTTCTGGCGATTTTCTTGGCCTTGAAGTCATTTCAAAGAGTAGTGCAGGGACAGACATTGCTGGTGAGGACAGACAATACCACCAGCATGCACTACATCAACAAACAGGGCGGCACAAGATCTCTCGTGTTATCACAACTGGCACAGGAGATATGGGACTGGGCTCTCCAACATCAAATACATCTTCAAGCTGTCCATGTCCCAGGTGTGGCCAATGTGCTGGCGGACTCGCTCAGCAGAGCCCTCTCGGACAACCACGAATGGGAACTCAACCAGCCAATGTTGGATTACATCTTCCGACAGTGGGGCCGACCACAATTGGATCTCTTTGCAACTGCTCTCAACAGAAAATGTCAAGGGTTTGCGAGCCGGCATCCACACAAGGAGTCGAGCGGGAATGCCTTTTCAATAGACTGGTCGAACGCCTTCAGCTATGCATTCCCTCCACTGCCGCTCATTCCTCGTCTGTTGCACAGAATGAGATTCCAACAATGTCGGATAATCCTGATCGCACCCAAATGGCCGAGACGTCCTTGGTTCTCAGATCTCCTTCTATTCTCTCTGACACAACCGATACAGTTGCATCCTCTGCCGCACCTTCTCACAATGCATCAAGGTCAAATATGCCATCCGGATCCAGCATACCTTCAACTTCATGCCTGGAACCTGAGTACAATGAATTTGCACACATGAATATCGACAAGGATTGTAGGACAGTACTAGCGAATGCTCGAGCGCAATCTACTGTCAAAACTTACCAGCTGAAGTGGAAGCGTTTCTGCGCTTGGTGCTCCACTAGATCACTAAATCCCATGTGTGCTCAGCCAGAACAAATCTTGCCATTCTTTTTGTCTCTAGCAAAATCAGGGCTATCACACTCCACTCTTAAGGTTTTTCTAGCTGCTATTTCTCGTTTCCGCCATGATGGCGTAACATCTTTGTACTCCTCCAGGATCATAAAACAGTTCTTCAAGGGCCTTTTTCGGATGTTCCCTCCAATCCGTCGGCCCCCACCTTCATGGCGACTCAACCTGGTTTTGTCTCAGCTGTTATTGCCTCCATTCGAGCCCATCCATTCTTCCAATCTGACATTCCTCACTTGGAAAGTGGCTCTGTTGCTTGCCCTGACCTCTTCCAGACGCGTCAGCGACATTCAAGCCTTTACTATACAGCCACCGTTTTTACAATTCTCCAACAAAGCTGTTACCTTGAGAACAAATCCCAGTTTTATTCCTAAGGTTCCCAGTGACTTCCATCTCAATGAACCTATTGTTTTAAGACTTTCTTCCCTGCACCTCAATCTGCAGCGGAGCGCTCCTTGCACACTCTGGATGTGAAACGCTGCCTTAAATTTTACATTCAACGCACAGCTGCCTTTAGAAAGACTGATCAATTGTTTGTGGCATATGGCCCAGTGTGCAAAGGACAATCCGTAACTAAACAGACTATCACCAGATGGATATCGTCTGCCATATCCTATTGTCATCAACGGGCTGGGAAGCCCCTTCCTGCTCCGGCTCGAGCTCATTCCACGAGAGCTGTATCGACTTCTGCTGCCCTCTTTGCGGGGGTGCCTCTAAGACAAATCTGCAGAGCTGCTACTTGGTCAAGCAGCCATACTTTTACGAAGCACTACTGCCTGCAATCAACAGATGCCGCGGATGCGGCAGTAGGTCAAGCGGTGCTGCGGAATCTTTTCCGATAAAGGTGAGCCTCTGTTGCTACCCGCCTCCAGTCATAAAGGTATTGTCATGTTTTGGTTTTTTATTGCTTATTAAGTGATATGTTATGCCTAAACTTGATTTGTGTCTTCCTTTATGACTAATATACTGTTTACTGCTTTCTATTCTTATTCAGGCATGTGAATCTATGAAAGACACCCCTAATACTGGAGAAGAACATAAGTTACTTACCTGTAAACTGTGGTTCTCCAGTATTGGTGTCTTTCATAGATTCACATGCGACCCTCCCATCCTCCCCTCAGAGGCTCTCTTCTCCTCAAGCATTTATACTTACTTGTGCTACGAAAATCTGAGGACTTGGGCTTCTGAGGAGAAGGTTCTAGAGGAGGCTACAGCCTGATTGGCTGGAATGTGGACCAATACATAATGACTCCTATAGGTTACTAAAGTGAATTCTCCCTTGGGCCTTTTCTATGGGCCTATTCTGTTCTATGGTACTTTTATAAGCTTACATTTCTTTTACACAATATGTATGTATTTTTTATTTATGATATTTCTCATGTATACATGCATATTTATTACTGCTATTTATGTACCGTGGGACTCCCACTTCGACGACGGGGGATATTCAAGCATGTGAATCTATGAAAGACACCAATACTGGAGAACCACAGTTTACAGGTAAGTAACTTATGTTCATCTTTGCCTGGTCCCTCTTCTCACAGAGATTGGCTCAGATATATATGGGCCTGTTATTACCAATACCATTGGCTCCCTATATAGAAGCTCTAAGGCCGTAGAGGGCATGGGCAGCAAACAAAAAGTCCCATTCCAGGGAGTCAAAGGCCTTCTCTAGGTCCAATACCAGACAACCTGAGTATGGGCAATGATACATGGAATATGAGGCAACTCTAAAAAAGCACCTCAGGTTTAAGGAGGTACTTCATGAGGGCACAAATCCATTTTGATCCAAATGGACTAGAGTTGGGCCTATATGTGCCACTTGTAGTCTACATTTAGTAAGGCCATCGGTTTATAGGAGCCCAGGTCTGTGGGGTCCCTGTCAGGCTTCAGCAGCGACACCAGATTCGCTTTGCGCATCGACATGGGTAGCCATGAATCTTCGAGCACCGTGGTGTAAAATGCGTGTAGTGGAGGGTCTGGCATTTCAGCAAATGCCTTATAATATTCGGCCGGGAATCCATACGGTCTTGGGGCTTTTCCTGTTGCCAATGCTGCAATAGCATCACAAATTTCTTCCGGGGTAATTAGTAGGTTTAACATCTGGCACTTCTCAGGGGTTACCTTGGGTAGGCTTATGGAGTCTAGCAATATGTTTAACTGTTGCTTGCCACAGCGCTCCGAGGATTAATAGTGTTGAGTAGTGTTGTGTCATTGCAGCATGTATTTAATGTTGAGTGTATAGCAAGAGTCCCATGTCGTCACGTAAAGCATATATAGGTCGACAAGCCTGTTCCTAACGCAAAAGCCATGTAAGCATCCAACCTGCCCTATCTGATATTGCATGTGTGCGTGCCGAACGCGCTGTGTAATTGTGGCACCTTAGTCTCTCTAATAGGTCTACATGCTCGGCGCACAACTCATATAAGGGGCGTGTGTTCCCCATCTCTGCTGCACCTTTGGTCTTATGTTGCAGCAGTTGATGCTCTATTTTGCTAAGTGCATTGCTTAGCTGCTTATGAATGTTCCAAGTGAGTCCTAGACAGTGCCCTCTAGCAGTTACATTAAAAGCATCCCATTCTATGAGTGTGGAGCCGTCATTAACCTCGAAATATGCCGCAGTCGCAGCTCCCAAGGAGGCACGTGCCTGTTCTTCCAGCGCTGTAGACTGAAGGTGCCTACCTTCCACTTGAGCTGTTAGAGCTGAGGATTGTGATCGGAGTGAAGGCACCCGAGGTATTCAATCCCCACCCAACAAGAAGAGACCTACTATGCAGTCTAGTCTGACATGCAAGCCATGCACCTGGGAATACAATGAGTAGATGCATGCGTCTGGGTGGCGAGTGTGCCATACATCAGCCAGGGACAAGTACACTAGCCACTCAGACAACACCTGTGCATTTGACGCAGCCATGGGGCGTGTCAGGGGTGGAAACGATCAATCCAGCTCCACATCCAGCACTGAGTTTAAGTCGCCAACTATCAGCCAGGGAATTCCACTCCAGCAGCCCAATACCTCCGTCAACCAACGAACGAACAAGTACTGTTCTGTATTGGAAGAATATACAGAATTAATAATGATTATTTTGCCATTCAGCCTGCCTCTCGTAGACACATATCAGTCTCTACCTCCTCCAACACATTAGCAAACTCCGCTCTTACCCATACAATGGCCCCCCTAGCTTGGGTGAAATAATTAGTACTATATACCTGGCCTCGCAAACGTCGGCATAGGCGATCCGCTTCTACTTGAGACAGGTGTGTTTCTTGTAGGAGGGCTATTCTGGCTGATCTGCGTTGCAAGTATGAATATACACCATATCTACGCGTTGGTGTGAATATTCCTCTCGCATTCCATGTGAGGATGTTTGCACTAGTCATTTGGTTGGGGTGTTATACTTACCACTACAGGTATGTTTGTACACATAGTGGGGAACCAGGTGATCAGTCAGTACTCCATGGGGTTTCAAAAATAAAATGTAAACAGGGGGTTGAAATGCATCCTGCAAAACCTTATGAGGGCTACAGAGAGTCTTCTCCCCTCTCACAGGCAAGGATGCCACATTTTGGACCAGATATTTTGCGGATTAGGGCCACGGCCGGCAGAGCTTCACTAAGATGCGCCCATCACTGGAGAGTCCACAGCAAGATGGGCGCATCTTAGTGAAGCTCTGCCGGCCGTGGCCCTAATCCGCAAAATATCTGGTCCAAAATGTGGCATCCTTGCCTGTGAGAGGGGAGAAGACTCTCTGTAGCCACCTCCCCATATCCCTGTGTGAAATCCGATCACAGGGCATCCGCAAAGCAGAGTAAGGAGTAGCTGAGTGAAGGCGGCGAGACCATCCAAAATGGCAGCACCCAATTGGGATCTGCCGTAGGACGGGCAGTAGAGCCCTGTCCTGGCTTGGAGAGCTGCTGTGCTATGCTTGGCAGCGGGAGGCTGGCAGTCTGCGTTGGCCTGGCGACGTGACAGCTCCTGAGAAAGCCACAGGTAAGTCGGGCGCCTGCTGCATGGGATGGGACGTCCGCCTCAGGGACAGGTGTCTGCTGTCAGTTAGACTAGTCTGGACCGGGGCATACCGCTTACTCCCAGAAGATGGAGCTGCAGTGGGAGGAAGACAGTGAGAGCGCTGTTTCGAGCTACTAGTGGGACAGAAGATTTTCTGCGTTTTGCTCACTGCAAGGCACTGGCGCTGCAGCTGCGGAGACCCCCCCAGACACAGGACCCTGAATGCGGAGGCTGGTGGTGCCAGGAAGCAACCTTGAGGGATCGCGGGGGTCTGGTACTCTTGTGATGACCCCCAGAACACATGTGACCCTTAAATCCCTGAGCAGGAGGGTTGAGTGTCGGTCTCCTTCCTGCCAAGTGCGGGCCTACACGACTTTACATGCACAAGCACTGCAGAGGCTGCGACTACTAGGGGACAGTCTCTGCTTGTGGGTCACCAGACACAGCTACTGCCTTTGCCATGGGGCTCACTACGTAGCCCGGATAACCTGGACATTGTGCAGTGGACCTGGGACAGCGCAGGCCAATTGTGCTCCCTGCAGTGGACTGTTTGAGGTGTGCAAATGCTTGCCACTTTACAGGGCCATGAACACTGTGTCCGGCGTGATGGCCTTGGAGCTCTGCGGGGCAAAAGTAAGTTGATCCCCCTATTAAGATCTGAAGCCCTTTGTGCCAGCCCCTATACAGCGGATTGGGCCTGGGGTGAGCGGAGACCACATGGCTGCTGGGCCCAGATGTGGGCACAAGGCGATTTTCTAACCATAGGCGCAGAAGTGGGTGAGCGCAAATTGGGGAAAACGGACCGCCAGCAGTTATGTCTCACTTTTGAGACGAAAAAGACACCCAGACACACACAACATGCGCACTCAGACTCCAAGCAGGAACCACCGTGCAGCCCCGGAAGGCCTTGGATAAGACTTTGATTGATGTTTGGAATGTACAAATGGACAATATGGCCTCTAAACTGGACAAACAAGTCATTTAGAGAACTGAGGATGATATCCAAGAGATCTCCTGTAAGCAACTGAATAGGTACCAAATCTTGACTGTCATACAAGCCAAAAATGAGGACTTGGAGGCATGCTCACGGCACAATAATCTACATGTAATGGGCATCCCGGAGTCCACAAATACAGGTCGCCTAGAAAAATAAATTGAAGAAATGCTGAAAGACATATTTGTCAATGAGGAGTTGTCAGTGGTACTGATAGCGGAACGGGCTCACAGATCCCTGCAGACTCACCTGCCTCTGGACCCCTCCAGGACCGAGTATTGCCAAACTCCTAAATTACAGGGACTGGGATGCAGTACTACTTCTCTCATGTGAAAAAGGAGTCATGCAATATCAGGGAAATTAAGTGTGAAAGGAGATTACAACAGTGAAGAAGAAACTACATGCCCTGTGACTCAAATTCGCCATGTTCTATCCGGCTGGCTTGAGAGTAGAACATGATCGTCGCCACACTATACTGAACTCCCCCAAGGCAGTTATGGACTTCATCAAGAATGTGGGACGCCCTTACCACACACCTCAGGATAGTGGGACAATCGTAACTGTTGCTGGAGAGTAATGTCTGAAACTCAACATAAAGCAGCCTGCACAGATAAGCCTCTCAAGGGATGGGGCCTGGAACTGTCAGGCTCTGGTATCAACATTACTTAGGGAAGCGTAGAGAAATAGCTGTGGTCTGTAATCGCTTAGATCGGCTAATTGATGGGTCGGTGGATGGGCACCTATTGGGATCCACTGTACAGAGTTGGCCTACGCAGCTCCCCAGTAATAGTCGGCAGGGGACGATGGTCAATCCTCCTGCAATCTATAATCACTAGCCGGGTATCCATTACTGTTTTCCCTGGCCCTCTCTGGCTATCACAGAGGACTGATAGCTTCTCGCACCCCAAAATTCACAAAATTCCACCCACCCCAACTTTGGGGAACGTGTGGTGGGTGAATTTTCTGGATCCATGCAGATTCCAGAATTTTCCACCACAGAAATGTGAGGAAAATGTGTTTTTTGGACACATTTTTAGGTGTGCATGAGATTCTGGCTAAGAGAACCTGGTGTGAGCCAGTCAAGTCACCCAATCCTGGATTTCCCTGGGTGTCTAGTTTTCACAAATGTATAAGTTTGCTAGGTTTTCCTAGGTGCTGGCAGAGCTAGGGTTCAAATTCCACAGTTAGGCACTTTGCAAAAAAAAGGTCCGTTTTCACTATGAAAATGTGGTGTGTCCACGGTACGTTTTGGGCTGTTTCCCGTCGTGGTCACGAGGCCTACCCACAAAAGTGAGGTACCATTTTTCTTGGAAGACTTTGGAGAACGCAGAGTGTGTGGAATTTTGTGGATCCACGCAGATTCCAGAACTTTCCACCACAGAAATGTGCGGAAAATCTTTTTTTTTGTGACAAATTTTGAGGTTTGCAGGGGATTCTGGGTAACAGAGACTGGTGAAAGCCAGACAAGTCACCCCATCCTGAAATCCCCTGGGTGTCTAGTTTTAAAAAATGTATAGGTTTGCTAGGTTTCCCTAGGTGCCGACAGAGCTAGGGTTCAAAATCCACAGCTAGGCACATTGCAAAAAAAGGGTCAGTTTTCACTGTAAAATGTGTTGAGTCCACGTTGCGTTTTGGGCCGTTTCCTGTCGCGGGCCCTAGGCCTACCCACACAAGTGAGGTACTATTTTTCTCTGAAGACTTTGGGGAACGCGGGTGGGTAGAATTTTGTGGATCCAAGCAGATTCCAGAACTTTCCACCACAGAAATGTGAGAAAAACTTGTTTTTTTGGACATATTTTTAGGTTTGCAAGGGATTCTGGGTAACAGAACCTGGTGTGAACCAGTCAAGTCACCCCATCCTGGATTCCCCTGGGTGTCTAGTGTTAACATTTTATAGGTTTACTAGGTTTCCCTAGGTGCTGGCAGAGCTAGGGTTCAAAATCTACAGCTAGGCACTTTGCAAAAAAAAATTGTCAATTTTCACTGTGAAAATGTGGTGTGTCCACCTTACTTTTTGGGCAGTTTCCTGTCACGGGCACTAGGCTCACCCACACAAGTGAGGTACCATTTTTCTCAGAAGACTTTGGAGAACGCAGGTTGGATGGAATTTTGTCGATCTACACAGATTCCAGAACTTTCCATCACAGAACTGTGAGGAATATTTGTTTTTTTAAACAAAATGTGAGGTTTGCAAGGGATTCTGGGTAACAGAACCTGGTGAGAGCCAGTCAAGTCACCCTGTCCTGGATTCCCCTGGGTGTCTAGTTTCAAAAAATGTATAGGTTTGCTAGGTTTCCCTAGGTGTCGGCAGAGCTAGGGTTCAAAATCTACAGCTAGGCACTTTACAAAATAAAGTCTGTCCACATTGCGTTTTGAACCTTTTCCTGTCGCGGACACTAGGCCTACCCACACAAGTGAGGTACCATTTTTATTGGGTGATTTAGGGTAACACAGAAATGTAGAGCAACTGTTATTATCTATTGACTTTCGATGCATTTCTGCCTTCCAAATGAAAGACTGTGTAAAAAAGAAGTAATTTTGAAAAATGACCTATAATTCTCATGCTAGTATGGGTACTCGCAATTTCGGAGATGTGCAAATATCTACTGTTTCTAAACGCTATATTTTGTTCCAATTTCAGAAATACATAGATGTCTTTCATACCGATTTTCCCATGTATATATTTCCCTAAATTTGCTATGTACTCGGTACATAATAAAAAAAGTTGCAAGACGCTGCTCAGTTATTGGCTCTGGTTTCGTTGGGTTCTTGGTGAACCTATCCCTGAAAAACATAGGGGACTAGCGCAGTGCGGGCGGACGGCACTGAGTAAGTACAGCAGATGGAGTGTCGTGCATCTGGAGCGACAAGTAACACACGTCACACTCCATCCCTGCATGTATTGGGACAGAAGAACACCCACAACACGGCAGTGAGTAGCCCATGAGGACCATATCTACAAGTGCAGGACAGCGGGGCACGTCAGAGACAAAGAGCAATATCAATCATCGTCAGTAACTTTGGATAACATGTAGGCAGTGTAAGAGCCCCAAATATCACGTGGGCCCGAGACAGATGGTAGTTCTTCATAATAACATATCAACTGATCGCGGCAATATGCCATTTCCTGTAGCCAGGTTTTAACATCAGGTGCCCGTCTCCCTCCCCAGCAAGCTGCCACTCTCCGTTTGGCAGTTTGTAGCGCCAGTGTCACCAAGCGTCTCATACCCAGCGGCATTCCAGACACTATGCCCAGCAGACATATGCGGGGATCCATTGCAATCGACCCCTTCGTCATTTCAGTTAACACTTCCGTCACAGCCGTCCAAAATGCAAACACCCGAGGGCACACCCAAGCTAAGTGAATAAAGTTGGCTCCATCCATCCCACAACATACACAGGCGTTCGAGTCTCGAAGCCCATATCTATTAAGCTGTTTGGGAGTGTAATACCAGTGCTGTAAATATTTGTAGTAAATGAGTCTAAAGTTACCGTTAGCTGCAAAATTACCAGTCATAATACAGCATTCTGACAATTCCTCA
The DNA here is from genome assembly GCF_964263255.1 of Lissotriton vulgaris. Classification (NCBI taxonomy): domain Eukaryota; kingdom Metazoa; phylum Chordata; class Amphibia; order Caudata; family Salamandridae; genus Lissotriton; species Lissotriton vulgaris. The sequence continues at coordinate 1,344,238,072 of NC_141695.1, read as the reverse complement.
TCCGTCAGCGGCTCCAGCAAACAAGCATCCCATCTAGCCCTTGCAACCACATTCATCCCTCCTTCGTCTTCCTGTGACGCCCGGTACAATCGCGAAATCATCTTCACACAGGAAGTCGCGGTGTATAGCAACTGCAAAGCACCAAGCGTAGGCGGTTCAATTGGAAATGACGGATAGAGATAGCGTACCGCGGCACGTAACCTGACATAAGCAAATGTAGCCATAGTTCCGTTATTGGTATGATCCAGTAAGCTCTGTAGCGCAAGGAATTTGCCCGCGGGAAAAACATCTCCCATGGTCTGTATTCCGGCACCTTGCAACAGCTGAAGTGTCCCAACTTCACTTGATACTGAAATGCGTGCATGATGCAATAAAGGCATGGCCGGAGCGTACAGCAGCAAGCGGTTCGAACGCTTCCCCAGATCGCGCCAGGCTTTCGCAGTGCACTGCACCGTGTCTACTTCAACTTTTTCATATACCGAATGTGGATTCACTATCATTGCCTTCAAAGGCAGCGGATAGATCGTTCCAGCCTCAATTGCAACATGAGGTGTATATGGCGGCGCCGAGATCCAGTACGAGGCAAAATGCGCCTGAGCACATAGATAATACAATCTCATATCCGGCACGGCAAACCCGCCCAGTTCATAGGGTTTAGTCAGAGTGTCCCATTTCACACGTGGTTTCTCCCCCCCCCCCCCCCCCCCCCCCCAGGCCAAGGTGATTAACAAGGAATGAAGCGTTGCGAAAAAATGAGATGTCAAGGCAAGAGGAATGTTTACAAAATAATACAAAAACTTAGGGAGCACCACCATTTTAATCAGGGCTATCCGGTCTGCAAACGAAAGGGGTAAATGTTTCCAGCGCGTCACCTGATCCTCCAGTTTAGAAATCGCTACTCCATAATTGAGAGTCTCTATGTACCATATCCCCAGATACCGAACAGGCTCCATGGCCCATTCCAAGGGGAACTCCAAAGGAAAGGGTAGGGTAATGTCTGTCAAAGATAACAATACTGACTTATCCCAATTAATGGATAGACCAGAAAAACGTTCAAATCTGATATATTCCCTAATCACCCCTTCAAGATATTTATCGAGCTCTTGGATATATAACACCATGTCATCGGCATACATGGAAACCGCCAATGGTCGGAGATGGAATCGCAAAGCTGAGGCCGCATGTCTTTGCCTCAAGATACAGGCCAGGGGGTCTAAAACGATAGCAAATAATAAAGGCGACAGTGGGCATCCCTGCCTCGTACCCCTCTGTATAGCAAAGTGCGCCGATACACGACCATTAACCCGCACACGAGCAATCGGATTGGTGTAGAGTAAGGTGATCCAGGATGTGAAGGCATAAGGCACACCCATGCGATGCAACACCGCCAACATATATTTCCAAGCCACAGAATCAAATGCCTTGGCGGCGTCTAGAAGAACCGCCACCGCAGCAAGATCAGGCTTAAGTAGGCGAAGTGTCGCAAACAACGCTCTCAGATTGTCAGAGATTCCTGTACATTGTGTGTCGTGGAGCGGAGCGGTACAAAGCCAGACTAGTCAGGCAGTATCATATCGGGTAAGATCAGACGCAGGCGCGTAGCCAATACTTTGGCGAGTATTTTCACGTCTGTATTCATTAGGGACAATGGGCGATATGATTCACACCGGTCCTGCAGTTTACCGGGCTTCGGGAGAGCCACCAGGAGGGCCTCTCTCATTGTTGCTGGAAGTTGACCCCGTTCTATAGCCTCCTCCAGTACAGTCGCCAAATGAGGCAAAAGTAAGTCCACATATTCTTTATAGAATTCAGACGGAAGCCCATCGGTGCCCGCTGCCTTACCATTCAGTAATGCCGCGATCGCATCCCTTAGTTCCACTTCTGTGATGTGATGCATGGGAAAAACAACATATCTACTTGTAAACGCTCCCGGAACCATCAGTGCAGTCATAAATCCTCGGTGCATGTGTAGAACTACAGTCGGCTGTCTTCATTTAGTTCATCATCACCTTCCTGTTCCATAGCCGAGTTGCGCTTACGCTTCTTCTGTGTTTTGGCATAGGCCATGGCAGCTTTCGGCGAGGTGAATATTTTATTGTCCGATGGCGCACCTATCCGCAACCGGGCAGGATATAAAATGGCGTACGGTATGTCCTCCTTGAGGAGAAGTTGTTTCACGCCATTGAATTCTTTCCGCGCCGTCTGCACAGCCACCTTAAAGTCAGGAAAAAATTCCAATTTGTTGCCTTGATAGTCGATGGTGCCTTTTTCCCGTGCCAGACGGAGCAGTGTGTCTCTGTCTCTGTAGTTTATTATGCGGGCAACTATGGGTCGCGGTGGTGCACCCGGCGGTGGCTTTTTCGCTAGTGAGCGGTGTGCGCGTTCCACTATAAACACTTTGGAGAGCTCGTCCGACCCGAAGATGTCTACAAGTAATCGTTCCATAAAGTCTTCCCTCTTACCCACGTTCGTGGATTCCGGCAGCCCCGTGACGCGGATGTTGTTGCGCCGGGATCGCCCCTCCAACTCCTCATTCTTAGGTTGAATGACCGCCAGCACACGCTCCATGTTGAAGGCTTTGTCTGTGATTGTCGTGAGGCCTTCCTCCGTAGCTGACACCCTTTGCTCCACTTCATCCATCCTCTCATTCTGCCTTTCAAATTGTGTGGACATATGGTCCAGCCTATGATTTACCACCTCCATGGTACCCTCTATGGATTGCAATGTTTTTTGCTTGGCTATGAGCGTCGCCTCCAAATTCCTCGCACCCCCCGACGCTCCTAGTGATTCCGCAGTGGACCCTGCTTGTGAGGATGACATGGCAGTTTTGCTCGTGTCAAAGCTGAGCTTAGGTTGATTACGCTCAGGCCTGCCCATGTCGCCGTACGACAATGCAGCCAGGAAGCAACTATATAAAAGTACCAGCCACAAGAAAAAGGCGGTTGATGGTATATGTATGCTGGTAAACAGTCCCCCAGCAGCACCAGCAGCAACCTAACACCGCGAAATATAGCGCGGGCACCACCAAAATCCTTATCAAGTATGAGCAGCAGGGCAGAATAGGTTCCCCGGTCAGCGGACCGTTAACTCAGTCCACACAAAATTCAGATGTGTCAGGCCTCCGTCCTCAATGCGGACCCGACGTCACTAAAGCCTCGGTGCAGCAAATGTCGCAGCTTGCGTACTGGCCTGCAATTCCCAAAGGCCAGAAACATTCCAGCAAGAGGGGCCGTCACCATTCAGGGCTTCCCTGCAGCTCACAGCGCACCCCGGCACAATCCAGCCGCTCCAGCCCCCACTTCGCCCCCGCCGGTCACAATTCGCACGGCCGGGCCCAGACCGGCCGCAAGCCACCTCCGCAACCTCGGCCTCCCCTAGCCTCCAGCCCCACTCACCGCAAGCGGCCCGGGCAGAGCCGCGGGCCTTCCGCAGCCGGACGATCAAGCGGGAATCAGGCGCCGCAGGTCGTAGCTGGCACCTCCACTGTCCAAGCACCGGCAGCCTCCGCAGTCGTGAGTTCACCACAGGCTAACGGACCCCGGACCTCCGCGCCAATCACCAGGCAAGCTTCAGCAGCTTCGGGCCTGACACAGCCGCCATGCGATGGAGCCTGCAGCAGAAGGGTATGGGCACCGCAGTACGTCGTCGAAGTGCGCTGCAGCCAGGAAACCATACAGATCGGCGCTGCAGGTCAGCAGGAGTAGATTACCACTGATTATGTAGGTAGATGACGCTGGATATCGCGGATATGTAGCAGACGTTGGCTCAGTCTTGCAGAGCCTCACATAAGTGCAGCCATCTTGCTGTGCGCCCTCTAGTGCCCCCCCTTCAATAAATACTTTAATTGAAAACGCCCGTCTCTCCATTTCTCTTCACCTCTGGTGAAACAAAGCATGCACGATTTACTGAGTAAAATAACTATCTATTGTTTCCGCGACTCTGAAGATACGTTTTTATCTCGGGAAACAAAGTTGTCATGTTTTAAGCGGCTATCAGAAACTAATCCCTTCTTGTTTATTCTACAAAGTTTCTAGTGACCTCTGAGCTAGCTGGCACTCACAATTAAGACTAATATATTCGATAGAGACCTAGTCGACCTCAGTCCTACGTCTAATCTATAGAAGGCAGGACCTCGATTGATCCAAATATTCCCGAAGAATCTTGGTCTCTGCATTTTAAAGCGAGGCTAAAGATACTCGGTCCTTCTGGATTTTCGTTCGTACCGGGAAACCAGAAGGCAGGACCTTGATTGATCCAAATATTCCCGAAGAATCTTGGTCTCTGCATTTTAAAGAGCTTTACTCCATCCCCCCCAACACTTAAAAGTGCAGCCCCCTTAACCCTGCTGGTCGTGGATCCTATGTGGTCTACACCGCTTTTCACTTTGGACGAGGTACATATCGCTGTGCATAGCCTGCACTCTAACAAAACCCCCAGGCTAGACAGGATTCCAGGCGACCTTTTTAAAGAGGAGCCGGTAGTTTGGGCCCCTTATTTACTACAACTATATAACGCAATTCTGTAGGGCCTACCTCTCCTAGGTACTTGGTTGGGGGCGGAGATAATACCCATGTACAAGAAGTGTTCTCCGCTCGAACCTTCAAATTATAGGCCGATCAGCCTTATTGATGTAAGCCAGAAAATATATGCAAGGCTACTCCTACAACGATTACTGGACTGGGTTAATAACAACAACATTTTGACCCCCCTTCAGGCAGGGTTTAGGGCCAAAACGTCCACAACCGCCCAATTATTTCGGCTCCAGGTTCTTTACTGGAAGCACATTGTTCTGGACCGGGGAAGCCTATATCTAACATTCGTGGACCTAAAGTCAGCATTTGACTTGGTGGATCGAAACCAACTTTGGTCTATCTTACTATCCATGGGGGTTCCACCATACCTATGCTACCAATTCAAACTCCTCCACAATGGCACTTTTGCCAGAGTATGTTATGGAAAGCATGGCCAACTAACGGGGCCTTTTCCGGTTGAGAAGGAGGTCAGGCAGGGTTGTGTGCTCGCCCCAACCCTCTTTTCCCTCTTCCTCAACAGGCTTATAGAAGATCTACTATCCACTAAAGACATTGACTCCCCGAAATTGGCCTCCCAGAGGTTTCCCGCATTAATGTTTGCGGATGATACCCTGTTGCTCTCAAAATCCCCCATTGGCATGCAGAGGGTCTTAAATCAGGTCATTAAATTTTGTAACCAAAGAAACCTGGTAGTTAACATTGATAAGAGGAAAGTAGATGGTATTTAACGCCAATACCACTAACTGTCCCCATCCTATGATGGAAGGTTGACCATTAGAAAGAGTCCCAACTTTCGACTATTTAGGTTTAACCGTAAACGACAGAATGGGGTGGGGCGCACAAATGGCCAAGGCCAATTTAAAATTAACTCAGACTACTGGGGGGATTTTAAAAGTCCCAAAAAATTGTGCTTTCAAAATCGTTAGTGCCCCACTTGAAATTTTTAAAGTTCAAGCAAGGTCATCATCCCTTTATGGGACGGAACTTTGGGGGCACGTCCCCTTTCCCGAGTTAACCACTAGAGAAAACAATTTTATTAGGCAAATTTTAACTTTGCCCAGAAATACCCCACTTGTTCCACTCAGGTTGGACTTGAACATTAGCCCTATCGCTGATGCCATCGCTTCACGCCCACTCCTTTATTGGAGGAGGTTGTGGAGCACTCCCGAGTTGAAATGCTACAAGGAGGAATTAAAGGTGGTGCTGGCCTCCTTAGGAGCTGGCAGGATTCCATGGCTGTGTTTTGTAAGGCAGTCCTTCGCTTTGATCGGACATGAAAATCTATGGTCAAACCGTGAGGCATCCTGCACAGCTATTTCTAAGAAAACATTGTCCAACACTATAAAGGACTTTAATCTCAGGAAGACATTTTGTTCAGCTATACCAACGAGCTTGACTGGTGCCTTCCTGAATTATAAGTCATTCTACAGCTTTGAACAGGAAATTCATGTAATCCAACCCACCCTAGCAAAGAAGCTGTACTTACAGTTTAGATATGGAACACTACCCCTTTATTCTATGACCGACAGGTGGACGGGGGGGCCTGTACACTTATGCGCAGGCTGTAGAACAGAAGATGAAACGATTCACGTTACTCTCTTCTGTCCGGCCTACTCATCCATACGGAGAAAGTGGATAATACAGCTGTGTAATAACTTGGGCATCAGGAACTATCTAGCTTTCTTCAGGATTTTGAAGTCTGATACAAATCCAGTGATAGTGTCCATTGTAACTAAGTTTTTGTTTTCTATGTGGATTACCCGAAGGAAATTGCTTAGCTAAGGATGGCACATATGTATATATCTGTAGAGACTAGGGAACCAAGTGGATCAGCAAATGTTATTCTTACATTTTTTTAATATCTGAAGATAATTTAAAGTTTTATAGTTTTAATATATTGTCTTCTCCCCTCTGATGTTTTAGATGATGTATTTTAGAACATATAAATACCAATGAACTGTCTAAAAACTGAACATGTATTTCTATGTGCTTTTATGGTTAAAACTAACCCAAATAACGTTTTTTGAATGAATGAATGAATGAATTATTCCAATGCGCAGAGCCTATTGGGAATATAGGAACTACACTACAATCCAAATTAGGAGCAACAAACCTGCCCCTCTCCGGAACCCCTCAGACAGCAAGCTGCTGCGCTGAGGCTGCTGGTGGTATCAGAAGATTCCAAAGGATCTATTGGGATGAAGGACTCCTTTACTCAGAGGGTAGAGACAACAAGGTTGGTGCCACCAGGAGGTTGGTCACACCTCTGATGTTTAGGGGCTTTCTTCTCACCTTGACACATGACATTCCCTTGGCAGGACACCTGGGCCAAAGTAAGACTTGGGACAAGCTTGTCCCTCACTTTCACTGGCCTCACATGTCAGAACACACAAAGGAGTTGTGTCGCTCCTGTACCACCTGTCAAGCCATTGGTCAGTCAGATGGTACCATAAAGGCACCCCTCATACCACTACCTATGGTGGGGGTTCACTTTGAGAGGGTTGGGGTTGATATCATTGGTCCCATGAAGCCTCCTTCTGCATTTGGACAAAGTTATATACTAGTGGTGATGAATCATTCCAATAGGTATCCAGAAGCAATACCCCTGAGAACCACCACAGCTCCTGTGGTGGCCGGGGCCTTCCTGTGAATTGTTTCCAGAGTGGGTTTCCCTAAGGAGGTCTTACCTGACAGAGATACAAACTTCATGTCAAGTTACATTACTGCTATGTGGAAGGAGTGGGGAGTGAACTACAAATTCACCACACCTTATCACCCACAATGCAATGGGTTAGCTGAGAGATTCAACAAAACCCCCAAGGGCATTATCATTTGTCTCCCAGAAAAACTTAGGCGAAAATGGGATGTCCTGTTGCCCTGCCTTCTCTTTGCCTACAGAGAGGTCCCACAGAAGGGGGTTGGCTACAGCTCTTTTGAACTTCTGTTTGGGCGTCCAGTTAGGGGTCCCCTGTGTTAAGTGAAGGATGGATGGGAGTTACCTCCCAAACCACCTAAGCAAGACATTGTTCACTATGTACTTTGTCTCAGCTCCAGGATGGCTGAGTACATGAAGAAGGCCAGCAAAAACCTTGAGGCAAGTCAAGAATTGCAAAAAGCTTGGCATGACCAAAAGGCTGTACTGACTGTTTATTAGCCAGGACAGAAAGTATGGGTGTTGGAGCCTGTGACTCCAGCAGCCCCCCAAGACAAGTGGAGTGGACCCCATACTATTGTTGAGCAGAAGGGAGAGGTCACCTACTTGGTGGACCTTGGAACTCCGAGGAGCCCCCATAGGGTGCTCCATGTAAACAGGCTCAAACTCTAAGTGGACAGAGCAGACATGGGTTTGCTCATAGCTACTTATGAGGGACAGGAGGAAGAGAGTCACCCAATCCCTGACCTCCTCTCACAGAACCCTGATGCTGACTTGGTCGATGGAGTAGCCTTGGCAGGCAGCCTCACTGAGCAACAGCAGATTGGGTGAAGGAAGGTCCTCAATCAATACAGACATGTTTTCTTTGACTCCTAGTCAGACCATCTGGTGGAGCCATGAAGTGGACACAGGTGAGTCTACCTGTTAAAAATACGATTTACAAGCAGCCTGATCATGTCAGAGATTGCATCAGGTCAAAGGTCCAAAAGATGTTAAAAATGGGATTGATTGAACCCTAAGATAGCCCTTGGGCTAGTCCTGTGGTCCTGGTACCCAAACCTCATACCCAGGATGGTAAGAGAGAAATTAGGTTTTGTGTGGACTACAGGGGGCTCAATGCAGGCACTAGGACTGATGCTCCCCCTATTCCTTGGACAGATGAGCTCATTGGCACTTTGGCCTCAACCACGTTCTTGAGCACATTTGACCTCACTGCTGGATATTGGCAAATCAAACTAGCTGAGGATGCCAAACCCAAAATAGCATTTTCAACCCCTAGTGGGCATTATCAATTTATTGTCATGCCCTTTAGTTTGAAAAATGCACCTGCCAGGCTGGTGAATAAAGTCCTTACAAGCCTGGAAACCTACAGTGCAGCATATCTAGAAGATATAGCTGTTTTTAGCTGCAAGAGGGGAGGATCATCCGGTTCACCGTAAGAATGTTTTGGAGGCTCTGCAGAAAGCAGGTTTCACTATCAAGGCCATCAACTGCCAGATAGGGTGGAGTAAGGTTGTGTACCTGGGCCACCTTGTGGGTGGAGGCCAGGTTCAACTGTTGCTGAGCAAGATCCTGACTATCATGGACTGGATTGCTCCCACTACCCAGACTCAGGTAAGAGCTTTCTTGGGCCTAACTGGGTACTTTAGAATATCGGTGAAAAGATATGGGTCCATAGTAACTCTCTTGAATGTTCTTACTTCTAAAAGAATGCCCAAGAAAATTCAGTGGGCAGTTAGCTGTCAGAAGGCATTTGATGATCTCTGTCAGGCCATGTGCACTGCTCCCATTCTGCAACGTCCTGACTATTCCAAACAACTCATGTCCAAACAGATGCATCTGAGTTGGGGGTATCGGCTGTGTTTTAATGGAGAGGGTCAGATTCACCAGTAGCTTCTATTAGCAGAGGTTTGACCCCCAGAGAGAAACGTTTGACCAGGCATTGAGAGGAAAGCCTTTGTTGTGGTTGGGGCTCTGAAGAAACTGAGGCCGTACTTGTTTGGCACTCACTTCATTGTTCAGACAGACCCTAAGCTCCTCTAATGGCTAAAACAGATGAAGGTGGTCCATTTCCCTACAGGGGTTGGACTACACAGTGGAACATAGACCTGGGAGTAACCATGCCAATGCAGATGGACTATCCAGATATTTTCACTTAGAACATGAATACTCAACTGGGCAAGGTTAGTCTCATCTTCTTACCTTTGGGGAGGGTTGTGTAGGAAAGCAGGATCTGCTTCTTATGGTTATCCCCACTTTTTGCTTGAAGTTATACTGTTTTTGATTATTCTGACTGGGATCCTGCTAATCAGGACCCCAGTCTATCTGCTTTTTCCCTAAAATGTTATGATATGTACATTGGTACACTTCAGATTGGAATCTGGGATACCCTTGTCAGTCCCTAGTATATGGTACATATGTTCCCAGGGCATAGGTACCCTAGAGGCCTCCCATGGGCTGAAGAATGTACTATGCTACCCATGAGAGGCCATGCAAAATTAAACTGCAGGCCTGCCATTGCAGCCTGTGTAAGATGGTGCATGCACCACTTACTTTAGATATAGGTTTACTATATCTATAGGTCACTACACTTGAAACCTATAAGTCACCCCTCTAGCAGGCCTTGACAATCCTGAAGGCAGGGTGCTGGGTTTCATGTAAGAGGGTGCCTCTGCATGAGCAGAGCACCCTGCAGCCATCGGAGACCATTTTCCCGGGATGTCGGTGACGCAGCCAGACGTATAGGTAGAGGTCCTTTATATGCTCGCATAAATTGCTATCTTGAAAACGGCTGCAATAAAACATGTTGTGTTTGGTATCAAACACCTTGGAATCATACCTCCACACCGGTAACTGGTGTGGGAGGTATGATTCCACCCTTCTGAAGTGAGCTTTGTGGGATCCCTGGTCTTCCGGGTACCAGCCTTCTCAACCTGGGCAGCACAAAATGGTTGCTGCCGACCAGAGACACATTTCTGCCATCTTCCCGCTGAGCCGAGCAGGGGAAGGTAGCACAATAGGCATCCTTTCACAGGGAAGTGTGACCAACTCCCGGACAGGATTTAGTGTATGGGGGCTGGGTGAGTCCAGTTAAAACCAGTCCTGGGAGCTGTTGGCTCCCACTCTGGCACTAAACTGGACAGAGGACATGAGAGTAACGTCCCCACTGTCCTCCTATCCCTCCCCAGGGAAGGTTCCCTAAATCTGTCCAACCCTCTCCCGTGGGTTCAAGAGGGCTTACCTGACTGTAGGACCCTAGATTTGAGGAGGACAAGATTCTGATCAAGAACCCACTAACCTTCGACCATCTGGACACTCTGGACTTTGCTGGACTTCGACTGGGCCTGACTTCGTCTCCCTCTCCACCCAAAGTATTGTCTGTACCCGTGGTCCATACAGGCTCCATGCAGGATCTGTGGAGCATCAAGGACAACTGAAGTTATCTCCCTTAAGGTGAAGGAGTCTCTCCCCAGCATTCAGAGGCACCGTAACACAACTGACCGGTCTGCTGATCCTGAGCTCCTGCGGACTCCGCAGGCTCCAGCAACACAGGAGGTGGGTTCCTATGTTCTTGAGGTCGAGCTGCCCTCCACCAAGTTTGAGGCCAGTATCCTTTATGGTGACCGCATAACCCGAACCCCTGTGCACCGCGTAATTTTGCACGTGCATATGCTTGTTGGCATTCCCCAACTGAGTGTATTGGGCTATTGATAGCCCCAACCTCTGCGCACATTTCGTAGAAAAGACTTCGGCCTCCTCGCACTCTGTGCCCTACAAGCTGTTACTTTGTGAGACTGCTAGAGGTCCCCTCGCGACTCCTGTGCCTTCGGCCTGTGGGTCCAATTGAGGGACAACAGTGCTTTTCTTGGGCTCCCCTGGTTGCTCCAGGCCTGCCGTGACTCCCCTTGCTGTGGTGAGTCCCCTGGTCTTTGCTGGGCCAGACTGTAACCTTCTTTGACCTTTTTTGTGGTTTGTCGCTGCCAAGGCTTTTTGGTGCTCGGGAGGGCGGAGCTTGCTCGACACCAAGATGACCGCAGCCTGAGCCAGTGGTGCTTGGTGGCATCTGAAAGTGGTGAGGCATAACATTTGCGGTAAAGTGCATAGCGGCGAGTGAATGTAGTGAGCGAGCCTGAACAACCTAAGGGGGGCTCGGGTAGGTACTCATCTGAGAATTTATTTTAAAAAGAGCAGGCAAATGGTGCATTTTTAAGAAACTTTGACAAAGCAAGAAGGTTAATAAAGCAATTCAACTGTTCGTCTGCATTAGGAGCTACAAAGCTGTAAAAGTTGGCTTATTTTACAAAGTATTTATTCTGCTTTTTTTCAAAAGCACTAGATAGAAGAAAGAGCACATTAACATGAGCAAATACTTATACACAAAAAAGTAAAACATTAAATAGAAAGTAAAGGACAAAAAAGCGTATTCTGTTTCTGCATAGCCTTAGCCTATGCATTGTATATGAATTGTTTACCTTCCATCGCAGCCTTTCGTAAAGTCTTCCCTGCTCTTTGACTCAGAGCTTCTCCGCTCTGGTGCAGTATACTGTCTTAGTGTCTTTGCTGCAGATCAAGGCCTGATCTGCAGCAAAGACACTAAGACAGCATGCAATTTGCGTTCAAAACCGATTCCTTACACACTGCCTGCCTGCCTGAGCAGTAGCTGGTTAGTTGACCACCCTAACATCTTTGAGAAGGTTTACTGCCACAGAGGATGGGTGGGCTGGTCTTTTGATGCGAGGGCTCTTTAAAACCGGATGAAAGAACCCTAAAACCTGGGTCAATGTATAGCAACTGCAGAATTCCTAGAAGTGAAAGGCCCTTTTCTTTGAACGACACTTGAGTTAAATTCCTTTTTAACAATGTTGCATTTCAAACGCATTCTTGGGCTGATTGTTTGGGAATTGTCTCCACTAACTCTCAATGATCTGCTTTAATTCTAGCTAGGTTGCATCTCAAATGTACTCCTGCTGTAATTATTTGGTAACTGTTCTATTGTAAAGCGCCCTGATGCCTCTGGGCCATGTTCGCACTGTATGACATCATAAAGATTACATTAATGTATAAAATGGAGTGCTGTTCGAATGCAGCATAAGTCTCAGGGCTCTTTCACCCTGTTTTCCAGGACCCTCAGATCAAATGACCATCCCACCCACCCTCTCTGGCACATCATCAAGAACCATAAAATGACACCAGCTACTTTTATAACAGTTGCAACTCTTCTAACTGAAGAACGCAGGGATGTTAGGCCATAGACTGAGTGACATTAACATAGAAAGGCAATTCACCCTGTTGGGCCGTCAGCAGACAGAGGAGTTTGATGCCTGATAAGACACTTTGAATCCCAGCTCGTCACAGTGAAACGAGTGCTATTAACTTGCTTGGTAGTTTTTGAAAATGTGGAACTGTCCTATGAGGTGCTATATAAAATGTATTGTAAATTGAACACACTCACATTTTCAACCAAAAATTGGTATTCACAGTTCTTCTCCACTAGCTATTACTTGAAGTGGAATTGGATAGCAGAAAAACAGTGGAAGCACATTCTAGTACGTGATATCCTTTTATATTCCTAACATGCACATATATGGTATACCCTTTCCCACTTTGATGCACAGGGGCCCGAGAGGTGAAGTGATAAAAACACCATAAACTATGGAGCACAAAGCCATTTCGGAAGCAGTAACAGAGCTCTGCTAAGGGCAAACTGAAAGCCGATTTTATTTCAGCACTTCAGACCCTCCTCCCCTATGCCCCTGATGGATGCGTGGTTTTTATTCCAACAGATCTCTCAAATAATAGGTCTCGCATTTGCGAGACTTTGAGATATTGGCATTGTAAATGGCAATGCCTTTTATTAATTTATTAATGTTTTTTAAAATCAAAACATAAATAAAAGGCATTGTCATTTACAATTCCAATAGCTGAAACTTGCATAGGTGCGAGACCTATTGCATTGCAGATGCTTGTTTGTCTTAATGGCATGGGGAGGTTAAATTCCGGCGACGGCTCAACAACCTGTGATTGTGGGAAATCACTTAATTTCCCTGTGCCATCAAAGTAAGCTTTTGTGTAAAACGTCTACTTCGCATGTAAAGCGCTTTAATGCCATAGGGACAAGTTTGCGCTATGTAAAACTGCATTAAAGAAAAGTAAATACGCACATATGAGCCAGACATGGACGGAGGCCATGAGGGCAGGTTACATGGCTGGTCAAACTATTCTTGGCTACAATCACGCACAGTTGAAATCTGTGTGTTGAGAGTGTTGTGTGGTCAGGGAGCCTCAAGAGGTGATGATTATCTGAGGCACAACAGACATACCGGGAGACGAACACATGTGTGTTCGTCTCTATCCGTGCCGTCACAGGCCTACATACAGCGACTGACCTGGAAGAGACAAGCTAGCAGTTGCTCCCATGCTCCACTTCAGTAGGCCACCCTCGGAGTCAATTCTTTTTAAACTGCTTGCAGGTAGTAGGTGTCGGGGTCTGGTATGAGGGAAGCAGTGCGATTTCAAAGGTGTGTATGAGTGAGAGAGAGATACTGTTGACATGCATGTTCTAAAGCAGGGGTCCCCAAACTACGGCCCCCGGGCCACATCCGGCCCATCTAATCTACTGGAGTGGCCCACTTAATGATCCCAAACAATCCTTTGCTTCTTGTCTCATGCGGAGTCACGTATTCCTCACTTCCAGGTAGCAGGTGGTTGGCGGTCCAGTTCCAGGCGACCGAAAACCGCCGGGCGTCTCACTGCACTTCCAGGGGAAATCGCTTAACACAGAAGTTCCCGCCAATACAGAGCTTCGGGTTGATGTCTGTCCTTTGCCTGGTTTTACGCAAGTAAGAACTGTGTTTTCTGAGGTCGTGTGTTTGCGACCTTTACTGAGGTTCTTTGACACCGCGCAGGAGCGCTATTCTGTGTTTGTTTTGAGACTGCGCTGTAGCGCTATTCTGGATTTGTTTCGACACCGCGCTGGTGTGCTTTACTTGGGGTTTGGTTGTTTGGGCACCACACTGGAGCGCTATCCTGAGTTTGTTTTGGCACCGCGCTGGAGCGCTTTACTTGTGGTTTGTTTTGGCACCACGCTGGAGCGCTTTACTTTCAGTTCGTGACAACGCGCTGGGGCGCTTATGTGAATACCTTGGACACCACGCTGGAGCGCTTTGATTATGCGCTGGGGCACTTATCTTTTTTTGTTTCTACACAGCTAACCACTATAGACAACTTCTACTCACTGGGTGTTTCTAAGCTCAAGGTAAACGCTGTTAACTGCATGTGCACAAGAAGTAAACATAGAGAGGGCTTTATCTGTGCCCATTGTAATCAGGTCTCCCTTACTTCCCCTACCAGCCCGAGAAGAACGGAAGAAAGACAGACACCAAAATGTCGAAACTGTTGGGGAAACGGAAAATAGATTCAGTGTGCAGAGTTTTTAAACAGCAGTGGACAGATGACTATTTTTTTGTCCAGTGCAAGGAAAAGGCAGTTTGTTTAATCTGCAAAGAGACAGTGGCGGTGTTTAAAGAATTTTATATCCGCCGACACTACGAAGCCCGCCATGGAGGGCAGTATGCTAGCTTGCTGGGTCAAGTGAGGAGAGACAAGGTGGCTAAGCTACAAAATGGATTTGCCGCTCTGCAGAGTACAATGCTACGCCAAACACAGGCAAACCTGTCATCCGTTCAGGTCAGCTTCAAGGTAGCTAAACTGATTGCAAGCTGTGGAAAGTCGTTCAGTGATGTGGAGTTTGTCAAGAAGTGTTTGAACGCTGTCGCGAAGGAGGTGTGTCCGGACAAGAAAGATGCCCTGAACGCGGTAAGTTTGTCCGCATCTACAGTTAACAGGCGAATTAAAGAAATGGGGCATAATGTGCATGTCCAGCTGAAAGAGAAAGCTAAAGATTTTGAGTGTTTTGCATTGGCAATGGATGAGAGCAATGACGTGCAGGACAAAGCACAACTGCTGATTTTTATTTGGGGAGTTAATTCAACTTTTGAAGTGTCCGAGGAGCTGGCAGCTCTACAAAGTCTCAGGGATACTACTACAGGTGAGGATATTTTTTGTAAAGTACGCCAAACGATGGAAGAGTTGGATTTAGACTGGGCTAAGCTGGCTAGCATCACAACAGACGGTGCTCTGAGTTTGGTTGGTGCGTCGCGGGGGCTAGTGGGGCGCATAAAAAGAGAAATGGAGGAACGAGGTCTCACCCCCCTCTACAAGTCCACTGCCTGTTTCACCAGCAAGCACTGTGCTGCAAAGTTCTGAAGTGGGAATCTGTCATGAAGGTGGTTGTGTCTTTCATAAACTTTATCAGAGCAAACGGACTAAAACACAGGCAGTTCCAAGCTTTTCTATCCGAGCTGGAGTCTGCCCCTCGAAACGTGCTTTACCACGCTGAAGTCAGACGGTTAAGCCGGGTAGAGTTTTGAAGCGCTTCTACGAGCTGCTACCGGAAATCAACGCCTTTCTCCTGACAAAGGGAAAAACTGTCCCAGAGCTGATCGACACAGAATGGAAATGGGACCTTGCCTTTTTAACAGATGTAACAGAAATATTGAAACGGCCTTAATTTACAGCTCCAAGGCAAGGGAAAATTAATCAGTGACATGTATTCCCACGTCAAAGCATTTGAGGTTAAAATGGCTCTGCTTTTTGGACAAGTTAAAAAACAAGACTTCACCCATCTCCCTGCTACTCGGAGCCTCTCAGCTGAGGAGCCAGCGGTCCCGTTTCCAACCAAGAAGTGCAAGGACCCACTGGAAATGCTGAGAGCGGAGTTCAATATGCGGTTCCGCGAGCTTCATGCCCATGTTAAAGAAATTCGCATATTCCAGAACCCTTTTGCTGCCGACATTAATGACACCCTGCCTTCTCTTCAATTTGAACTGGCTGAGTTGCAGACCTGTGATGTGCTGAAAGACGCATTCAAGCCCAACTGTCTCATAGAGTACTATGCTTCCCTCCCAAACGACACCTACCCCAACATCAGAAAGCACGCTATGAAGATGTCCACAGTTTTTGGGAGCACATATATCTGTGAGCAAACTTTTTCACTCATGAAGCTGATAAAAAATCAGACAAGATCAAGACTCTCAGATCAACACCTGCATCAGTCTCTGAGACTGGCTGTAAATGGAATTAATCCTGCCATCAATCTCCTCACCAGTCAGAAGCAAGCCCACAGCTCACACTGATATGGTAAGCCTGCTGATTTCAGTAACTATGAATATGAAAAAATGTCAGTATAGTAATGCTCTTTTTATAGGCAACATGTTTCTTGAACAGTGATAGCACATTTAAAATGAGACTACGGTATGTCATCTGCTGATGGGCTGCTTGTGTTTTTTAATCTGCAATTCCTGAAGGGCCCGCATGCTTCCAGGAAAACCCTAAAGTCAGCCTGTTTATTACAATTATTCTGTATTAATGTTATTTCACTGTGTGGCAAAAAATTATCATCAGCTTGTGTTTTTATTTTCGAATCTAATCTATATCTATAAAATAAAAGGAGTATCTGTGGTACTTCTAATAAACACGAGAAGACTTTCTATTACTTTTTTTGCAAACCAACAGGTGGCGCCAAGGCCCAGCGAAGGGCACCTGCAAAAAAAATGTCATTATAATCTCCACAATAATACTGGTTGTCACTTTGGCCCATATCATTTCCTGTTATAAGACTGACCCGGCCCCCCATCACAGAAAGGAAAGTTGATGTGGCCCCGCCGAAAATAGTTTGGGGACCACTGTTCTAAAGTGTGCAGGGTCTGGTGTTTGCTTTCCATTCTTGCTGGCAAGAAAGCTCAGTGGATTTGCGTACCTGCTGCAGAGATATGCGGTCAGCTATTCAGTTAAAATTCTGACTGGGTAACTTCAGCCTTTAACTTGCCCCACTCTGATTAAATCTGTTCAGTTGAGATGGCTTGTAGTAACATGCATAACTCATTGCAGAATCTGAGAAACCCTAAGACCCTCACAAAATGCACCATTCTTAAAGATGAGTGAGTGATTACCCTTTAATATGCCCTGGCTGGTGTTTCACAGACTCTACATCATATAAATCATTGCAACAAAGGAAAATGTTTTCTATGTAAGAGAAACAGGAATCTGTAAAATGAAAATAAATATCTGGTGATATCTTCCAGTGATGTGCGCAGCTCTGCACAGGACTCGCACACACCTCCATCCCCAGAGTATGGATAATGTCTCTTCAGTGCAGCATTATGCACAGAATGGTTGATATTTATATATATAAACCCATCAATACACAGGTGATAGTGACAGTTACACAAAATTATGGTGATTAATTTGTCGGACCCAGGTGGACGAACGGCTGAAATGTCAATTCTGTCCCATACAGAGAACTGCGAAAGGGGTTACTCTGCAAACGCTGCATCATCTCTGCAGCATACTGATGTAGAGGGCCACAGACCAAGGGCCCTAGGGGTGGGTGAGGGGCGTGAAGGTTGCCCAGTACCAGTGTCAGCTGGGGCAGCAAAGGAAACTGGCAGACTGAGACAAGATCGGTGTCGTTAGGCAAGTGGGATTAGAGTGCGAGTCTTGTGGTGACAAGTTTACAGTCATCCACAGGAGCACATCTTGTAGTGCTAGAAGATGTTTGCAGGGTTCCCCTTTTAAAAACTATAGAATTTGTTTGCAAATTTGGGTAAAAATGTCGTTAAAGACACCAAGAGAATGATTTCTTTGTTAAATGCCTGTCTGGTAGCCACGCCCCCAGACGCTTCCCCAACTCGACCCTAAAGGCCCACCCCAGTGAGTTTGGCGAGTGTCCACCCTTTTTTTCCATTCAAAGGCCTGCCTGTCACCTTCTGATATCAGCAGGCTTTGCAAAGGAGGGATTTTAATGTCGATCCTATCCAGGCGGGGAGCAGACCGGCGGGGCTAACAAGATCTGTCAGCCGTTACTCATCACGAGAGCCTATAGCAAAAGCCACTTCCTAGCGCCTTGAGTAGCCCATGGTGGAATACAGCGCTATACATACAAACGTTATTATTGTTCCTCGATAGGAAGCACCTCGTGCAAGGGAGAAAGGGAGTGTGCCCCCCCCATAATTTCCTTCCTTGTTCGACATTTGGAGGCTCAGTTAACCTGCATGTAGGGCCAGAGTCCTTCGCATGAAGTGCACCCAGGCAGTAAGTTTAGGGCAGAACTAAAGGAAAGAAAAGGCCATAAAATGTTCTTTCATTGTGATCGTGGGAGCGCCCCAAGCACTGAAATCGGCCTCCCCTAAGGACCCTTGTGGGGCGAGGATTCTGGCTGAGCTGTCCGATACGATCATTCACTGATGGGGTCTCACACTGCTAAGACACCAGCGGGATCGCCCCTAAGGACCACGGTAATTGTAGTACAGTTTTCGCAATGTATCTTCTTTCGAAATCTTGCGTATCTTCAAAATCTTCTCCATCCCTGTACACGTGTTTCGGGGTATTTACCCCTCATCAGCAGGGATTAGGCTATCTTCTGGGGTTGCTGCGTGGCCGCCAAATATCACCAGGTATAGTACCGCACAAAGGTGCGCAGGTGCGGTGTCCCGAGCTCGTCAGTTCACAGCTCCTAGGAGCACAAACATTCACTGATGGGGTCGCACACTGCTAAAACACCAGCGGGATCGCCCCTAAGGACCACGGTAATTGTAGTACCGTTTTCTGTGATGCATCTTCTTTCGAAATCTCGCATATCTTCAAAATCTTTGCCATCCATGTACACGTGTTTCGGGGTATTTACCCCTCAACAGAAGGGATTAGGCTATCTTCTGGGGTTGCTGCGTGGCCGCCAAATATCACCAGGTATAGTACCACACAAAGGCGCGCAGGTGCGGTGTCCCGAGCTCGTCAGCTCACAAGTCCAAGGAGCACAAACATTCACTGATGGGGTCGCACACTGCTAAGACACCAGCGGGATCGCCCCTAAGGACCACGGTAATTGTAGTACCGTTTTCTGCGATGCATGTTCTTTCGAAATCTCACGTATCTTCAAAATCTTCGCCATCCCTGTACACTTGTTTCGGGGTATTTACCCCTCATCAGCAGGGATTAGGCTATCTTCTGAGGGGTAAATACCCCGAAACACGTGTACAGGGATGGCGAAGATTTTGAAGATACGTGAGATTTCGAAAGAACATGCATCGCAGAAAACGGTACTACAATTACCGTGGTCCTTAGGGGCGATCCCGCTGGTGTTTTAGCAGTGTGCGACCCCATCAGTGAATGTTTGTGCTCCTTGGAGCTGTGAGCTGACGAGCTCGGGACACCGCACCTGCGCGCCTTTGTGCGGTACTATACCTGGTGATATTTGGCGGCCACGCAGCAACCCCAGAAGATAGCCTAATCCCTGCTGATGAGGGGTAAATACCCCGAAACACGTGTACAGGGATGGCAAAGATTTTGAAGATACGCGAGATTTCGAAAGAAGATGCATCGCAGAAAACGGTACTACAATTACCGTGGTCCTTAGGGGCGATCCCGCTGGTGTCTTAGCAGTGTGCGACCCCATCAGTGAATGTTTGATACGATCAACCCGGAAGTTAATTTACTGGTTAATCATTCGCTTTGTGAGGCCTGCGTTCCGCCTTCATGGAAGCAGGCTCTCATTCTGCCTCTTCTTAAGAAGCCGACCCTGGATCCGTTGCTTCCTGTCAATTATCGACCTATCTCGCTTTTTACCTAGTTTGGCTAAAGTTTGTGAGAAGGCAGTCACATCCCAGCTCACCCATTATGTAGAGACGTCAGGTCTTCTACACCCTGCGCAATCGGGGTTTCGTGCTTCTTATAGCACGGAGTCAGCATTGCTGGAGGTGGTGGAAGCTATCCGGGACTGTCTGGATGCCGGCGGGAGAGCAGCCCTGGTGATGCTGGATCTCTCGGCGGCATTCAATATGATGCCCCATTCTCTCCTCCTTGCGCGTTTAACAGCTATTGGCATTGAGGGTACAGCCTGGAGCTGGCTTAGATCCTTCTTGGAGGATAGATCACAGCAAGTTGGTTACCCCCCTTTGCCTCGGCACCGACCCCGTTGTCCACTGGCGTTCCGCAGGGCTCCTCACTTAGCCCCCTATTGTTTAATATCTACGTGGCTCCCCTGGTTTATCCGGGGGGGGGTACTTGGGGGCTAAGGTGATTGCCTACGCGGACGACACGCAATTTCTGTTTTTCTGGAAACGGGGCGAGGACTCGGTCATCACGGTGCAGCGCTGCCTTTCAGCGGTGTTTCCTGGTTGGCAAATGCACAGTTAAAGTGCAATGAAGAAAAATCTGAAGTTCTTCTGTTCGGCTCGTTTCCTGGGGACTTCAGAGCCAGGCTGTGGCCGCCTGACTTCCAGCGCCCTATGACAGAGAAGGGCCTTGCCAAAAATCTGGGGGTCTGGTTTAAGGAAAATTTAAACTTTACAACACAGGTGAAGAAGCTGACAGGGACCCGCTTTGGCACCCTGAAGATCCTGAGGAAGTTTCTCCCCCTCTTGCCAGGTGGTGCCAAAGAGACGGTCATCCGGGCTCTGATTCTCTCCCACCTGGATTATGCTAACCCGCTCCTGGTGGGATGTCCGGGTTATCTGACAAAGAAGCTGCAGGTAGTCCAGAATGCGGCAGCCAGGCTACTCCTGGGACTTTCTCCAAGACAGAGTGTGCGTTCTAATCTAGGACCCTGATCGATACTGTGACCTTATGCCCCTATTCGGCTATAAATCCATTTATTCCCTATATTGGCATAACCGTTCAAGTGCAATATTCAGAAACTCGTCTCTGGCCTCACACGAACAGAGCCACATTTCAGAATAGCTTTCTCTGCCACTTCCTTTGCAACCAATTAGTGCAATGACATAACAGAAGTTACTATCTGAGATTCCTAGATTAACACTCCGAGTTCTTCAACAAGATAAAAACTCAGCAAACCTGGAAATCCCGCTTGATGTGTTTTGATTAGTAATAGAACTCTAATGAGCACTGATAGAGGATCACTTCCTAGTGACATCTTTATTGAGGTCTTATGTCCAAAAACTTACGTCAAACAAGGCACCTTTCAGGTATAAATATTACCAACGTTCCCTTAAGCAAACGCTGTCTGCTGTTCGCTGATGTTGCTGCTGTTTACGCTAATGCCATCGCTGAAGCTGATGCTGCCAGCTATCTCGCTGCTGCTGAAGAAGCTGTCATGCTGATGATACCATAGCTGCTATCGCTACTGCTATTGCTGCTAACTAGCGAACAATGGTGTGGTGAACTTAGGAGCTGAACAGCCGTCCCCTGCAAAGAGCCCAGCAGATGCAAGCTGCCCGTGGACGCTGCCCCTCCTCCTCCTCCTCGACGCGCTGAAAAAGAGACGCTGTCTTTCTCCTGCAGAGAAATCCAGCTCCGGCGTTTCTAGTCTACCCTTGCGGGTGACTGGGATATCTAGTCCTGAGGGAGATACCAGACCTCCATCATTCTATTCCAGAGGTATGGTGTTGACTAAACCCTTGAGAGAGAATTCTTGAAGCAAACCTTGGCAAAACCAACTTAAACGAAAGCTACTTACTTACTCCCCTCCCAAGTATTAGGCTTAGGTCAGGTACACTGGGGTAGGCGTAGTTAGAAGCACCAGTTGAGTATTTTAGCCTAATGTATATATGAATGTATATATGTTTTATTCCTTTTAAACCATTGTATGGCTAAGAAACCATATCAATGCTTTTACAGTATTATTTCGCAATACTTATCTTACTGTACGTACTTTTTATAATAACAAGTCTTGCAGTTGTGGCAATTCATTTCTCTTGTACGAGAAGAAAGACTGTTCAATAAATGTTACCTTTTATTGACAACGCTGGTCTCTCTATTCTCTACATATTGTGAAAGTAATCTGCACCAACCTGACTGAGTAAAATAACTGTCTATTGTTTCACACGACCCTAGAGATTGACTCTTGATCTGAGGAGCAAAGTTGTCATGTTGCACGGTTGTTGGAAAACTGAATCCCTTCTTGTCTGTACCAGGGAAGCTGATCACTTCCTATTTCAGTCAAGAAAGTTTCCAGTGACCTCTGAGCTAGTTGGTAACAAGCCCAATTAAGTTTAGCATAGTCAGTAGAGGCCTGGAAGATCCGCACTTCTGCGTCGATACTACTGTTTATGTTATTCCAATGCGAAGGGCCTATTGGGAAAATAGGAACTACACTACATGGCGCCCAACGTTTGGTAAGGCGATAAACTAACGCAAGACGTTAGAGTAACTCAGTCGTGCATTTTTCACACAGACCCCTTTCTCCCGTAAATACTCCAATAGACGTCTGGAGTGGGTGAAAGGTTAAAATCCGCCCGAACTCAGTAGGAAGAGATTCCTATGTAAAGCTCTGGTTTATTCAACGTTGAAGGATACAGTGTTCCAAAATATTGTGCACCTAATCTTTGTCTCCTTGGAGACCTACTCTGCAAAGCCTGCATTTATAAAATGTCAGACTTAGAAAACGGAACCACTGGGGGCGCAGTAGATGCGACTCAGCAGGGTCCCGACGACACAGACCCGGATGCAATTATCATCCCGGTACATTTAAGAAAATCTATAACTTTAAAACTTATAGAAAACGGACTGACACCACAAGGTGGTACAGTAATTTTCGTGATAGAGGCACACGAATATCGGCAGACAGAGGTATTCTATTCATGGATAAACTTTCCAGCGGCAAACGCTAGAACAAAAGACTTTCACTATTACAAAATGGAGAAAACTCCGGATGAGTACGCTCCTTTCGAGGAGACTGAAATCCCACTAAAATTCCAAGAGCACCTGCTCTGGTTTAATGGCGCCCTAAAACATAATGATCATATTACCAGGCTCGGTCCACTAGGTAGACCAGGAGCAACGTGGCCGGTTCTAGCCAGCTACACACCACATCCAGACATTGCAAAAATGTCTAGAGAAGAGCTGTTAGTACAGCTAAAAACATTAATTAAAATACATAGGCAATTAGTCCAATATGTAATGCGGACTGCAACAGTCCAACCAGCTGTTAATGTACCACAGCTGACCCCTCATCAGGGGAACACTAATAAAATTACACCACAGAACATACAGTCATGTCTTGGTAAAACACCCGTAAAACGGGAACAAATTCCTTTCTGGTTAGCCCAGAAAATCACTCAAATAGAGGCAGTATTTCCGGATACTACCCCTATTGAGAGACACAGAATCTTGACCATCTGCCTTCCTATGGGAATCGCACCACACGTGGAGGACTGCGACACTTGGGGTACAGTCTTTGCTTTCATTTACACAAAAACACATGGTGTTCCGTCTATGGCGGTAATACCGGATGTGCTAAAACAGATTCAAAATGAATACGGTCCAGAGCCCGCTTTAAATCTTGGTATGAAATTACTGAAAGACGTTAAGCAGGTCTCGGCTATATTATTAGCCAACATAAAGGGAGAAGCAGCATCTGTGGCGATCCGCCAGAAGTTGAGGGAAACAGATATAACAGATCAGCCAGTTGAGCTTGCCATAATCATAGAAAAGTGCTATGAAGAATTAGGTAGAGACAGCTTGGGTGGGAAGCCAGTAAAGCCCCAACTGCTCGAAAATCCTGAAAAATTATTTATTAAAAATAATTCAAACACTCCTAAAAAGAGCTGGGATGGAAATAAACAATCCACTCCCAAGGAAAAAGTTTTCCAGTCCAGAGGAAGGTCTCCTCGACGGAGGGAAAGAACTCCGACTCGAGAACACCAGTCTCCCCAGAGGGAGCCCTCTGAGAAAAGATATAACCTTAGAAATAGGGATAATTTGAAAAAACCTGATAGATATCAAAGTATTGATACACGTCCCTCTCGATCTTTTTCGCAGAAATCGGGAAGAAGAGGACGGTCAGACCCAGGAGAGCACACCAAGTCCAAAGACAAGGAACTAAGCATGGGCGAATTTTGCGAATCTCGCGTTCGCGAATTTTGCGGATTTGCGAACTTGCAATCCGCAAATTCTTTTTTTTTTGTGTTTGCGCGGGTTTCTGCCAGTTCGCGAGGGTTTTGTACAATTTCGCAAACGCGAACTTACCTGTCGGGTCGCAAGTTTTGCGAACTTGTTGTTTCTACATGTCCAGCCTGTTTGGGACACTCTTCTTCATCACTGCCACCCTCTGTCACCACTGCCACTCTCTGACTACTCATGCCACCCTCTGGCCCACCCATGCCACCCTCTGTTTCATCACAGCACCCTCTGGTTGTCCAGTGTACATTATTGTGGCAAAGCAAAGCACACCTTCCCTGCCTCAAGTGACCTGAATTAATTTGGGGCTGATTAATGTGTCACAGAATATTTTTTTTAGCTGGCACCTGCTCCCTTAGTGCTTCCTGATTAGTGATCTTTTGCACTTGCTAAGTGCTTTCATTGTTGCAAAATTAGTTACAACACCTGCCCTGCCCCAACTGACAATAATGAATTAGGGGCTGATTAATGTGTCACTGGATTTGAACTTCCAGCCTGGCTCCTGCTTGTCTCCCTTAGCTGTAATTCAGGACCTTTGTGGCATATGTGTAACTATTCTGAGGGTCAGAGCAGGGTCACATAATAGTTGCAAGTAGGCAACTGAACTCTGGAGGGGCCCCTCAGGAAGCACTACAGGAAATGGCTACTAATGATGAGCTTGAACTTTTGAACCTGGTAAGTAGTTTCAGTTTTGCTAAGATCGTATTTCTGCAATTTAGCGCTTATTCGCGGGGCGCGAAGTTGAACTGGGAAGCCGTGAACTCACGCGAACAGTGCGAGCAAGCCATAAAATCCGCTGCTCGCGGATTTGCGGATTTTGCGGTAAATTCGCGGATTGCGAATTTACCGAAAATCCGCGAGCGGAACGGATTTTCCGCCCATACTTACAAGGAACCTGCTCGGAGTAAAAAATCTCAATTTCCAAAAAACAAGGTAGCCAGTATTAGAGTAATCAACCATGCCGAGAATACTGAGGACACAGTTGAAAAACGGGGAGTGGGCACAGACAATGTTAGACAGTGCAGCAGAAATCAGTATAGCCCGCAAGATCTTGATGAGTCATCTGGAGACAGTGGACACAAATGAATACATTCAGGTTGAAACTGCCGACACCAGACTTAGCGAGCCCCATAAGATATACGACATAACATTGCGTATAGAGGGTGATAAGACTAGGAAAATAAAGGGTCTATTTTGGGATAAACTCTCAAAAGGCTATGATATTCTGTTAGCTGAAAAAGATTGGCCCCCAGAGTTTGTCAGGGAGTGCCCTCGTGGCGAAGAAATGATTATGCCTGCCTTCTCGAATCACATTCCGATTCACAAAAAATATACTTATGCAAGGAAATGGGCAGTAGCCCAGGCACCGACATTATATAAAAATCATGTAGGATGGGATGAGGACTCACCTCCCCACAAAATCCAGTTAAAAAGTGAACCAACTGCCCAACGGCAGTATCCCATTAAGCAAGAAGCTAAAAAACAAGTCAGGGAGATCTTAGATCAACTTGAATACCAGGGGGTGATTGAAACATGCACCTCTCAAATTATTATTATTATTATTATTATTATTAATGAGTTTTATATCGCGCCTGGTTACCCTTGGGCATCCCCGCGCTCATCCAGAGAGATACACCATAGCAAGAGACAGAAGTGTTAGGCAGGGAACAAATGGGTTTTTAAACGTTTGCGAAAACGTAAGGTGCTCGTTTCAGAGCGCAGGTGCAGCGGAAGGGAATTCCACAATGTTGCCACATTTATGGAGAATCTTCTGTCACCGGTCCTGGCCTTCCTTACTCTCGCAACTTGCAGCAGATGTTGGTGATCTGAGCGAAGGGCACGGGAGGCCTTGTAAGATTGAACCATATCCCGTAGGATAGGTGGCCCTTTCCCCTGCAAAATTTTGTGGGCCATACAGAGTGCTTTGAATTTCACCCTCTCTCTAACAGGGAGCCAATGCAGCGCCTTCAGCGCAGGGCGAGCTGATTGACGCCTGGGAAGGTCCGTCAAGAGCCTGGCAGCAGCATTTTGCACTTGCTGCAGTTTGTTTAAGGTAGATTCTGGAGCCCCCAGAAACAACGCATTGCTGAAATCCAGCCGTGAGATGATGAGCCCCTGGATAAGTAACCTCCTAGAAGCCATTGGGAGGAGAGGTAAGATCTTCCGGGCTGACCGGAGCAGGCCAAAACACACGCCTGCGGTCTTTTTAGCGTGTGTCTTAAAAGAAAGGTCCTGCTCCAACCACACCCCCAAGCTCTTAATCTCCTGTTTGGGGGTGGGTGCCGCTCCCAAGCAGCTAGGCCAGCTACTAGGTGACAAGGAGGGAGGGGAGTTCCCCAGCATCATCAGTTCCTTTTTTGAACCGTTGAGTTTAAGGGCTGAGCTGCACATCCAAGTAAAGATCTTAGCCAAACAAGTGTGCAGCCGGTCGGGTTGGTTTGCCGACTGGGGGAGCCCTACCACCAGCTGGGTATCATCAGCATAGCTGATGATCTTGATACCCAGTGGCAGCACCACACTCTCCAGTGGGGCCATATAAATGTTAAATAATGTAGGGCTCAGCGATGAGCCCTGTGGCACACCACACTGGAGAGGGACCGATGTTGACTTCTCATGGCCTTCCCAAACCTCAAATGTCCGGCCTTCCAAAAAGGACGCGAACCACTTCAGGGCCATCCCGGAGACCCCCACCCCCGACAGCCGTTGGAGTAACACCTGATGGTCTACGGTGTCAAATGCTGCACTGAGGTCCAGGAGGATCAATGTCACCGATCCCCCTGAATCCAAAATGCTCCTGGCATTCTCCACGACTGCCAGCAGGGCAGTGTCCGTCCCCTGGCCGGGGCGAAAACCCGTTTGGGAGTCACCCAGAAGGGAGTTAGACTCCAAAAAACCCGATAGGCGACTATTCACCAGCTTCTCCGCCACCTTGCTAAGGCCGGGGAGCAGGGAAATAGGCCTAAAGTTAGCAAGGTCGGCAGGATCCAGGCTAGGCTTCTTCAAGAGGGCCTTAACAACCGCTCTCTTCCAACTGGGGGGCACCACTCCTTGGGTGAAAGATAGATTTATGAGGTCCGTCACTGGGCCGCCGATGGTAGAGGCTACCTGCTTCAGATATTTCATTGGTGCAGGGTCTTTCGTAGACCCACTCTTCATGGTCGCCAGGACCCCGAGAACTTCTTCCACAGTGACAGGACCGAAGGAACAATCCTTTGTTTCCTGTCTCCAAGCCAGACAATTCATATCGTCTACTTTTGGACTACAGACACCTTAATGCATGTTGCAAAACATTTGCAGTACAAAACTCGCATAGTGCAGCCCTAATGAATAACATAGTTAGGAAAAAGTATAAAACGACATTAGACATATCTAATGGTTTCTTTTGTCAAAACATTGCACCAGAAAGCAGATACTTGACCGCTTTCTCAGCATTTGGGTCGCAGAAAAAATTCTGTCGACTCCCACAGGGGTTCAAGAACAGCCCAGGACTATTCTCAGCTAGGGTAACAGAGTTACTACAAATATATGATGATGAGGCATTATCCTACGTAGATGATATCTATCTCACAGACGACGACTTGGATACTCACTTAAAAAGAGTGAACACCATTATACTTGGGTTCGCAGCAGAGGGTTACAAATTCAACTTTGAAAAGTCTCGAATTGCCCATCTGACAGTACTATTCTTAGGGTACAAATTATCAAGTGAAGGAAAAAGCCTAGCGGACAACTTCTTAGAGAAGTGCGCTGTACTCCAAGCTCCAAAAACGCTGAAGAATTTACAATCAATTCTAGGTTTTCTGAATTTCGGAAGAACTTACATTCTAAATTACGCAGAGAGGGTTAAACCTCTCTACGAACTAATTAAACCTGATTTTAAACAAATCAATTGGACTCAAAAACACACAGAAATTTTGAGATCACTGCAAACAGACATGTTAGCTAAAACAAAATTAGATACACGTGATAACTCACGCGATCTTGTAATCCGAGTCATCCCAGGAAGATGCGGATTCACGTACCTAACCTCTAATGAGGGAGAAAAGGTACCAATTTCAATTAAATCTCACTTGTACACACAAGTAGAAAAAACATTCAGTCACACAGAAAGAACTGTGAAAGCAGTGCAAATTGCATTAGCAAATGAACGAGAACTAGCACACGGAAAAGGATTAATATCCTCACAGTGGAATCCGCCTTCAAGGCGCTATTCAGCCCAGTAAACCTGCCTACAGTGTCACTGGATCCGAAATGGATGCAGTGTATAGATTCTCTAGGAGCGGATGATGTGAAATACTATTTCGCCCCGCAATTTGAAGAACTGAATGATTTAGAATATGAAGAAGAATATCCTCTGCCAATCGAACTTCTGCCTCTCCCACAATACGCCTGTATAATCTATACAGATAGATTTGTACAGCATTTCAACGTAGAGAGCAAATCCTACGATGCAGCGTGTGCGATTGTTAAAGGTCGTTGGCTGTGGGGTAAATTCAGACCGGAAATAACAAAAACTGAATCAGTAAGAAACTGTTCGGCTCAGAGAGTTGAAATCAGATCTTTAAAGATGGCGCTTGAAAATGCAGAACGTGAATTCCCCACACTAATCGTGTGCGATTCTCATTTATGCGTCAACTCTTACAATAATAAACTGCAGAGTTGGATTGAAAACGATTACAAAGATGACACAGGTGCCACAATAAAGCATAAATTGCTCTGGAAACAGGTAGCTCTTTTACAAAAAGAACTACAAAAGACTCACGTGATACACGCACAGAGTCTTCAACGTGATGGGGTTCACGTTGCAGGGAATTCATTGGCTAATACAGCCACAGCGGAAGCAACTAAACCGGCTTCCGTAGCCACAAAAAAAGCGTACAGAAAAATACATAGACGGGGAAACCATGCTGGCAGTAAAAACGACCGTAAAAGACGACTGTGCAGCACTGCCCGTGAACTATCCACTCAATTATGCATACGTAATTGATGCAAACTCCGTTCCTTTTGCTCGAATCCCTGGAGTGGGGGATAGGGTAATTCCAAACACGAACAGGAGAATATTTTTAATAGCAGACGCACACATGGGTTTGGGTCCTAGGCACAGAAAGATCAAGGAATCCCTGACTGAATTACAATCAGTATACTGGTGGCCGGGAATGAGTGTACAACACCAAATATATGCAAACAACTGTGAAAACTGCAACAGGGATCGCAGTAGTGAACCATGTTACCGGCTACCAATCAGAAACAGCGTAACGCTGTCTACACCCCATCCTGCGTCCTATCAATTATTAAGGCTGAACACCCTTAAAAGATGTGGCCTCCAGCGCTCGGCTGACGCTTGAACGGTTATAAAAGATCTGCGAGTCTTTATCGGCACATACGCAATTACCACGTTCCATTCTGACCAGGGTCCTGCTTTCAGCTCTCGAGCTTATAAGTAGGCCATGGCCAGCATGGGAATTGGGTTGCAGTATTCTTGTCCATCGCACCCCGAAGGGAATAGTGTGGTAGAAAGAAAAAAACGAGACATAAAGCGATCTATAACAGCGAAGGTATTAGGTTCAGGCGCTGGGTGGGTCAAACATCTAATAAGTGTCCAGACCAGTCTTAACAATTTGCCAAGAAAATCTCTAAAAGGTTTCAGCCCATACGAACTATTGTTCAGAATTAGAATGAGAATTCAGGACTTAGATAGTCAGGTATCAGTGGTACAAGATAAGAAAACAGACTTTGACATCAAAGATCGTTTGGCTGTTT
Organism: Lissotriton vulgaris; assembly: GCF_964263255.1. Classification (NCBI taxonomy): domain Eukaryota; kingdom Metazoa; phylum Chordata; class Amphibia; order Caudata; family Salamandridae; genus Lissotriton; species Lissotriton vulgaris. The sequence goes on along the minus strand of NC_141695.1, from coordinate 1,344,208,156 downwards.
TACAGGAACTGAATGAAACAAGAAAATCCTTAAGCAACATAAAGTTAAAGCAACAGCCAGATACCACTGACGAGGCACCACAAGCAACAGCCCCAGCAAGGCCTGTCTGGATTCCAAAGATTGGGGATCCAGTCAGAGAAAAAATCGCGGTGAAGAAGGAATTTGGGCCTTCTTACAGAAAAGCAGTACCTGTCTTGGCAGTCACCGGAACAAGATCAGTTGTACTACCGCCCCTTGCTGGTAAAAAGGAGAACAGAGTCGTATCTATCGACCTGGTAAAACCACAAGCATGTGGCCTATAATCAATAGTAGGCCCAGTGGACTCCCAAGAAACAACAGAATACCCAAACTTGCAACAATCCAAGAGGTTCAAACTGAAAGACTAATCACATTCGATCAGCCTGCAGTGCACAGAGAAGGACTATGCAATAATGCCATGGAACTCGTGCCTCTTGAGACACAGTTTGAAACAGTTCGTCAAAAAACACCAGTCTACAATAATGTGGCATCAGAAAGTGCTACCGAAAGACAGATTGAAAGAACAATCCCAACAATTGACAGAACTGCCTCTGGGTATTTCATCAACTTCGACAACTTCTCTGAAGATCAAAACGACCCCGAAGTGATGCCAGAAAGAAAAATGACTTTTAAAGAAAATACAACAGGACTCCTTCAACAAATCAAAGAATTATATCTGGATACACCGTTGATTGAGCATTGGATTATTTCAGGGGTACTCATACTCCTACTATGCCTAATTTTAGTTTTAATTTTAGGAAAGTTTATTGCAATTGAATGGACACAGCAAGTCAGAACATCAACCTAGTCCTCAAACCACACAGATCATCCCACGTGAAGAAAAGAGAACTGTCAACAGTAAATGTCACAGCCATTCCAATACCTGGTGGGGTAGTATGGGAGAAAACTGACTATGAGATCTATGGTCCGGTCGAGATCCTGAAGTATCCTCATCAACTGAAGGTTTCCTTAAGTGACTTTGTAAAACCTAGTACATTCTCTGATGATTGGGACTTTAAAAGTATTAATGACATGATGTCTGATTTAGTAATGTCAGCTAGATTTACAGAACATGATTATTTACAAGGTTCGTCTAGTTATGAACAGTTATTCTGTTTTACACATTATGGCGATCATTATTTGCATGAATCTGCACAGCCTAGAAATGTTTTTAAGTATAATCAATGGGAACATTGTGCTACACCACCTAAAAGCAGTTCTAAAACATTTTTGGGGAAATTCAAGTACTTCTCAGGGTTTAACACCAGTGATGCAGAAACGTTTTATTACAAACTGTTAGATAAAACAGGAATGAAAACAATGCTGACAAATTCTAAATTGATATATTCAGAAGCATTTTATGACAAAATGATGACATTTGGTTTTGATTATTGGAAAAATAACATTGAAACAAAAACCATTTGGGGTACAAAAGATTGGCAGGTACAAGGTCTAGAAGCACTATTCAGAACCTGCATGATACCAGAACAAATGATGTTTTTAAATGACACAATTCACCAAACATCCTGTCTTGGCCTAGCTAAGATCAAAGACCTTAACAAACCGTCTAATCCGAAGCCAATACCTGATAATGCAACAATAGATATTGAGATAGACGTATCTAAAATTTTACATTTTAACAGAACACATCCTGATTGGAAAAAGTGGTTAATCTGGCCTACTGACACAAACAGCTGTCAAGATAGATTCCTGAACAAAACACAGGGGTTACAAAATGACCAGACAAGACCCTAGATACTCCCAGAGACAACATCCAGGGAAAGTAACAACATACAGTGTAGGGAAACTCTGCCTCGAATGGCTAGGATCATCCACACTGGCTGAAATTAAGCAGCACTTGCCTTTGCTAAAAGATGGTGCTGATTTGCGCTATTTCATTCTTGGTCCACGCAAACAGCGTCAAAAACGTTTCATAGCGGCCAGCATCTATGCTGCGTACAACGAGGCTTGGAAAGTCACACAAATTGAAACAGCAGAAAAAAATACGAGAAATTGATCGTATTAATTTGGAAAAATCACTTTCTGTAGTGGACAATGGGTTAATGACTCTGTCCTCCAGAATATATTCGTTGGACAATATTGTATCTTCTGCCTTTGACATAATAGACAGAGACTTGCTAATGTTACAGCATGGCCAATCTCAATTACGTTCTATTGTACAATTAGGCTGGACGCTGCAAAACCTTCGTTCAGGCTATGTGCCTTGGCGTTTAATCAACACAACGTCATTATTTTCCATTTTTAACCTTACTGATAAACAAATCAGTTTGGCACAGAAAGGAGCAGACTATACAATCCTGAGCATCGAAAAACTTGAGAGATTACCATTGACAATGTAAATGTAAATGTGTTTCGATTTATATAGCACACTTTAACCCAGGGGTCCCAAGGCGCTTGCTTAGGGAACCCGTCCTGGTATTCCCCTGTGAGATATCCCGGCCGGGTATCCACAAGGTGAAAGCCAGGCATCCCGCTGCGAGGGGCCGTAGTGGAGATTAAGCAAGCTATTGCCCAGAGTCGCAGAGTGTGACCCTGTGAGTCGAGTAGGCACCGGAGCGAGAATTGTCGACTCCGTGGAATTTTTGAGCCCGAGACCCGCCGAGGCAGGGAATCGAACCCTGGTCCACGGCCGATCTCAGCTTCCGGGTCTGCCGCCTCTAACCACTGGGCCACGCTTCTCCTCTCAAGTCCTGTCCTGTCCTGTCATTGAATGGATAATACACGGAATTATCACTATTCCGATCACAACTTTCCGATTTAAAAAGTGCCTTGAATACATACCTACTGGCCAGTATGAACGATTGGGTAAAGGATATGTAAAATCAGAATGGAAATTACCATATACACATTCGTGCTATAGTGACAGCGACAAAAATTTATTTCTTAGTGGTGAAAACTGTAAACATTCACTAAGCGGTATACTTTTGTGTCAGGGTATTAATTTACACGGAGGCTGTGAAGGTAATTCTAACAACCTTTCATGCCACCAGCTTGTCACACCTGCAACGCAGATAGAGCCCTTCTTTATGTAACTTTCGAATGGGAGTTACATTCTAAGAACGGATCACAGATGTTGTGGCCTTGTTCCAGGGAAAAGTTATCTCGTAAGCGTAACATCCATGGTCAAATGCTGTATGCAAGCATTGTTCCCGAGCGGGCCTGGAGACATTAGGACTCCCATCTGGCCTCGTCTGCATTTCTCTTCTATACGAATTGATACTTTAAGCAAAATGAAATCTGTGCTTTTACAGACAACAGTGCCCATAAGGTCATCAAAAGAGACGTATGATCTTCTAGTTGCAAGGACAGCTACGGAGGTTCATGACCTTTTATCAACAAATTGCCCCGTGCATTTCGTAGAAATGCTTAACCAACTCCTTAACATGTCTAGTGCCACAGGCATCCAAGGCATATTTAAGACGATTTTTACGGGACTGCTAACACCATTTCAAGCAATTCTGGGAATCGTTCCAAATTTTGTCCACTCTGTTTTTGGCGGCATACCCCTATTTTTGGGACTTGTAGCAGGGATTTTATTTTTGACCCTCCTGCTTCGTTATGGCAAGCCACAGCTCAGACATGACTCCTATGGGAATGGAAGAGACAATCCTAGCAATCCGCTACCGGGACAGAATAACTAGAGTCCTTGGATTGGCCAGGCTGAGAGATCTAAACATGACCTGGTTCCTTTCATTCAGACCGATATGGCAAAATTGCATCTTACCTGTACTACGATGTATGCTATGCGGAGATGAGTGCGTGTTGGACATCTGTCTTTCACTTCCATCAGCAGTACCAATGGATATCGATACTTTGCTAAGTCCGATAACGGCTCACGCATTGTGTTGTCCCCAGCGGCTACCAATCCTGATGACGGCATTCGTTGAGACTCCTGTGCTACGACTAGGTGGTAACAGTGGAGCGAGTGACAAAAGCAACATCACCCAGGTACGACCTTCTGTGAGCATTGCTGATCCCGACTTTAATGACAGCAATCATTCTCACACCTGCCAAGTTACAGCACTATTGAATTTGGTCGAACTGTCACCTGATTTTGTAGACCAATTCTTTGAGAGCCTGTCTGATATGATGTTCTCACCCGAACAGAAACAATAACTTTAGAGAAGCATTCCGACACACAGCGTTCCCATGAACTCTGAATTCGGCCTTCAGTTTTGAACAACAAAAACTGCTAAAAGCGTTGGAACTCTAATTTCCCCGTTCAAGCATTAATTCTTTTGAATTGAACACTTTTTAATATTCACCTTTTTCTGGCACGAAAAATTCTTTGCTTAAAGTAAAACTATTCATAGAGAACAGAAGCTTCAACTTCTATTTCTACATACATCTAGAGACATAATAACTTTACACCAGCCTCTAGCACATTTTATTGCAATGCATTTATATGTGATGAAATTATCTCGCCCTTCGTCTGTTTCAGAGATATTTCTTGTGTAATTCTTTTTTGCATAATCGTTCATTGATTTCATATGCTATAATTTTTGAATGATCTCTATGCTTCAAAAACGTACAGTACCTAAATTTTCACGTATTACAATATACGCCTATTTCAAATGCATATATGTATTTTGGGGTGGGCAATGTTACACATGCATCTTATTGCTCTAGTTTTAGTAATTTGATGGACATGAATTCGTGGAGTGGGTGTAGCGTTCTAATCTAGGACCCTGATCGATACTGTGACCTTATGCCCCTATTCGGCTATAAATCCATTTATTCCCTATATTGGCATAACGGTTCAAGTGCAATATTCAGAAACTCGTCTCTGGCCTCACACGAACAGAGCCACATTTCAGAATAGCTTTCTCTGCCACTTCCTTTGCAACCGAGATTCCTAGATTAACACTCCGAGTTCTTCAACAAGATAAAAACTCAGCAAACCTGGAAATCCCCGCTTGCTGTGTTTTGATTAGTAATAGAACTCTAATGAGCACTGATAGACAATCACTTCCTAGTGACATCTTTATTGACGTCTTATGTCCAAAAACCTACGTCAAACAAGGCACCTTTCAGGTATAAATATTACCAACGTTGCCTTAAGCAAACGCTGTCTGCTGTTCGCTGATGTTGCTGCTGTTTACGCTAATGCCATCGCTGAAGTTGATGCTGCCAGCTATCTCGCTGCTGCTGAAGAAGCTGCCATGCTGATGATACCATAGCTGCTATCGCTACTGCTATCGTTGCTAACTAGCGAACGATGGTGTGGTGAACTTAGGAGCTGAACAGCCGTCCCCTGCAAAGAGCCCAGCAGATGCAAGCTGCCCGTGGACGCTGCCCCTCCTCCTCCTCCTCGACGCGCTGAAGAAGAGACGCTGTCTTTCTCCTGCAGAGAAATCCAGCTCCGGCGTTTCTAGTCTACCCTTGCGGGTGACTGGGATATCGAGTCCTGAGGGAGATACCAGACCTCCATCATTCTATTCCAGAGGTATGGTGTTGACTAAACCCTTGAGAGAGAATTCTTGAAGCAAACCTTGGCAAAACCAACTTAAACTAAAGCTACTTACTTACTCCCCTCCCAAGTATTAAGCTTAGGTCAGGTACACTGGGGTAGGCGTAGTTAGAAGCACCAGCTGAGTATTTTAGCCTAATGTATATATGAATGTATATATGTTTTATTCCTTTTAAACCATTGTATGGCTAAGAAACCATATCAATGCTTTTACATTATTATTTCGCAATACTTATCTTACTGTACGTACTTTTTATAATAACAAGTCTTGCAGTTGTGGCAATTCATTTCTCTTGTACGAGAAGAAAGACTGTTCAATAAATGTTACCTTTTATTGACAACGCTGGTCTCTCTATTCTCTACATATTGTGAAAGTAATCTGCACCAACCTGACTGAGTAAAATAACTGTCTATTGTTTCACACGACCCTAGAGATTGACTCTTGATCTGAGGAGCAAAGTTGTCATGTTGCACGGTTGTTGGAAAACTGAATCCCTTCTTGTCTGTACCAGGGAAGCTGATCACTTCCTATTTCAGTCAAGAAAGTTTCCAGTGACCTCTGAGCTAGTTGGTAACAAACCCAATTAAGTTTAGCATAGTCAGTAGAGGCCTGGAAGATCCGCACTTCTACGTCGATACTACTGTTTATGTTATTCCAATGCGCAGGGCCTATTGGGAAAATAGGAACTACACTACAGGACTTTCTCCAAGACAGAGTGTGCGGATTCATCTACGTCACATGCACTGGCTCCCAGTTGAGTCTCGCCTCAAATTTAAAATGCTGTCCATTGTCCAACGGGCCCTGTATGGGTTGGGTCCGCTCTATCTTCAGAAGCGTTTTGTCTTCTACAAACCTTCTAGGCAACTGCGTTCCTCTGATCAGCTCTTAATTCAAAACCCTCGCTTCAATCGCCACAGGCTGGGTGGGTGTTCCTTCACCCGCAAAGCAGGCCTTGCCTGGAATGCTCTTCCGTTGGCCCTTAGGAGGGTGTCTGATCCGGTAGTTTTTAAGAAGAAATTAAAGACTCTGCTTTTCTGAAGTTCTTTTTTTGTTTCTCCTTTTTCTTATTTAGAGGGATGTGTGGTAGGCTTTAAGGAACTAGCACCGGGATACTTTGAGTAGCTGTGCGCTCTACAAATTTAATATTTCATTACATTATTACATAACAAAATGCGTTTTGCCGGGAATGCCACAATTCCTTGCCACGTTCCCACCTCAGCGTGAAGGTACCCTATCTGCCTGCGGATCGTTGACCCCACAAGGGGAGTGTTGTGTGATTGTGCATCAGACCTCAGGGGTGAGCAAAAGGCGTGTCCTTTCTTGGTGCGAAATAATGCAAAAGTAAACGAATCATTTAGTGCTGCACTCTTGACCACCAATTCAGTTACTTGCATCGATGTTCGTTGCGGGGACGCAGATGGCACTGTAAACAAAGCAAACAAGCATGAACAAAAAAACGACACACGTGACTGCACAAGGTTCCCGAAAAAAAACAAGTGGGAGAGGAGGGGGAAGTGCTGGGAACAGGCGCCCTCAGAATGCTTGTGCGCTGCGGCTTGTCTGCTTCACATCCGTTGTGAAGACTTCTCTTATCTGCTTGTTAAATAAACAAGCAGATAAGAAAAGTCTTCACGGCAGCAGCAAAGCAGGCAATGGTGTCCGGAGGGGCGGTCTCAAAATTGCAAACGGCCAACAGAAAACCCTGCTTTCCAATGGGAGACCAGCGTTTACCATAAACGCTGACGTTACCCACTGGAAAGTAGGGGCGGGCTTAGAGTCCCTTTTACAAATCTTATATATACATTATCTCTCGCAGAGGCGGAGCAGCGCTTTGCGCTGCCACGCCCAGGCGAGATCTAAAAAACGAAATTGCGGGCATGCTGAGAATTCTCTGACGGTGTACTTTGCACCTCTTGACCCACTGTATGTATCAGACGTGGGAGGCAAAGAATGTGCAGTAATTGGTCCAGGGCATAAATACAAGGCGCCTACGCATGCAGGCAGTTGCGGCCAGCATGACCCGCAGTGGTGTTTGTGAGAAGTTGGTCTTATAGTGGGCGCCCTGTATCAGTTCAAACAACCCTTATGGTGATGGTTGTAAAGTCAACCGTATAGACCAGCTATCCTAGTGGTAGCATGGACAAAGCAGTCTTAGACTAATACTTCAGAGAGCATGTGAAGCCAATTGTTTTACCAATAATAACCCCTTGAATACCAAATGAAAGTACACCACACCAGGTATATATCAAATATATATGTATTTATTACTAACACAACCCCTCTGCCCTCTTTATGAGGTCAGAGTTCGAGATACAGCACAAGTGACTCAATAAGCATACTATAAGTTGCACAAATACAATTCTGCCCTAGGGGCCTCAAGAACCATATACTAAGTAAGTGTTATAAGAACCACTTCAGAGAAGGTGAATAGGCCTAGGGCCTAGGGAATCGCTTGGACTACACTGAACAACCACAGGTCAGGGAGTAGGAGTCTCACAGGATGCGTGTGCAGTGTCTAAACACACACGCGAGTTCTCATAGACTTTCAATGGGAACGTAAAGTTAACAAAGTAGTTGATTTCGGACACTTCCGGGTGGACTATGGGAAAATCCAGTTAAAGTAGAAAACTTGGATAGTTATTACCCACGGGAGCACCGGAGTACTCTAGTTACCTCACCCAGGGAAGCCGGGTGCATAGGTGTGAAGTCGTGTCGGGTTTCGTCGTCGAATCCTATGGAGAGCTGCAAGAAGATGCTGCAGGCGACCAGGAGGAAGATGTCTGGATGGATCCAAGGGTGGATCGAAGAAGTGAAGAACCTGAAAGCAGAGGGGACAGAGTCTAGGTCACTAGCCAGTGACCAGGAAGGAACCAGGAAGGAATCAGGCGATGTCGAGCTGAAAACAGGTGAAAAAGTGAAGCTTGTCTCTGCAGCCACGTGGACCAGGAGGCGTCGACGACAACCAGGAGCCTAATACGGACTGTCCCACGAAGGCTTTCGCTGTTGGCGGTGTCAGCTTCTGGATTGGAGTCAACCAGCCTTGGCAAAGACAACCCACACAGGAAGTGAAGATCGGCTTCTTGTACAGACCAGCAAGGTCTGTGGAGCTTCCCCTTTACAGGAAAGCAAAAGCAAGCCCAGAGCAACCAGGCAAGCTGCGTTGATTCAAAATGGTGTCTTAAAGATGACCACTAGCCAACGGGCTAGCAACCGCAAAGACGCGTCGAGAAGAAATGCAAGAGCAGGCCCCACGCGCCACTCGTGGAGTGTGGAGGGCTGAGCTTCGGTGCACTTACAGCTCGGGTTTGGGGATTCTCAATCCTTAATGAACAACTTCGAGGATGCCTCAGAAGCTGCACAGTTTAGCAAAGAGAACAATGGCCAGGTGTCCAGTCCCACGTCTCTCGCGTCCACCATGGGTCTCAGCTTTGCTGGAGGTGTGGGTCGGGTCCCAGAAGTCTGGAAGTCCAGTCCTGTGAAGCAGAGTCGTCGGGATCCTTCAGGAGCGTCGACAAAGCAAACCGGCAATTCACTAGTTGTTGCCTGTTTGCACAGGGTGGTCACTCCTTGACCACAAGGGAGATTCTTCAGTCTTCTAGTTGCTGTAGAATGTCCAAGGTCCAGAGTTTCGTTTCAGTGTTTCAGTTCAGGATAATCTAAAGTCTCTAGCCTCAGCTCCTAGCTTTATACTGATTAAAGGGGCTGGATTACCTGCTAGGTCCCTCCTAAGGGTGGAACCTGGAAAGGGGATGGTTGCACCCCTTTCCTTTTGTCCAGTTTCGCGCCTGAGCTGGGGCTGGAGTGCCCCAGCAACTGGTTTGAACCGGGCTATGCATGGAGCACCTTGTGTGCCCCAGACAGTGTCTCATTTCATTCATCCCACCCTGCCCCAATACACTATAGCCTGTCTGGGGGGGTGCTAGTACCGCCCAAGGCAGGAAATCCCTGTCCAGGCCTCCCTCACTGGAAGGGCTCCCAGCTGCAGGAGGTCAGACTTGTGTCTGTGGCAGCAGCATCCATTTTGTGATGCTGAGGCTCTGTTTAACTTTACCCAGGTAAAGCTACAACTACATGTCTTCTCCCTCTAGAAGGGTCAAATGCTACCCCCGTCGCCAGAACTGGCGAGGGGGTAGTATTCCAAAGCGCATGACACCTTACACAACATGTTTCAATAAAGCCAAACCAAAGTTAGCATTAACCATGAGGATTATAATGCACTTAAGAATATATGGTATGGCTATATCATAGAAAGCTATAAGGACATGGTTCAGAAAGCTGCAGACGGGCTCAGCTCATGCTAGAGCACCATCTCACATAAAACCAAGCACTCTGCCTGCAGGATTGTTAAGGCCTGCTATAGGAGTGACTTATAGGTATATATGTGTCTATATGTAATGGTAGGTATAGGGATACTGTACCTAAGCAAGGGGTGATTACACGACCTTGCCCCAGCTGAGGGATCAGCCAGTTGTGTCAATGTGAATGGACAGCCAGGGGTGGCATAATTCATGCTGCAGCCCCTGGTAGGCCTTGGATGCACCTATGGTACACTATACAGGGGCTCATAAGGTGACCCCATGTCCAATTGGAGATGTACCTAAAGTACATGGAGTCCATTTTAGCAGTTAGAGCAGATAGCCTGTTGCCCTGATTAGCAGGACCCCAGGCCAAATAAGTCGAAAACCAGCTAAACACTAGGCAAAAAGTTGAGGTAACCATATAGTCAGATATCCACCTTCCTACAGTGTTTATTTGAATTATATTTAAATAAAATGTATATATATATATATATATATATATATATATATATATATATATATATATATATATATATATATATATATATATATATATATATATATATATATATATACATATATATAAAATAGCTGCCTGATCCGGTCCCGCGTCTTCTGTGCTCCTTGCAGCCGCATGAAGCAAGGAGGCAGCCTCCCTCTCCTCCCTAAAGCCAATCTCAACTGGAGCGTTGTGATTGGCTAGGATGCAGATCTCACAGGCGTCCATGGGGAGGCCGTTTTCTCCATGCAGGCTGCATGCAGCATGCAGCATGCAGCCCTCATGGAGAAAACGGGAGAGTTGCATGACCGATCAAACAGTCAGCGCATTAAAGATTTAGCAAGCCACGCCTCACCTGTCTGGAGCAGGACCGCCCACCGGCCTGCCCCCAACCAAACCCTTCTTCTGCTTTCTCGCAGTGCGAGAAGCAGTAACATAAAATGGTATACCAATTTTTTTTACTGCTTCTCGCACTGCAAGAAAGCAAGTGGGGCGACGCTCCTCCGCCCCCGGGGAGGAGCCGCCCCTGGCCTGAGAGAGCTCCGGCTGCCATACATACTATCCTTCAAAAATCAGCAGCATCCAGGCTATGAAGATAGGCTATGCAGTGTAATCTGTGCTGTAATGCATAGTGTGTTGACCCTGCAAGTTTGGATCATACGGCGCGACCTGAAGAGTGTGAGGTGAGCTATTGATGCCTACCCCGGCAGATACTGCTGACGAGGGCGAAGAGGCGACTGCCGAGGAAAAAGAGCATTGGGGAAGACTGCATCGGACCCGTTAAGTGCGCTGTGGGGCCCGATGTGAGGCGCACCTTCCACTGGGCCTAAAATACAGAAGCCCCGGCCCCTGGAACAATCTGCGAGGGGCACGGCCCTGGGCTCCCTCGTTAATGTAGTGGTGGTGCCCCCCCTTCCATTGCCAGTAGCCCAAGAATAACCATGGGGACGGAGGCGGCCTCACCCGGCGGCAGGTCCGGTCCTCCTGACCCTGCCTTGCGGTACATGTGGATAGAGTGGCCGGATGATTCTTGCCCTGAGGGCATGGGCGAAGAGGCGATCGCCGTTTAAAGAGCGCTCGGAGGGGTTCTGACGGACCCCTAGAGTGCGCTGGGCGGCCTGGTGCGTACTGCTAAATTCTTTGGACCTACGATAAAGAAGCTCCGGCCCCAGTAATAACTAGCAGTAAGAGGCGAACCTCTGTTCCCTTGTGTTTGCTGTGGTGGTGTCCCCCCTCTCTGCGATAGCTGGCAGCCCGACTATACTTGAGAGAAATGTGCAAAAAAGACTATTGATGGACGAAATGCTGGACAATGCAAACATTTACCCCCAGTCAAAAGAATCTGGGTTAAATCCATCATTCTTTTGCTCACCACACCACCCCAATTTGGACCCAGCCGTATTCAAATCAGTCTTGACCCTGTTCCTTGTGGAAACAGTCCAGCCCGAACTGCCAAGCCAGGTTTGAACAATTGCATTGTCCAGCATTCTGTCCATCAATTGTATCTTTTGCATATGTCGCCCTAAGTGGGAAGGATATTCTCAGACGTGGGTCCTGTGCTCACTACACCACTGGATTCAACTAACTTGGCTGATGAAGGATGATGCCCTGAAACCAGTCCCAGGATGCTAGCTTCCGGTCAGGGAGGACTTGGCTTGACTGTTCACACAAGGAACAAGGTCAAGACTGATTTGCATACGGCTGGCTCCAAACTGGGGTGGTGTGGTGAGCAAAAGAATGATGGATTTAACCCAGATTCTTGTGACTGGAGGTGAATGTTTGCGTTGTCCAGCATTCCGTCCATCAATTCTTTCTTTTGCATGTGTAGCCTTAAGTGGGAAGGGTATGCCCAGACGTGGATCATGTGCTCACCACACCACTGGATACAGACTAGTCTGGGTGATGCCCTGAAACCGGTCCCAGAATGTTTGTTTCCGATCCAGGGAGGACCTGGCTTGGCAGTTCGGGTTGGACTGTTCCCACAAGGAACAGGGTCAAGACTGATTTGCAAATGGCTGGATCCAAACTGGGGTGGTGTGGTGAGCAAACAAATGATGGATTTAACCCTGATCCTTGTGACAGGGGATGAATGATTGCATTGTTCAGCATTCCGTCCATCAATTGTTTCTTTTGCATATGGCGCCCTAAGTGGGAAGGGTATGCCCAGACGAGGGTCCTGTGCTCACTACACCACTGGATTCAAGCTAGCCTGGCTGATGAAGGGTGATGCCCTGAAACCAGTCTTAGGATGCTTGTTTCCAGTCCAGGGAGGACCTGGCTTGGCAGTTTTGGCTGGACTGTTACCACAAGGAACAGGGTCAAGACTGTTTGCATCTGGCTGGGTCCAAACTGGGGTGGTGTGTTGAGCAAAAGAATGCCGGATTTAACCCATATCCTTGTGGCTGGGGGTGAATGATTGAATTGTCCAGCTTTCGTCCATCAATTGCTTCTTTTGCATATGTTGCCCTACGTGCTAAGGTTATGTCCAGACGTGTTTCCCGTGCTCACTACATCACTGTATTTAAGCTAGCCTGGCTGATGAAGGGTGATGCCCTGAAACCGATCCCATGATGCTTTTTTCCGGTCCAGGAAGGACCTGGCTTGGCAGGTTGGGCTGGACTGTTCCCATAAGGAACAGGGTCAAGACTGATTTGCATATGGCTGGGTCCAAATTGGGGTGGTGTGGTGAGCAAAGGAATTATGGATTTAACCAAGATCCTTGTGACCTTGGGTGAATGTTTGCATTGTCCAGCATTCCGTCCATCAATTGTTTCTTTTGCATACACCTATATATATAGAACATAACATGGTTTCCCTTACTCCACTACTGAAATTATTGACTGGTGGCTCTCTGGAAAAACCCTGCTAATAGATCCGGTAGGGTGCACATGGTCTCAACTTCCCAGAATAGCAGTTACTCAACATCTGAACACAATATACTCTCCCAAACTACCCATAGTGTGGTGCAATTGGTTCTCACTCTGTAATGACCACACAACATTACAAACTCTACATAAATTAAAAATAGTAAACATGGGGGACCTGTTTCTGGACGGAAGAGTGAAAACGTGGGAACAAGCGCCTTCTCGGGCTCTCAGGGTGACTACACTAAACACTTACCAGTACTATAGAGTGTGTCAAGCACTGCTTGCGATATTAGGCGCTGACATGATTGAGCCGCTAGAAATGAAATCTTTGACTTTTCTGTTACAATCAGAGTCCCTGCTGCATGGTATCATAATACTTTACACACTCCTAAAGGACCTGAATAAAGAAGCAATTTCAATTAGAATGGGAAGAAGAGCAAGGTATGGAAATCCCGGAGGCACAGTGGACCCACTGTTTTAGTAACATTAAGTCCCTTTCCCAGAATTGGTGACACAGATGAATTCATTTTAAGTACCTCCACAGAGTTTATTACACCTTGGCACGCCTATATAAATACAGGCTGAGGGCTGACAATAGCTGCATGAGATGTACATCTATAAATGCCAATTTTACACACCTGGCTTGGGAATGCCCCGGGATCCGTGCATTTGGGGCGAGGTGTTTGCCGCGTTGAAGGAAATGCTGGAACTGGCATTACCAGAGCCACCGTTGGTTGCTCTCTTGGGGTTTGATTAGAACATACCCAAAGCTGTGCGCAGACTGGCCTCCATCGGCCTATTACTCGCAAAGATAAGGATTGTAATGAGATGTATGCGTGGTCCCTTACCCAAACTGGCAGAATGGCACAAAGATCTGGCTTATTGTTCTACACAATCAGAGAATTATAATGCAGTAATGCCTGTTTGGTGTCAACCTAAAGATATAGGGGGGCCATACCACATGTACTTGCTGATGAAAGCTGCAGAAGATACCACACATGCAGAACAAGATAGAGTTTGTCTCGGTTCAATAATGCTGACACTGGCATCTAGTTGACTGACATATATGTGGATGGTGGGATTGGCGAAGGAGGAGGAGGTGTGTGTTAATATACAGAAGTTTTAAAATGTTGGGAAAATAAGAAGATGTCAAGTGGATCCGCTGGACACAACACGGGTCTTGGGTACGGAGCGTAGGGACTGTTGATTGTGTGATAGATAAGCCGCTTATACTGACATCATGTTATTCAAGTCAAGTCAAAGATATGTTTATTATGATCGTAATCTTTAAACAAGAGCAAGAAGCAATACCACAAGTTTAAAATATTCTTATAACAGGTGATAAAACATGTACAAAATAATCCATTATAGATTAAAAATCTTACATACACTTAAACGTTACAAGCCGGCACCAATAAAATTGCACTTATACTAAGACTTATTTTCACATTAAACCACTTTTACTCCTGACTTCTTAGAAGTCTCTGGACCGCCTTTATATATTTTCCTAGGGCAATAGCGATCTCAATAGTGGGCATTTCTGTGCCCTTGTTCTTATATCATATTTTAAAAATATTGGGCGCAGCCACAGTTCCCGCTGTTCTAGTAATGTTAGGCAGTCTAAGAGGATGTGCACAAGATCTCCTTTGGTGCCTAGGGTGCACCTACAGCACCCTTTGTGATCTAACATTTTTGATTTGAGATCTGTATTTATCAACCATGGATTGATCCCAATCCGCAGTCTTAATATCTCCTGCCTATAACAGCGATTTGGAAGGATATCTAAGTAGGGAAACCAGTTTTCATTTGACCAGGAGCTCATCATAAATTCTACAGATTTTTTCTTTACCAGATAGCCCATATCAGACTCTCTGGATACTTCTTTACCATTAAATCTCAGCTCGCTCGTTGTACAGACGATGTGTTGCGTTTCCTGGTTCACCTCCACCGTTAGCCTTTCACAAACCTGCGCCATTCTTTCCCCACAAGCTTTTGCCCATTTTAGGTCACTATTTTGTATTTCTTTCCTACACCATTGTGCAACTTTTTGACCTTCTATATCGTCCAATCGTTTCCAGAATCTGATTATCGCAGTTTGTACGTGTACCTCCCAAGACTTTGTTCCTATTTCTGTTCTTATTGCTTGGGCCATGGATGATTGTGGTAGAGATAACAGGCTTTTCAGGCATTTCCGTTCTTCCAAGTCCCAGACTCCCTTACCGCTCAAATAAAGGATTTCTGCTCCGTAGAGGAATGGTGGGGGTGTCATTGGGTTAAAAGCTTTTAATACTGTACGATGTGACAGATCCCCAAAGTCCCAGTTAAACATTTTTAGTCCACAGATTGAAGTATGGGCTTTTGCTTTTTGGGCTTCCAGATGTGTACGCCAGTTTAATGTCTTATCGAACCATATCCCTAGGTAACCGTATTCTTTGACCGTTTCCAGTTTAAGATCCCCCAAATACCAGTTAAACTTACTTGCCTTTTTACCGAAGCATAAGATCTTTGTTTTATCTAAGTTTACTGTTAAGAATTTGCTAGCACAGTATACCTTAAATGAGTTCAGCTTTCTTTGGAGGCCTATCTCGGTCTAGTCTACTATTACCAGATCGTCTGCGTAGAGAAGGCAGGGCACCTTTTTTCCGTCCATTCTGGGACTTGCGCTACCCTCAACCTCTAAGTAGGCCGGTAGGTCTGACAGGAATATGGAGAATAACTGGGGGGCAAGAACACAACCCTGTCTCAGGCCGTTTGCAATGGGAATTTTTTGTGTCAATTACCCCCCAGTATCCCTGATTACTTGAGCCCAGTTTCCTCGGTGTAGTTCTTTTATTATTGTCAGTAGGTCTTTGGGAATTTTTTCCTTCATTAAAGTTTCCCATAGGCAGTCCCGGTCTACTGAATCAAAGGTTGCTCGGAAGTCGACGAAACAGCAGCATAACCTGCCGTTTTGTTCCGTTGACTTCTTTGCCATTGCCCACAAAGCGAAGCCATGGTCTATTGTGGAGTGCCCCTCCCTAAATCCTCCCTGTTCTATGGGTATAATTTGAAACTCCTTAACCCATGCATTAAGTCGATTTAGTACGATTTAATAAAATACCTTCTCTCCTATGTCTAGGAGGTTAATCAGTCTATAGTTTTGTGGCGCATCCATACTCCCTTTCTTATGGATTGGCCTGATTACTGCGCCCTTCCAATTTGGTGGCATTATGCCTTCTGATAGTATTGTATGGAACATCGGTGCAAAAGATCTTGCCCACCACTTTACCTCTGACTTTAAAATTATTGCGGGGAGGTTGTCTGGGCCTGCCGCTCGAGTTAACTTCAGTTCTCTTATTATAAGCTCTACTTGCTTTTCGTTAAACTCTGATTTAAATTCTTCAGATATTTCCTGCCACTTTCGGGACTCTACCTGGCCTCGAGGAACTCATGACCCATACAATTCCCTTATGTACTCTTCCCAGGCTGCCTCACTGACGACACATTTCATTTCTCCGAGCTACCTTTACCATTTTCCAGAATTGTCTTAGATTTTTATCTTCAATTGCTTCTAACAGATTCGACCAGCATTTCTCTTTATATGACCTTTTTGCATTGTTTACCATTCTGCTTTCAGCTTGTTTATACATTTATTTCTCTCTTGGGTGAATTTCTTTTTTTGCTTTCTTTATACTGCCCGTAACTCTCTTTTTTTTAATTGGCACTTAACAGAGTACCATTTAACTCGACTAACGGGGGGTTTTGTGTTGTACTTTTTGTCCTTTGTTAATTCTATTTTTAGACACTGGACTACTTGGGCTATCTTCTTTATAAACCATTCCAAGTTCCTTCCCTCTAAATCTTCTGGTTCAACTTTAATTTGCAGAGCCTTCAGTTTTTCCTGGTATTCCTCAGTGAGTCGTGTCGTTACACGGTTAGGGTACTCAACATCCTGTGGGATCACTTTATCTCTAGGCATCTTTCTTCCCCCAGATATCATTAAATGCAGTCGATTGTGGTCACTAAGTTCTTTTTGATCTAACCTGAATTCCCGTACTAGAGGGAAATGTCAGGCTGGCATATACATATAATTGATTGGACAATTCTGTGAACCTATTTTAAAGGTCTTCCCTGCTGGGCAATCTGTCTTCATTCTGCCGTTCAGACATAGCAGACCCCTACCTCCTAAAAAGTTTACTAATTCAGTCTCCTGTTTCGAGGGCTCACCTACTGGAAAGCAAGCGTGCTTTATTCCAAATACATCTAACAATTCTCTATTCCAGAGATCGGCCTTCTTTGGGTTTAGCTTGTGATTAAAATCATCCATGATTATCAGTACATCAGATGCATATTTTTCTAATAAAAGGTCGACATCCTCTTTAAAATATCCCATCTCACTCTCATATTCTACTGCATTTTACCACTGCATATAAATATTTATCACAATCAACATTTTATGATTCGTTTCCAAGGTCAATAATTCTAGTTTACAAGCCTGTAACCATTTACATTTCGTTTTTAAGGATGTTACTTCTCTCAGTATTTTTGTTGAGACTAGAGTCATTAACCCCCCTGATGGGCGGCCAAATCTTTTTCTCGTGGCCGGGTGGCTCATTTGTATATATCCATCGATGAGTGGGGTTTCCTTGCATGTCCAGGTCTCTTGTAGGCAGGCAATTTCCACTTCATCTACTACTTCCTTTATATGATCTCGCTTTAGTTCATTGCCTAAACCATTTACATTCCATGTTAAGAGACCTAGACATTGCGACACCCCCCCATCCTATTCTACCTCACTTAGGCCACCCACTTCAGCCCCTTCCTCCGTATATCTCTCATTGGGGTCTCCCATATAGCTTCTACTTTGACTCCAATTATCCCATGAGGCATCAATTCCTGTATTATTTATCACTATATTCATACGGCTACAGTCGTCTTCGTTATCTCTTGCAAACTTCACTTGTCTCCTCCCTAGACCTGCATGGAATTTTAAAAAAGTGCTACCTAAGGGGACTTTAACTTCCCTCTCTGGTATTACCCTTATTCCTACTTGGGTTATCTCACTAGTGGCTTTTAGAATTGCCATTTTTACCAGGTCTGAATGAAGTGACACTTTTGTTATTTCCTTACCCTTTTTATTTTCAACAAAGCCTACCTGCCTCAGATCGTTTGTGCTGATCCCACTCAGGCTACTGCATTTGGCGAATGCGGTCAGGATTTTCTCCCTATTTAGGGGGTTCATTTTTCTAACCATCTTTCCCCTTTGTACAGCCTGTATCTGTTCCAGGTATACCCATTTATTATTGTCCACCTCTAATAATTTCTTGGGGGTTTCGTGTTTTACCTGTTTACCCTTTGATCTCCTTGGGGTCATCCCTTTACTTTCCCCTCCTGCTGGTTCTCTATGTTGTGAGCTATCAACTCTTTGGCAAGTCCTGACATTATCTTTACTTTCTGATTTACGGGGCGGGTTATTGGGGGTTTCTCCCGCAACTCCTTACTACTCCACCCTTTCCTTGATACTATTGGGGTCTTAGTTATTGTAGTCTCCAATTGTGGGGGGTCCAGTCGGTACAAAGGTCGGAGACAATGCATTTAGGCCTGACTGTGCCTCCCCCTCCAGTTTCTTCCCTTTTCTCTTTGTTGGTATGTTCCAGGCCCGCTTCTTGCCTGCCCTATTCCTAGTGGGGGCCACTGTATACACACCACGCCTTTTTATCAGCATTGGGCGTCTGGAGATATATACATTATCTGATGCCTCTACAGATTCATTCACTATACTTTGTTCTATGTGTTGAGGGGAAGCTACTAGTTTTACCACATTTACCTCTACATGTTCATTCTCTACGCTTTCTTCTAAGGACTGGGGGGTAGCTACTGGTCTTAACATATTTGGTATTTGGCTCTTAATCCCCACCAGTTCCTCTTCAATCTTTTTTAAAAACAATTTCTGAGTTTTCAACACTCCATTATTTAACAAAGTAACTTCTAGGATCCCTTGTAATGTCTTCTGTAACATCAGTATTAGTTCCATCAACGAGGAAGAGGGCATTACAGAGAGGACCGAGTCCTGAGGGTCATTCCTTTCTGAATTGACTTGACTTCCAGTTCTTATAACGTCCTGCTCGGTTTGGGTTTTTTGGTCATTTAGATACTGCAGAGCTTGATCTGATGCACCTCCCCAGACAAAACTTGGGCACTGACTTTCATTTCCTTTTTGCCCTTCATTTTCTGAGGACTGCAGCGAACACATTTTTGGCGATGATGAAAGGCGGGGTGCTGCTATTTGCAGATTTTGACTCTGGAGGGTGAGGTTTATCAGTATAGGGTCAATCCTTCCTTCCTCTGTTTCTTCTTCGGGATATTCTCCCAATTCTTTCCTTAACTGATTCCCCTCCTCTACCCCCGTATTTTCTATGACCTCCGCGCCATTCTCCTCCACATCTTCCTCGCGTTCCAGGTTTATTACCATCTCTGTAGATTTGTAGTGTTTTCCTACAAAGTCCTTTATAGATTTGGAAGGTGCCGTGTTATCTTTCCGCTTTGCAGCGCAATCCCCTTTGGCTTGTGGGACGTTTTTGGTTGCTCTTTTTACTTTCCTTTTCTTGCGTCGCCCCTTGCTGTTGTCTATGGCGGAGGCCTGGCTCTCTTCCAATGACACTAAGACCTCTATTATATCACTCCTCCCTGGACTTTCGGCCTTGCGCGATTTTTGCTTTCTTTTCGGGGCCCTCTATTAGATTGTGGTGCGCTTATCACTGATGCTGGTCTTTAATGCTGCTGTAATTAGTCTCACAGCTCAAAATTGACTTTAAAATATACAAACTCTTTCACTTACCTCTGTTGTGCCTTGTGTCCACCAGCCTGCCCTGCCGCACTTGTTTTCCTCTCCCAGGGTGGCTCTCCTGCTTACCCTGTGTTCTGAGTATTTAATCTCCATATTCTGATGTTTATGATGTTCTGATGTTTATAATCCAACTTTCGTAGCCTGAATGACACCTTCCTTTTTTGTCACCTGGCTCCTGGAATGCTGTCTCGCCTTCTCCGGCTGTACTGGGCCTCCCCCCCTCCCCCCAGGACCACTGACTGGCTTGCCTTAAGGTATCATGCGGTGCCGGTAGCTCCAATCGATCCTGTATCAGCTCTCTCACTACTCTTCCTTCGGGAGTTTTGGGGGGCTGAGGGGTGACTGGGTCATACGAGTACACGTTTCCCCGATCGTAACCAGGACTCCCACGCCGCCTCGCGCTGTTTGGTTCCCGGGTCCGGCGTCCGGCGTTCACATGCTGTGGCTCACTGTGAAACGGCTCGGCGCTCAACTGCACAGGCTGCGGCTTGGCTCTGGTGCGGCAAGGCAAGGGTAGGCAACAACAGAGTTGTTGTTATGTTACTCCAATGTGTGTACAGAAGATATTGTATTGTATACATGCTGCTTGCACTGCTGTAATGTTTTTGAAAAGCTTAAATAAAGTTTTTAAAAAAGAAGGCTTGTTGGTGCTCCCACCAGACACCGACCCCTCAGCACTCGACATCTTTTGTGGGACAGCTTGTATCCGGCTCCTGATCATCCTCGGCGTCTCCTGGTCCCTGCAGCTGTAGAGTTAAGGTCTCCATCATCACACCTGAAGCACCCAACATCGTCGGGCATTCGTCTACCGAGCCCCTGGTCCTTCCTCTGAGTGACCCAGACTCTGTCCCTCTGCTTTCAGGTTCCTTCCATCAAGCTTCCACTGGACACTTTTCTTCTTTCCAGCAGTGGCATTTCTTTGAAGACTCCCACTGAGATCGACAGCGGTTTACCATGCCACTTCAACCTTATGTACCCGGCTTCCTTGGGATAGGTAACTCTGGTACTTCTGTATCCACGGGTGGGGTGGCTTTCCAACCTTCTAGGTCCCAAAGAGATTCTTCTGTATCCACGGGGAAGAGTCCTTAAACTATAAAACTGCAACTGCGACTCTCCCATTGAATTGTATGTAGCACGCAGTTGTGTTCTCACACTGCACCCGTCCTCCTTGAGATCCCTCCTTACTCCCCTTGGGTGGTTCTTTGGGGTCCCAGCGATTCTACAACCTCTAGACACTGTCTTGACACGAGTCCTGGTTCTTATACCACTATTTTAGTATATGGTTTGGTCTCCCCCGGAGCCCACTGTGTATTAGTGCTACTTACAGTTTTTTTGTGCTACTGTATTGTGTGCATTGTGTTTAGCTGCATGTAGCAAGTACTGTGAGGTATTTAAGGTGTGTTATAATAATGAATACATATTTTTATAACTACTGTGTGGTTCTCCTTTTATTTAACCAATACAATAAGGTTGCATTGTGGTAAAACAAGCTGCTTAACATTCCTTCAAGACTAAGCCTGTAGGCTGCTCTCCACAGCTACCACTTGGATAGCTTTCTAAGGTTATCTTTGACCTCTTAAATCACCATAAGGATTGTTTGGACAGGTACAAGGTGCCCACTTTAACTAGTGGAGAACATACACCAGGCCAACTTCTCACAACGACTCAGCAGGTTTTTCTGCTTGGGGGATTCTAGGACTAATGCTGCTACTGAAAAGTCTATTTTATTTTAATCCCGAGTCTAGTAGTTGGGGCTTGAGTAATTTGTTTCAGGCGAGGCACTGGTTCCCTCAGTTATAGAAGGTGACAGCTTATTCTTTGTGTGGTTCGCTATATAGTTTTTTACCGTTTACGGTAAAAGTTGTAGAGAATCAACAAGATCGTCTAGCCGCTTAAGATTGTTTGAGCCAGTTGTTAATTTGCTCAGGTTCCGTCAATTGAGGCTAGTACTTTAGAATATTCTTTCATCAGCACCAGTTCCCCAGTAATCTGTTTAAGGAGTGCAACCTGCTAGGATGCTAAGAGGATCGATTCATTAAAATATCTGACATTTTTTACAATGTATTACTAATTGCTCCCATTGTAGTCAACACCGGAAAAAAATCAGGGGTGTCTTCCTCTCCTGAATATTTAAGTTCATGGTTTCCCCTTGTCAAAGGTAAAAGGAATATGTCTATGCATATCCTTGAACAATCAAAATCAGATTTAAGTTTAATCTGACATAATACAAGAGGAAAATTTTAGCTCTATAATTGCAACCCCCACTTCTTCTTGAGTTATTTCCCGATTTGAAACTCTTTTAGATTCAGGTTCAAGAGTAGGGAACGATATTTCCTTAGCCAATTCTCTGTTCATTCGTCCAACACCTCAAATTCCTCAGTATATAGATTTTGATAGAAATTAGTGAACGCCTGTCCTATATCTTTCTCATCAGGGCACCATTCTCCAGTGTCTTTATACTTATTCCCCTTGATGACGTTCCTTGTGTTGTCCACCTTCGTTTTCTGGGGAAGTAATTCTCTACACCCATCCCCATTCTCATAGTGGGCTAACTGACTCACCTCCCATTTACTGCGCAAGATACCATCCAAATAGCCAGCAAGCTCTTCCTTGCCTCCCAAATCTTGGTGTTAAGAGTAGCTGGGTCTTGCACTCCACCGTGGGTATCCCTTGCCTTCTGTGCTATTGCAATTTTCCCCTCCACGTCACCAATTTTCTGCTTAGACTTTCTATATTTCCAAGCCGCTATACTTATAATCCTCCCTCTAATGAAAATCTTGACGGTATCCCAGATTATGTGCAAAGGGGCTGACCCCATGTTCATTTCAAAGCCGATATTCTTATCCTGTCTCAACTGACATTATCCTTGGATCAAGCAATAATGACCTATCTAAGGCCCATCTTGGAAGCTCACCCCTATTGTCCAGCTTCAAATCTAGCCTAACTGCTGAGTGGTCAGAGAAGTGATCGGTAAGTTGACTCATCCCCTTCACTCTATTGACCAGTCTAGCA
This sequence comes from Lissotriton vulgaris, assembly GCF_964263255.1. Taxonomy (NCBI): domain Eukaryota; kingdom Metazoa; phylum Chordata; class Amphibia; order Caudata; family Salamandridae; genus Lissotriton; species Lissotriton vulgaris. Next base: position 1,344,185,144 of record NC_141695.1, on the reverse strand, counting down.
TCTAAATGGAAGAAGTACATTCTGGAAAAATTGCCATATGTCTCAATATGGAACGTGAACCTTTTATCATTACCCGCCCTCTGATCTCACACATCACATAAGCCTAAATCCTTCATCAGTAGCCTCACTTGAGCTACCGTCTTTGGGTAGTTAGCTGTTTTCCTTGTGAATTTATCCAGAGCAGGTTTGAGTATTACGTTAAAGTCTCCCCTTATCACTACCAGTATTGATATCTCCAACAATTGGTAATATAAGGCCTGGAGAGAATTAAGGTCATCCGTATTCGGACCGTAAAAACACACTATGTGTACAAGATGTTATGTATCTGCATTTTTGCTATCAGCCAGCGCCGACTGGGGTCTGCTATATACTCTCCCAATGTATCCTGGATGGCTTTTTTAATCAAGATGGCCGCCCCCTTAGTTCAACATGTATGAAAAGCAAATTCACTGACCCATTTTTGCCCCTTTAGTGCTTCTTCCTGAGGAAATATAAATTTTATGGTCAAGGAATGTTCCCTAACGTGTACCCCGCCGCCTCCATGTACGAGTTTAAAGTGCATGTAACTTCCCTCCTGTGCCAGCTATGAAGACGCAAATACATTTGCGTTCAACGTTAACATGTCCTCTTTCAGACCCGCCATGAACGGGTTGAATATTCAGTTCCTAAGTATGCTATGCCAACGTCTTTTTGTGGTGTACTTTACACGTTTTTCAGCTCTGGCGAAGCAGGCCCCGAATTCTGCCATCGAGCCTTTTTCTGTCTTCTGACTCCGAACGCCTCAGCCTGGGCTGCCTCTGTACCCGTGACCTCTGCCTTACTCCCTGCGCGGCCCACGGCGCTTAGCTCAGCCTGCTGCCTGCCAAGACTGTATTCAACCTTCGCATTATCTGTTCCGCTCCTCGAAAATGCATTCCTGCCTACTAGTTTAAGTAAACATCCCCCCAGCTGCAGAGCAAAGGGCCCGGCCTCACTGTCTCCGTGCAAGTAATTCATAGCCTCTGTTACCATGGAAGGCCCATGCCCCCTCGCATCTCATGCAGACACTTAGACGCTTATACACGCACTCACAGTCAGTATAGAATAGCTTCTGCCCCAGAGACCTTTTCCGTCCAGATAATATGGTTCCTAAACATCAGATATCAGATATGATAGTGGTACAAGTTGATCTGACATGCCAGACTTCTGTCTCTTTCCGCTGGTGTAAATGTCAAGTCCCCTGCACCCTCCAGTTATACGTCATGCACACGTCATGCAGCTGCGCACGCATTCAGGCCTCAGATTTCTGCTGACATTGCAAGATTCTGCTTTTGTTGCCACCCACTTATGACACTTACATATGACGTTTCTAGCACACACCTCTATGTTCACGCCTAGTTCACGCCTTCTAATTACGTATCACTACCACGTGTGTGTCTTATCTTGTTTCTCTCAGCTGTTACGCCTACTGTATTGGTTTCTATAATATGATTTAAGTATATAAGCTATGTATTGTCAATAAAATATTGCTCTATCCCTTCCTGCACCCCTGTGGTGGCAGGAATACGATATCCGGTCTGGTACCATTCCTTTTTAAGGAATAAAACCCCTAAGAACTCTAACACCACGGACTCTGTCTCTTTCTTTCCGATTGAGTTATTTTTGTTTAAGTACTTACCTGCATAGAAATTAAGACGGTAAATCAAATATTTACCACATTCCCACTCCTTTCTTAGTAAATGTGTCTCTTGTAAGATTATTAGACTGACTTCAGAGAGACTTAAGTTCTCAAATATCTTTCTCCTTCTTATTTTGTTCTAAGCCCATTCACATTTCATAATAGGACCTTCAAGGTGACTTCTCTACCTTCCCCTTCCTTTTATCCCATAAACCTCGATGTCTTAGCTACTATTCTTGAAAGTCCACCACTGCCCTCTTTTCTTACACTTTGTCATCATTAGCTCCCAGGCCTCGCCCACTCGCAATGGTGAGTAAACTTTGATCAGGTCAAGCTATTTTTAGCACTTACTAGTCCCATCTGGCAAGGAAACTTAGGCTGGAAAGGAACAGTTGTTCAGAAAGTGAATGAGCAATCAAGATGCAATTACATCTTATTTTTATCTTGACACATTTGCTGTCTGTTCAAGTAAAGTGGTCAAATGTCAGTTTGTCTTTTAAATAATTGCTGCTTAGAAAATTAGATTGATTTTTCTCTCTTATTAGATTTAGAGAATTTTGTCAAGTGAGCAGTCTGAAGATACCAGTTATTTTCCTCTAACACATAACATTTATATAAATTGCATGTAAATTAATATTACAAATATTTCAAAATATAGCAGGAATGACAAAGGACTTTTTTTGTAATTAAAATGTGTGATGCAAATGAAGAGTTAAATAGGAGCAAAACAAACCAGTACAATTTACTTTGTGATGAGCAAATGACACATTTTGCAGAAACTCTATTTCCAAACATTGTTTGTACACTATATAGTTTCATCAGTAAAGCTGCAGGTCAGTGACAAAGTTTGTGGCCATTTCAATGCAAAATCTACCGATTGAAGGGGGCGGAGCTTACTGACACAGAAGATGGCCGTGTCCTAAAGGAGCTCGGCAAGCCAGCAAGAAAATCGGGCATAAATACTGACAGCCAGGCGGAGATTCTGCCGAACAAATCACGCACCCTCAGGCGGCTGCTGCGTTGAACCAATCAAGACCAATCTCCCCATTAGAGGTGCAGCTGCGGCACCCGTGGGCACGGCGGCGATTGGGGCCTGATGACGCACGTTGGTGTGGCCTGCTCCAGAGACAGGGGAGAGGCGAAGCAGGCCTTTGCCTAAGGCCGCGATCGAGACCTGTTACGGGCACGAGCGACATGGAGTGCCGGGCAGTGGTTGCTGCAACTATGACAGTGCCACCTAGTGCCTAGCTGTGAGGGCGCGGCCCCCGGCCTCATCGGTGTCTGCCTGGTGGGTGACGCCCAGCTAGCTTGCGGCAGGGAGCTGAGGAGTCTGCAGGAGTGGTCACTGGCTTATCCTGCCAGGAGCCTTGAAGTGCGGCAGAAGGGACATGGCGTGCCGGGACAGCAGTTGTGGCCTGTTCCTGTCTGAGAAAGGAAGACTTGTAAATAAAGAGAAGCCCTGTGAGCACTCATCGGTGCTAGTACTAGCAAGACGGAGGAGTAGGCGCGACTGGGCGGCCTACACAAAGAGAATGCTTACGCCTGGGTTATACGCACTGAGGCTCTGATAGACTGGGCAAATCACTGGTTGCCTCATTGAAATTAAGACCTGAACAGTCAAATTACTAATACAACAGCCATTAACGGTCAACAGAGAGAGGCTAGTTGTGGGTACTTATTGCTGCACTGGGCCCCTCGGCTGTAGATCTGTCCACCAGCAGAAGTCCCTTCCCTGACTCAATGAGCTGATTTATTTGCTGCTTTGGGACTAGTGGATCACCACAATGCTTGCAGATACACCTTCCTGCTGGCATGGTCGTCCTGGCCCACCCTAAGCCTATGTGAAGGCTCCCCTACTCCATAGCGGGACATAAGCACACTACCTGCCGGTACTGGGGGTGTTTGCGCTCCACTTGATTTCAGCCTTTCATGAGAGCCCCAAGCCATTGCTGCACATCTGTGGAGATAGTCCCGAAGCCTTTGGTTACTATAGACAATGGGATAGGTTAGGACGCACAGGGTCCTTTGCAATGGGAAATGTGGACAAAACACAACTCAAGCTGCAGTTTGAACAGTGCAAGTCAAGCAACAGGGAGATGGGCGACGCCCAGTCCCCCAAGAGGCAAGAGGGCACGCATGAGGAATCGATTGACGATATCTGGCACATTCTATCGGCCATGCAAAAAAGCCTGTCTACAATCGACGTGAAAATATATTCCCTAGCCGTTCGAATGGATCGAATATCAGAGCGACTCGATAAACATGCGGAACGACTAGATATGGCCGAAGGATGTGTGACTGAGATTGAAGAGGCCAAAACGGAAAAAGACACTGTGCAGAAACAATTTGGCAAGATCCTCACCGTCCTGCAGGAATCCACGGACAACATGTAAATATTCATCGAGAAGCTGCTAGTTACGCTGTTGGGCCGTGACACCTTTTCTCCAATGTTATTGGTGGAGCGGGCCCACCGCTGTCTTGGCCCTAGGCCCCCACCAGGGGCACTCACGCATCCGGTGATTGCCAAACTCTTGAATTAAAGAGATTGGGATGCTGCCCTAAAACAAGCCAGAGAAATTTGAGGGCTCTTCGATTTCATTATTCCCGGACTTCATCATGAAGGTCTAGGAAGCGAGGCAACAGTTTGCTACCTTGAAGCGCAAACTACGTGACTACAACCTCGAATACGCAATGCTCTGTCTGGCCAGACTCAGGGTCACCATGAATGGCAAATCAAAATTTTTTTTAGACCCCAAGTCTCTGCAAAAAGGGCTTAAACAATACTGAAAACTGGATGAACGGTTTAGAGACGTGTAGAAACTGGTAGAAGTGACGGGTCGAAATCTAGAGAAGCAGGATTAATCGGACAGGCTGGTAACATGTGAAAGTAGTTGCTTATGGGTGAGCTCCGATGGGACTCACCTTTGGAATTAATGCAAATGCATTGCGGGGATCGCTAGATGTTAGAAATGTAAGCCTTCACTGTTGTTGGAATACCGTTTCCTACACTATGTGTTTTTTTGTGTGAATATAAGGACATTAGCCCAAAGGAGGGATAAAGTTGTTTTACTTTGAACAAATGTGTGTATACTAGAGGAGGTGCTGGAATTTGGTCTCAAATACACAGAAATAATTTGTTTGACTAGCTGCAGGATGTACTATATGATTAAAGATGGAATGGGCATAAATCTGCCCTGGCGGAGTTTAGAATGGTGGAGAAGCAACATCCACCTCTGTGTGTTTCTCACCACAAGGCTCTATGCCTGATCATTGTTTATTTGGAGGTGGGTGGGGAACTTGTCCATGGCAAGTTCAGGATGCCAAGGCGTGGGTGGGGGGGAGTTTTAAGTGTTCGTTATTGTGAATACAGTGTAGCTAACAATTAAATGTCAGGACAAAGATGGAATACATAGTGTTAAGACTGCGAGAAATCTAGTAGGCAGAAATAGCATATGTTCACTTCTGAAGAACTACGATGGCACAGGGTAAGTGAAATGTAATGCGGTTCCTGACATGCAACATTAGGGGCCTCAACAATTTCTGTAAGGTGTGTAGGGTACTGGCCTACCTCATGAGACATGGTATTGATATAGCTCTTTTACAGGAAACTCATCTTCCCCTGGACAGCAAAATGTTAACACACAGACGGCTGCACGGCCCCTTTCATGCTGCTGGCTATTCCACAGACGCTAGGGGGGTGCTTATTGGGTCAATTTGTAATCAGGGATCAACTTAGAGGTGGTTGGATCAGACACGGGGGTGGGTATACTATTTCCAGATGTGAGGGGAGAGGGCTGAACCTCTTAGTAACCAATATATATGACCCCTATTTTGATAACCCGCAATTTTACAGTGATCTTCAGCATCGATTGAGAGCCAGCAGCCCACTAATACAAATATGGGGTGTCGAATATAACTGTGTACTAGATCCGGAACTTGATCGCTCTGGGGTACCGATCCACGCCCATCAGCCACCGCAAAAACTATCGTAGATGGTATTACCCAATTAGAAATTAGAAATGTTTGGTGCGCTCGCTTTCCTGGAAATGGTGGCTTTACTCACTACTCTGCCACACACAAACTACACACTAGAATAGACTACTGGTTTATATCTAGAGCTCTCTACTCCGAGGTTTGAGAATGCTCAAATCACCCCAGCTCTTTCTCAGACCATTCACCTCTACTATTGGATATAGAAGATCTGCAAAAGAACCAGACCCTTTTACGTGGCGATTTTCACCATTTTCTTTTTTAGACAGTTCTTTTAAAACCAATATATCAGAGGCCATAGAATGCTTGTTTCATACTAATATAGGGCCCGGTACCCCTGTTTTACAACAGTCTGGGAGCCTTTTAAAGTTTTAATTCGAGGAATTGCCGTTTCAAAACATTCAGGTGCCTTTCTTTCTTTAAGAGGACGGCTTGATTTGCTGGAGAAGCAATTAGCTGACCTAGAACAGGTTGCTTTGGGAGGGGAAGATGATCTCACTACAGGAGGGTTTAAAAAGACACTGGAAGAATACCATGAAATTGCAGATAACGAAGTCAAAAACATGGGGAAATATGCAATTGCCAAAAGGTATGGTGAGGAGGAGTGAAGTGGGGCCACCTTGCAGATCAAACCGGTTTCATAAGTGGGGCGACAGCTACTCCAACTCAAACATGGCCTGATGGGGGTAGAAGACATGGTGATCGATGGGAAGGTACCACTTTTAATTTTAAATGTTGATACTGCTAAGGCATTTCACAGAGTGAGTTGGCCCTTCCTGAACAAAGTGATCCAACATAATGATTTGGTTAAGGTTTTCTCAAGAGCAATTCAATCAATTTATAGAGAGCTGACTGCAAGAATCATTGTGAATCAGAGATTGACCAGACACATTTTAATAAAGAGAGGGACTTGGCTGTTGCCTATGCTGTTCAACCTATACATTGAACCAATAGCAATAAGAATTAGGGAGAACTTAGGCATTATATCCTTTAAATGTAACAGCTGGGAGAGGAATGTGGCTCTATACGCTGATGATCTGATGGTCTATAAGTCTAATTTAGCAGTTACAAGATCTGGACAAGATTTTTTTTTTAACACACTTTATTGATGACCGCAGTATAACATGTACATTAGGGAAATAATCTTTTGCATACAGTCTTTTTATCCCCATTTCAGCAATCACAGTACATGAATTACGTAGCATTTATCACTCATTATCTTACATGGTAGAGCAGGCTAATCAAATGCAATTTCAGTGCTGGAAATGGCACAAAACAAGCAATGGACATGTTGCATCCCCAGCAACACCTCAAAAGTAGTGCGTATTTATATGAACTATTGGTAACATAAACAAACCCTGTCCCCCACCCCCCCAACCCTCCCCAACTCCCTCCTGGTCAGTCTTATCCTGACAGCCACTATGGTTGCTGGGGGTCATCCTATAGTCCTCCTCCTAGAGGAGGTAATATACCGGGTAGAGTCCTGTCATCTCAGTTTAACAGGGCCTAATGTCCGCGGAAATCTAGGCATCCTCATAGATTACTTGGTCACATTATCTTGTGCAGGAGACAAATCCATTGCTTCCAGATCAATTAGCATGGCCTCCCAATCTAGCGAGATAGGTTGCTTTCTCAGCCCTCTCTCCTTCTCCCTTCGGAGAGCAGCACCCTCCGCTCTCCCCCATTGAAGCATGTCAGACTGCCAGACAGTGACTGCCGGGCATCTGAGGGACTTCCACCTCATAGTGAGCACCCTAATCGCTAGGATGATTGCCAGGTCTGTTAACTTTAGTCGCACCTTTTGGACCTTTTGGTCTACGAAGTCCCGTGAGGCATTGGAGTGCCTCATCCGACACCGGTAGTTGTGTCACTGTGGTTAGAGAGCGGCGCACTTCTCCCCAATATCCCCTTATGCGAGGGCAAGACCATAGCATGTGAATAAAGTTCGCCTCATCTCCTTTACAACGGGGATAATAATGGGGGGAATCTCGGAACATACGGTGTATTCTTGTCTGTGTAAGGTATGACCTGTGAATGATCATCGCCTGTATAAATTTAAGCCTCGCGTTACGCGACACCTTCTTGGGGTGTTCCAACATACGTTTCCAAGCTTGGTCTGTGATCTCCCCCCGGCGTCCTCCGCCCATCATGCCCTAAGGGATGTAAGTGTTATTGCCGCATATGCCCTTATCCCAGTGTAGATCCAGCGCACCAAATGCCCTCCAGGTTCCATATAGTATATGATGTGTACTAAGGTATGGTGTGGGGGTTCAGTCCTCTGTAGGGCCCACGTAGTTGTGATATAGTGTATCACGGTGGCGTGCAAGAGGTACAGACGCAGTGGTGCTCCTGTGGCCTTTAAAAAGGAGTCATGATCCAGCATAGTGCCTTCACCAAAGAAAGCTCCCACCTCCTCCACCCCAGCATCCGTCCAAGCCTGGTCCGCATAAGTCTCCCCTGTGGTGTAGGGATGGCCAGTATGGGAACGTTCAGGGCGTAGGGGACCACTGTGTTTGAAACGGCCTTTCTACAGCATATTAGGGCCGTTCGTAACAGGGGGGGGTGATCAGGGGGGATCTTATTCCTAGGCAGTAGTAAAGAGTGCAGCTAACCGCAGTCTAGCCGCTGCGGCGTGAACCCAATTTCGTGTAAGTTCCTGCCTGCAGTCCAATAAGACAGCCACAGGAGCTGACTGGCGTAATAGTATCCTCGGAAGTCCGGGACTCCCAGGCCGCCACTCTGCTTCGGCAGCTGGAGCTTTCGAAGACTTATGCGCCTCCGACCCACACCCCAAATGAGAGTGGACATTATAGTGTTCAGCGTATTAAAAATGGATTGTGGGAGGATTACAAAATAGTATAAGAGACGAGGTAGCATCACCATTTTTGAGATGGCGATCCTCCCCATTACTGGTAAGGGTAGGGAAGACCAGAATCCAACACTAGCATGGAGCCCCCTCACAGCCCGCAGTATATTGCCCTCTATTTGGTCCTCTAGTGATCTGTATACACAAATGCCTAGGTATTTAAAGGTGGTTAGGGCCACTGGCAGGGTGTAAGTGCCGAATTGCAGGTGAGTTATGTGCGGCGTGTCTTGGAAGAAATAGCCAGCCGACTTCTCCGGGTTTATGGTCAGTCCAGAAAGGGACAAGGTTGTTCTATTTATATTATCAAAGTATCTAAAAATGACACTGTTTTTCTTTTCTTTCAATAAGTGCAGAAGTCCAACTTGACAATGGTTTGCTTTTCCCAATGTGTATGTAAAGGAATATGTCCATTTTCATTTTGTAATCTGCATAAATGTCTAGGCGAATGTAATTATATACATGAATAGTTAAATACAAATTGATCAGCCTATATGTACATATAGTTCATGTACATTTGATTAACAACGGCATTAGATGTTACAAAACCGAGTGAATCACCGATGAATAATGGCATAATATAAGTGGAGAGATAAATGTAAGTTTGAAGTAATTACAATATGATAACAAGGACTGCGTTATAATGTAGACAACGTTGTGGTACCATTTTGTATTACCATGAGACATTCAGGAAAACGTCAGCCCCTTTGACATGTTATCAAAATATAGGCTTGATAGTCTTTTCAATAGAATTAGAAATGTAATGTTGCCCGTCCACCACTAGATGGCGGACTCCACTCAAGTACTGCCAACAGTATTAGCAGTGGAGTGAAGATTAATTGACACGTAGGTGCTCGAATCACGGCTACCACGCAGGGTTAAGAAGGAGCTTGAAACAAAGCCAGTCGGCAGATCTGGTTTTCAGAAGGAAGGAGTTAGACCGTGACACCTGTTTTACATGTGAGTACAAACGGGGAATAGGGATAGCCTCACGCCAAACATGCAGTTTGCATATTCACTATCTTTTAAATAACAGGGTGGTTAAAAACATGTCCATTTTTGTCAAATGGCTCCACTGGAGGGCTCATGCGGGGTAATCATGTTCCGACCTTTCATGAGCATGAACCATGTGGGACAGGCCGCCGCACCACACCACACCCGTTAAATGCCCAAATTAAATGATGCCACTCGTATTGCAGGGCCGGGTCCCGCGCTTTTTTAAAGGTTAAAATCACGTCCATGTTTACTAATTGGCATCACTGTAGGGCCCACGCAGGGCAATCACGTTCCGACCGAATATCAGTAGTAACCATTTGGGACTGACCAACCGACACCCTTGAATGCCCATCTGAATAATGCCACTCGTATTGCATTGTGGTGTCTTGTGCTATTTTAATCACATTACAGAGATGTTGGCCACCACGGAGACTAAACACATGGTTAAAGATTAAGAACTACCAGTACTTTTTTTTTTTTTAAATCAAATCTTCATGTGTAAGCACTGGTTCTTCACTCGAAATTCATTATAACCTCTCCTTCAAATAAATGGGGCAGGGACACGCATGGCAATAAAATGCAGGGATGCAGGGTACAATCCTTGATTAATGGTAACCCCCCCCTTTTTTCAGATCACTGATACAACGCCTTACCGATCGTGTCAACGCTGTATAAATAATCAATACAGAGGTATGTACACACACAGGAACAGTCTTTACATATATCAGTTCCTTACTGTGATAAGCCGAGGTTTTTAGGCTTTTAATGTGAGTAGTGATCATCACAATCTTGTATCATGATCTAAGAATTATTCCGATATTGGCTGAGTCGGCTGATCACCAATACTACGTATATAGGACCAGGTACCCAAGAGAAGCCGAGGTCCAGAAAAGGTGAGCATAGCTAGTGCTATCACCTTTTGTGCTTAGTTCCACTGACCCCCATTTGACACATGTCCATTATGTTCATAGGCTGTCCCACAACCGTACAGTCCTGATGAAGACCCGCCCCTGATGCGCACAACCAGCACATCGCCCCCCAGGGTCGAAACGTCGACGCATTTTCTCTATTGTGAAATCAACTTTATAAAATCTACTAGGAACCAAGAATTGATTGATATGCCTAGTGGATTATTGCTCTTATAGTTGATGCTACTAATAATTTCGTGACTTGACAATTTTGTATGTTGTTTTAAATGTATATGAGTCCTACTCAAAATGTATGCGGTATATATGTTTTGTGTTTGTCTGGACAGCTATAATCAATGTTTTAATACATGTCAGAGAAGATAAAAGTATATGACTAAAACTTTACTCTAATCTTCATTGTGGTCAGTGTGTTCTGTTTCATATTGGTATAGGTACCGCTATCGTTGTACCCTTATAGGGACGGATGTTGTGAGTAACAAACCAGGACATACTATATTACTGTGTATTTCAGTCCGACAGAACCATTATTATTGTTCTATTACCCACCCAGGTTCTGAGGGTTACAGGGTCACCCCATTACATGTAGCGGTTAGGGAGGAAGCCGCACTGATCGCTGTGAATAAGCGCATTAAGGTGTGGCTGTATACGGTTGGCAAGGGCCTTGCTCAGGATTTTGTATTCAGTGGCGAGTATAGAGAGGGGCCTATAAATAGACATCTCCAAACCGTCCCGGTTTGGGTATGGACATGACTAGTCCTGCATGGTGGAATCTGGCAGCCGGCCAGTCTCAAAAGCCGTCTTATAGACAGCCTCTAGTGCGGGCACTAGGGACTCCGAGTACGTAAGATAAAATTCCACGGGGAGCCCCTCCATTCCAGGCGTCTTGTTACGGTTTAAACCCTTAATCGCAGCGCGGATTTCTTGTTGATTAATAGGGCCGTCAATATCTTTCTGAACGTCCTCCGATAGACCCGGGAAGGGAAGGTCCCTGAAGAAGTCGGTTATCAAAGAACCTTCTACTGGGGTGGGGGATGCATAGAGCGTCTCTAAGTGTTCATGAAAGGCAGCATTTATTTCGCCTTGTGTGTTCACTACATGTCCTGCCAGTGTGCGGATACTGGAAATGCTCGGTGAGTCAGGTCTATCCTTGACTATGCGGGCAAGCAGTGTGCTGGCTCTATCTGCCTTGGTGTGTTTCCGTTGGAGATACGCCCTGTAGTCTATTGTCCGCAATGTCTCCAGTGCCTCCGCATGGTCTATGTGAGTGGATTGTAATCCCTCCCGTTTATCCGGGTCAGACACTGCCTCCCTCTCCAGTACAGCCAACTTGCGCTCAATGTCCAGTAGGCGTCTGTGCGTTTCCTGTCTAGCCCCCACTAGCTGACCGATCGCCGCCCCCCTCACCACCAGCTTCAGGGCCTCCCATTTGATCAAGTTGGAGGACGCTGTGTTCCAGTTTTCAGCCAGGTAGTTAGTAATAGTGTTGGACAGGGTCGTGCGAAAAGAGGCATCTTCAAGCAAGTGTGAGTGCAACTTCCAGGTGGGCACTGGAGTGGGTACCATGCCCCAATGAAGTGTAAACTCTAGTGGGTTGTGGTCGGAAAACGTCTTGGCCAGGTATGTGGTACTGTGGAACTTCGGCTTGACGGAGTGCTAGCACAGAAACCTGTCAATTCTAGTGTGGAGTACTGGAGAGTAAAAAGAATATTCTTTATGAGTCGGGTAAAGACCTCTCCATGCATCAGAAAGTGTCCACCCGATTGCCCACGTAGTGAATTTGTCTGCCAGTTTACTAGCAGACGTAACGTGTAAGGGGGGTGTGACTTGTCCAGCCCAGTGTCTAGCAACCCATTCCAATCCCTGCCCAACACCCAGGGGATCCCATCCCAGTCCGCCAAGAGAGTACTCAGCTTCTGGATTAATCGGCCTTGGTCAAAGTTAGGGGCATAAATACTCCCGAGGACCACCAGGGAGCCATCTAAAGTGCCCTTCACCTGTATGTATCGACCCTGGTTGTCCACTTGGTGCTCAAGTTCCACAAATTGTACCCCATGCCGCACCCAAATTGTCACCCCTCTAGCAAGAGCAGAGTAATTGGTGGAGTATATATGTCCTCTCCAGTTTTTTCCTCATCTTTTGTTTTTCAGAGTCAGTTAGATGGGATTCCTGGAGGAACGCCACCTGTGTTTTACGTCTGAGGAGAAATGCATGTATATGATGTCTTTTCTGGATTGCTCCCAGTCCCGAACGTTCCATGTAAGCAGGTGGTATGACCCTATTGTGCTAGCGGCCCCTGCCATGTTCTGATGTGTAAGCGGTACTCATCTCCTCGTGGTGCCAATAGGACAGAGCTGACCAGGAGTCCCCTTTCCCCAACAACCTCAACAAAACTCGGCACAGCGCTGAAACTGCGCTGGGCCCAAAAATAGTATACAAGTGGTACAAAACAAATAACGGGGCATGCGCCAATAGGGAGGTAGCCAGCCCCCCGTCTAGGCATAGTTCCAGAATGGTCCGTGTCCAATAGCTCAACAGTACCCCATCTCCCGGTGGGGATTGGGCAGTGGAGTGGAAGGAACGACGTTAGTAACACAATCAAGTACAACAGAGTAAATGGTAAAGCCCCCCAGCAAGTAGCGCATAACCTAGGCGTCGTCTTGTGCTGCGTATGTATGAAGAAAGCGTGCAGGCAGCGCCCCATACAACATTAACAATGCATAGTAGTTTGCCAGTACAAACAATGATCTATACCAATGAAAGGATACAATATTCTGACCAGCGCCGGGCTTGTACCCAACGAAGATCTGGACAAGATGACTCAATACATCTTAAGAAAGTTATGACCGATACTAAGAATCTCCAGAGGGTATGGATGTGTCTCCCGCTCAAGATCTTTGGCAGGGCTAACATCATAAAGATGTTGGTCCTGCTGAAGTTTACTTTCCTCTTTAATGGGATACCACTATTGTTCAGTGAGGTGTGGATTAATAATTTACAGGGAGAAAGAAGTGTGTAGTTTCATCTGGGCATCCAGGGGAGTTGAAAGTTTCTGGAAAAAACTCAGAAGAAGAATGATTGAGGGTGGTTTAGCTGTCACAGATGTCCAATTCCATTACTGGGCTTTCCATCTAAAGAACATTAGAACATTGCTAAGAGGAGAGGACCACTCACAGGACTACTCACAGACAGGGCTTATGTTCTAAGCCATGCTGAAAAAAACAGTTGAATGGGGACAGGCTAAAGACGCTGAATGGTGCAGGTAGACTTTGGGTGCAAATCAGACGATTATTTGGAATATCTTACTATAGCAAATTAGCCCCTATGTGGAATTCTCCTGGAACTCCTGATTGTCTACGGGAAATCTTAGCAGGACCTTTGAAAGATGCGTATATAAGCTTGATGGAGCTAGATTATCAAGGGAGACAGCCGTATATTTTGGGAAGATCTCTCATGGACACCAGAAGATAGGCTATCTAGATCCAAGTATTGTCAACTGTCCAGCTGGGCATGTGGATTGCGGCAAATTGGTAAAGGGGATGCTGAATAGAATAACTACAGTAAGGCTCCACCATAAAGAGAGAGCTGTCAACTGTCCAGCTGAGCACGTGGATTGCCGCATATTGGTAAAGGGGATGCTGAGTAGAATTACTACAGGAAGGCTCCACCGTAAAGAGAGAGGTGGCCAAATGGTACTGTAGGAAGGTACAAGGCAGCGATGAAGAATTCACCATGCAGGAGGAGTTGTGGAAAAGATATCTACAATTATTGGAATTAACACGTCTCTGGCAAGCATCTATGTCTACTTTAGGTTAGTCTGTGAAATCTGCATCTCTGAGGAAAAAACATCTGTTTACTTACACAGAGGCTACTGGACACTGAAAAAACTGTCAAGACTGGGAAAACAGGTACCGAACAAAGTGGTCCCAAAGAAATTAAATCATATGCTTAGTACCCATGTACAAAACAAAATCTCAATCAATTGGGTTGCCCAGTCTTTGTAATCTGTGTCAATTGATCACTACAACATATATACAATTCTTATTTTACAGTTGCTCCACAATCGGTGGAAAGAGTGTAAGTAATGGTGCTCATGGGTAAGTGAGACAAAGTTGGAGAATTGCAAGTGATAGATAATATATACAATATAAACTGTAGTCACAAAGAGATTTCAGATATGACCTAGCTGGAGACACTTATAATCATTTGAATATTACAATTGAGTAGATACACCATAAACATTTAATGTTATTTAGATGCGATGAGCAATCCAGTCCAGGTAGATAGTGAAATGTCGACGTTTCGACCCCTAGAATGTGTAAGGGCCACTTGAACCTTGCAAGGGGATCTTCATCAGGACAGAATGGGAGCAATTTGAAAGAGGGGGTGAGGAAACCCATCAGTGACTCTATAGTCATATTAGCTCAGGGTACAATACATAGTGGCACAATGACTCACCTTACACCCACCGCCGGGAATCCGTGATGGGGTCCGAAAACTTGGGTGTGGGCTGATAGCACCAATCAAAAGAAAAAATGGGCCCTTCTCAGGGTGCAGGGAGGAGATGTGCTGAAATTAAATTGCACATCTCTGCATAAGAATACTAAATCATAACCGTGTCACTGAGAAACCAAATAAAATGAAGATGACTTACCCACCAGATATCCTTAATTCAAGAATGGGTAGTACCACTTGTGTCACAGGTAATTAATTCCTTGTGGATTCACTGACCAAATTAATCGGAGTATTATCCCGAGTATAACAAGATGTATATAGTGATGATCGCTGGTGAAGAGGGTAAAGTTAGTGACAAAAGCATTATCACAGGGGGATATGAGTGTAACGACCGGATTCTCGGACCGGATAGAATCAGCTCATCAGAGCACCACCAACCCAGCCGGAACGTAATCACCTCCCTCCTTGGGACCTATTTACAACAGGTATCTATGTCTCCTACCCAAGGATGGGGAATTAGCAATGTACATGCCTAAGTTTTCTACAATATCACACTCATACCAATTAGTCTCGCTGCAACTTAGGCCCAGACTATTCTACCCTGGGGCAGTCCTGAATATATACCATTACACACTGGCCACAACCAGTGCTCTCTCAAGCCACAATCCGGTGGGTATAAACACCAGTATCCTCCCTGGTGCTCGCTAAACAAGCCACAATCCGGTGGGTATAAACACCAGTATCCTCCCTGGTGCTCGCTAAACAAGCCACAATCCGGTGGGTATAACGCCGCATCCCAACGACGATCACTTTCCTATGAATACCATTAGCTCTCTCTATTGGGGAATCTCTTGTTACTTACTAAAGATGGAAAACTACGATATTATGAGTCACCACGATAGCCAAATTAGATGATATGCGACTTATCCTTTACTTCAAGGGCTCCTCTCTCCCTCATTATTCGGTCACCGCTTACCTGATCGGGAGTTGCATCCGTTCGCGTAATAGTAACTGACTAGAAGAACAGGTTTGGGGTTATACAAACTGTATCATTATCCAGACCGAACAGGTTACCTTGTTCATATAAGAATAAGAGGCACAAGCCGGTTCACTAAGAACTGGGGTACTTTATTAATCATATAATAATATCAATATAACATTATACTATAACATATAGCCTGCGAAGGAAAATGAAAGGTTAGAATGTGCACACTACAAAGAAAGGGTCGACATCACCTGATTAATGTGAAGTCTGGATTCAGCAGTCATCTAGGTTCCCTTCTCGTCTGTGCCTTGGCTCGTCTTTAGGGTCACACCTCTGCAGTCACGGATACACGTCTGCACCGCTATGCTCTGTCTCCTTCTCCTCCCTCCAAGTCACTGGAACCTTCCTCTCATCAGCTGCTTTCTCTCTGGCTGTTCTGCACTACTCCTCTCTCCTCTCAATCACGGAACATCTTCACTTTTCTGCTTCTATCTTAACTCAGTTTCAGCCACTCTGGTATTCGTTCTCTTGACTAACTGCTTAACTCGGAATGCTCTGATCTTAAAGGTCAAAGCTCGCCAGCTGCTCCAGCTAAAATAACTTCAATCTTTCTAAGAGTGTATCAGCTTCTCGGTCTTTCTCGGACTTCAAAATGGCGACTGTCGGCCTTGAAATAATTAATGGCATTGATGCTAACGGCTAGCTGCCGCCTACAGACTGACTGATTCACTGCCTCATGCTTTTACTAATATGGAAGCTTGTCCCTTCATGGAAAGTTACGGCCAGTAACCTGCCGCCCACCAAATTCTTGTACCTCCCCGTACCAAGGACACGTTCCCAGCCGGCCGACCTGATGTTGTGTCTTCGGAATGGAGAAAAATACAGTTTTTCGATAAGGGCCAGCCTGAGCCGGTTCTCTCCAAGCGAACAACACCTCGTAACTAAAACATTACATTTGACCTAGAAACATCTCAAGCTGCCGGGGCAGAAAGAAAGATGGAGTCTCTCCCGTTTGAGGCCTACAAGGCCCGAAATAAGCATAACTCCATGGAAGGTATACTAACACTCTTACAGAAGGACGGATTATCACTAGTATTAATGAATCTATCCCCTAATATAAGTTTATAAGCCCTGATCTAAGGAAAAGGGTACAGAACTAATCGGCACGCCTTGTGAATAGGCTCTATTTATGGTTCTAATCCTTTCACTGGAATGATAGTAGACTAAAGTCACCTCCAATCACCTTCCCTCATGAAAGGGCCCAAAAAAGTCGGTCAGAACATTTCACCCTTGAATTTAGGCTACTATTCATTCGCTAAATGGAACTAACATCTGTAGAAGAATAATATGAAACAAAACTAACTGATCTATGTTGTGTACCAAATCTACAGTACTGGAATAAGGAAGGAATGCACTGAATAAAGCAGCAAATAGCTACTAATATACTAATAGTAATCATAATACCCCCTAATATCTGTCGTAGAGAATGTAAGTCAGGTAACCAATTGAAGAGCCAGTCAAACCAGCCCTGGTCAATGTGTTTTCTAACCTCTTCAGTCAAGTCATGAAGTTTGTCAATATGAGCCTGAATGGATCTAGTATGGTCTGACAAATTAAAACAGCAAAGGCCCTCAAAGTCAGAACAGTCATGTCCATGTTTGAGTAAAAGATAATCAATGGCAGCCCGGTTTTGCCAAATAGCTCTGCGTTCACCCTGGGCAGCTAGTAACATTTCAGACAAAATTGTAGAAGTATTATTGATGGATTTGACCATCCAACAAGCCATTTTTCCGATGGACTTAGCATTGTAGACAGCCAAGGCTGGAACACCAATGATTGAAATAGCTAAACTAAGGTATTACAGATTTGGAATATAGATGTAAGGAAGAATCACAGTCCTCATGTAACATCACAGCATCACGAACAACACGGGAATATGTATTCGGATGTGAAGAAAACATCAATAAGCTTAGTCTAGTGATGGCACACGGGCCTCCGGAAATGTTTGCAGGAATGTAGGGCCAGGAAGTATTACCACAAGAGAAAAGCCATCCAGAAGGTAACAACATTGTACGATAATGGCTAGGGGCAACTACTAAGCTTTTACAGGTCATATTATTTTTAACAGAAGTACATGATTTCGGAGATCTTCGGGAGCACAAAGTTCGTTCATGAGCGGAAAAAGAAGTGGCCGCCCTCAGCTTCAGGCGCATACATTCAGCAATTGCATTGGGATCACAGGTAAGGAAAAAACACAAATCTCCTTGGGTGATATTATATGTAGTAATTTGGGAATGAACCGGGGGCGTTGAATCGGAAAGTATAGTACATAAAGGACAATACTTGTGCGCAGCAAAGTCGCCAAGGATTACATTGGGACGGGCATTTGATATATTAAAAATATGCGTAAGTCTCCAACGAAGCGGGGACAGCAACCAGACAGGTCGCTAGGATGCCAGTCACCAAACGCATCGGTGTCAGGCAAAAATGTGGAGAATTGGTAACTCGTTTAGCTAAAGTAGTCCAAAAGTTAGATGATGAATCCCACGCAGCAAAGGAGCGCGGTACTCGGGTTCTCGAATCAACCAAAAGTCTGTGGGTTCCCTTCTCTCCCGACGTAGCAGACCAAAAGGAGTCCAACGCCGGCACATCCTGCTGCAGCAGTCCAGAGAATGATCTGAAAGAAAATCAAATATAGGCATTATTTATTCTCGTAAGTAACATTTGTCAGCCGGGATAGCTTCCCAGCTATCTTTCCCTGGTCTCATTACTAGAATGGTATTATCATGACCGGTTGCAATAATTTCAGCTTGTTCAGGGGGATTTTTAGGCGATTGCACCCATACTCTCGCTCCCGGATTATCCGTAGAGCCAAATCCTTTCTGTCCTCGTACAGTTAGCAACATTGGGGCAGTGCCTTTCTGAATCTCACCACTGAAAACAGGCATAATTAGCAATTGAGCAATTCGGTCAGTCTTTTGAATTGATAAATCAACCTCACTGCTGTTCAGCAGGAGAACCTTAATCTCTCCCTGATAATCGCTGTCAATGACTCCTCCGAGTACTTGAATGCCTTTTAAGGCCACGCCCGATCTTGGGGCGATCAGTCCAAAATTTCCAGTTGGTATACAGACACCAAAACCAGTCTCAATGATAACTCGATCTCTGCTCATAATCACAGTGTCATTCATGGCATGCAGGTCCAAGCCTGCGGAACCTGGGGTTGCTCTGCATGGAGCCAGTGCTCCGGGGGAAATTTCCCAGCACAGTATTGCCAATGGAGTTGGGCTTTGCATCAACAGCTGGAGGAAATAAACGCATTAATGGAGATTCAGCATTCAAAAAGGGACGATTATTCAAAAGTAACAGTGCTTGAAACAAATAATCTCTCCATTACTTATATTTATTGTCAGTTAATTTTCGTAATAGATCTTTCAGCAAACCATTCATTCTTTCAATAAGGCCTGATGCCTGTGGATAATATGGTATATGAAACACCAATTCGATGTTATTTTCCACACAAAATTCCTGTACCTATCTTCCACGAAAATGGGATGCATTATCAGATTGAATTTGAAATGGAACACCATAATAGAGCATAATCAATTCTAATGTTTTAATGATATTCACTTGGGTGGCTCGTTTACAGGGAAAGGCCACTGTATGTATCGACAATTGTACAAACGTATTGGCAGTTTTTACTCATAGGGAGTGGACCAATATAATCAATCTGCCAAATTTGAGCGGGCAATTTTCCTCAATGTAAATGACCTTTAACAATTTGAGGCACTTTTCGTTGCCTAGAATGTTGACAAATAGGACAATGCAAAATGGTATCTTTAATCAAATTTAAAGGAATATAAATTCCTCAACCGGCGGCCCACCTGCTAGTGGCTCTCTCTCCAAAGTGTCTTGCTTTCTGGTGGGCCCACTTCGCCAATCCCGCCAAATCAGAATCTTGCATGTCCACCACTGCCTCAGTAATTTTAGATTTCTCATCTGCAATGTTATGAAAGAATTTGTCAAGAGAGTCTATCGGGGTATGAGCATCCACATGAAAGATTGTGACAGTACTCTGTGGGAGCATTTCCCAAATTTCTTGCCATAATTATTTTCCCCACAGTTCTTTTGAATGCAATTACCAATTATGAGAATGCCAAGTCGGTAACCAGACCGCCAGTCCATTAGCAGTGGACCAGGAATCAGTAAAAATATGACATGTGCCAGGTAACTCTTGTTTCAAAACTTGATAAACAGCATATAATTCAGCAAATTGACTACTCTTTCCCTCACCAGTTGTACTCAGCAATTTTTGTGTGATAGGATTATAGGACACTGCCTTCCAATGCCGTTTCTCTCCTATGTACCTCGCTGAACCATCCGTAAACCACACATGGTTTCTGCCCTCCGCGGACAAAACATCAAATGGCTTACCCCATTTAACAGGAGATTCCTGTACTACAGGTACGGAGCAATCACTCCCAGTCTCAGTCGCTGGCGCCTGCGCCACTTGCTCATGGAAAGATGCTACACCTTTCGGTCCCACACGTGCCCTGTCTTGTATGTACCATTTCCACTTAATCACACTCGCCTCTAGAGCAAGTCCAATTCGATGAGTTTTCGGCGAACTCAAAACCCACTGCATAATAGGAATTTCAGGTCAAACAATCAATAATTTGATCTAACTGGGTCTGAACTTGATCTTGTGTCTCACCTTGGATTAAAATGTCATCAATATAATGACATATCTGAATTTGTGGGTGTACAGGTACTTCGGATAAATGTTCCGCCACCAGCCGGTGACAGATCGTAGGACTGTGTACATAGCCTTGGGGAAGACTTCTAAACGTCATTTGACGTCCATTCCATGTAAAACTGAATTGTTCCTGACACTCTGGGGCAATCGGAATTGAAAAGAAAGCATTGGCAATATCAATGGACGCATACCTTGACCCTGAATGTTTTTGAATTCGTTCAATTAAAGTAATGATGTCTGGTACTGCAACAGTCAAAGGGGGTGTATGTTTGTTCAATTCGCTGTAATCAACAGTCATGCGCCAAGAATTATCACTCTTGCGTACGGGCCAAACAGGATTATTCCAAGCAGAAGTAACCGGAGTTATAACTCCTGCATCCACCAAATCTTGAATTGTAGCACTACTTTCTTCATGACCACCTGGAATACGGTACTGCTTCGGAGAAACAATTTTTGTAGCCTGGGGAATTTTTATGGGGGGCATTCTTAAACGACCAACCCGTACAGGTCTGGACGATATATAATGTTTAGTTCCAAATTGATAACAGCCGTCATCTAAATGCAAAGTCATTCCTTTTAAAATGTCAATTCCAATTATGTATTCCAAAAGTGGCACAACTAATACAGAATATTCTTTTCGGGGAATTCTGCCTATTCTCATTTCAAGTGCAGTTTGCACTGCGGGGGTTTCCTTTCCACCTAAACCAGTAATTGTGAAAAATTGGCCTTTAAATTTCTTCGATTTGCCATGAATAAGAGTGGCCTCCGCTCCCGTATCTACCAATGCTCGGGCCCTTTGGATATTACGATGTTTCCAGAAAATTTCAATATCTACATAGGGTCTATTGTCTTTGTGAGCCCACCTGCGTACTGGAGCTTGACCTATTTCCTAGTCATTTTTACCGCGTTCTGTCAACCAGGACAAATCAGGATAAATACTCTCATATTTCTTGGGTGTCAAAACATCATGTTCATATCCATCTCCATTACGAAATGGATTCCTGTCATCTGTATGATATCTTGAATTTCGATCGGAAAGTCTGTGCCGATCCTCCCTTCTCCTCAACTCAGGGGACTGATCCTTTTCCTCTCTATATCTGCTGTTAACACGATCATCTCTCCCCCTTTCGCTTTCCCCCTCTCGCCCTCTCTCTTTTTCACGGCGAGGGGACACATCACGCTCACGCCGTCGATCACCACGACGATCAGAATCATCACAATGCCTTTCATCCCCACTGTCATCAGAATATCCACGATCACAATCATTCTTACGCACACGTCGGGCACCCTCCTTCCGATCCAAACCACGCTTGTGAAACAAGTCCCACAAGCGATTATTAGGCTCACCATCATTGTCTTCCTGTTTCACACCATCAGCCAACAGTGCAAGAAACATATCACGTCTAGAGAATATATGCTCACCAGGAGTACGAACTTCGGGTCTGGACTGCCTCTCAGGTTTAAACCAGTCACCCAACTCACCAAGCTGACGAACAGATTCAAGCACCATAGACAAAGCATTGCCAGTTTGATTGATCAACAAAGTCATCATAACCTGTTTATAAGCAACGGGGGAAGAACAGATGATGCGATTACACACAGAAGAAGTTAACAAACCATCCAACAGCCTATCAGCCGTACTGAGAAAAATCGCAGTTTTCATCACCTCCTCTTTCAGCCGCTGCGCCGCATCGCGCAAGGTGTACCACGGCTTGTCATTTACAGGCCAATCAGATTCAGTAGGGTACTTGTGATTACAGCCATCAGTCGCCAACTGCAGCAGACTAATTTGGCCACCAACATTATAATTCCGAAAATGATCCTGAACAGTAGAATCGGAACTCAAAGAGCAAAATTTCAAGGCATCTCCTGCATCTAACATGATACCCGCAGCGCCTAGCTCATAAAGGCGCACCATCCACGTAAGCAAGGCCTCACCAGGCCGTTGTCGAAATCGTTGCAAAATGTCACTCACTTCCTGTTGTGTAAAATCCTCCAAACTATCCAAAGCAATACCATTAGGATTACCAGGAGCTTGCTGTAATTTACGTCGAAAAATCGGATGCGCAGAAACCTCCGGACGAGCACCCGAAGAAGCCCGGTCCATAGATTGAAAAGAAGAATCAGAATGTAAAACGTCATCAGAACGGGAAGAGCGACCACGGTCGCCGGGATCAATATGTTTATCACAAGAAGTAGATTTGCAGTCACGTCCGGAGCGAGAAGACTCGCGCCTGTCAGACTCCTCAGCCGAGGAACCAGAATCATTCGAGACCCAGATATTACCATCCCATTCATCAGGATTTCAGTCCAGTCCGGCATTCGCCACGACCAGACGCACCTTCCGTTTAGAAACACGACCACGACGATTCTTATATTTGTATTTCGCAATGCGAACCGCAGCCCTTTCAGCTATCGTCTGATAAGTTTCAAGTTTGTCGGCAAGCAATTTATTCTGACATCGCAAAAGAGTATGGGCATTTTGCACTTCAACAAACTTTTCTTCCATATCTACATATTGCTTCTGCAATTTTAAAAGTTTCTCATGTACAATCCTGTACGCAGTTAAAACAATCCAACCTCTGCGTCCTAAAATAGGAAGCTCCTCACCTTTCACTACCGACGCTGTCTGCAAACAAGAAATCACAGTAGCTGGCTCCGCCAGCTCCAAACAAGAACTCCAATTCTCACTCAAACCAATAGAATCGGCCCACTCACGGGCCAAGGCCTCGTAAGGCGTTGATTCCCAGCCGGGAATTTCAACAGGCAATTTGAAAGTAGATTTCAACCTTTGCAAAAACATTTTGACAAACTAAAAAGATATATACAAATAATATACAAAATAAACCACGTATGAGCCAAGCGCAAACCAACAAGATAATAACAATACAGCGCACACAGGCTTCGTAAACAGTTTGTGACGCCAGATGTAACGACCGGATTCTCGGACCGGATAGAATCAGCTCATCAGAGCACCACCAACCCAGCCGGAAAGTAATCACCTCCCTCCTTAGGACCTATTTACAACAGGTATCTATGTCTCCTACCCAAGGATGGGGAATTAGCAATGTACATGCCTAGGTTTTCTACAATATCACACTCATACCAATTAGTCTCGCGGCAACTTAGGCCCTGACTATTCTACCCTGGGGCAGTCCTGAATATATACCATTACACACTGGCCACAACCAGTGCTCTCTCAAGCCACAATCGGTGGGTATAAACACCAGTATCCTCCCTGGTGCTCGCTAAACAAGCCACAATCCGGTGGGTATAAACACCAGTATCCTCCCTGGTGCTCGCTAAACAAGCCACAATCCGGTGGGTATAAACACCAGTATCCTCCCTGGTGCTCGCTAAACAAGCCACAATCCGGTGGGTATAACGCCGCATCCCAATGACGATCACTTTCCTATGAATACCATTAGCTCTCTCTATTGGGGAATCTCTTGTTACTTACTAAAGATGGAATACTACGATATTATGAGTCACCACCATAGCCAAATTAGATGATATGCGACTCATCCTTTACTTCAAGGGCTCCTCTCTCCCTCATTATTCGGTCACCGCTTACCTGATCGGGAGTTGCATCCGTTCGCGTAATAGTAACTGACTAGAAGAACAGGTTACCATGTTCATATAAGAATAAGAGGCACATGCCGGTTCACTAAGAACTGGGGTACTTTATTAATCATATAATAATATCAATATAACATTATACTATAACATATAGCCTGCGAAGGAAAATGAAAGGTTAGAATGTGCACACTACAAAGAAAGGGTCGACGTCACCTGATTAATGTGAAGTCTGGATTCAGCAGTCATCTAGGTTCCCTTCTTGTCTGTGCCTTGACTCGTCTTTAGGGTCACACCTCTGCAGTCACGGATACACGTCTGCACCGCTATGCTCTGTCTCCTTCTCCTCCCTCCAAGTCACTGGAACCTTCCTCTCATCAGCTGCTTTCTCTCTGGCTGTTCTGCACTACTCCTCTCTCCTCTCAATCACGGACCATCTTCACTTTTCTGCTTCGATCTTATAACTCAGTTTCAGCCACTCTGGTATTCGTTCTCTTGACTAACTGCTTCACTCGGAATGCTCTGATCTTAAAGGTCAAACCTCGCCAGCTGCTCCAGCTAAAATAACTTCAATCTTTCTAAGAGAGTATCAGCTTCTCGGTCTTTCTCGGACTTCAAAATGGCGACTGTCGGCCTTGAAATAATTAATGGCATTGATGCTAACGGCTAGCTGCCGCCTACAGACTGACTGATTCACTGCCTCATGCTTTTACTAATATGGAAGCTTGTCCCTTCATGGAAAGTTACGGCCAGTAACCTGCCGCCCACCAAATTCTTGTACCTCCCCGTACCAAGGACACGTTCCCAGCCGGCCGGCCTGATGTTGTGTCTTCGGAATGGAGAAAAATACAGTCTTTCGATAAGGGCCAGCCTGAGCCGGTTCTCTCCAAGCGAACAACACCTCGTAACTAAAACATTACATTTGACCTAGAAGCATCTCAAGCTGCCGGGGCAGAAAGAAAGATGGAGTCTCTCCCGTTTGAGACCTACAAGGCCCGAAATAAGCATAACTCCATGGAGGGTTATTAACACTCTTACAGAAGGACGGATTATCACTAGTATTAATGAATCTATCCCCTAATATAAGTTTATAAGCCCTGATCTAAGGAAAAGGGTACAGAACTAATCGGCACGCCTTGTGAATAGGCTCTATTTACGGTTCTAATCCTTTCACTAGAATGATAGTAGACTAAAGTCACCTCCAATCACCTTCCCTCATGAAAGGGCCCAAAAAAGTCGGTCAGAACAATGAGTAATTAGCTAATTCATAGGATTAGCAACCCGACAGGCAACCAGAGCATCTTGTGTTAATCCGAACGCCTCCGGTGCTGTGTCTGAAATAGACACGAATGCCGCGTGCATGCTGTCACGTCTGGGTCCCAGCCGCTGAATGCTGCCGACCTCAGTGTGAGATCGTAACTATGGCAATCAATCCATACAGGAACATATATGCAAGGGGCACGAAAAATTTGTGAAAGTGTTGGAATGAATCTGAATATGCGGACATAAATAAAGTTGGCAAAGTAATTAATATTGTGGGTCAAGAATAAAAATGGAAAAAAATCCTATTAGTCTAAACAGACTAGTCAGGGATAACATCCACAACATCGGAAGATAGTAGAATACATTTAACAAAATGCGTATGACGTACATGTGAAAATCGCACGCCCTCTTATAAGGTGATGCATATATTAAAAAGAGAGATGCACCTTGGAAACATCCAATGTATGTCCAACATAGGAGAAAAATACAGTTCATGTTACCATAGTTTAAAGGGATTGGAGATGCACCTTTGGACCAATTCAGGACAATTAGCAGATACAGTATACATAAGTGAGTGAAAAAGGGGGTGGGGTCGCACACCACTCACTCACCAGCGGGATAGCCCCTAAGGACTATGGTCAGTGTAGTTTTGTATTCCGCGATGTATCTTTCTTCGCCATCCCTGGACACGTGTTTCGGGGTATTTACCCCTCATCAGCAGGGAATAGGCCATCTTCTTATCTTCTGGGGTTGCCGGTGGCTGCCAAATATTGCCAGGTCTAGTACCACACAGGCGCGCAGGTGCGGGGTCCCAGGCTCGTCAGCCCACAGCTCGAGGGAGCTTAAACATATCAAAAGGGGGTGGGGTCGCACACCACTCACTCACCAGCGGGATCGCCCCTAAGGACTATGGTCAGTGTAGTTTTGTATTCCGCGATGTATCTTTCTTCGCCATCCCTGGACACGTGTTTCGGGGTATTTACCCCTCATCAGCAGGGAATAGGCCATCTTCTTATCTTCTGGGGTTGCCGGTGGCTGCCAAATATTGCCAGGTCTAGTACCACACAGGCGCGCAGGTGGGGGGTCCCAGGCTCGTCAGCCCACAGCTCGAGGGAGCTTAAACATATCAAAAGGGGGTGGGGTCGCACACCACTCACTCACCAGCGGGATCGCCCCTAAGGACTATGGTCAGTGTAGTTTTGTATTCCGCGATGTATCTTTCTTCGCCATCCCTGGACACGTGTTTCGGGGTATTTACCCCTCATCAGCAGGGAATAGCGGAGTGGTACTATACCTGG
This sequence comes from Lissotriton vulgaris, assembly GCF_964263255.1. Classification (NCBI taxonomy): domain Eukaryota; kingdom Metazoa; phylum Chordata; class Amphibia; order Caudata; family Salamandridae; genus Lissotriton; species Lissotriton vulgaris. The sequence continues at coordinate 1,344,158,379 of NC_141695.1, read as the reverse complement.
CAGATATTGGCAGCCATCGGCAACCCCAGAACACTGCCTATCCCTGCTGATGAGGGGTAATACCCCGAAACACGTGTCCAGGGATGGCGAAGACAGCGAAGATAGCAGAAGATCGAAAGATGATGCATCGCGAACACTTTCCTACATTGACCAGAGTCCTTAGGGGCGAAACCGCCGGTGTGTGAGTAGTGTGCGACCCCACCCCCATTTGTAACTTTAAACTCCCTTGAGCAGCGGGCTGACGAGCCTGGGATCCCGCACCTACGCGCCGGAGTGGTACTATACCTGGCAGATATTGGCAGCCATCGGCAACCCCAGAACACTGCCTATCCCTGCTGATGAGGGGTAATACCCCGAAACATGTGTCCAGGGATGGCGAAGACAGCGAAGATAGCAGAAGATCGAAAGATGATGCATCGCGAACACTTTCCTACATTGACCAGAGTCCTTAGGGGCGAAACCGCCGGTGTGTGAGTAGTGTGCGACCCCACCCCCATTTGTACATAAGTGAGTGGTTTGATTAAAGGAGAGTGTACATGACAACAATTCAAACACTTCAAAGCAGGATCACTGTGGAAAAATATAGGGATACACAGTTATGTACATATTTGGTTACTCAAATTGTTGTCAGGCCCATAGGGTTTGGCAATTACAGGCCTGTGACAGTTCCAAAGATGTTAGACAGGGGAAAGGAAAAAGGGGGAATTAACCGGCATTGAGAAGAGATATTTGTCTTTAGATTTCCTCAAGCTCATTTAATCCCCGGTTAACCGTATCCAAAATATAGACCCATTTGCATTTACGCAAGTTTCAGATATCCATAAGGTCACCACACCTGAGACCTAAAGTGACTTTTTCAAGAAACACCCATCTCAGACTGTTCACTGGATGGTTCAATGTGAGGAAATGTTCAACTAGTGGTGCCCCTTGAATCTTACATCGGATGCGGCTGTAGTGCTGTAGTATGTGTGGTTTGAATTTTTGTCGAGTTTGTCCGATGTATAGTAGACCCTAAGGGCACTTGATGGCATATATGACGTCTACACTATTGCATTCAGTATGTTTTTTAAGTTCAAAGTTGTGGCCTTCATGGCTGAAGGAGTTGGTTTCAACCGTAAGGTCACATGCTTCGCAGTGTCCACATTTGTGGTGTCTATTGATAAGGGGCAAGCTCCACATGGATTGTAGAGCGAGTTGTGTCGGTGTCGAAAGTAGAGACCAGACTACATGGTCTCTAATATTTTTGCCCTTTCTGAAGCTGTGCATGGGCAGCTTCTTTATGTCTATCTCATCAGAGATTAAGTTCCAATGGTGGTTGATGATGCGCCTAATGTCATTACAGCTAGTACAGAAAGTTGTGATGCAGATTATCCTGTTGTCAGCCTTATTCGAAGGTAGTTTGGGCTCTAATAAAGTATCTTGAGGGTTAAACCAAGCTCTCTATGGGCTTTTTTAAGCAGACTTTTAGGATAACCTCTCGCTAACAGCCTGTTGTATAGATTTCCTTTCAGATAGTCAATCTTACGTGAATTGTTTCTTCATATTCTGAGAAATTGTCCATATGGTAGGTTGTCCCTACGGTTTCTAGAGTGGTGACTTGTGTATCGTAATAGAGTATTCAGTTCACTGCTTTTTCTAAATAGGCTTGTGTATAGATGACCCTCCTCCACTTTAATGGAGATATCCAGAAAGTCTATACTGATTGAACTGTGTTGAGCTTTAAATTCAATGTCCTGTGATCTGTCATTTAACCAACCATAGAAACCTTGAAGGTCCCTATAGGTTCCTGCCCAGATCTCGAGAATGTCGCCAATATAGCTCTTCCAGAAGGCTATATTGTTGAGGTATGGATTTGCTTAGTTGAAAATGTAGTTGGTCTCATAGTTGTCCATATACATTATGGCCAGATTAGGTGCAAAGCTAGCCCTCACCGCAACACCTTTAGTTTGTAAAAAGAAATCAGCCTGAAAAAGAAAAAAGTTTTCATCATAGCAAAATCTAGTAGGTTCAAAATAAAATCCGTAGGAACTTGAACCGGTTGCGGTCTGTTATCAAGGACAGGACTTCTAGTGCAGTTTTTTTTAGGAATACTAATTTATAAAGATGCAATGTCCATAGTGACCAACAGTTGTGGTGTGGGGTTGAATGCTCGTCGGTCAACCAACCTAATGGTTCCATGGTGTCCCTTAGGTAAGTTTTGGTAGATTTGGCATATGGTTTTAGAAAAAAGTCCACAACCGGACACTATGGGGCGTCCAGGAGGATGAGAAGTTTTTATGGACCTTAGGGAGGGTGTAGATGGTGGGTAGGCACAGTAGTTTTTTGTTGAGTAAGTTATAATCAGTCTCTGTAAGGTTACCTATATGTAGACCGACATCGGTGGTGGCTTTTATGAGTCTGCTGATTACTTTAGTGGGATATGAATTTAGCTTGGAGTAGCTGCCTTAATCTCTCAGTTGGGTATTGATCTCATTTTTATAGCCACTAGTATTCTGTATGACGATGGCGCCACCCTTGTCTGTGGGCTTGATCACAATGTCCTTATTATCCAATTATGTTTTAAGAGCGTCTCTTTCAGCCTTGGAGATATTATAATTCACATATTTATTTCTGGAAACCAATTGCATAACATCCCTTAGAACAATTTGTTTGTATGCAATTATCTTATGTTGCATGCAATGTGTGGGGGGCGTAAAGTAGAGGGGCAGTCAGACCTGTGTGGGAAAGGCTAGAATGGGAGGGAAGCTTGTTAGAATAATGGTGCAGCCTTATTTTCAGAAGAATTTATGGAATTCCTTTTTAAGATTGACGGAATTTGGTAATGAGATCGGGACAAAGGATAATCCTTTGCGAAGTACCTCGATTTCCTTCAGGGATAGTTCATGGTGAGACAGATTGATAATGGGGTTAGAGTTACTGATGTCTACCATCTGTAGTGTTGCCTCAGTGTTTGTATCTTCCCGTGGCTCTCTTGTTGGAAGCTGACTTGTTTCTGGCCCCTGTTTCTCCCTCCTTGCCAACTCTGACCTCTCTGTTGTCCCTGGATCCATGGGGACAACCACCCCTTGGTTGTCTCCAATCTCCGTCCCCTAAAAAAGGGCCCTGTGGTTGGTCCTGATATCTGTAGTTCTGATTGTATTGGGTTGTACTTGGCCCAGCTTGTTCGGAGTCACTGCCTGTACCTCTGGCTCCGGATGAGTCTGAGAAAGTGGTGAATCTACTGAAGTTCCTGAAGCCTCCTTGACCTCTCGCTCCTGGAGGGAATCTGCCCTGGGAAAATAAGCAATGAATTCCTATCCGTAATGTGGTCTTGAGTTGGCAGATGTTTTGCACATGTTTATGCAGGATCCCGGGATTCAACTTTCTGGCAAGAAGTGGGTAAGGCTTTATCAAAGATGCTCAGTAAAGAAGTAATGTAAGCCAGGAACTGATAATTTTTGGCATCTTGGTCGATAAAGAGGTAAGCATCAAATTCCCTAAGAAGCAAATATTACTTTTATTTGTGCTGATCCTACTGGAAAGATGGGAGATCTGCATGAAATGGTTAGCTTCTACCTCCCCAGACCTTACCAACTGGGCCCTTTCTGCTATGCAAGTTGGTAAGTTAGGCGGTGATTGCTTAACACCAAAGAAGGAGAAAATGTGGGTTCCATTAGAGAACTGGAGAACTGGTGGAAAGAGCGATTAATGAAAAGGGCTGTATAACCACTCTGAAGAACTCCAATAATTTAAGACCTATGATACAATCTTGGGATTTACCAAGGCCTGTAATTAAGGAACATGATGCTGGAAAGGTCATACTCAGGTTAGGCGTATAGGCGTATAGGTAGGAGGTATGCAGTCATATCAATCCATCTTTCACTGGCACTGCAGCAGCAAAAGGATTAGCTGTAGTAACTAGAACAAAACACCTTTAGGAGTCAGAAAAAGTAAAGTGGAAAAAACTGGCAGATGGCTTCTATTACTGCTTAGTAATGGTTCAATATGGATGTCAGTGGAAAATGATTACCCTCCTACCAACGATGATCGGGTCCTACAGAGGAGCTAATCTTAGAATTAGTGATTTCTATTCTCAAGTAGTGTTAGGAGGGTACTTCAGTTTGACTTTATAGGAACGTTGTCCAAAAGCTGCCACAAGCATTTTAATGATGCTGGATAAGTACCATGTTTTAGATATTTGGAGAAAAATGCACCCTTATGAAGTGGGTTCTATGTACTTTAGTGGAAAACATGAAAGACAAGCTGAGGTTGCATATTCTTGATCTTCTTGTCTCTGAAGTAAAGAAGCCAGACATCATCCCAGTATTCTCAGATCTGCCCCAGTGTATGCTGTTTGACATTTACTACCCTTAAAAAGCAGACTGACAAGTAAAATATTTTGGAGAGCAGATATATCACCGCTGGTAGAGTCAGACACACAAAACAACTGCTCTTTAAATAAACAACGGTTCTGGCAGTTAGGCGCTCATTTGTGAGCCTACCTATGCTTATTTACGGGATTCATGACTTCTGAACAAACCACAAGGAATAAAAGGGAACATAAAGAACTAAAAAGGAACGATCAAGAATTAAGGTTTATCTGAAAATTAATGACCAACAATTCATCATACTGGGAAATCGACAGACCTTGAAAGTGGAGATTATATTGCTTTGATGTATGAGAGAGTGAAACAGTGTATCCCAGAACCTTTGAGGAAGAATCAAAATAGGAAAATGTCTTCCTTGGAAAGCTAGGACCAAATCTGTTGCAAAGTTAATAAAGAAAATTGGACTTCTTGATCGAGAGAGAGTCCCCTCCATATAGGAGAAACTTTAAAATTAGTGCTAACAGGATTTGCTACTCAAGGACACGATTCTACTCCTTAGAGATCTAGCTTACTTTGTGAAAGCAACACTCTTAGATTTTTAAATTAAATTGATCCAGCATTGCACTGTGAACAGATAATTAGGTCCCTCCTTTCTGCAGATTCACTGGGGATTTCTTCAGAAATATTTACAAATTATCAAGATGCATTGACTTCACAATTAAATATGTTTTTCACTAGTATTATCGCTAGTGGTGTGTCTCCTTCTTCATTTGGAAGAGGGACGTAAATAATCTTTCTTGAACCAGGCGGGAGTCCTGAAATATATGGATCAAACTGCCCAGTAATACTGTTGAATTCAGAATATAGGATCCTAATGAAAATGTTTGCAATTCGACCGGCTAGTATGAACCTCAAGATATTCTCACTGGGCCAGACAGGATTTGTTCCGAGACGGCTATTAGCCGCAAATGTTCATCCATTGGAAGCCTTGGGCTTCATTGAAGTAAGAAATGTGCCTTTTGTTGCCTGGTTCTTTTACACATAAAGGCCTCTGATATAATGAAATGGGCATTTATGTAAATTGTAATGCTCAGAATAGGATTTCCAGGCCAATTTTTCTGTTTATTAGGAATCATGATAGGTGGTGCTTAGGTTGACCTAATAATAGATGAGCAAAATACAAAATTAGTGAGGCACCTAACAGTAATGTCCCATTTCGCTGCTTTTATTAGCACTATTATTATTTAGCCCCTTTCTAATTTAATCTTGAGTGAGAAACAGTTTATGGTCCGCCCCAGCATTCCAAAAGCCAAGAGGTTAGCATTATGTGCTGATGACATGGCATTATTTTTTGGTTCTGAGCAACAAAATATATCTAAAATATTTGAAGTAATTGATAAATTATCCAAAAGTTCTGGATGTGGAAAAATGTATCTAAAAAAGTAGGGATTGTGGCTCAAGTCTGAGCATCAAATTTAAGAATATGGTGACCGAGGGTTCTAGTGGACATTTTGGTATGAAGGTTAGTGGCCAAGGGTCACCTATGTATTAGTATTACATCAACATTGCTCCCTTATAAACAAAGATAGGAAAATATTTCCTTACCAGGCTGCATTTGTCAGTATTTATGGTTGTTCATATCAGTTTTATTAAAATGATCACCATGTCTCTGTATATTTTCATATTTCAGTGTCTGTCTTTCATTATGTAACACTCTACGTTTTGTCAAATTAAGTCAATTGTTCTATCCTTCGGGACGTGCAAAGTAAAGTGGGTCACCTAAATCAAGTATGTGTACCTCTGCAAATGGAAAGCCGGGTCCTTGCTGAATAAATAAGTGTTTTAATTATCTACCAAGCCTTTATTTGCCTGTCGTGTTCTTATACCCCATTCAAGAATCCTACCCTATCAATCAATACTGTTAAAAACTACCCAGAGCTATGATTTGGCAGGACACACCACACAAGTTCAAGATACACAATTTTTCAATATGTTTACATTTAAAATTATATCGGTGCATTGTTAGCCATATTTACAGTGGGTGAAGATATTTATTTTCACTGGTGTATCTAGATTGGCTGTTTCTGCGAATCAATAAAGGTATTTTGCCAGAGGAGTTAACTAAGGGACTGACAGCCTGGAGCAAGCCTGGCTTGTAGGTGCTAGATCCTCTGTTAGATCCAGAGAGGTTTTTCCCTTTTACTGTATTGCAAGAGCTGTTTGGAATTGATCAATGGGCAACTTTCTTAAATCTCTCCAACTATGTCATTTTTTGTGAGGTGTAAAAATGATGAATTTGGCATATTCATCGCAGTATTTCACCACTCTCCTTCTAAAGGATGTGTCAGCCGGTTGTACAATTTATTATTGGATACTGTATGTAGAAAATGACCATCTTTTGTGTGGTGTACCCTCATATTTCTGCTTTAACTGTTTTTTGCTGGCTGTAGAACTCTGTGCAATGTACCTATGCTAACCAGCGGTAAACTACCTGTACTTCTCCTTTCAACATGATGAAATTGGTATACTCTTAATTGGCGTATTATCTTACTTTTATGTCTCTATGAACTGGTATAAAGTGTACCCAAGACCTGTAAGAAGTTCGATGTCATTAGTGGACGGCGACACATATTATGCTATCCTCTGCAGTGACAATGTAAATCATAGCTTCAGGCCTACTAATATAGCCTTATTAAAGCAGCTCTTAAACTGCAGTTCAACCTGTCAAAATTAACCCCTTTGACAGGTCTACATATTCTTTTTAAATATTAATGGGCCAGCCCAACGTCGGCCTTACTGTACATAAGCCAGGGTCCATGGTATATAAATTTAAGACACATGAAAATGTAATGTTAAACATTTTCTTAAAGTGAAAAAGGCTTCCTGTTCAATAGATAAAAACTGGGATGCAATTATGAATTCAATAATACACAAAATTGGAGGATTATTGCAGCACAGGCTTGCCTTGCCGGTTGAGTCATACGCATGCACAGGGTTGTCAACTTATTACTATTGTGCCCATTTCTTTTGCAACTCACTTAAATAGTTGCAGCAGACTGTGAGGACAGAGAGTTTGGAGACTCAACAATATATTATCACTGCAGTATCCACAGTATACCCGCAATGTGTGGGTCGATACTCCTGCAGTGCGGAATTGGTATATTTAAACTTCAAGTTGTTGACATTATACACTGCAACGCATTATTCTGCATTTTTGTGACCACCGGGCACATTGTACAACCCTCTTTGGGCTGGCGAACACGCTTCGGACGTGCCGTGGAAACAGACTCACTTTGGAATTGGCTGAACTCATTCCCAACGTTTCCTTGAAAATGTCTGAGTACAGACGAAACACGTGTCGGCTGAATCGTGTGCTGGGAACTCTTAAGAATTAAGTAAAGAATTTTCTACTAAGGGCGCGTGTGGACCATCTGAATGCTCTTCATATTATTTATCTCATTGTATTATCCTCAGATGTCTATTACAATTGTGACAAAATCTGTAACTAGCAAATTGTCCAAAACAAATTGGGATTGATTTACATGGTAATGGGTGTGCTGCAATAAGCCTCCAATTTTGTGTATTTACATGCATGTTATTTTATAACGTGCTGACAGCACCTTTAGGTAGTAGGTGTCTGAGGTTACACAAGCACCCCGCTGTACTACCAGCTACCAATAATAAGTATTCACGCTGATTACTGCTATTCTTAGATATTTGTTTGATGTTCGGTATTTCCCCTTAGGGAACACTACTACCCATGTATTGTACATAAATTCAATAATGTTATCTCCAACATTGGGAATAGGTGGAAATCTCGTTTTTGGCCTCTTTGTAATGTTTATTAAAATTTCAAATGTACTTTTATAAAGGTACCATTTCCCTTTCTAAAGTCTTTGTAGACTTATTTGCATTATTCTTGTTCAGCAGCCCCCTGAGCCCTTTACCCTGAACGTGGAGGGAAAACTGAAACCACAGTAGGTAACAAAGGCTTTGATGTGGGGAGGTGTTTCTTTTCCTCTAGCAGCATGACCAATTAGGCAATGCCCAGGAACTTAATTACCTTCAAAGGGTGCATAGACATAGGTCCGATGCATAGCCTTCATTGTCCCCCCAGTCAGCCAGGCTCCAATATCAGTGGGGAACTGGCTTCCACTAGAACTTGTTTGAAGTAACATAGAGGAGGGGTTACTCATTTCACTGGCCACACCTATGGGGTGGACACATATGCTCTGCACAAGGGAAGAAGGCTTTTGCCATCTTAGGTTTAGGCAGAAAGGGGTATTGTGGGATTGTTTGATCTCATTCTCCCAGGAAATGCTGCCAAAGTTGGTATTGGTTACCTCTGGGAACTTTTACCCTATAGGTTAGCGTACGACTACGCGTCACTCACAGACTGGTGCCAGGCATAATTCTGTCATCCTCAGTACTATCCTTGGAGCACTAGTAGATCTACTGAAGACCAGAAAAGGACTAAAACTGCTATTTGAGCAGAGCCCTTAAGGGCTAGGCCTCCTCTTTCTCTTGTACCCGGACAAAGAAGTGGACCCCAAGGGTCATAACAAGCTACAAGAGACCTTTCCTACAAATGCCCAGTTCCAAGTAGGCCTGCCCTGGACCCTGCTGGTGCCTCTTGCTGGGGTGAGTTTTGACCCCCAAGTGCTATCCCTGATGTTCTGGAACCCTGGGCTGTGTCAACGTGTACTTCTCCTGAGACACCTAGGACTTTTTGGCTCCAATTATGCCAAGCTGATCTGACTAAGGTGTGTTGCAGCTTGGCTGAAGATTCATGTTTCCCACACTCAGAGCTTTTCTGCAGCAGCAGGTCAGGTTCAGCTGGACCTCTCGGAGAAGGTGCCCGCCCTTGTATGTTGCCGTTCACATATTAAAAGATGACGCCTAAATAGAATGACGACACACATGTTATCAAGGTGCCACCACAGTAGCACTACCTTTATGAAGAAAGTGAATATTGAAGGAATTTAAGTGTGACTCTTGTGTATATTGTTCCTTGGCACATGGCACCACATATTATTAAATTAATTTTGGACCTGATGGTGGGGTTTACAGTCATAACTCGCTTTTGTATGTATATTTTCATAGAGTGAGTTTTTTTGCTTTCTCTCAGTACTTTGCACACATCTGTAAGTGAAGTATTTGATGGTTTGAGAATTTTGATCTTTCAATAATTGGGTCTTACTTGGTAACTTGCACCTTGATATTGCCATCAGCATTGTATTGAATATAATGGTGCGCTTCATCTTTCATTATTTTTCTGCCTTATGATTATATTGACAGCATCATTAATATGGCGTGAATATTAAGAGTTGCAGAAATTAGAGGTAGAGCTTTTACTGGTTTTTTACCGGTTTTGTGCTTTTTTTTCTTTGGAGTCAGGCATTACAAATGATGGGTTTGGGCCTGTGTGTATTACTTGAGCAACCCACTCAGAACACGTCATCTTGTTAATCGTTTGCACAAAATATCAGTATCTAATCTTGTGACTTCTCTTAAAGAATAAACACATCTAGCTTAACACTGTGGTACTAGTGATATATTTGACCTCCAGTAAATCTGATCTAGTCTTTAACATATTAGTCAATTACAAGGGGGGGGAACTTCTATGTACTTATGTATGAACTTGCATGTGGTGTACTTAATGATTTTGTGAATTTTGAACAAATAGTTTGAGCTCTGATTTATGTTTGGTATTCTGGTGATGGTATTGTTACATTTGATAAATGTCAGATTACTTATATATTGTACATATCATACATTTTTTCTAGCCCGGAGGTAGTCAAGGCGAGAGAGCCTGATGAAACACGTTTGCTAGAGGTTCTGACTAATTAAAGAAAACTAAGGAGCAGACGTGGATACTTCAGACCAGGATTGACTTATTTTCCTTGATGTGCTCACAGATAAGCCTGTTTTAATCCCTCCCACAGGAACAAGAGATAAGGAGGAAATGGAGGGAGATGTTTACAATGGTACCAAGGGGACTCCAGTGCCAAAGGAGTGTGTTCCAAAGAGTATCCTCACCTGCATTATCTAGGGAAGGGAGCAATGTGTACTCCTTTGGGGTGTCCACATTACAACTGGAAGACAGAGAGGCAGAGAGGGATCTGAAGTTGTCTGGCTACCCTAGTCTTGGAAGAGAGGAAGCTGGCTGTAGACTAAAATAAATTAGCCCTAGCGGAGGAAAAAGTCCTGCGAGTTCATGAGGGGAACCAAGACTTTAGGTCCAAAAGTGCATCTGAGTCCAGTGATCATGGTGGGCATGACCATGAAGTGCCTAAGAGAAGTAAAATAGTTGATATCATGAAAGACCTGGTGCCTAGCTATGTTATCGGTAACAACATAGATAAGTGGTTTGCACAATTTGAGGTAGATCCATGTATTCATAGAGTCCCTGAGGAGGACTGTGAGGCTAGTCTCTGGAAGCACATGCCTATTGCAGGGAGTGATGCCTTATTGGCTGATGAAGAAGCTGACCAGATGAAGTATACCCCCATGAAGGCAGCCCTTATCACCAAGTCAAGTCTGTTTTGACCCCTGAAAAATATCACCTGAGGTTCAGGGATAGCCAGTAGCCATCACACCAGTCATGGGTGGATGTTGTGGATTCATCTAGTAAGGGACTGGATTGTTGGGTGAAGGGCAGCAGAGTAAATTAGTGTGATGGGCTGTGTAATTTGATTATAAAAGAACATGGTCCAAGTAACTGTTTTACAGAGTTGTGCCAGCATCTGATTGATATCAGGCTCAGTGTGTTCTCGCTTTCAATAACTTTGAATTTGCGGTAATGAAACTCGGCTGACAACTCGCTCATCACGCATCTTGAGTGCCTGGCCTTAGACACTGGTTCATCTCGCATGGTCTGATTGCCACTTTGGTCCCTTGCACCACTTACGGGACATGCCAAATGTGGCAACTGTATGGTAAGCGAATTCACAATAGAGTGCAAAGAATTTTTAATTAAAAATATCAAGAATGAGTTAAAAATGTTTACCAATTGCAATACATGTAATGTATACGCTATTTTTTGTCCATGCAACAAGATATATGTAGGGCAAACGACCCAGAAGATTTGTTTACAAATTTCTCAGCATCGGAGTAGAATTAGATGCAAGACACCAAATGCACCCTTGGTGGAACATTTCACACAAAATGGACACTCTGAAAATGATATTCATTGGACAGTGATCACTGTGGTTAGACTACCCCCAAGAGGAGGTGACATTTCGAAAAAACTGGACAAAGAAGAGTTGAAATGGATTTTGAAAACGGACAGTTTGAATACTGGTCTCAACCGTCTAGAAGACTGGACCTCACTAACAGAGCCACAGTTGATATTGTCGTCAACTGGGCTTTCATGCTGCATGACTGAATTGTTTATTGTATAATGTCACCAATTCCCCTCACTCACTTACTCTGCCCAACACCTTCCAAGATGGCACTTGCCTTTGCATTACAAGTAGTCCCTTCTCTGTTTCCACTATCATGATTGGCAGCTCACCCTGTAGTTCCACGTTCCCAGATCATATGACCGTGCAGGCCAATCGGTGATTAGCTCCGCCCTTGTATTAGGAACTTCCGAGTCCTTGCCCTGAACGCACTGACACTCTGCAAGAATCCGCAATCGAGCGGCTGCTTCCCTTCTGAATTACCGGTAAGAAACCGTCTTGCGCGCTCCTTCATGCCTGCTAACCCATACACCAACAACCAAAGATAATGCCAATACTGCTAGTTATTTGAAATTATTTATATCAAAAGATGCGTGGACATACCATCAGACCATCTTTAAGCTCATTATTAGCTTTTATTTGAATATCCCAAATATTTAAGATTTATCATTTACAAAAACAATTTCATACATGTGATAAACACTTCATATAAACACTACACGCAAAAAGAGATAGATAAATGAATTACACTAACATTCAACAATTCTCATCACTCTCGCCACACCACTTGTTCAACATCCACATCAACCACACTCTCAAAAGAAAAACATTAAGCATTCATACTTGTGAATCTTATACCAAACAATATTGCTGTAAAACACAATTTCTTTTGTATCCTATACAATATTTACAAATTTCTGAATTTGATTGTATAATCTCATTTACTAAGATACAACAAATAACACATTTTCAAACAATTATTCAAAGCAAATGTTTGGTAGTTCCACGGTCTACGCATTTCAAACCCACTTTATTCTTAGGGTTCTCATCAGGACCAACCTCACTGCAAAAAATAACAGAAAACCAGTCAAAATTGAACCTTAATGCCTATTTCTTTATCACTGCGCCACCAGTATTGCCTCTGCAAAAGCTTACCTCAATTCCATATGCCCCACAAGTTCTACTTCCTTCACTGGTATAATGAAGAGTGATCAATCTGATCCAAAAAACCAGAAGGGAAAAGAAGAAACAAATAATAATAAATAAATGATAACTGTGCTGTGCGTGATGCTGCGGACTGAAAAGACTGAAGCTCAGGGTGCTCGACTGGAATGGTGGAACTTACTTGAAGTTGCTTTGGCGGTAGTATGCTAACCCATACAGGCAGTCTCTAAATTATGTCCTAACCGCCCCCCCCCCCTTTTTTTAGGCGTTCATGCCGCCCGAATACGCCACTGCGCTTCTCGGTTTGGGATCCAGAACTTGGACCCATTACCGGCTAGCCCAATTACCTCCACTACCTATGACAAGTAACCCCTCGAGCACACTAACTCGGTGCCTTATCCCTATCTAGGATCAGCGAGAACCACTGTGCCATGGACAAGGATGGCATAGGTCTCACATGCCCCTCTACGTCCATAAAATTGCTGCCCTGCTATACCAGCAACCGGGTCATGCATAATTAAGTGTTGCTTCCCTGGTAAGATCTACCATGCATGTGCAACCGCTCTCCGTACAATCCCTCCCCTTGCTTGCCAATTCCCTACCCAATCACCGCGCCGTCATGATGTATGCACTCACTATGGGTTTTTAACTGATTGTATGCCTCATTTGATATTTGATATTTATGGGTATTTATAGAGCGCAGACATTCGCTCCAAAAGGAGCATCTTGGCGCCACGATAGCATGCGACGAGTACGTGAAAGATGGAACAAGATGAAGGAGCTGAAACTAGATGGCTGCCAATACAGAGGTGTCTGATTGTTGGTACACCCATGTCTTTAGAAGTTTTCTGAAGGTGCTCTCCTTGTCCGTCAATCTAAGATTGACCGGTAGAGTGTTCCATGCCCTGGCTGCCAGGAAGGTAAAAGTTTTCCCACCCCTGGTTCTGTACTTAAATCTTGGAATGGTGATAAGATTTTTGCCAGAGGATCTCGGACATCACGAGGGGTGGTAGCGTGTAAAGCGCTTTGCAAGGTAAAGGGGCCCTGAGTTTTTCATGGCTCTGAAGACGGTAAGAAGGAGTTTAAAAAGGATCCTTTTGTGTAAAGGTAACCAGTGGAGAGTGTCAAGCGCCATGGAGGCTGATGACCTTCTAGGAAGTCCCAGCACCAATCTAGCAGCTGCGTGTTGTATGCTCTGCAGCTTTTTGAGGGTGGACTTTTTCACTCCCGCCATTAAACCATTACAGTAATCAAGTCGGGAGAGTATTATAGCTACTGCGACTGATTTTCGGGCTGCAATGGGTAGGAGATCAAAGAATTTCTTTAGGGACTTAATAAGTCCAAAACAGCGTCCAGCCGTGATCCTGACGTGTTCATCGAAAGAGAGGGATGAGTCGAATTGCACGCCCAGGTTCCGTGCTGAAGGTACGGCGCTGGGTGGGGCCTCAGATCCTATGGGCCACAGGTCCTTCGGGCAGAAGGATAAATCTTTACTCAGCGGTATGATTTCAGTTTTGGCGCTATTGCATCTTAAATGATTTTTGTTTAACCACTGGAAAACATCAGAAAGACAATTTTGGAAACGCAACTCTGCGTTCGTACACTTTTTGTCGATCGTGACGACAAGTTGTGTGTCGTCAGCGTATGACGTGACAAGGATCCCATGAGATTCTATCACAGCGAGGAGGGGGGCCATATAGATGTTAAAAAAGAGAGGACTTAATATGGACCCCTGGGGAACTCCTGATGTTATAGGTTTCTCGCTGGATAGATAGGGACCCAGGGACACAGTTTGGGACCTATTAGATAGGAAAGATGTAACCCATGCCAGAACTGTGTCTGTCACGCCAATCTCTCGCAGTCTGTTGATAAGGATGACGTGCGAGGTGGTGTCGAACGCTGCTGTTAGGTCAAGCAGGATGAGGACAGCCTGCCTGCCCTCATCCTGCAGGAACTTGATGGAATCAGCTAGTTCTATAAGGGCTGTTTTGGTAGAATGACCGGAACGAAAACCCGACTGCTGCGGATGCAGGATGTTACCAATCTCTACAAAGGTTTTTAGCTCTTCATATACTAGCTGTTCCGTGATCTTACCAAGGACAGGAAGTAATGAAATGGGGCGCAGGTTGGTCAGATCAGTGGGGGATTTGTTCGGCTTCTTCATCAGAGGCTTCACTATAGCCTTCTTCCAGTCATTAGGCACTATCCCGGACTCAAGAGATTCATTGATGATGATGTTGATATAAGGGTTAACTGTATCAATCAAATGGTGCAGGATGCTGGGAGGGCAGGAGTCAGTGGGAGCTCCTGATTTGCATGCCAGAATTGCCTTGCGTGTTTGTTGAATGGAGACAGGTTTGAAGTTAGAAAGCGGGGGATAATTGTCTGTTAGCTCGTGAGATGTGGTCAGAGGAGAAGGGAAGTCTTTCTGAATATTAAGAATTTTCTCTACGAAAAAGTCTGCGATTTGATTGCACAGGCTTGCAGAAGGGGGGATTTCGAGCGCGAGAATTTTGGGATGGGTGAAGGACTTAACTATCGTAAAGATAGTTTTTTGTTTTTGATGGGCCTCATTTATGGCTTTACTAAAGTATTCCTTTTTTGCCATTTTTATGTTGGAGAGATATAGTTTCCTTTGTTGAACATAAAGTGCCCTTGTGGCCTCATCGTACGTTTTTCTCCATTTTCTTTCTAGTCTTCTACATAGAAGATGGCTATCGGAGAGGGCCTGGGTGAACCAGGGTGCGTTAGGTTTTCTTTTATGCTGTTTCACTTGTTGGTTTTTAGGTACGGAGTTCGCCGAGACAATTTGATCCATCCAAGTATGGAAATTATAAGAGTCAGCTATTACGTCTCCAGTTGGTTTCGGGGATTTAGGTAGAGGTTGAGAGTCCAGCTTAATGTGTTCCATCACTTTCCTCCAGTTGACTGTGAAGGAGGAGGGGGGGTGTTTCTTGCTGGGCAGAGTGGGAGCTTGTATCATGATGTCAAAAGGGATAAAGGAATGATCAGTCCAAATTTGTGGTATCGGAAGGGACGTGGTCAGAGACGTAAGGTTAGAACAGATACCGTCAAGGGTATGACCTGCGAGATGAGTGACCTCAAGGTTTTCATTTATAACTGGTTTTGGTTTTAACTTGCACAACTCTCTGCGCCTAAAAGATTGTTTGTCGGTTGTACCTAACGCTACCGGAAATGATTAGAAATGTATACTGAATGTAAACTGTTCTCACTTCCAATAACTTTGAATTTGCGGTTATGAAACTCGACTGACAACTCTCTCATCACGCATCTTGAGTGCCTTAGACACGGTTCATCTCGCTTTGTCTGATTGCCACCAGTATGGCCCCTTGAACTACAACGATGTGTGCCCTTACCTCTTGTTAGATGTTAGATGTTAGGTTGGTCTTCTATAGCGCTCGGCTACTCCAAAGGAGTGTCCCGGCGCTTTAATTAGTGACCGCAAAAGACAGACATCTACAACATAAAAAAGAACTACTGCAGAGAGTAGAGAGATCCAGCAATGGAAAGGAAAGGACACTATCGGGCAAAGAGCCATGTTTTAAGGCCCTTCCTGAAGGCCAGTAGATTGGATGTACTGCGCAGTGACAGCGGAAGAGAGTTCCAAAGCTGCGGTGCTCGCAGCCTGAAAGAGCAGCCTCCAATGCGAGCCTTTTTTACACGGGGAACCACAGCTAAGGACAGAGACTCAGATCTCAGAGAACGAGCCGGGTGGTAAAAGGCAAGTCTCCTTTGGAGATACTGAGCTCCCGTGGCATGTAGGGCCTTATAGGCCAGTGTCAAGGCCTTAAACTCTATCCGCTTCCGGATGGGCAGCCAATGGAGCGACTGCAATAGGCTGGATACTCTGGCACGTCTGTGGAGGCCAAAGATAGCCCACGCGGCCGCGTTCTGCACCACCTGCAAGCGTTGCAGGAGATACTCCGGTAGGCCAAGATATAGGATGTTGGAATAATCCAATCTTGAGCCGATTAATGCCTGGACCGTAGTCCTCCTGTGCTCTTCCGAGAGCAGGGGGAAGAACTTCCGGAGCATCTTGAGGAGTCCAAAGCAGGTTCCCGAGAGAGCCAGAACCTGGGATTTTAATGTCAACCCGTTGTTAATCTTAATTCCCAGATTCTTAGCTATCTGGGAAGAGTGTGCTGGAGGGAACATGTTGGCAGGCCACCATTCATGCCACTCTGGGTCAGATAAGCAACCGAAGAAGAGTATCTCAGATTTATCTGAGTTGCACTTGAGGCTGTTTAGCTGGAACCATTTAAAAACAGCCCCAAGGCACTCACGGATACTCTCTCCGTCGAAATCTTCTCCTTTCTGACATGAAAAGAGGAGCTGGGTGTCGTCGGCGTAAGATACGATCTGGGCCCCGAAAGACTCCACCAATGTCGCCAGAGGGGTCATAAAGATGTTAAAGAGAGTCGGGCTCAGCACGGAGCCCTGAGGGACTCCGACTCCCAGTGGCGGCATCTCGGCGGAGCTCGGAGAGGCCCAGACCGTTTGTCGGCGGTCAGCTAGGAAAGATCTAAACCAGCTGAGCACCGTCCCCCTCAGACCGATCTCATAAAGTCTGGCGAGGAGACCCTCGTGGGGGACGGTGTCGAACGCCGCCGACAGATCAAGCATGACAAGCATGACTTTGCCTCCCGAATCCAGCGACTCTTTAATGGTCGACTCAAAGAAAGATTCTAGATCGGGTTTGCCAAAGGATTTAAAATAGCCGCCATTTTTGCCAGGAATTTAGCAGGGCAAGGATCCAGAGGTGAACCAGATTTAAGATTAGCCAAGAATGCCAAAGACGCGGATATCGAAAATGGCGGAAACACCGTCAGGACTGGGCCTGCAGGGATCGATGGAACTGGCCCATCCATGGAGCTAAGAGGATCATCAATCTGCCTCGTGGGGAAAGAATCCTGAATCAGCTTTATCTTATTGGTGAAGAAATTGGCAAGGGCAGACACCCATGACTTAGAGGGGGCAATCTGAGTCGAATTAGACCGAGGAGTCGTAAATTCTCTGACGATCGAGAAGATCTCCTTACAAGAGTTGGCTGCTGTCTCAATTCTCCTGGCGAAATAGCCTTTTTTTTCCTGGAGGATTTCCCAGTGGTAGGCTTTGACCGTTGTTCTGTAGACAAGCCTAGCATCGGCATTATACTGAGATCGCCAGGCCCTCTTGGCCACTTTGCATTGCCTACGAGAGTGCGACAGTGCTTCGGTGAACCAAGGGGCAGAGGCCCGTTTGGGTGATAATCAGGGGGGAATCACAGGGGCTAGGTCCTTCAGCCTATCCATCAGCCACAGCTGCAAGGAGTCTAAGTCTTTGTCCAGATTGCCCGTAACAGGGAAAGGATGATCCAGAGAGGCCTGAGCCAGCATCTCTGGAGTCACCCGATGGTACGCCCTGAATACTGGTCCCTGGTGTCTCAGAGCAGTGCTCGATAGTTTCTTAATGCACTGAACATAGAATTTGGCCAGATGATGGTCTGACCACAACACCAGCAGCAATGCCGACATTTCAATAGGGGACGTGGAGAAGATCTGATCTAGAGTGTGGCCCTTGTCATGGGTCGGTCCAGAAAGATAGGGGATCAGGCCTAAGGGTGACATGATATCCATCATTTTAATTGTATCCGGGTCAGAGCTCTCATCCATATGGAAATTAAAATCTCCGGCCAGCACACAGTGCTCTGCTCTAAGGATCAGCGTCGAAATTATCGACTGGAGCTCCTCAAAGAAGGACCCTACAGGGCCAGGGGGCCTGTAAACTAGGAGCCCTTTAAAAGATTGTTGAGGTGTCAGTGATATGGAGAAGGCAAGGGATTCGGAGCCCGTGATGACATCCATAGGAATGATGGAACATGCAAAGGATTTATTCACCACAAGTGCTACACCCACACCCCTTCCTTTCAATCTATCTTGCCTAAAAATGTTGTATCCTGAGGGTATTGCTGCAGCAATATCGGGATTGGACGACTCGCCTAACCAGGTCTCTGTCAGCATCAAACATGCTGGTTTTTCAGTAACAAGGAGATCAAAAATTTCCTGGGCATGTCTGCGAACAGATCTGGTGTTTAAAAGTAGGCAGAGGTGCTTAGCACCACCCACCTCCGTGGTTGATATGGAGGGGGGGGGCACTGGCCAGAGTCCAGCCGCAGCCCGGACATTTCCTCTTGCCCCTATACCGAACAGGAAAAACCCTATGACAGGCACAGGAGGCCTTTTGAAATGAGCGGAGCTCCTGGGGCGTATAACAAATCATGGCAGCGCCAGAGAAGAAAGAACGCTAAACAGATGGTCGAGCCCTGCCTGTCGTTCCGGGCATATCCGGGACGCTGACGGGCGCAGACGGGCAGGACTCTGGCACGACTCCGGCGCAGATCCGGCGCGTCCGCTGTACGCGTCCGCTGCGCGGAGTCATGAACGTTCTTTTTGTAGCGCTGCTAGAGCACGTGAACGGCGTGGCCCACACCCAATATGGCCGCCAAAGCCAGATCCCAGCCCTCGGCGTCGATGCTCGGCCGGGGATAGGGGAGGGGGGAAGTAACAACGAAGCGCTGAGGAGCGCTATGGAAGTCTCATGTCCCAAATCTCTAGCGCCTATTGATCAAGCGCAGAGGAACATAAACATTAAAATGTCTCTGGCGCTTCTTAGTCAAGCGCAAGAGGTAACAAGTTAAAAATATCAAGCACAACTTTTAAAATAAGAAAGAAGAGAGCGAGACCTCCCGGCTTCCGCCTCAGGAGGGAAAAGGTCACAATAGATGTTAATCCCTAGGCGAAGTCTCAAATACCTTTTTATAGCGCTGCTAGAGCGCGTGAACGGCGTGGCCCACGCCCAATATGGCCGCCAAAGCCAGATCCCAGCCCTCGGCGTCGATGCTCGGCCGAGGGCGGTCCGGGGGTAGGGGAGCAGGGAAGTAACAACGAAGCGCTGAGGAGCGCTATGGAAGTCTCAGGTCCCAAATCTCTAGCGCCTATTGATCAAGTGCAGAGGAACATAAACATTAAAATGTCTCTTCTTGAATGCGCCCGCGCTTTTGTCACCATTCCGATATAATCTTCACGTCAAACCGCCTTTATTTGTCGTCACTCACTTCTTCGAAGATTTCTAGAGAGAGAGTACCCCACTATCACCAGGGAACAGGGTACAGTGACAGTCAGTCAAAGGGAAATCCCTGGGTGCACACTTTAGTATGGGCTTATTCCAATACCATACCTAACTAACCAGCCATTCAACCGTCATATACAGGGAACTATATAAAAAAAGAATTTAAATTTCCACACTAAAATTTGAACGTTCACAGTCTTTTTAACCCCTTCCACGCTGATGACGAGCTGGGCTCGTTATGGCGTAGCCTCCTCGCACGCTGATGACGAGCCCAGCTCGTCACGTAAAGTGCGTTTTTAAAAATCTCAGCGTGCAAGCGGAATTCCGCTAGCGCGCATGAGGTTAATTAAAGCATAAAAGAGTTTACAACCAAATAAGTAAATTAAAATTTCAAAGAGCGGTCTTTGAAAAGGTTTTCTTAAAAAACATAAGTAATCATAACAATTTACTGCAACTCATTACATACATATTCAAAAACAAGTCAAATATTAAATATCACATTCATGTACTGTAAAAAAGATTGTAGACACAAATTACATCAAATCACAATAAAAAACACTGAACCCCCTATAGTGTGGCTAACTAGTATCTTTACCACTCCTGATTGTTGGATCCAACGGTCATTAATCGATCAAAGAGTGACATACAACAGTACCACTTATACGTGCGTATCAGTTGTTCACTAGACCTTGTTTGGATTCTACATGAAAAATGCGTCGACGCGTTTCGGTGCGAGGAGCATTAGATACTGTGACACCTTCTTCAGGACTGCCGTTGCTTTGGGGTCACCGGCTTCCAATCATATAGCTTGCCACCCTCTCTGTAGATAGATGGGGAAAAGCAAGGTGTAATCGATTTTAAAATTGTTCCTGGTGCAATCACATAATCATATGGTGTTATTAGACAGTTATAGTCTTTTCATAAGTATTGTAGTTGTCTATCATTCTACTTTGGGGTTACATACTTGTCTCGCTTTCTTTTTCCTATATGGTACTGAGAAACATTCACTTATTTAGTATAGGAGACCTAGCTCAACGCCAAAATGTTGTTACTCCAAATGGCACATACATGCAAGTCTCACCAGAGGTAACATAATTTCATACAGATTCCAGTTAATACTCTTCACATCCCTCCGTTTCCCTTTTAGTGTGGAAATAAAGGGTCAGGTTTGGGGGCCACGGAGTGTACCTAATCTGACCTAAGCACGCCTTATCTGCATGCACCAATATTCATTATAGTTGCACAAACTCTTACCATCTGGGTATGAGGCAGGGCACGGCTTCAAATGTAGATTTTTGTCGCCAGACCTGGTATCTAGGGTCGGTTGTACCTTTACCTACGGTTTAAATTATAATTTCACTCTCATTGTTTCTTCATTGTAACAACTTTCATACAACATACAATGGATTATTTTTACCTTTTTAATATAAAGGAAGTATTTACTGCAATTCATTACATACATATTCAAAAACAAGTCAAATATTAAATATCACATTCATGTACTGAAAAAAAGATTGTAGACACAAATTAGAGGGAGTGAGCACAAGCACCTTGGCACTGCTTAGCATTGGTAAAGTGTGCATGGTCCTACTGCCAACAAAACAAATTCAACAAAACAGGAGGAGTGAAGGCAAAACTTTTTGGGTGACCCTCAGTGAGGGCCAAGTCCAACAGTAAACAAAAGGAGTTCTCTAAAGGACCCCAAAAGAATTTCCAGGAATTCGGACCATCGCAGGGGGGATGGGATTTAGAGGGAAGAGAACCATGGGGCCTTGCCAGCCCCGGTGCCATGTCCGACTAGTGTCAGAGCAAAAGAAGGAAGATTCCATCTGTCCCAAGAAGAAGCACCCCACTGGTGGGCCCACTCCCGGTTTTGCCAGTGCGGGTGAGGAGATTGGCCAAGTTAGTTTTGGGAACAATGTAGAAGCGACCCTAGTGTTCCTGGGTGCTATAGAACCAAAAGCCTGCATGTCTGATAAGACTAAAAAATACGGCTGTGGCTTACCATTAATGGGCTGATGATGAAGGCTCTGAGACACACAAGTGCCACTACAGCAACTGTCAGGGTTCATCTGGTGTCTTCAAAACAAGTTATCCCATCAGAGGGGATGATCTATATAGTGTCCCCCCCCCCCCCCCCCGTTGATGTACATGTCCTGAGCATCTATAAATACTCCTCGTTTACATCATAGAATGATGGCTTTTGCCTGAACTTTCTTTTCCAGTCGGACTCCTCCTTCTCCCAATATTTAGCATGAGCATGATTATGTATGCCAGAAGGACTTGTATGTCTTGGATGGGAGAAACTTCTCGTAGGTTTCTATCTTCAGCATTTTTAAGGTAGCATTTCAGTTTCTTAGAATCTTCTGTATTGGGGTTGGGGTGTTGGCCTCAGGGTTTTCATGGCCCCTGCGGCTTTACGCATGAACATGAAAAACCAATTGCTTCAACTTGCAGTAAAATTGATCTTGCAGCTCTGCCCATCAGCAGTGGCTTCTTATCGGGGGCTTCAGGGCGCAGCCCCCTGCCTCCTGTGAGGAATCTGTGCATTTTTCAGGTTTGTAGTGTTTTCATGAACCCCGCTAGTGTGCAGATCAGCCTTCTCTGACTCATATTCAGTCTCCTGATGACAGGAGGGGGTAGAAGGAGCAAAGAGAGCTGAGGCATGATTCAGCTGCAGAGTGTTGTTTCACAATAAATGTCTGGATTGTGCATGTCTGATGGGCATAGTTCAATACAGTCTTCAAATTATTGCACAATCCATTTTATTTAGCAGACGTACTGTGCATGCCTCGGGCAACCAGTATATCTGCTCAAATGTGGCTGTCAGGGCACACATCAGTGCATCCCTATAGCCAACAAAAAGTCCCACACAGCAGCGCAGGCATGATGCCCAGCACACTTCCAGCTTCTTAAAGGGTTGAGCTTCCAGTTCGATCAAAAAGCTGGGATAGGGATTGTGGTGGAAATGAATGAATAAATAATGTATTGTGTCAGTTCATTAAAATCGATCAAATGAATCACAGTAAATCAGATAAGAGAATAAGAACAGAAGCTTGTAAGCCGTGAAGACCCAAAATGTTAAACGCCAATATAAAGCGACCCATAATAAAGTAACTATGTGTATAAATAGCTGTCCATCTGCAACAATAATAATCAAAATGTTCTCTCCCTAATGGCTGTAAAGATTATATCAATTTCCCGAAGCGTGCCAAGTACATGAGAACGATAGTGGTCATAAAGAATTCCAATGCTACATTACAAGTATGAGTCCCCTTTAAAAGAAACATTAATTTCAATAAAGTGCGACATGCCATTAAAAATTCTGGGCAACAGCATAGCAGGTGAAACATGGACTCTTTTATACTCACAAAATCTGCAGGCATGCTTTTAAGTGCTGATGCCCAATCAGCGCAGTACTCATTGATTGGGAGGACCATACTACGTGCTCTAAAAATACCTGTACCTGGACTCCTTGCAATCTCATTTCCTCAGATGATTTTATGATTGGACTGGTGCATGGAATGATATGTGCTGTTGTTAAGCCAGCCTTCCACGAGGCAAATGCTGCCTGTTTCCTCAGAATTTACTTCACGCTCGAATAGGGAGTGGCAAGAGCAGACAACGTGTTAATGTTGACATCTAAGTCCATAACCGCCTTTCTAAGATATAAGGATCATGGAGTGCTGTAGTTGAGTGTCCGGTTTGGCTATTTGTACTGCATAATAGAAATATTTGAGGAAAGAGGCCTTGCATTCAACATCCTATGTGTTCTGGCAAAACTCCAGGCAAATCAGGGCGCGGCAAGTGTATTTTAGAAGTTAAAACAATCTTCTGTAGGTGTTACTCTGAGACTTATCCAAAATAGGGTATTGTTTCCCCGGAAATGTGTGTTTGCCATAAGAAAGATTGGGTAGTAACTTCACTTGAGTGACTCGCAAGATGGCCTCTGGTGATGCTGAATTTAGTTTATTGTATAGTTTTCCTAGTGCAAATGTAACTGTCTGTGCTTTCTTGCTGACGTATTTGAAATGGCCACTGGGTATGCCTGTATCCATGAACCAGAACCCAAGATAATTATATTTTGATGTTTGAGAAATGAATTGGTTGCCCAGCTCCAATCCTAGTTTCCTCTTGTTCTTATATCTGCCAGAAATCATCACTTTTGTTTTATCTGGGTAAGTTGCTAACTTATTTGCCATGTTGTAGTTGTGGAGCTCAATAAGGGCCTGCAGCAGACCCACTTTTGAGAGATCCAAAATAAGTACGTAATCTGCATATTGGATCATAGGTAGCCTGGAGGAGCCGATCTTTGGTGGAAAGGTGTTTGTCTTTACCAAAGAGCAGCCAATGTCTACTGTGTACAGACTGAACAGTATAGAGGCTAAAACACACTCTTGATTTAGGCTTCGTGCGGTCCAAATTTGTTTGGTAGCAAAGTTATCTATACCGTTTTTGACTAGGTCCCACATGTCTGAGAGAGAGAGAGAGATAATGATGCAGTACAGTATAGTTCACAAATCACACAAAGAGGCGTGGCTAGAACTGAAGAGAGGCACAGTAGGCCAAATATGACAGGGACACTGTGTTTTCAATGGTAGAGGAATGCTGTCTGAATCCAGTTTGGTGAAATAGTATAATATTTGCTTCAGCTGCACATGGCGGTCATTCGTGAGGTGGATGTTTGCATACATTTTGGCATCAACATCTAGTAGGGCAATATTCTGGCATGTCATTGCCCTCTTTTTGTGAATTGGATGAAAAATGTATCCCCACCACAATTGTGGCACCTCAGCTGATTAGAAAGAGTCCACGTACAAGGGGTAAGTAAGTTGGTCCAGAAGTCCATGTCTGCAGTGAAAAGTGCATATGTGGGATGTAGCCACGGGCGCAATGGTGTGAGACACTTCTCCAAGAGGATCCGTCTCCCCGAGGCCCACTATGCCGATTTAGCGCACTTTGGAGCGGCAGCGGTGGCCTGGTAGGCTTGTCCTGGCCTCTGGAGCAAGGAGGGCCCTACCTGTGGGTGACTTGTGCCCCGATCGCCTGGATCCTTCACGAACAGCAAGAGAGGTGTCCTCCGGCGGGAGGCTGAGGGTGGCGGCTGCCATTTTGCAGTTTACTGGTGCAGCTCGCAAGCGGGGCTGTGGTGGCTCTGCCCGGACACCCCGAGAGCTACCGGACCCTTGCTGTGGTATCCCTTGCGGCGGTCTGTGCCTGTGCCTGCTCCCCTGGGTGCACCCGGGCGTCTTCAGCTGCGACCCCACGGAGGGCTGTGGTGGCCGCCATTTTGCAGCAGACTTGTGATCTGCACTGGCGGCCTGCGAGAGGCTGACATCCTGGAGCACCATTCTGGGAGAGGTGTGCGGCCAACGTGCAGGTGAGCATCAGAGGTGCGGGAGCTTCTGGAGGTCCTGCCAAGCCCTCTGCTGGCCTCGCTGAAGGCGTCCTGCACCTGCGCCTGGACGATGGTGTGCCCCCGGGGTTCCGCAGGCAGTCGCTTCCCGGCTGACACCCGTGTCGGGCCTGTCTCCACAGTGGCGCGCCACTATAGCTCCTCAACCAGAGCGTCGTGGAGGTGAGTGTGGGACTGCCCTTCCAAGACTGTCACTCAGGGTTGCTGGCGCCTACCCCTGGCATTTCAAGATCCAGCTTGTGCTCAGGGGTGCTGTTCAGTGGCTGTTCTTGGGCTGGGGCCTGAGGTGTGCCGCCCTCCCCTAAAGACTCTTGGCGGCTGTCAGACGTCGGCGGCCCCTCTGTGCTCTCTGCCGCCCATTGCTTCTCGCCTGTGTGTCTGCTTGCCTATGCGGATGGACCCCCTCACTCTGGAGAGCCTTGCATAGCTGTGGAGAAGCTTGGTTGCGGACGCTCTCGGGGGGGGGGGTGTGCTTGCGTCGGACCTGCATCCCTACCCCCTGGCCAGAATCAGTGACCTCTGTGATTGGAACATCAGGGGGGAGATGGAACTTTGCTGAGGTGCACCCCCCTGGTGCCAGAGCTGGGCAAGGATCGGCTTGCATGGGCCTTGACAACGATGATTGCCCCCCTTTGACTGCGGGCGCCATCTGGGTGGTGAACCCTGACTGCAAACTTTCCCCACGCGGTGGCAGTGCACTAGATGGTTGTGGCCAGGTGATCCTGCGTAGAGGAAAACGGTAGAGCACACGATGAGGGCCGTGCTGAGCCTACCATCCACATCGGGCATCCAAGCTACATAACCGCAGTGACCCCCCGAGCAAGATAGTGCGGTCTACCACCTCTGGATACTAGCTATGCCACGCTCCCAGGCCCGTAAGGAGACCCGGTGACAGCTTTGTGGAGCTAGATCGCTCAGCCCGACGTGGTGATGCAGTCCACGACCCTGGCGCCGGCCCAGGGGGATGGAGGGCCTCAGCCCCTGTCACGCAAGGCTATATAGACCGGTTCTTGCAGGAAATACGCACCGATCTCTCTTCTCTCAAAGAAGAATTTAGGTCCATTCTCCGCGATGTCAGAAAAGAAGTGACAGAGGTTGGCGACCAGGTCGATGATCTGGAGCGGATGGTGGATGCTCGGTCTGAAGACCACGAGATGCTGCTGTGATGCATCTGTACCCTGGAAGATCAGCACATTGAACGCCAGACCAAGCAAGAGGAACTTGAAAACAGGACCCGCCGCAACTACATACACATACGGTGGGTCGTGAAGGCCCAGACATCATGGCGTTCACTGTTGAGCTCCTACAGACGGTACGCAGGGATGACAATTCTTCTCCTCCTGCCCTCGATCGGGCCCACAGAATTTCGAGGAGGGGTGCCCCGCAAGGATAGTGGCCCGGATATCCTCACCAGGGTGCACTTTTACACAGAGAAAGAGGCGATCATGCAGGTGGCACGCAACAAGGTAGAGATCAAATTTCAGTGGCACGTAATCCAGCTCTATCTGGACCTCTCGGATGTCACCCTCCATAAGCGCCATGACTTTAAATCTGTCACGGACAAACTACGAATGCAGAGCGTCCGCTACGAGTGGGGCCACCCCTTCGCGCTCCTGTTCCAGTGGGAGAGCAAGCGCCGCTCACTGCACTCTTTGGTAGAGGCCAAGGCTCTACTGGATATATCGGATAACCATCAGGCAACTGGCAGCCCTTCTCCCGTGAACCGTAATTTGAAACCCCGGTAGGCCACGGTTCCCGCGTTGACGCTTAAACAAACAACACACTGGCCTCTCATCCCAGGAGGAAAGAAAGGATGTTATCGACCACTTGTGCAACCTTAGCGGGGTTCTCTCCCCGGCGCGCTTCACTATTGGCTCTCTATAATGATGTGACACACAAACAGCTGAGACTCTCTGAGGCGACTACTTGCAATCTAAGCTGTCTGCCCACAGCACCCTGACACAACCTCGCTGTCTAATGTACACACCTCTGGGTTCCGGGGGCGGCTCGAGTCGATGACCTTTCTGACCGCCAATGCTGGTGGGCCCCCGGGGATATGCAGGCCCTACCCTGACAGTGCTATGCTACTCTACCTGTGTCCTGGGTAGCCCGCTTCTCCAACCCTACTCCTATGGAGAGTGACTCCTCTAGCGGGACCCGAGTACCTCGGTGCCTGTCTCCGCATCCGGAAAGGGACTTGTTGGGCTCAGTTGGCCCGTTGTTGATTCTTATGTTCTTTATGCTATCTGTACATGTCGACTGTGACGCCACTTGTAACTCTGCTGCTGAGGCACATGTGGGTGTGAATGGGGGGACTCAAGGGATCGCTGGAGCTTCTCTTCCTTTTGGGCGGGTGGCCTACATCAGGGACAGTACAGCGGGAGGGACTACACATACCCCTGGGGAGGTGGAGGGGCGGGCACTTGGGGAGGGGATGTGGTCTATTGCTTCCACGGCTGCGCCTATCGCCTTAGCACAGTCCATCCCTCTATGATGGATGGGGTTGCCCCCCAGGATCACTTCCACCTCGAGGAGGCACCAAATTGCTCTCACTAAATGTCAGAGGATTGAACTCCCCGAACATGCGTAGGCAAATATGGCGATACATTTAGCACCACGACCATCGTGCTATTGCAGGAGACCCACCTGATGAAGGCAGACTTGCACCACATGGCGCATGCAAAGTATCCCCTGTACATATATGGGCTCCAAGACTTTGGGGTGGGAGTCCTTTGCAAGACCAGCTACTGCACTTCTGTCTCGAATGTAACCCGAGATGGGGAGGGCCGCTACTTGAGACTGCAGCTCATGCAGGGACGGCAGCAGTTGACGCTCCTTAATATTTATGCCCCTAATGCCTCCCAAAACACCTACATACAGCGC
The DNA here is from genome assembly GCF_964263255.1 of Lissotriton vulgaris. NCBI lineage: Eukaryota > Metazoa > Chordata > Amphibia > Caudata > Salamandridae > Lissotriton > Lissotriton vulgaris. The sequence continues at coordinate 1,344,130,297 of NC_141695.1, read as the reverse complement.
ATACTCTCTGAACAACTTAAAGGGGTAGAAGGTGATGTGGTTGTGTGTGGGGACTTCAACCTCGCTTGGGATCCCGGAGAAATGCAACACAATAAAATGTGGGGACAATCTCGGCGCATCTTAAGAGGGATATCGAGAGCTGGGTCCTGAAGGACGCCTGGTGGTACAAACATCCCGACCTTAGGGACTACTCCCATTACTCCCATGTGCATACTTACTACTCGTGCATTGATTATGCCTTTGTCATGCCTTCTCTCCTCACATGCTTACACACTGCGGAGCTTTCTGACATCTCTATCTCTGATCATGCGCACTTGGTGCTCACATGGGAGGACCGTTTTGCGCGCTTGGCCGGTTCACCCCGCTGGCGCTTGCCCACCCATCTGATGCGAGACCCGGTAGATGTGGAGGAGATCCGGAAGGGTATTACGGAATATTTTCAACTTAACGCTTCCCCTGAGGTCTCCCTGCACACCTTATGGGATGGGTTCAAAGCAACAATCCGGGGTATCATTACATCCATTGCCATTGCTAGAGGGTCTTAAAGGAAGCTCGTAGAATCTAAACTCACTGCGGAGATTAAACTATTAGAGAGTGCAAACAAAGAGGCCCCCACCCGTAGTACTAAACGACAACGTGCGCTGCTGCAGGGCCAGCTGCGCGCACATCAAGTGGGCAAGGCAGAACAGGCCTTGCTATCCCTGCGGCAAAAGTACTATGATGGAGGTCTCAAAGTGGGCAGGATCCTGGCTGTTAAGTTGCGACAGTGTCAGGCGAAGGCCCACGTTGCGAAGATCCAGACGGGTGATGCCACATGGGCGACAGCTGAAAAGGACAAAGCGGAGGCATTCCATGCCTATTATCAGCAACTGTACTCTCGGGAAGACCCGTCTCCCACGCGATTGCACTCCTAAGTAGCTGCTTGTGCATGGGACCCCCTATCCAAACAACACGCATCCCTCCTCGATAGCCTCATTACCTTGGAGGAACTAGGCGCAGCTGTCAAGAATCCCCCTCTCAGTGAGACCCCAGGGCTGGGTGGGTTCCCTGTGCATTTTTACTGTGTCTTCCTTCTACAACTACAGGATCACCTTCTGAAAGTCTGTAATTCCTGCACGGATCTCACAGGCCTCACCCCCACTATGGCTATGGCAGAGATCTCCCTTATACTTGAGGTGGGTAAGGACCCGGCGCAGTGTTCTTCTTACCGCCCCATAGCTTTACTCAACACGGATGGTAAGATCTTCACCAAAACTGTGGCATCGCGCTTTGAACCCTATCTGCCAGCCTCATCGACCCTGACCCTGACCAGATGGGGTTTACGCTGCTTGGTACTGGCTGACCTACAGAGCTGGAAGCCCCTTTATATTTCATGGCTGGGGTGCATCAACGTCATTAAGATGAAAGTCCTGCCGTGGGTTCTCTACCTACTTCAGACACTCCTGACCCCGATCCCGCAGGCGGATATTCAGCATCTACAGGGTGATCTATATGCCTTTGTGTGAAATGGGAAGCGTCCGCGGCTAGCGCATTCACTTCTGATGTGTCCGTGGGATAGGGGAGGTCTGGCATGCCTGAACCTACAGGAATATTGTGATATTATCAACAATGGTCCTGTCGGGTATGAACCAAATTGCTTCAAATTCTGTACATATCTCAAAACATATTTACGAGATAATAGTACTACTTATTATGACATCTAGATTAAATCATTAAGTGCAAACCAAACAAGAGGAAGGGTCAGAAAATGTTTTAATCAATGAATTATTTTTCATTCATGATTTCTTTTTCAGTTTTCAACTGACACCTTAAAATATGCATAGAAATTATTTACAAATACGGCGCATCAATTCAAATCAGTGAAAGTTGTGACATAAAGTGAAATATTGTGACTGAGTGACAAAACAATTAGTGATCTATATACATGTGGATGGGGGATATTGAAGGGGAAGGAATTTAGAAAGCCAGTCTCTGGTTTAGTAGTTCTCAAATCCAACACGCTATACTAGTTAGCTATGATATGTTGGACTCGGTTGACTGGTCCTTGTGGTATTTTGTTGACGTTTCGACCCTATAACACCTTAGTTATGGGTCTCTGGCGAGTCTTCTTCAGGACGGGGGCAGGGAAAGTGATATTGCGCCTGTTGGTTGAATTTGGAATAAAACCATCAGGTTTGGATTTTGCACAAGGTTTACATTAAAAAGGATAAAAACAGTTTTTATTGGGGTTAAAAATCACAAATTACCGGATATTTTGACACTAGCCTGGGTCCCCTCATACGTTGGACACCTTGGAGTTATGCTAGTTAGGGTCTCCTCTTCTGTGTTGTTAAATTTGTGTGACATGATAAAATTGTCAGGGGTATGACAATTGGACTCTATCTAAAAGTTTTGATTTAACCCAAGGGGATACTATCAACTCACCGAATGAGAGTAGATATGTGCCTCTGATAGTGATTCAATCCTGTTGATCGAGGCGTTTCCTCGTTTTATGTAGATCGTCTGCCAATTATTTCCGACGATCTGCAAGTTAAAGTTCGAGTGGATCAAATACTGATACATTCTGTAGGGGCTTCTGGCGGGTTTGTGGCTAATCTCAATGTTAAATGTAAGGGTTCGCCGCTAAACTCACCATTTGGTTTTCGGTGTTGCCTCCGTTAGTCTGGGAGACGAATCAATGTCTAAATCTCGCTGCACTCAGAGTATCCGTTAAATATTTGCGGCAATCTGGAAGTTTAAAGTAAGGGTCAGTGAATGCTAATGCGTTATTGTGTTACGGGATTCTAGACAAGTTTGTTCGATCCATGCACGCTGAGGTAGCTGCACTCACCATAGCTTGAAATTCTCATTGTCCCTCAGGGAGTCTGGAAACAGCCACCATCCGTTATGCTCTATCAATCCTTAGCGGGCTCCGAGTGCGGGACCGCTGATATATCCTCTTCCGCGTTTACCTCGAGGACGTAGCCTTGTCGCTTGGCAACCACACGTCTGGGATCAGTATTACGCAAATCCCGGTGACGACATGGCGTTTGTGGTTGTTTCGTCTACTGTTGCTAAGCGACCTGTTACCAGGCTTAGCAGTCATTGCGCAATTGAGGTGTTTATTATAAAATGGAGCCACTACACAGTATTTATATTGAAAGAGGGGGAACTTTTGTATGATCAAACGGATCAGGGTAATTGTGCCCGGGGCAAGAATGGATATTGACAATGTTAATGCGTGTCATCTGTGGGGAATATATAGTCACTTATCTAACAAATAAATGATACAGATACATTGACAATGTTAATGCGTGTCATGGGTGGGGAATACATAGTCACTTATCCAACGAATAAATGATACAGATACAGAAATAGATACAAATATCTTTAGACATTTCCAACTAGTTCGATTACAGTTGTCCCATCTGCCTAGCTGATTCCTCTCTTTCTTTCAAGCCCTGTTGTACACTATTTAGGGAGTGTATCCACCTGCATTCTTTATAGTTCATTGCCTTTGTTAGAGAACCTCCCCCGGCGCCTATGGTTACCTTTTCCAAAACTCTCTACTCAAGTTCCCCTGGCTTGTGTTTGTGGGTGTTGTAATGCTCCACGAGTGGGGCCCCAATGGTGTTGCATCTAAGTCTGCTCATGTGCTGTAGTATTCTTGTTTTAACTTTTTGCATTGTTTGACCCACATACAACAACCCACAGGGACAATTGATGGTGTATATCACATGGGTGCTGTTGCAATTAGTGAAGTGGGACAATCTATATGTTTTTGAATTGTAAGTGAAACTTGATCCTTCCTGGCACGAATCGCAGGCTTTACAGCTCCCACACTTGTGGTGACCCACTACTGGTGGCAGATTCATCATGCTCCTCAGATCTGGCTGTTTGGGGGGGTCTAGGAATGCCCTAATCACTGTGTACTTGATGTTCCTTCCTCTTTTAAATGCGAACAGCGGTTGCTCTTCCATCTGCAATTCCGTTGCTACGAGGTTCCAGTACCTTTTTATAGTCTTTTTAATGTCCACACTCTTTGTATTGTATGTGGTTGCACACAATAAGCTCCTTGTTTCATCCATTCTCTCCTTGGGTTCAAGTAGTTGCTCCTGTGGTTGATACCATGCACGTTTCTTTGCTCGTTTGAGCAAACCTGATGGATATCCCCGTTTCTTTAGGCGCAATGTCAAGTCATCGGCAGCCAGGAAAAAGTCATTTCTCCGGTAGCAGTTCCTTCTTATCCTCAGGTATTGCCCATAGGGCAAATTATCCCTTAGGTTCCTTGGATAATGGGATCCGTACATCAAAAGCGTATTCCTTTCCATAGGTTTACGAAATAAATCCGTATATAAATGACCATCTTCAGCTTTGAATGTGAGGTCCAAGATGTCGATGGAGTCTGAGTTATAAACCATTGTAAACTGAATGTCGTCGCTTCTACTGTTCAACCAAGTGTGGAATTCTTTTAATTCTGTTTCATCTCCAGACCAAATCATCAGCACATCATCGATGTACCTCTTCCATACATCAATTTTGGCCGGATACGGATTGTTTAGATCATATAGGTGTTCTTCTTCGTAATGGTCCATGAAGATATTCGCCAGACTTGGGGCATAAGTAGCGCCCATAGCGACTCCTTCACACTGGAAATAGAATTGGTTTTTGAATACAAAGAAGTTTTTTCTCATTGCTATTTCCAGGATGTTGATCAGGAAGTCAGTTGATATCCAGTGTGGTCTTTCCCTTTTGTCCAGTGTGGTTTTGATGACTTCCATTGCGGTTGTTTGGGGAATTGACGTGTACAAGGATGACACATCTAGTGTCACCAGCATCTGTTTCTTGTCATCAAAAGGTTGGCCTTCGAGTAGTTGGATGATGTGCATGCTGTCACATCCGAAGATTTTGTACAGGCTGTAAAAAATGGTCAATAAATGTATTCAGAGGCTCCAGGATCGAGCCGCAGCCTGATACTATGGGCCTACCCGGTCCCATTGCTGGAAATAGCAATGAGAAAGAACTTCTTTGTATTCAAAAAACAATTCTATTTCCAGTGTAAAGGAGTCGCTATGGGCGCTACTTATGCCCCTAGTCTGGCGAATATCTTCATGGACCATTACGAAGAAGAACACCTATATGATCTAAACAATCCGTATCTGGCCAAAATTGATGTATGGAAGAGGTACATCGATGATGTGCTGATGATTTGGTCTGGAGATGAAACAGAATTAAAAGAATTCCACACTTGGTTGAACAGTAGAAGCGACGACATTCAGTTTACAATGGTTTATAACTCAGACTCCATCGACTTCTTGGACCTCACATTCAAAGCTGAAGATGGTCATTTATATACAGATTTATTTTGTAAACCTATGGAAAGGAATACGCTTTTGATGTACAGATTCCATCATCCAAGGAACCTAAGGGATAATTTGCCCTATGGGCAATACCTGAAGATAAGAAGGAACTGCTACCGGAGAAATTACTTTTTCCATGCCGATGACTTGACATTGCGCCTAAAGAAACAGGGATATCCATCAGGTTTGCTCAAACGAGCAAAGAAACGTGCATGGTATCAACCACGGGAGCAACTACTTGAACCCAAGGAGAGAATGGATGAAACAAGGAGCTTAAGGCCCGATGTAGATAAATCTACATTTACCACTTCATAAATACCGAATCATACCGAATCGGTATTTATGAAGTGGTAAATTAGAGGGGGGGAGATGTAGGTATTTCAGATTCGGTAAATACGGAATCTGTAAGATTCGGTATTTACCGATTCTGTAAATACCGATTCGGTATCCCCCATTGCTTCCTATGGGCCTTGAAGCCCATAGGAATCAATGGGCATTACTGAATCGGTAATTACCGATTTGTGAAAGGGTGCAGGGGGTGTCACTTTGACACCCTCCAGCACCCCAAAAAGAGGCATGTGAGCCATGTGGCACACAGACATGCCCTAAGGGCATGTCTGTCTGTCACATGGCATAGGTGTGCATGCACACATGTGCATGCACACCTGGATTCGGTATTTTAACACCCAATTGGATTGGGTGTTAAAATACCGAATCTGAAGGGCCTGTGGGACTGAAAGTAGTCCCACCTACATCCCAAATTTAAAAAAATCGGTAAAATTACCGATTCGGTATTTTTGCGATTCGGTAATTTTACCGAATCGGTAAAATACCGAATCGGACAAAACAAGGTCCCCTACATCTCAGTAGGCCAAATACCGGTCGGAAACGGCCGAAATTGGCAGTTTCCGACCGGTATTTGGTACCTACATCGGGCCCTTAGTGTGTGTAACCACATACAATACAAAGAGTGCCGACATTAAAAAGACTATAAAAAGGTACTGGAACCTCGTATCAACGGAATTGCAGATGGAAGAGCAACCGCTGTTCGCATTTAAAAGAGGAAGGAACATCAAGCACACAGTGATTAGGGCATTCCTAGACCCCCCCAAACGTCCAGATCTGAGGAGCATGATGAATCTGCCACCAGTAGTGGGTCACCACAAGTGTGGGAGCTGTAAAGCCTGCGATTCGTGCCAGGAAGGATCAAGTTTCACTTACAACTCAAAAACATATAGATTGTCCCACTTCACTAATTGCAACAGCACCCATGTGATATACACCATCAATTGTCCCTATGGGTTGCTGTATGTGGGTCAAACAATGCAAAAAGTTAAAACAAGAATTCTACAGCACATGAGCAGACTTAGATGCAACACCATTGGGGCCCCACTCGTGGAGCATTACAACACCCACAACACAAGCCAGGGGAACTTGAGTGGAGAGTTTTGGAAAAGGTAACCATAGGCGCTAGGGGAGGTTCTCTAACAAAGGCAATGAACTATAAAGAATGCAGGTGGATACACTCCCTAAATAGTGTACAACAGGGCTTGAATGAAAGAGAGGAAACAGCTAGGCAGATGGGACAACTGTAATCGAACTAGTGGGAAATGTCTAAAGATATTTGTATCTATTTCTGTATCTGTATCATTTATTCGTTGGATAAGTGACTATATATTCCCCACCCATGACACGCATTAACATTGTCAATGTATCTGTATCATTTATTTGTTAGATAAGTGACTATATATTCCCCATCGATGACACGCATTAACATTGTCAATATCCATTCTTGCCCCTAAGCAGATAGGACAACTATAATCGAATTAGTGGGAAATGTCTAAAGATATTTGTATCTATTTCTGTATCTGTATCATTTATTCGTTGGATAAGTGACTATATATTCCCCACCTATGACACGCATTAACATTGTCAATGTATCTGTATCATTTATTTGTTACATAAGTGACTTTAAATTCCCCACCGATGACACGCATTAACATTGTCAATATTCATTCTTGCCCCGGGCACAATTACCCTGATCCGTTTGATCATACAAAAGTTCCCCCTCTTTCAATATAAATACTGTGTAGTGGCTCCTTTTTATAATAAACACCTCAATTGCGCAATGACTGCTAAGCCTGGTAACAGGTCGCTTAGCAACAGTAGACAAAACAACCACGAACGCCATGTCGTCACCGGGATTTGCGTAATACTGATCCCAGACGTGTGGTTGCCAAGCGACAAGGCTACATCCTCGAGGTAAACGCGGAAGAGGATACATCAGCGGTCCCGCACTCGGAGCCCGCTTAGGATTGATAGAGCATAACGGATGGTGGCCGTTTCCAGACTCCCTGTTGGACAATGAGAATTTCAAGCTATGGTGAGTGCCGCTACCTCAGCGTGCATGGACCGAACAAACTTGTCTAGAATCCCGTAACACAATAACGCATTAGCATTCACTGACCCTTACTTTAAACTTCCAGATTGCCGCAAATAATTAACCGATACTCTGAGTGCAGAGAGATTAAGACATTGATTCGTCTCCCAGACTAACGGAGGCAACACCGAAAACCAAATGGTGAGTTTAGCGGCGAACCCTTACATTTAACACTGAGATTAGCCACAAACCCGCCAGAAGCCCAACAGAATGTATCACTATTTGATCCACTCGAACTTTAACTTACAGATCGTCGGAAATAATTGACAGACGATCTACATAAAACGAGGAAACGCCTCGATCAACAGGATTGAATCACTATCAGAGGCACATATCTGCTCTCATTCTGTGAGTTGATAGTATCCCCTTGGGTTAAATCAAAACTTTTAGATAGAGTCCAATTGTCATACCCCTGACAATTTTATCATGTCACACAGATTTAACAACACAGAAGAGGAGACCCTAACCAGCATAACTCCAAGGTGTCCAATGTATGAGGGGACCCAGGCTAGTGTCAAAATATCCGGTATTTTGTGATTTTTAACCCCAATAAAAAGAGTTTTTATCCTTTTTAATGTAAACCTTGTGCAAAATCCAAACCTGATGGTTTTATTCCAAATTCAACCAACAGGCACAATATCACTTTCCCTGCCCCCGTCCTGAAGAAGACCCGCCAGAGACCCATAACTAAGGCGTCTATAGGGTCGAAACGTCGACAAAATACCACAAGGACCAGTCAACCGAGTCCAGCATATCATAGCTAACTAGTATAGCGTGTTGGATTTGAGAACTACTAAACCAGAGACCGACTTTCTAAATTCTTTCCCCTTCAATATCCCCCATCCACATGTATATAGATCACTAACAGGCACATGCATCAAGTCGATTTGGGAATCGCAAACGGTGCGAATCGCAAAATTCGGCCGTTTGCGATTCCCAAATCACTATTTGGGATGCATCAACTTAAAAGAGAATAAATCGCTATTTTAGCGATTTTTTTCAAGTGCGATTACTTTTAAGGAATCGCAAATTTGCGATTCCTCAAAAGCAATGCATGAACCTAAAAAAAATTGCAAATTCGCAATTAGAGAGAAAAAATTACCATGAGGTTGGACCTCATGGTAATTTTGCGAAATGTTAGAAAAATGCTATTTTATGCATTTTTTTAACTTTCATGTTGTGCACACACATGCCCTTAGGGCATGTGTGTACACAACATATGTGCATTGTTTGATTTCAGGGGTGCAACAGGGTGTCCTTTGGACACCCCTGCACCCTTGAAATCGCAATCTCAATTTGCGATTAGCTAATTGCGATTCGCAAATTGAGATTGTCTTCCCATTCATTCCTATGGGCCTCTAGGCCCATAGGAATGAATGGGAAGGGATTCCTTAATTGCGATTCGCAAAATGCTAATCGCAATTAAGGAATTCTAAGAAATCGCAATTTATTTAGCGATTTCTTGATGCATAGGCATTTGCAATTCCTTTATTGCGATTCCTTAAAAATCGCAATTAAGGAATCGCAAATGCCGAGTTTGATGCATGTACCTGTAATTGTTTTGTCACTCAGTCACAATATTTCACTTTATGTCACAACTTTCACTGATTTGAATTGATGCGCCGTATTTGTAAATAATTTCTATGCATATTTTAAGGTGTCAGTTGAAAACTAAAAAAGAAATCATGAATGAAAAATAATTCATTGATTAAAACATTTTCTGACCCTTCCTCTTGTTTGGTTTGCACTTAATGATTTAATCTAGATGTCATAATAAGTAGTACTATTATGTCGTAAATATGTTTTGATTTATGTACAGAATTTGAAGCAATTTGGTTCATACCCGACAGGACCACTGTTGATAATATCATTGTATTGCCCAGGTTCTGAGGGATACTGGGTTACCCCATAAGAAGTTTACTCTACAGGAATATTGGGCAGTGCATCTGAGGTATATCTCTGAGTGGATTGCACAGGAGAGTGAGAAGCATTGGTTTCACAAGGACCAGTCGGTGGCGTGCCGGCCACTGTGGGACCTTGCTTGGCTGCCTAAGCAGGCCTGACCCCGGAGTGCATATGTTGCGGCGCTGACCAAAACAGTCCTTGACATATGGGACAAAATAGCGGTCAAAAATGGGCTGACTACGTTCCCGTCCCTACCTACTCCTATCGCACGCAACCCGGAATACAGCCCGGGCTTGCAAAAACAGGTGTTTCGTGATTAGAATGATGGGGAGTGTTGTACGATTGGCGTCCTATTCGCAGGGGGAGTCCTTAAGTCCTTTGATGAATGCTGATTTGACTTTGCGCTACCGCACACAGCACACTATCAATACATGCGACTGCGCCACTGGCTCTCCGCCTCCAAGGTTCATGCTGCTGCGACACGCCCCTTCACCCCGTTCAAAAAATTGGTGCGGGCCTTTGAGGGCCCCAAAGGCCTTATATCCAAGACCTACCGGGTGCTACACCACTCAACTTCACTGCGCCCACATCAATATCAGACTGCGTGGTAGGCTGCCACCCCTGGAGTACTCTCCCTCAAGCAGTGGGAAAAATTATGGCAAGATATCTCAAAAAGTAGCGTAGCCTTGCATCCCGTGAAACTGCCTACAAATTGATTCTCCAATAGCACTATTCGCCCTCCCACCTTCCCACCATGTACCGCGCAGTATCCAACCTCTGTTGGAGATGCGGGTTGGTGGAAGGCACTCTCTCCCACATATGGTGGTCCTGCCATGTGATATCTACTTTTTAGAAGGAAGTACTGGGCCACATTAAGTGTGTGGTGGGATACCCGATCTGCTGCAACATATGATGATACTGGGCATACGTCTCTCTAATCTAGCGGGAATGACTGGGGCGGACTTGGCCCTCATAAGCTATTTACTACTGACAGTGTGACAACTCATAGTGTGCACATGGAAAAAGACCACAGCCCCATCCACAGCCCAGTGGTTCGTCCGGGTGTGGCACATACTGGCTATAGAGAGGCTCTCACATAACATAGCGAACACTGAAAAGAAATTCCAGCGCGTTTGGCAGCCCTTGCTATCTTATCTCATGCACATTTAATTCACTTGCTTTAGTTTCTAAGCATCCGTTTTAAAGTTAGCTTTTACAGCCAGGTTATAATGCACTTAAACATATATGTCTGACTGCATCACAGACAACCCCGTAGAGTAGTCTCCGAAGGCTGCACAGGGGCTCTGCTCATGCAGGGACACCCTCTCACATAAAACCCAGCACCCTGCCTTCAGAATTTGAATTTGAATTTGAATTTGAATTTGAATTTGAATTTGAATTTGAATTTTAACATATTTGTAGAGCGCGCTTATACCGAGACGGTTTCATGGCGCTAGGTAGCATTGATTCAGTGGGCAGGGAGAGAGACTAGGCTGCAAGGGATCTGGAGAACAGGAAGGTCTTGAGATGTTTGCGGAATTCCGCATAGGAGGTAGAGGCTCTGAGGGCAGAAGGGAGAGAGTTCCAAAAAGATGGAGCTAGGACCGCAAATCTTGTCCCTCCGGACCTCTTCTTCCTGAAGCTGGGAATTGTCAGGAGGGCCTGGTGAGATGAGCGGAGCTCTCTGGCCGGAAGGTAGGGTGAAATGACATCACAGAGGAAGGCAGGGGCAGTCCCTGACCTAGCCTGATAAGTCATGCAGCCCAGCTTGAAGAGAGCCCTCTCCTTCACCGGTAGCCAATGCAAAGATTGTAGCAACGGGGTAGCATGGTGAAATTTAGGGAGTCCGTAAATCAGGCGGGCAGCCTGATTTTGAATCTGTTGAAGGCGACGGATCAGGTAGTCTGGGGCGCCATTGTAGACCACATTCCCATAGTCAAGGCGCGATAGCACCATGGCCATGAGGATAAGCTTAAGGGCGGGAACAGAAAAAAAGCGGGACACCTTGCGGATAGTGCGAAGTGAAAAGAAACAGGAGGACACCACTGAGTGAACCTGCGTGTGAAGGGAGAGCTGGGAATTGATGAAGATGCCCAGGGTTTTGACCTTTGGAACTAGGAGGGGAGGGGAACCAAGTGAGTCTGGCCAAAAAGACGGGGACCAGAGACTGCAACCACTCCCGGTCAAAACCAGTTCGGTTTTGTCGGGATTTAGTTTAAGGTGGTTGCAGTTCATCCAATCTTGGATGAAGAGCATCACCCTCTGGAAGTTCTGAGCAGAGGAGGGAGAATGGGAAAGGTTAAAAATAAGTTGGAGGTCGTCGGCGTAATTGAACACCGAGACCTCCATCTGCTGTAAAGAAAAGATAAGGGGTGAGATGTATAAATTAAATAGCAGGGGGGACAAAGAGGAGCCCTGGGGAACGCCGCATGTCACTCTACGAGGAGGGGCAGTAAAGTCGGCCAGATGGACAGCCTGCTCCCTGTCCGTTAGGAAGGACCGGAGCCAGGCGTGGATTGATAAGGCCTGCCACAGGGGTGACTGATAGGTTTTTAAGTGTAGTGATTTAGATAGATATAGTGAACCTATACCTTAGTAAGTGGTGCAAGCAACATCTTACACTGTCTGCTGTAGCAGGCCTGTCATGTCATTTTGAATCGCCTCTCATGGTGGCATAATACATGCTGCAGCCCATGGGAGGCCTCTAGGGTACCTATGCCCTGGGTACATGGTGTACCATATACCAGATACTGATAAGGGTACCCCAGTATCTAATCTGAAGTGCACCTAAAGTACATACATAGCAATTTAAGGGAGAAAGCAGATAGACTGGGGTTCTGGTCAGCAGGATCTCAGTCAGACTAGTCCAAAAACAGTGTGACATCAGCAAAAATTGAGGGTAACCATAAGAAGGAGATACTACTTTCATACAACCAGTACGTCACTTTTTTTGACGTACTGGTGGCGCATGTTACTGCTCCATATTTACAAGGACAGGAAAAGCCACCCTGCGTGGCTTTTCCTTTCCTTGTAAATATGGCCCCTTTACACGTAGCACTTTGCGTGAAAGGGGCGTTCCATGGGTGTTCCCATGCAACACCCATGGAACAAGACACGTTTTCAGATTTACAAGGAATCGTAAATCTGGAAATCCGTCTGAATACTACACCACCCTTGGGGTGGGGTAGCGAGACGCAATGAGGAAAAATGTTTTCATTTCTCCTTGTTTTTCCTCTTTCATTGCATGCTGCATTCTACATCACGCATTGAAAGAGGAAAATGCATGTAGTGATTGCTTTTGTGCAGGAAGGTGCCCCTTCCTGTACAAAAACATTCTCCATATGACACAGGCATCCTTGCACCATGGTGCAAGGGTGCCTGCGCCGGCGCATGGCAGCAGTTTGTACGCTAGCGCAGGGGAGAGCACAGGATTGTGACATATTATTGTAACTATGTCGCATTCCTATGCTTTGGAAGTAATGCAGCGTGGCGCAGCCAAAGTGCTTGCGTTGCCGCGCTGCGGCACTTCCTTGTAAATCTGCCCCTTAGTTGTTAAACACCATTCCGTCTGACAGTGGTGTACAATGGTGCATTTATGGGTCCATATTTCTGTAGTAGGGGATCTCTGTGTATAGTCATAATCTTGTGAATAGCCAGAAACCGGTCCTTGGATGCTTGATTCCGGTCTGGGAAAGACATGGCTTGGTAGTTCGGACTGGACTGTTCCCATGAGGCACAGGGTCAGAGCTGATTTGCATATAGCCAGTGTCTAACCCAGGATGGTGTGGAGTGCAAAAAAACGATGGATTTACGCCCAGATCCTTGTACTGGGGTGAATGTATGACATTGTTCTACATTCTGTCCATCAACTGTGTTTTTTGCAATAATCTTGTGAATAGTCCCACCTATGTGCGTGGACCCCGGAACAATCGAAATAGTCTCTTAAGTTGTCTTCTTCTGCAGTCCTGCATAGACACTTAAGAGAAAATCAAATACAAATAATGCAGCCTAAAACTACAAGGCTACATTGGCCAGCACTTCATCTCGAAGTTAAAAAGATAGTCAAATATTATTACATTTTACACACTTTGTAAAGTTCCACACCTAGAAAAACTAGACTTCACAAAAATCCTTTGTCATGATAGAGAGGAATGGTTGGACAGACAAGCCCCATAGGCTGCCATTATGTTTCTGGAAAAAAGATACCGTGCCTTTAAGGAACTCTCCAGAGACCCTCCCTATCCCAGGATGCACAGCCAAAGGACTTTTACTTTCATTTCTTTTTTCCGGCTCCTGCTAGCTGGACCCTGGAGCATTGTGCTCTACCTTCGTGGGTATATCTTCAATTTTTGGAGCTTTTCCAGTGATTTGAGTGTTTCACTCGTCTGGGGTCTTCCTCTTCCAGTTGCTGTTTTTTTAACCAGTTTTGCCACCTCTATATTGTCAAACTGTCAGCTTTATTCGACAAGTGCCCTGAGTGTGGTAGGAAAAAGGCTAAATCTGACCCCCCACAGAGAGTGCATACTCTGTCTCCCTTCTATCCATGTCCCTGACTCCTGTGATATCTGTCACTCTTTCTCCAGGAGGACCCTGCGTGACAGGGAAAAGATTAGTCTCCAAGGCCTGTAGCAGAGGAGACATCAAGAACGAGGTTGGACTACTGAGCATGGAGGGACTCTGTCATCATCCTCTGCCCGTGCATCGGCCTCAGGGGGGCTCCCCAGTCAAGAAAAGGCCCACAAAAGGTCGATGGCTTTGACGTCGGCGTTGAGAGGTATGACTACCATCTGTTCCCGTCGACCCAGGGCTCTGGGTCGAAGCAACGTCGCCGTTCGCCGTCGAGGGGTAGGACATCGAGACCTCAGACGAGGTAGACGTCGAGGACTTCACCGGCGTCGACACACCATCGACGTCGTGATGAGTCCCGAAGAGGCAGGCGCTCGCCGTCGAGGCGACACTGCTGTTCGCCGTCGACGCAAAGGTTAACGTCGAGGAGAGAAAGATCGACATTGACGTCAAGGCGAAGGCACTCTAAGTCGGGGAGTTCGTCGACGTCAAGAAGACCGAAGTCGAGAAGAGAGACGTCGAAGAGGTCGACGTTGAGGAGGGATAAGTCGACGTCGAAGAGAGAGTCGAAGCCCAGAACAGTGTCTAGTGCCTCTGTGGTTAGCGTCTCCTCATCATCGACGAGTCACCGGTCGCGGCGGCGCCGGCGCTCGTCCTCAGAGAGATCTTCCTCCAGAGCATCCTCCCCGAGGCCTGCTCGTAAGAAGAGGAGACTTCCTAGGTCAACGCGCTCTGATTATTCCAGGACCTATTCGCCATCAAGGCCCAGGACACCTATGCCTCCTACTATTCCGCAACTTCCTCCTCCACCGCCTCGTCCTCTGCCTCCTCTTCCTCCTCCACCACCGCCTCGGCCTCCACAACCGCAACCTCTTCCGCAGCCTCCTGGGCTGGTGGCTCCTGCGAGGCCCAGAAAGTCAACGTCAAGATCCAGAGGGAGGCATCGCTCTCGCAGTGAGCGGAGATCTTCGACGAGGTCACGTCATCGTCGGCGGAGGGAAAGGTCACGGTCCATGTACACAGACTCGTCCAGTGACAGGAGATATTCTCCCACTTTGTCAGACTCTCCTCCTACGAGAGTGTCGCCAGTGGATGACATTGTGGCGTTCCAGGATGTGCTGCTGAGAGGGTCAGCGAAGTTGGCGCTCACACTGACGGTGCCCATCCCTACCACCCCGGTGATATTTTAAACGTTGCAGCACAGGCACCTTTCCCGCCCTTTGGTGCCAAGACTGGAGGAACCGGCCATGGAGCTGTTTCTGACGCCGGCCTAGGTGAAGTTGGTGCCATCCAGGCTTCATAAGAAGTGCAGGCCCCCGGATTCAGAACCAGCGTTCTTATGAAAAGATCCTGTCCCTGATTTTGTCATTGTGATTGCGGCCAAGAAGCAGCATTCTACTGCCCCTTCGTCTCCCGTCCCTCCCGACAAGGAGAGCAGTCAAATGGATTCGGCAGGGAGAAAAGTCTGCAGTACAGCTGCCACCTCTTTGAAAGCGACGAGTTCATCATTTATGACCGCTCCTTGTGGGAGTCCCTGCAGGCCATTTATGACCGCTCCTTGTGGGAGTCCCTGCAGCAATTCATTGAGCTCCTCCAGAGGAACAGTAGAGAAGACTTCCAGGAGATCTTGAATGAGGGCATGTTGGTCTCGAATTAGGTCATCAGTTCGGCGACAGACGCCTCTCTCCTGACTGCTCATGGGTGCTGTCGTGGCAGAAACCTGAGATGCCACTCCAGGTTGCGCCTTACCTCTCGTAAACCAGAGGCGCACCAACGGATTGGCAAATTGCCCTTTTCAGGATCTACCCTCTTCGGGACTCATGCAGACGAAGAGATGGCCTGCATGAAGGCGGAAGTGGAAATGCTTAAAGCTGTAGGTTTCGAAAAACCAAAGGAGCAGCGGAAGTCCTTCCGCTCCTTCCAGAGGCGTTACTCTTCCCAGAGATTTCAGTGAGGGCAAGGTCGCCAATCTGGCCAACAGCAGCAGCAACAACAGCAATACCAGCGACAACCCTTCCAGAAGCGTCAGAGGGGCAGAGGCGGCCAGCAGTCCTCCTCGGCGAATAAGGGCCCGGCCGGGTCTAAGCCCTGAGGAGTTACTTCCCCCTCGTCCGTCACCCACTCCGGTGGGTGGCAGCATACAGAATTACTTGGTAGAGTGGAGAAGATTTACTCAGGACAAGTGGGTGCTGAATATTGTTTGCAATGGATACAGTCTTCGTTTTGTCAGCCCTCCTCCAGCTATTCCACCAGTTTGTTCGCAATACCAGCTGCGCGAACTTCAAGCGAAGGCCAATACCCTGTTAAGAAAAAGGGCGATAGAAGACGTCCCTCTGTCTCAAAGGGGAAAGGGTCTATACCCAAGGTTCTTTCTGGTACGAAAAAAGGACAAAAACGAGTTCAGACCCATTCTAGATTTGCGACAAGCAAACAAATGGATTCGCAGGGAGAAATTTTGCATGCTGTCCTTGCACCAGATTTATCCTCAGCTGAAACGAGGAGACTGCCTTTGTGCAATAGATAGGGTGTGAATCGTACAAGTCTTTGTGTTTTTGTGTTATGATTTTGTTCATTGGTCAATTTATTGTGAATGTGTTGTATATAGGTGTGTATATAGTGATGTATATGATGGTATATGTTGTACAAAAAGCTTGTGTATAAAATTATTTGTTGATGTTTGTTACAAAGAAAAAAAGAACAAAGAGATATGAGTTTAGTGATTACAAAAAATAATAAAAAATGTGTAATCTAGTCCCTGTGTATGAGTGATGGGGTGGTATAAATTGGATTTTTCCTAAGTGCACTAATGGCATAGAAATAGGTGAATTAATTGTCTCCTATTTAGATAAGTTAAAGTAGATCTTTTCCTCCTTTTTCCATTGTTTTTACTTGCGTTTTGTGCAATAGATCAGCAGGATGTGTACTTCCATGTGCCCATTGCACGGAAACACCGGAAGTTCCTGCGCTTCCTGGTAGGCACCAATCACTATCAGTACACTGTACTACTGTTTGGTCTGAAGTTGGCACCCAGGACCTTTTCAAAATGCATGGCAGTGGTGGCAGCGCACCTGAGAATGAACAAGGTGTTTGTCTACCCGAACCAGGACGACTGGTTGAACAAAGCCTCCACCTTCCAGGAAGCACAATTGCATTTCCACAGGACGGCCATTCTGTTGAATCAGCTGGGCTTGCACATCAACATGTCCAAGTCTGTTCCGACTCCTGTTCAGTACCTGCAGTACTTGGGAGCCGCCATCAATACTCTCAGAGCAAGCGTGTCTCCTTCGGAGGAGCAACGCTTATCGATCTTTCGGAAGGCTCAGGCTTTCATGTCCGTTCCATCAATGACAATGAGGATGGTGTCTTCTCTTCTGGGGACGATGGCCTCTTGCATCTTCCTCACAACACATGCACGCCTCCACATGAGACCGCTGCAGGAATGTCTGGAGGAACAATGGGTCCAGAAACGAGGGAGCTGGGACGACAGGATCCAACTGTCTCTACACGCTCAACAGTCCTGAGATGGCGGTGTTCAGCAGAGAATCTCCTCAAGGGGGTTCCGTTCCACAAGGACATTCCCATACAGACTATTGTGACGGATTCTTCTCTCCACGGCTGGGGAGCGCATTCAGACCATCTACAGATTCAAGGAAGGTGGTCCCAGGCGGAATCCACATATCACATCAATTTTCTGGAACTCAGAGCTGGTCATTTGGCTCTGAAAGACTTTCATCCGTCCTTCCAGACCAACTCATTGCTTGTGCAGACGGACAATACGACCACAATGTATTTTCTCAACAAGCAGGGGGGCTCGAGATCGCGCACACTGTCCCATGAAGCACAGGCGACCAGGCACTGGCTCTGCTAGCCAGAGGACTGACAATAACGGCAACCCATCTACCAGGTGTGCAGAATACTCAAGTAGACGCACTCAGCTGACTGGTCCAGAAAAACCACGAGTGGGTCCTAAACGACGAGGTGCTAGGAAACATCTTCGAAAGATGGGGCACTCCAGAAATAGATCTGTTCACCACCGGCGAAAACAGAAAATGCTGAGACTTCGCCTCCAGGTTTTACCAATTGGGGACTCTGGGGAATGCGCTTTGGATCAGCTGGTCGAACAGCTTTCTGTACGCTTTTCCACCCATTCCCCTAATTCCGGAAGTACTCATCAAGCTGTCTCAATCCAGAGCACAAATGATCCTCATTGCTCCGGAGTGGCCTCGACAGTGGTGGTTCACGGACCTGCTCCACCGTTCTCTCCAACCCCATCTGCGGCTTCCATGTCGGCTGGACCTTCTTACGAAGTACGGGGGCAGATGGTGCACCCCAACCTCTCATTGTTGAGTTTGGTGGCATGGCTCCTGAGATAGTACAATACGGACACTTGAACTTGCCTGAATACTCAAGGAGGCTAAGAGACCTTCCACAAGGACTTCCTATGCCTATAAGTGGAAAAGGTTCTGCATCTGGTGCATGTCCAAGAACGCTGATCCTACCTCCTGCAAAGAAGATGTCATCCTGCCATACCTCTTGCATTTAGCTCAATCTGGCCTTAATTATTAAGGTTCACCTCGCAGCATTAACTGCATATAGGAAATGCCCTTCACAAACATCCTTCTTCCAGATTCCTGTAATTAAAGATTTTTTGGAGGGATTGAAAAAAGTATTTAACTCCTGTTCGCCATCCGTTGCCTTCATGAGAGCTGAAGTGGTGCTGTCCGGGTTGATGAAGGAGCCTTTTGAGCCTATTCCTAAGGCTTCTCTACAGCATTTATCCTGGAAGGCGGCTTTCCTTGTGGCTATCACATCGGCCTGCAAGGTGAGTGAGATTCAGGCTCTGTGTTGTCAAGAGGCCTATACAGTGTTTCATGTTTCCAAAGTTGTCATGAGGACTCACCCTAAGTTCCTTCCGAAAGTCATTTCTGATTTCCGTGTTAATCAGATGATAACTTTACCTACGTTTTTCCAACATCCTTCCTCTCCGGCGGAGAGGTCTCTTCATTCCCTGGATGTAAGAAGGGTGATGAAATTCTATTTAGATAAGACCAAGGACATTCGTAGGTCAGACCAATTGTTTGTCAATTATGGTTCAGTCAGGACTGGCCTTGCCACCTGTAAACAGTCCATCTCTAGGTGGATTGTGTCCTGTATCCAGCTATGTTACCAAAAGGCTAACAAGACCTTAGGGGGTAAGCCTAAGGCTCATTCCACCTGGGGCAAAGCAGCTACAACAGCTTTGTTACGTAATGTTCCCATTGCAGATATCTGTAGGGCTGCCACTTGGAAGTCGGTCCATACCTTTGCCAAACACTACTGCCTGGACTCTGATGCCAGGGCACACGCTCAGGTTGGGCAGGATTTGTTAAGAAATCTGTTTGCACAGTAGTGGTTTTGTCTGTTTCCTCCACCGCTGGGTTGGTTTGTTGGGATGGGCTTGCCATTCTATTCACAAGATTATGACTATACAAAGAGATCCCCTACTAGAGAAGGAGTAGTTTCTTTCCTGTAACTCCAGTTCTATATTGGGGGTATCTCTGTTATAGTCATAAGCGCCGCCCTCCTCCCCGGTGGATGAAACGCTCGCCCTCCTCCCCGGTGGATGAAACGAGAATGCTACAGGCCTGGCTTTATACACCTTCAAAAAGAACTGAAAGTAAAAGGCCTTTGACTGTGCATCCTGGGATACCCAGGGTCTCTGGAGAGTTCCTTAAAGGCACGGTATCTTTTTTCCAGACACATAATGTCAGCCTATGGGGCTTGTCTGTCCAATCCTTCCTCTCTATCATGACAAAGGATTTTTGCAAAGGGGAGTGGACTACGGCAACGCCCTCTACGCCGGTACCACCGCCAAGCTCCAGAAGAGACTCCAGCGGATCCAGAACGCCTCAGCCAGACTCATCCTCGACATCCCACGAACCAGTCACATCTCCGGACATCTGAGAGACCTTCACTGGCTCCCCGTCAACAAAAGAATCACCTTCCGCCTCCTCACCCACGCACACAAAGCCCTACACGACCAAGGCCCGAGCTACCTCAACAGCCGAGTCAACTTCTACGCTCCCAAACGCCACCTCCGATCAGCCGACCACGCCCTCGCCGCCGTCCCCCGCATCCGAAGAGCGACTACAGGAGGAAGGTCCTTCTCCTACCTGGCCGCCAAGACCTGGAACTCCCTCCCTCCCGACCTGCGCCTGACCCAAGACCACCTCTCCTTAAGGAAGAAGCTGAAGACCTGGCTGTTCGAGCAGTAGCGGCACCCCCCCCCCCCCTACCCCCCCCAGCGCCTTGAGACCCTACGGGTATGTAGCGCGCTTTATAAGTGTCAATGATTGATTGATTGATTGGGTGTGGAACTTTACAAAGTGTGTAAAATTTAATATTATTTGGCTATCTTTTTCACTTCGAGATGAAGTGCTGGCCAATGTAGCCTTGTAGTTTTAGGCTGCATTATTTGTCTTTGATTGTCTCTTAAGTGTCTATGCAGGACTGAGGAAGAAGACAACTTAAGAGACTATTTCGATTGTTCCGGGGTCCTCGCACATGGGCACGGACTATTCACAAGATTATGACTATAACAGAGATTCCCCTACTACAGAACTGGAGTTACAGGTAAGAAACTACTCCTTCTTTGGGATTGTTGGGCAATGATTGCTTTGGCTCTCCAGGTTGCGAAATGCCTGGCAGCGGTATAACGGGAAAAGCGGAAAAGCGGCAAGCGGGAAGCTGTCCCCCCTTGAGCGAGTCTCCCGGAAAACAGCGGCGGGGGTATAGCGGGGAGGCTCACCGCGAGGCTCAACAGATTTAACAGAACAGAATTAACAGAACCAGCGTACAGTAAACGCTCTGCCTCTGGCTTCTGGCTTCCGGCTTCTAGGATCCTGCCAGCCCCACCCGACACACGGGATACAATTCCCCCCTGCCCACAAGTGAGTGAGGGCGGGGGAGCGTCTCTGAGCGTCTCGGAGCGGAGTGGTGCGGAGACAGCGGAACAACGGAGCTGCTGCACGAGCCGCCCCCCTGGCCTTGGCATCGGTGAGTGAACTGAGCCGCGAGGGGTGCTAGGGGCTACAGGTAATTGCACGAAATCACGAACCACGAGAACACCAAACAGGACTTATTGGTAATCCCACATTACTAGCTATTATTAGCCATTATTAGCCACATTACTACACTCCTACACCGCTACACTGCTACAAGTGCTCATCTCTTCTTTCCCGCCCTCACCCCCGCTCTCTCCCTGACGGCAGCTGTCCTATAGGGCAGACAGGCTTGGGAGGCTTGGGAGGGTGAGCGCAACGGGAGCAGAGACGTGTAGCAAAGTTGACCAGTCACCAGTGGGAGGTCACATTTCCCCCACGAAAACCTCTGACATCGGAGAGGCCAGCCCTGGACTGCTATCGATTGAGACGGAGTTAAAGAATACACTGGGGGCTGGCGGGCTATATACTGGTGGAACGCAGGTCGTATGCAGGCATGAGAGCGGAGATACGCGCTGGGAAAACAATGCCGCTGCAAATCAAATCGAAGGCTCCAGGCACATCGCATCAGATGGGAGGTGGCAGATCGTAAGTGAGTTGAATGCAGGCGTGAGCGCGGAGATCCGCTCTGTAATAACAACGCCGCTCAATTCACTGAAAGTGAATTTAATCCCGGTACAACCCTGGCGCTAAAGGATATCATAGCGCTTTCTAAAATACTATCAACGTGCTATCAAAGTATTTAAACAGGCACTATTTATCTCCTGCTAACCTGCCAGCATCATTTAAGCATCAGCTCTAATCCTAATAGAGTTGGATTATCAACCCAAGGCTGCCAACTAGACTGCCAGCCAGCCAGCCAGCCGGATAGCCAGCCAGCCTGTCAGTCAGTCAGCCAGCCACCAACCATCCAGCCACTAACCAACTCCTGGTTCCTTTTCTCGAAGACAGGACAATTCAAAACTACATCCTCCCCGGCAGTGCGCCATACTGGGAGTTGTGTAGTACTAGCCTCATCTCCAGCAGCTGGAACTATGAGATCAGGGAAAGTAAGGAAGTACGCAGCGGCTCCCAAGCGGATGAGACCCAAACAACCCGTCATGGAAGAGGGGTCCAACCCGGGCAGTCAAAAACTGCCTAGAACGTCCCAGGCGGAGACAGAAAGAGTAAAAGTGGCAAAACCATTACTGACCCACGGCAGCGATAGACACAAAGATAGCACTATGGACAGGTCACAAGTCCTAAAATCCTCGAGTTTGCTGAACTATTTTAAAAAAGTCCCATCATTGATCATCTCGTCATTCCAGCGACAGCCCCAGTCCCTGGAGTCAATGAGGCTCGGAGCTTCGGTTGAACCAGGGGATCTAAGTGCTTCCTCTCGGCAACCGCAACCACTACCTTCCAATCCATGGTCATCTGAAACTAAAAACGTGGCCCTACCCTCAGGAGTTTTTATCTTTGTAGCGTCACCCAGCGACCAGCCCACGGATTGCCTGGGGGATGCAATTTTTAATCAATATCCTGATGTTAACCGGCAAGTTCAGCCGCCGTTGTGTCAGTTGCCCTCTTTTTCTACATTGGTTACAGAGGTATCAGGCCAAGCACAGACCCAGTTGGTGGGCCCACAGTCCGAACCAAGCCTCCCTCTTGATTTAACACAGCCGCCAGAAACCGATGTAACATTCAGCAAATAAAATTTGGCGGCGCCTATGGACCCTGTAAAAGTTTTTTCTGGGCAACTAACTTACGCACAAATCCATGGGCAAAACACCAATGTATGTACAAACAGCAGTCATTCGCCTAACTTACCTCAAAATACAACTACCTCAAAGGAGCAGTTAGTTGCGCAAAGCTCTGAGTATACTCTATCCCCTTCACAAGGAGCAACCATGGCATCACCCTAAAAATACCTAAGATCTCCCGACCCCAGCGAGCAGCTCTTAGCGGATCTATCACTTTTTTTTAAAGACACCCAAAACTCTCCCAACCCATCACCCACTAAAAAAACAGCACAAAGCGGAGCATACAGCGAATAGTGTCTGGCCACAATTTCTTCAGACAGTCGAACAAATAGTCACCGCTGTAAACTACCATTCTGAAAAGCTGGAGGTCCAGGTTGACCTTTTAAACACCCTAGCGCTATTTACGTCAGGGATTGACAGCAAACTCGACAAATTGAATAACCTAATTGCAGGGGCGCAAGCGTCCACAAAGCTTGTACAATCGGTTTGTTGTTGCTCACCAATTATCGACTCTCTCTCTTCGCTCCCTGAACTGCTATCTAGTATTATAAAGGAAGTTAAGTGTGTGAAGGGAGGTAATCCATCCACAAAACCGGGATTGCAATATCAAAACCAGTGGATCCTGTCTCATCACCCCGCCAATCCCTGGTTTACCACAAATGAAGAAACGGAGTTATCCGACGGAACAGCTCCCCGCTCAACCCAACACAATGGGCTGGTGAACAGCGGGCAAACACAAACCTTGTCGACAAATGCAGCTCAAATCAAACCAACAACTGAAAATGGCGGGGCTCCAAGTGAGCGCCCAGTTAATGCTGCTTTTCCAGTTACAGGGCTAAAGGCTAGTTTAGTGCCTTCTAATGGGCCCATTCTGGAAGAACACCCAGTCCTCCCTCCACCGTGCAGTAAGAGAGAACGTAAGCGACAGCGCAAGAACAGAAACAAAATTGGGGCAAGCGTCAATACGGCTCACCGGAAGATCTTTCCCATTTTTGAGAAATCAGTAAACAACAAGCCTCTAAGTGAGACGAGCGCGTCATCATCCTCTGCAAATTCTCAAGAAGAAACACCAGGGTCTGACAACCAACAGGGCATGATGAGCGCCCCTGATTCCAGTGAACCAATTACGGAAACAGTCACAGACGAACCCAGCATAGCAATAGAAATACAAGGCACGAAAACCACTGAAATCAACGAGGCAAATCCAATGAGGCACATGACAAAACAAGGAAAAACGAATCCAGCGTCGGGTTTAACCCCACTTGGAGTGGTCAACGACACATCTAGAATGACTCTTAAAAAAACAATATACAACAAATATGTAAATTCAGCTAGTCTCACACAACATCCGCCGAAGGCCGCCCAACGGCAGACGCAACAGAAGCACGAATTGGATGTAGGCCAGTTCTCCAATGAAATGATCAAGTCTGAGCATGCGAATGAAAATAACCCTTCGCATCATCAGCTTCTTTTGGTCCCAGAATATAAATCCAAGGGCTGCCAAGACATCCTCAATAGATCGAACATACTAAAACTAGTGGTGGGTATTCCGGGGCTTGAAGGATTGGCCTTGAAGCACATTGAATCTGTAGAGTTCCTTCCCCCTAGAGGCAGCCAACCATCTGAGGCAACCTTGGTGTCTTTTAAGCCGGCCACCTGGGTGGGAGCCTTCCTGGACCACAAGACCACCCTGCGAAACTGGGGCATCAGAGCTTATCCATACACTATTCCCGGTTACCCTACCACCTTGCTAACTCATTCACCATCACTCCAACATGTTGCGAGCACCAGACTGGCTGTTAACGCCAGACCATGTTCGATCCTAAAAAACACATCAGGTCCACAAGATCAGTGTAAAATTTCACAAACAGAGGTTCCAGACGCCGATTTCAGTCAAGGCTGGAAGTGGTTGCCCGCGATCTTGTCAAACAAAAGTACAGAATGAATCCCAGTAGCAGGGCGCGCGGTTAAGATAAATAAACCCTTGGATGGACCAACGCGGCCAGTAGCCTTACCAACTATAGACGAACACCAAGGTCACGCGAATTTTGTAACATGCTCTTGGAACATCAGTGGTCTTCACCACAAAATTGAGAATCAAGTAACCCTCTCCTTCCTATGTCAGCATACAGTAATAGCCCTGCAGGAAACCTGGGCAGCCGATAGCCACCCTATCATTGGGTTTATTGAACTTTGGAATCCAGCCCTCAGGGATAGCCCCCATGGCCATGCTAAAGGCGGCTTGTCAACTTATATATCAACTAACTGAAAAGGCACAATTAAACGACTTTCCATCAAAGAAGACTGGATTCTAGGGGTTAAAATCAATCGATGGCGAAACCAGCGCTCATTGTTTCTCTTAAATGTATATATTAATCCAAGCTCTCGCACCAAAAAGCCCATCTGGCTCGCCTTACAGAAATCATGAGCAACATAGCCGCTGAGCACCCAAATTCAGATTGTATCGCCACTGGGGACTTTAACATTAACCTTTTTCAGGATATAACTGAGGAAACTGATGAGCCCTCTTTGTTCAACATCATTGAGGCCATAACTCAAACCAGGCCGCTGAATCAAGCCCATAGCGAATTGGGACAGCTCTACGTGTCGAGGCTGTATAGTGCGGGCTATCTGGTAATGAACGGGAGGTCAGCAGGGGACACTCCACCAAATTGGTCCTGGTCAAATGGCAGTAAATATCCCACTTGGACTACACCATCTGCAACGCTGACCTTCTACACCACCTAGACACCTTTAGTATTCTTCCACGCACTGAAAGCGATCACAGGCCCCAGGTTTTCTCCCTCAACATAAGACCAGGGACGCATAAACTAGCACCCCAACCTGTCAGGGAATATACTCTGAAAATCTAAAGCGTTTGAAGTGGAGCGACGACACTGGCCCAAAAATTCTACAAGTGTGTAAGGACATTATAAACGGTAGTAACAACCCAGACGCCTCACCAACTGCTATATGGACGTCGCTTTGCTCCCACCTGACCGGACATTTTCTAGTTAGAACGCAGGGTCACAGTCAAACTCAGACTTACAAGTTTGCACCATCTTTAAATACAAAATCACTTAAAAAGACAAGGAACAACGCGCTACGGCAACTAGTTAAATCCCCTGGCAACATCGAAATTTCAAATAGATATCAGAGGCTCAAAAGGCCTTCAGGTTGGCGATCACCAAGGACAAGCTCACATATGAAAATCAGTTCTGGTGCAAATTGGTGTGGGAGAGTAAGAGGAAAAATGCTAGGAAATTTTGGGCTCTAATCAACCAATCGACCTCGAGTTCCTCAAGTTTTGGAACCGCAAATATTCAAGAAGCAGAATGGGCAATCTATCTTACGGATCATTTCAAATCACAAGTCCACCAAGATCCAGCAGGACAGGGATTGCTTTTAGAATCGGGTCCCGGTCTTGGAATTAAAGGGCGCACTCCCATCGACCCAACACCACTCTCTGACGAGGCTCATCAGGTGACCGAAGACAGGGTTATCACAGCAGTGACAAAGGCTAGACAAGATTGAGCACCGGGTCCTAACGGCCTCCCACAAAACTTGTTTAAACCGGACATAACCTTTTGGTCTGGATTGTTAACTAATCTTTTTAATTATGCATTGAGAACAGCAACAATCCCAGACTCGTGGCGGGATGCAATTATTCATCCGATTTATAAGTCAGGCTCACGAGCTGTCCCTAACAACTATAGACTTGTAGCCCTGTTGGACATTGAGGCGAAACATTACGCAGGGCTCCTCCTGGAGGACCTGAGGCAATGGGCAAACAATCAAAATAGGGTGCCAATGAACCAAACCGGGTTCACTGCCAACTCGGGGACCATGACCAACTTATTAGTGGTGTCATCCATTGCCGACAAAGCACTTTTAACATCTAGGTTTGCGTTTTGCTGCTTTGTTGACGTTAAAGCCGCTTTTGACAGGGTCCCCAGGGAGGCCCTATGGGAAAAGCTGAGGAAGAGGGTAATCCCTGACAAATTACTGAATGCAATTATCCAACTGCTCTCACGCACTTGGGTTCGAGTGAAGTTAGGGTCCGGCACGCATCTCTCGCGAAAAATCTTCACAACGAGAGGGGTCAAACAGGGATGCGGGCTGGCCCCCCTCCTATTCAACCTGTTCATTGCTGATTTGTCTAGTACCCTGGACGGCGTAAATAGCCACTCGTCAAAAGTAGGAGGCACGACCTTGAGCAATCTTTTATATGCCGATGATCTGGCTTTGTTTAGCCTCACCAGGGTGGGGTTGCAAAGGCTGCTTGACACACTGCTGCAATACACGATAAAGAACCAATTAGAAGTCAATCTGAAGAAGACTCAGGTTGTCCAAATCGGGAAGAAGCGATACACCGGTGGCGGATGGTCCTTTAATAACAACAGCCTCGCCATTGGTCAGTCGTACAAATACCTGGGGGTCCATCTGGACTCCAGGGGCAACCTTATAAAGCAGCGCAAAGAGATTGCGGTTAAAGCAACGATGCTTGCTGTGTCATTGACTAAGCTTTCAAGAAACGTTTCAGGTCCCACGCTGTCTCCTCTCTTGGAAGTCTTGAAAGCGAAAATTGGCCCCACCCTATCGTATGGCATAGGGATCTTTAGGGGAAAACTGAACAGTGCTCTAAATCAGCACACTATTAACATTTATAAAAAAGGTTCTCCACTTGCCATACTCCGCATCCCCTCCACAGATCAGATTAGAGATGGGGTTATTGAATTATGATGTTTCCTGTATTGGGGTATTTCTTAACCTCTGCCACAAATTACGACAATCCAACCCAGGCACACTAGAATCCCTAGTTTGGCAAGAAATAACTGAGAAAAATCCAGGAGGATCATTTGGTCGACTTTTTAAGGACTATACCCAACAAGTTTCAGCAGACGGCCTCTGGGCCCTCAATCCTAGTCAGTCTGCATTTAAGCTTGCCATCAAAAAATGTGTAAAATCGCTATCACTCATTACTAACAAAGCATTGTTTTCAAAACAAAGCTATGCGTGGGCAGTTATTAATTCCTACAATCGGCTAACCCCTGCCACTTACTTTTCCAGTCCTAATTCACTGTACTTAAAACGCAGTTTCATCACTAGTAGAATGGGTGACTGGCGATTCTTGCAAATTTTACCCCCCTGGCGTCGCATGGAGGAGGACACAACTTGCAGAGGGTGTGGCGAAGTAGCAGAAACGCTACTGCATGTGGTCTGCATCTGTCCCGCCTTCGACCTCCAACGCAGGTGAGGAGCCGGGTTTTTAGGAACCCGGTGGTGCCAGGGGATAACACCCGAAGACCTCTGAGTTCTCCCTGTTCCGGACCACAGAAACCAAGAGTCTTCTAGGTGAAGTCAGAGATCGAGTTTGATTGGTTGCAACCAAGTAACATGTGTCCTAGAAGCACGACAGCACGGGCCGTAAGTTCTCAGGAGACTGTTCGTTTTTACAGAACCAGCCTTCTCCCTTTATACACAATATTGCACTTCAGGCAAGAATTCTTGAGTTTACAATGTGGTCATAGACATATTTACACAATAAAGCAAAGAGCGAAGTCATGACGGCCAACCCATATTTTAGATGTCCAGTTTGTGATAGATGACCCAGCCCAGCCCGGAATTACAATCAGATATCGATGAAACCCCAATAAAACAGGGCACCTCCTTGTCATAAAACTGGCCATAAACAAGGAACATGGACAGGTGTATGTGTGTAGAAAACATGGTCTGTATGTGGTGAATGGTTTATGGCATGTTGTGCTTTGATGATATCTTACTCGGCTACTGGGCGAGGGGCTGCTCAAACAGGTTTGGCTGGAGGCGGTGGAGTCAGTTCGGCCAGGTCATGGGGAAGTCAGCTAAGGTGGACGTGTCCTTTCAGATCAAGCTCGACCTTAATTAATTGACTTATATGAGGGCAAGGCATAAGATGGACGCCGTTCACAAAATGGAGGCCGAGGGTTCAGAACGGAAGCCACGATTCGAGGGTGTTGGCATCGCTCAAACACGACGCAAATGCACAGGGATAATGTCCTAATCATTACCGGTCTGCCGATACCAAAGTCGTCATGGTACACCGATATTTTGTGACACGAGTGTTGGACCTCGGTACCATATCACAGCAGGGTCAAGAATTCCGGAACCACAGACCCTCCTTTTGCCCTCATATTAGGCAGGCGGAGATCAGTTCCCAGACCCACCCTAGCAGGGACCAATCCCCTTTATCCACATGAAGTGAATCAGAGATTTTGTGCAGTTTGGAGATGGCCTGGTACACTGTCGGAGCGTTATCGGGGATGAAAATGCAACAACTGGATTGGATCACCCTACATACACCACCACGGTCTGCAAGTATGACATCTAGGGCAACTCGGTTCTGAAGAGTCATAAGCCGGTCCGACTGGAGTTCTGCTGTCAAATTACTAAGGGCACCGGCCGTTTCGGTCACGGCGGATTCGACTACCCTTGTTAACTGGCGGATGTTCCTGCTGTTCACCAGACTATGGTCGCCCCAGATCGCGTTGGCTTGCCCCCATTTGCAGAGAACTGGGGACTCGTCAGCACTCTGTTGCCCTACGGATTCTTTTAACTAATACAGCCCCTCCTATTGTTTGTGCTGTAGCAAAATTTTTAAAATGGGCTTGGTTGTTAAGACTTAGAAGACTGTCCATAACAATTTAATTCTTTTTTATCTAATTTATGCTGACACACCGTGTTTTAATTATCATCCCACTTGTACAGTCTTATTTATTTCGACATGCTGTTTTTATCTTTTTGTACTGCTTTTATGATATGTGCATATCGAAATAAAGCATCAATCAATTGCAATTGCAATTGCTGTTCACCATAGGCCCCCAAAAGGGCAGAAAACCCTTTGCGAAGTTCCCAAATTCTTGACCCGCAGTGTCGTCTTGACTCACGACACCCCTAACTGTCCTTGTCCGATGGTAATCTGCTCCGGCCGTATAGGTGGGTGGCAGCAGAAACGAGATAAAACATGTGCCCGAGAAGTCGGGGGGCAACCAGGTGTATGCTTTGTCATGGCAGATGAAGTATGTACCCTTAGCTGCCAAGAATGGAGGGGAAGTTCGGGATGCAAACACGTACGTTTCTGTGCATATGCTCTTTCCCAACGGTGCTTTGGGATCCCTGCCAATACCTTGCTGACATAGGTGACCTCGGTGGGGTACTACCCAAACTGGGGAGGATTTCTTCGATTTCTGGCTCTCACTTAAGGAAATCCCATATTTGGTGATGTTCCACCTACTGTACGGGGCAAACTCATCTTTGGGAATCATGCGATATGTGTCGATATCCCTGCTCATATTCCTTACTCCTGCCACTAGTGCCTTGTTGCTGGAACTGCTCCCTGTGGAACTTGGGGGATATGGTTCTATGGCAAACAGGAACATCGTCTGAAAAGCCCACAGAGAACCATAGTAACTGAATGGCAGGACAAAGTAAGGGATACCCTTATCGGTCGTGTGTGGCATTAGTCCATATATCCAACAGTTTGATGTGTTCATTATAGACTGGTGCTGGTGTAGGAGCTGGATGAATGAGTTATTTACAAATTCTAGTCTTCTGGCGGACTCGTGTTCAGGCAGAGGGTGAAAGGAGTGTGTAGTAACAGTAGGAGGAGGTGTGGGCAGAGTGTTATTTAGAAAGGTAACTTGGAACGTGGATAGAGAATAGCTAATCAAGAACGTCGTTATGCTGCACAACAGTAAAATACATACTATCAAGAATCTCTTTCTGGCCATCACAGTGCATATTTGCTTTTTAAAGTTCGTGGGTCTAGCAGGTCTCTCTACCCTCGGAAACTCCATCCTCTAGTTGCTGCCCGCGGTGGGAGTTTGATTCTGCCAAGGAGTGCGCTCTGTTCGGTCCGGGGTAATTCCCTCAGACCGACCAGAACCGTTGACCTAGGCGTCCCCAGCTGCACTCCCCAGACTTCAACCGCGGCACTAGCAGCAGAACCGGATGGCGGTTCGAAAATCAAAAATGAGCAAGTTCCCTGGGCGAGAGAGCTGTAAAATCAAAAATAGTTCTTAGGGGAAAGAGAGTCACATGAATTCACTTTTATTAATCCCTTTTTCTCGACCTCAGATTATATCGTTGTTTCCCAGGTAAGGTGTGGTCTTCAAACAATGTTTCAGGTTCTGTAGTGTCCAACTGCATTGACGGTGGCACGAATCCTTGCAAAATACGATCACTCTCCTTTTCTGTACCAGTTCCTTTCAGTCGTGCATCGCTGAAGAGTGTAAAGCGAGGTGCGATTGCCTGTATTCTTTCTGGGGTCAGTCTCCTTCCCTCCTTCGATAAGATGTGACCTAGGTAGGTCACTTCTTGTCGGCAAAATTGTAATTTTGAAAGAGAGACTTTATGCTTCATGTCACATAAATGACGCAACAACGACAGTGTGGCTTGTTTGCAAATTTCTTCAGTATCTGCAGCGATCAGTAGATCGTCTACATACTGAATCAGAGTCGCACCATCAGGTAGAACAATCGTATCAAGTTGTGTTTTCAGAGCCTGACTGAATATGGACGGGCTTTCGCAGTAGCCCTGAGGAGCGCGTTTGAAGCGGAAGCTTCGTCCTCCTAAATTGAAGCCAAAAATGTCTCTGCTCTCCTCGGCGATCGGGATGCTGAAGAAGGCGTTCTTCAGGTCAATCATCGAAAACCAAGTGGCTGAAGCTGGAACCATTGTCAATAAGGCAGTAATGTCGGGACGACTGGAAACTGCGGTACAACGATCTTATTTACTTTTTTGAGATCAATCACGAATCTGTATACAGAGGGCTGTGAAGGATCAGTACGCTTTAAGACAGGCAAAATAGGACTGTTACAAATGTTGCCTGTTGTTTCCTCAATGACGTCTTTCTCAATCAGATCGTAAATGAACGCTAACAACGCCTTTTCACATTCGTTAGAGATCTTGTATTGGGGAATACCTGGCAACCTAACATTGTTTTTCAACGTTATGACATACGGTGCTATCTCCAAACGACCTACATCATTAGAACCGGTAGCCCAAAGTATATCCGGGAGAGATGATAATTCAGTCGGAATATCTTCCTTCGACAAATACATTGGGGAAATCACTTTCTTACCAAGGGTAAGTTGTACTCCCGAAGGAGAACAGTACAAAGTCGGATATAATCTTTTTAACAAATCCAAACCTACCAAATTTTTGCCACAACCTGTTGTAAGGATGAGAGGTGCTTCTAATTCGCATGGGCCAACAGAGAGGGGCATAGGAGTAGAGATCGGGTTTCTAACAGGGGCGCCAGAGAAACCTACTGAAATATTCATTTCGCCAGACAAAGGTGCGCCAGGAAGTTTTGAGTGCATAATAGAACTTTTTGTAGCACCAGTATCCAGCAGAAATGGCTCTGACACTCCGGATGTAATCACCTCGACATAAGGTCCATTCTGATCTACTGGAACTGAAACAACTCCCTCTCTTTGTCCATGGCTGTCCTAGCAATTATTACACTCATTCTCGTTTTCAGCGTAATAGTCATCGGCATAGTACTGAGCTGACCTCAAAGACGCATTATTCTGTTGATCAAAGCTATTCATGGAACTCTGAGGCGGAAAAGAAGTGTTATTCTGGGGGGAATTTCCACGGCCCCTACCCCTAGGAGCCTGGTGAACACCTCTACCTCTTGCACCAGACACACCAGAAACACCATTCAGACGTCGTGCCAGAGCTGGACAATTATTCTTGAAATGACCCTCTTCTTTGCAATAGGCACACTGATTCAGGCCGTATGGTAAACGCTGATGGGAAAACTCGTTCTCTTGCGCGTTTCTCGAATACTGCTGTGGTTTTTGATAATTGGGCTGACTAGGTGTGCGAGGCGGATAGGCTTGCTGGAGAAGAGCTTTGGTCTTTAAATCTTTAGTCTTTTTGTCTGCCTTATCTAGCTCGTCTTTGCGCCCATTTTCGTAGTACTGGGCTGTGGCTAAAATCTGCGCTGACGTGGAAACAGCCCAAGCACTCTCTGAATCTTTCAATTTATTGCACAGTTCAGGAAGCAAATTATGTACGAATTTGTCTACAAACAATCTTTGACCACCTTCGGTAGCCATATCCTGACCACTATGATCGACGAAAGTCTCTTCAAATCTCGTGAAAAAGTCAGACACATTCTCATCTTTCTTTTGCTTGCACGCAGACAACTTATCCCAATTAACACGCAATTCAGGCATTAAGGTCTTCATGTACGTGATGATTCTACCAGGAAGTTCAGCTACTAAACGCTCAGGTTTAGAACCACCAATTTGTCTAGCATCTGTAGCAGTAATATTAGCCCATGTGTCACCTAGTTCTTGATCACGATCTGTATGACGAATCTTACTCCATAAAGGCTGTGGAACGACGTTCCCAAACAACATGTCTACATCTGCTAAATTCATTATACAGGAGCTTGCAATCTGAGATAACTCCTTATAATACCCTGCGGGATTTTTACGTGGATCGGGTAATGTCTGTTTGAGTGCTAACACTTCAGATCTTTTCCAGGGGACATGTACCCATACGCGCTGAAAATGCGGTGGAACGGGTGGATGCGCATTCGCATCACCTTCCCTCCAAACTGGAGGAACTTCTCTCATAGGGTACTGTCGCGCCTTTTTCCTACCGGACACGTCATCTTCATACAATGATCTAGAGACATTTCCCTTACTCCTATAGGATAATAACAGATCTATTGCTTTTTCAACATCGGCACCTACAATCATGCCTTCATAGAACTTAAAACGCATACGAAATAATTCCTGCATTTTGCGCTTTGGATCGTTTGTCTCTAAATCTTCGCAAAGACATACACACATCTCTTCGAATACATATCTCTGAGTGGGTGCATCCCATTGTCGGAAGACTTCCATAACAGACTGAACGTCGTATCTAACAGTGTCAGTAACCCATTTGCGTGCTAACTCATTCAGTACTTCTCTTTCCTCAAAATCAGGCAGTTGACTGCGCAACTGTCTACGTCCTGTTTTAGGGGTCGTTTTAGGCGACCCAAAGAAAGGTGAGAACAGACCAGTGACAGTACTTGCTACTCTCTGTCGAACAGAAGGGGAAGCTTGCGGAGAGGCAGATGCGCCAGAAAAGACAGGCTGATGTAAAGAGGAAGTCGAAGCAACAGCAGAAGAAGTCGAAGCAGTAGCAGAAGTAGTATCAGGATAAACAGGTGGAGCGGTAGGCAAAGTTGTAGGAGAAGTAGACGGAGTATGTAGCAAAGGCGGAGGCCCTTGAGAAGGCTGCGCCGGAGAAGTAGGAACCAGCTGAAGAGGAGCTGGTTGTTGTGCAAGAGCTGCTTTTCGTGCGCCGGGGTGCGGTATAACGATACGCTTCGGGGGTCCAACAATACTCGATGTATATGGGGGTGGTGAATTCAACAAATGGGACATTAATGAATCTTTCTCGGATGTTCCCTTTGAATCTTGTCCTTCATGGGGCAACATCGGGTAACATTTATCTACTGCTAGTTTCTTGCTTCTGAGCATTTGTTCACTTTCCTGCTCTTCCTCATTATCCCTGTATGCGATGGCGTCTTGCACCATTGACATACCTCTTTTATTCTTCTTAGCTAATTTTATTTCTTTCTGTTTGGCTTCTTTGCGCCATAAGCGAAAAGAGTCAAACATCGCCGGCCGGGCTTTCTTCTTAAACAATTTGACATTGAGGTTGTCTAAAACTTCTGAGTCAAAACTACCATATTGGGGCCATTTTAAAACACCATCCATGCGGGTGTATTTTATCCATACCTCATTATATGTGATAGGGCCTACTCCGTGCTTGATATATAATTCATATGTTGGAGTTCCAATCGGAGGAACCGGACACGAATCCTCTAATCGGGAGTCCTTACTACAACCAAGACAAAACAAGTTTCCAAGTCTGCTAAGACCAGGCATCTTCGCTCACTAGTCTAGCTTCAAACTTCAAGGGATTATCTAATTATGATATTTTCGTGAATACACGAATCCCTCAGTTTTGACGCTTGCAAGTTCCAAACAAGGTGTACCTCAAGGATACCAAAGACTAAGAACCAAACTAAGGACTAGGAGACGCTCCACTTATACTTAACTGAAGTATTGAAGATTGGTGACGACCCTAGAAGACTCGTCTATCGTTTCGCTCTACCAAGGATCACTGGGTCCAAAACAGGGCGATAGTCAGGGCAGCAGTCCTTCCTAGCCGTCGGGACGCGGGGAACCTCGCAGCAAAGACCTTCGGAACCACGTCGACATACAGGGGTCGCTGAAGTGGCTGGCCGTCCTCTGGAATTTTCACACGAAGCTCCTCATGAACATCTGGCTTGGACCGTCACCGCTTGATACCGCCCCGAGTTGGGCGCCAACTGAGGTGCCGGGTTTTTAGGAACCCGGTGGTGCCAGGGGATAACACCCGAAGACCTCTGAGTTCTCCCTGTTCCGGACCACAGAAACCAAGAGTCTTCTAGTTGAAGTCAGAGATCGAGTTTTATTGGTTGCAACCAAGTAACATGTGTCCTAGAAGCACGACAGCACGGGCCGTAAGTTCTCAGGAGACTGTTCGTTTTTACAGAACCAGCCTTCTCCTTTTATACACAATATTGCACTTCAGGCAAGAATTCTTGAG
This sequence comes from Lissotriton vulgaris, assembly GCF_964263255.1. NCBI lineage: Eukaryota > Metazoa > Chordata > Amphibia > Caudata > Salamandridae > Lissotriton > Lissotriton vulgaris. The sequence goes on along the minus strand of NC_141695.1, from coordinate 1,344,094,680 downwards.
TTTACAATATGGTCATAGACATATTTACACAATAAAGCAAAGAGCGAAGTCATGACGGCCAACCATATTTTAGATGTCTAGTTTGTGATAGATGACCCAGCCCAGCCCGGAATTACAATCAGATATTGATGAAACCCCAATAAAACAGGGCACCTCCTTGTCATAAAACTGGCCATAAACAAGGAACATGGACAGGTGTATGTGTGTAGAAAACATGGTCTGTATGTGGTGAATGGTTTATGGCATGTTGTGCTTTGATGATATCTTACTCGGCTACTGGGCGAGGGGCTGCTCAAACAGGTTTGGCTGGAGGCGGTGGAGTCAGTTCGGCCAGGTAATGGGGAAGTCAGCTAAGGTGGACGTGTCCTTTCAGATCAAGCTCGACCTTAATTAATTGACTTATATGAGGGCAAGGCATAAGATGGACGCCGTTCACAAAATGGAGTCCGAGGGTTCAGAACGGAAGCCACGATTCGAGGGTGTTGGCATCACTCAAACACGACGCAAATGCACAGGGATAATGTCCTAATCATTACCGGTCTGCCGATACCAAAGTCGTCATGGTACGACGATATTTTGTGACACAAGTGTTGGACCTCGGTACCATATCACAGCAGGGTCCAGAATTTCGGAACCACACAGGGTTAAGCTGAGGGGGAATGGACTCGGCTGGGTGTTCGGACCTGTAGGCAAGCCATTATTGCAGCACTGAGCCCAGATAATACAGACTTAAACATAAGACTGACAAATCTGATCCAGCATGCTTATTGTAATTTTAAACAAAAACTGCCTGCCACAGGGGGGCGGAGCTTGCCGGCGTCCATGAAAGACGTGTGAGCGCTGAGCTCCTCGCCTGAGCCCCTTTAAAATTCGACAAAACTATCCTTTCGGCGCCTGGCTAGCTCTGAAAGCTGTTGTGGACTCTCTAGCTACGCCCCGGCCTGGTGGAGGGCTTTTCCCCGGTCAAAATCCGGTGTGGTATCGCTTTGCTGTTCGGAGGAGGGTGAGGTGGCGGACCAGGCCGTAGTCCACGGTCTATCCTGAGAAAGCGCCCGGGCTGCGTCACGCTACGTGCGGCCCGCGACACGAGGGTGGTGCCGGTCTGCCCCTTCTACGACTGCGCAGCTTGCCCGGATATGCAATATCAAGCCATGCTCCCGAGTGCAGCCGTGGTGGCCTGACCCTTGTTTGTGCACCCGTTGGGAGCTGCAGCACTGGTGTTACGAGGTACTAATGAACGCTGACTGAACCCACGGGCGGACCGCCATCTCCCTGGGGAGAGTTTCATCGGCCATTGCCCGGACCTTCTGCGTCTCTAGGCCTGCGGTGGAGATACGGATTTGAAAGTGTCAGGGGATGCTGTGGTCGGGCGGCTCAACATTGGTGTGAATCGGTACCGAAGAAGTGCGTGGTTGTGTTCCTCTCTGGCCTTCGGGCCTACTCGTACTGCAGGGCGACTGGCCGCCATCTTGGACGCATTTCTTGCTGCGCAACATCTCGTCCAGCGGAAATTTGCTCCACCAGTGTCTCCTCTCTGCCCTACCAACACTCGCTGGCGATATATTGCTGGCGGTTGAACACCTCATTATACGACAATCTGTATTGCTATGGGGAAAGGCGACAAGAATCAACCCAAACTGTCGTTTGATCAGCGGAAGGCGAAGGGGGCTGAGGGGCCTGCCCCGGATGCCTCACAGCGGCCTGCGGCGTCCGACAGCACGTTGTGTGCGGACATCCGAGTAATGGAGAAGGGCTTACAGGACAGTATGGCGGCGATTGGCACTAAAATCGACGCGTTGTCATTTAGGATGGACCGCATGTCGGAGAGGGTAGACAAACGTGCTGAACGGCTGGATATGGCAGAACGGCGGCTCACGGAAGCGGAGGAAGCCCAAACGGAATGGGATAAAGACCGCAAGCAGTTCGGACGCCTCCTCCAGGTCATCCAAGACAAGACGGAGGACTTGGAGGCACGCTCACGGCGCTCCAACGTCCGCATCACTGGGGTGGCGGAATCTACCAACACTGGCAAGATGGAGTTGTTTTATGGAGAAGCTGCTCCGGACACTGTTGGGGGAGGAGGTCTTCTCCCCCATGTTCATCGTCGAGAGGGCTCATCGCACACTGGGGCCGAAGCCGCAACCAGGTCTCCCGCCGCGGCCGATCATTGCGAAGCTTTTGAACTATAGGGACAGAGATCTGGCGCTCCGGCTGGCAAGGGAGAAAGGAAACTTGCAATTCGAAGGCATGAACATCTCCCTCTATCCGGACTTTACAGCGAGAGTGCAGGAAGAGCGGAAGCGCTTCGCCCCATATAAGAAACAGTTGAGAGACATGGGGCTGGACTACGCCATGTTGTATCCTGCGAAGCTACGGATCAACAAGCAGGGTCACTCGCACTTCTTCACTGACCCTGCGGACTTGAAGAAATCTCTGAAGGAGTGGGCAAAGGAACAACGCAATAGCCAGGGGTAACTGAATATGTGGACTCTTCACTGGGTCGTCCAGACCCCTCTGGGTGATTGACTCTGTTGCAGGTGCTGTGCATCTAATTAATCGAAACTGTGGGTGCGCTTCTGCTACTAGTGGTCTACACTGGGGGTATAGCAACTGCGCGATTCACTGTATGCTGGTGGCCTGGGGGAGGGCTCTCCTGCGTGCGGGAGGCAGATTCTTTGATAAAGTGTTTCCTGAGCTAGTGAGGGTGCTGAACAGTATTGGGGGGCGGGGTGATGGGGCCACTGTGGATTTAGGTCCTTGACCCAATTGTATTGCTGTCTAGCTGGGAACCTCTGCCCCTGTGCTTTCGGCCTTTTCTGGCTCTCCTGAGGGCCCTTTGGGTCTGTAGTGTTTTTCCTCTGGTAGGGGGATGGTGGGGGGTCCTGTCTGACCGGGTTGGGGATGGTCGGCTGTGGGTGGGTGGGTGGTTGCTCTACTCTTCTTTTGCTGATCATGTTTGGTATGTCTTTTGGGGTTTGTGGGGGGGAGGGTTTAGTGCGGCCTACTTCCGGAATGTGTCTACTGTGCTACCTGTACGACGCTGCTTTGTTCATTGCCCTGCAATGGTTGATGTTGAGACTCTAGGGCGGGAGAGTGGCCCCAGTTCTCTCCGACTGTTATCTTGGAATGTGAGGGGGCTGAATGATTTCCGCAAACTCAGGAAGGTAATAGCTTATTTGCAGCAGCACCGAGTTGATCTAGCCCTGCTTCAGGAAACCCACCTGCCTCTAACTAGTCCTATGTTGCTAACCAGGGGTCTGGGGAGTGCTTGTGTTGCTGCAGGGTTCACTACACATTCGAGGGGTGTGCTTACGTGGGCTAATCCCAAATCCCAGTTGACATTGCAGAAACTTGTTGTGGACCCGGAGGGTCGATATGCTGTCACTCGCTGTGTGGGGAAAGGCCATGACTTGTTAGTTGTGAATGTGTATGGCCCCAATTATGACGCCCCTGATTTTTATACCGCGCTGGCGGACCTCGGCAGACAGTATGTAGGTTCCAGGTTGCTGTGGGGGGGTGATTTCAATTTTGTGTTGAACCCGGAGCTGGACAGGTCGGCTGGTGCCCCCAGGTCCCCGGCGGCCTTGGCGTTGATTATGCAAGCGGAGCTGGTGAAACTGGATCTGCTGGATGTGTGGCGTCACAGGCACCCTGGGAAGGGTGGGTTCACTCATTACTCAGCCTATCATAATGTACACACGAGGATTGATTATTGGTTTGTTTCCCACTCGCTCCTTAATTCGGTGAGGGGGTGTGCAGTACTGCCTCGCACGTTGTCTGACCACTCGCCGCTGCTTTTGCTATTGGAGGCCCCGGCTAGAAGGATACCCCCGTTTACCTGGAGGTTCCCCCCGTATTCACTGCTAGATGAGGCTTTCAGAGGGGAACTAGCGGAGGATATAGACACTTACTTCTCGACTAATGTGGGGTGTGTGGATAGTGTCCAGGTGCTCTGGGGTGCTTTCAAGGTGTACATACGTGGGATGACGATGGCCAAGCACTCGGGAGTGCTTAAAGCTATCAGGCAGCGCTTGAAATACCTGGAAACCCAACTGTCTGCTTTGGAGCGTCAAGCGGGGGGGTGGGAGGTACGGATGTAACTGAGAGGCTTAAGTCCCTGCTCTTAGAATTCCATGATGAGGCAGATAGGGAGATACAGCATATGGGAAAGTACGCCACAGCACGCGCATATGGGGAACGAGACCGCCCTGGCTCCCTGCTGGCTAAACTAATGCGAAATAGTAGACCGCCCCTGGTGGTAGAGGAATTATTGACATCTAGTGGTGAGGTAGTAACCGGGGAACAAGAAATACTGGCGGAATTCCACGCTTATTACACCGCACTGTACACGTCGAGATCCGGCCACCTTGAGGAGGAGATAGATGACTATCTCAGTTACATCCAGATGCCCTCTTTGGCTAATTGGCAGCGAGAGTTCCTGATGGCGCCATTCCAGAAAGAGGAGATTACAGAGGCGCTTGAGGGGATGAAGTCAGGCAGTGCTCCGGGGTCGGATGGCCTTACGGTGGCCTTCTGTTTCAAGACAAATTAGTACCTTACTTGATGCTCCTCTTTGACGACATTTGTCAACAGGGTAGTATGTCGAAATCTATGAGGGAAGTGCTCCTCATCACTATCCCGAAGCCGGGAAAGCCCCCCAACGAGTGTGGCTCGTATAGGCCGCTCTCTCTGATTAACGTAGACGCCAAATTATATGCAAAAGTCCTGGCGGCCCGGTTAGCTCTACTTGTCCCAGACCTGGTTGCCCCGGAACAGGCGGGGTTCGTCCCCGCTCGAAACTTGACTTACAATATTCGTACGGTGCTAGGCACCAGTCAACATGTCCGGCAGGAGAACAAGGCTGTAGCTATCTTCCTGGACATGGAAAAGGCCTTTGATTCAGTGGAGTGGCCGTTTATGCTCAGGGTCCTACGTAGGTATGGGCTTGGCGAACCTTTCCTGCAGATGCTAGGGGCCCTATACTACAAGCCGACTGCACGACTAAAGATAGGAAACTCGGTCACTGCCCCAATTGAGATCAGCAGAGGCCCTCAACAGGGTTGCCCCCTCTCCCCGCTCCTGTATGCTTTGGTGGCGGAACCTCTAGCCTGCGCTATTAGGGAATACCACGGGTTCGAAGGGATCAATTTTCCTACCTACCAGATCGGCATATCAACATACGCCGATGATACTCTGTTATATGTCAGAGAGCCGGAGGTGAACCTGTTGTCTGTCTTGCGGGAAGTGGTGCGGTTCGGGGCCCTTTCGGGCCTTCGGGTTAACTGGAACAAGTCTGTGGCGCTCCCTCTGACCCCGGTGACCCTTCCATTTGACTCGGAATACCCGCTGCAATGGACCACGGACTCTATCCGTTATTTAGGGATCCGTATTCACACTGACCCTGAGATCCTGGTCCGCGAGAACTATGGCGTTGCGTACTCCAAGCTTGTGGATGATGTGGAGGTGTGGTGTAGGCTTCCACTGTCTCTGATGGGCAGGATAGCACTTATGAAGATGGTGGTTCTTCCCAGGTTCCTTTTCCTTTTTGCTAACATACCTGTCGTGCTCTCAAAGGCCTTTTTCCGTCAGCTTACGCAGACGCTCATCAGGTTAGCGTGGGGGGGCAAACAACCGAGGGTCCAATGGCAAACTTTAATGCCCCCTTATGAACGAGGGGGCCTGGGGGCTCCGGATCTAGAACGGTACTACAGGATAGCACAGGGGGCTCATCTTCACACCTGGATCCATGGGGACCCTGGCATCCCACACGTGAAGCTGGAGCACCTCTTCGCGGACCCCACCCCTCTCCCAGCCACGATATGCTGTCCTGTTGATCGCAGGGTTGGTAATTTGGATTCTATCGCGGCCACGAACCACGCTTGGCATGAGCTAGTCCGCTCCCGAGATAGTGAGCTGTTGTACTCCCCCCTTATGCGAGTGGAATGGGCGGTGTGGTTGGCCCCGCTGACAGAAAAGGGAGTCCTGAAGGCGTTACGGGACTTGAGCATAGAAACGGTAGGGGATTTCTTTTTGAATGGCACAATGAAAACGTCGCAACAGGCCCTCCAATCCCACTCGGGGACGACGCTGCTACACAGCTTCCAATATCATCGGGTCCGCAGGGCATTCCAGGTGTTGCTGGGCCCTGAAATGGCAGAGCCGCAGGAGGTGCCGGAACTCACATATGTTATTAAGAACCCATTGTCAAGCAAGTTGGTGACAAACCTCAAGAAATTGGGGGACAGGCACCGGCAGTACATGCCATCCAAGGCTAGATTGGCATGGCAGTGTGACCTCCAGTTGACGATCTCGGATGAGATGTGGCAATACTGCTGCACGAATACTAGAAAGATCTCACTTAATAGTAGACATCGTCTGATCCGTTTCAAGTACTTGCAGCGGGTCTACTACACACCGGAAAGATTGCACAGGTACGGGTTGCGGGATTCGGCGGAGTGTGAACGATGCCACTTTCCCTCGGCTGACTTTTTGCATATGTCCTGGACTTGCCCTAGTATTCATAAGTTTTGGCGGGAGGTATTCTCTGAACTTAGTACGATGTTGGGTACGGAGGTCCTGCCGTGCCCAGCACTGGCCCTGCTGGGTTTTTCCAAACCATTGCCTGTGGCGGTGCGGCGATTGGCTGATATTGCTCTGCTGACGGCCAAGCGCCTGGTAGCGTTGTGCTGGATGAGGGGGCCGGTTCCCACTAAAAAGCGCTGGGAAACGGATTTGCTGTATTGCTGTACACAATCTGAGGCGTATAATGAACTGCTTCCTCCAGAGAGTCGCCCTAAGAATTACTGGGGGTTATATAGAGAATATCAATGCGCCCAGGGGGATGGAGAGTCGGATCCTGAAGGGGAGGTGTTGGATGAGCTGCAGGAGGGTGGGGTGGAGGCGGCGGAGGTTGGCATGGTGCATGGTTGATTGACCTCTTGCCGGTGGTAGCTGTCTGGTTTCTTGCTGCTGCTAGTCGAGGAGTTGAGCGTGTGAGTCCCCGGGATGATTGTGCAGGGTGGGTGATCTTCATGGTACCTTTCGAAATTTGCACCACTCCATTGAACCCTTAGGTTCCTGGCTATAGGTGCATTGTTTATCTGTAGAATCAGTAGTCGTAGCAGGTGGGTGGGTGGACACGGGTGCGGGTAGGCTGACTTAGTTGAGGGGTGGGGGGGGATTTCTTATAGTTGTGGGTTTATTGCACTCTTTTTTCTCCCTCTTTCAAGGTGTTTTGCTTCCATGATTCTGTGACTTTGTTTGGCACGAACGAGCTGACCGCATTATTTTTTGCACACTGATCTATGGACATGGGTGTTGATACTAGCATCGACTGTTTACTTCTTGATATTTGTCAGAATCTATTACTGCAGAACGGTTTTTCCTTTCTACGTGTGCGCCGCCAGGCCTCTGGGATGCTGGCACCACGGCTGTGTATGAGACCACTGCCCTTTGTCCTAGGAACTATCAATTGTTGCCGCCGGCCTCCGGGTTGTAGGCGATGAGTGCTGTGTGCTTACATCGAAGGTGCAATAAAGTATAAATTTAACCAAAAAAAAAAAAAAAAAAAACTGCCTACCACAGCTTTACCCTTACCGGTTTTAAATTAATCAATGTATTTTAAATAACCCCAAAGTACTGGGCAAACAATGCTAACAATGGTTTAAATAGTAGTTTACGTGCATGGGGTTGTTTTATGTATGGACTCGCAGCTCAGGGGAGCAGTTTTAACAATTGATTGCTTGTACCGTTTTATTGTTATGAATAATGTGAACCTGAAATTCTCTTTTAAAGATATTTGTTTTATATCTAAATAAAGATATTTAAATTTAAAATTGTAATTTAAACACACTAGACCTGTGAGCGACGAGCAGAATGCAGCAATCAAGTGATTTTTGTCACCTCTATGTTTGTTTTTGTAAACATTCAATAGCAAAATCGATTTAGCCCTCTTGTGACCTCTTAATTGAGAATGCAAAAAGTGATGGGCACTTTGTGTCAACTATGGTAGTATCGAGGTTTCTGGTTGTGGCTGTGTAGATTGCAATTCCTAATTATCAATGAGAACTAGCTTATTAGTGGAAGCTAGATGTCCATATCAGGAGGAAAACCCAATTAGATTTTCAGAGTGAGCAACATGAATCCCTTTGGGGGGGCCGTACCTGTAGTCACACATTTGTCCGCTCCTCATAACTACTACAGCCATCTACGGAATCCCGGCAGCAGGCCGCAGTAGGTATGAGGAGAGGGCCAGTGATCTTGACGAATGTGTGACTACAGGTCCGCCCCCCTATGGGATTCATGTCGCTCACTCTGAAAATTTTATTGTTTTGAGAAAATTGAGGAACATTTCCTCCCTTATTTAAACACACCTTAGCGCATGCTACACATATCTGGTCAAACAAACCACACCTGACCACCACTAACTCACCGTACACATAGGTCCTGACGAAAGCCAGCATACACAGTTGTCTGGCTGAAACATGTAGACCTCATTCTTATGTTTATAGGATATTGGAGAGAACATCAAAGAAAGGTGAGATGCACACCAAAATACTCCCAATTTAATCGTGAAACTTGACCTTGTTAAACTGTAAGGGCGTGCATGCCTGATTCGCGCTCCGTCCTATTGCGCTTTTTGCAATATAACTGAAACACTAAGGGAACTCAATGTTGGTTCCCCTTCGAGCAGCACAGCCAAAATTGCTTGAATGAATCCAATCAATCATATCCTTTTTTAATCTTCAATTTATTAATTTTTTAATCCAGTTTACTCTTCATCCTTTTAGTTTAATTACTTCAATTCATTTTATCCATTCGAATCCAATGTGAAGGTGTTTATGCAAACACAGGAGACAAGAGGGTTTCCACATGTCACGTCTTTTATTTAAAAAGCACCCAATGCATTTCGGGATTAACCCTTCTTCGGGGGTATCTACAATACAAATAATAAAACAATGCATGTGTGAGAACGTCATCGCAATTACTGCTCATTCAATGAACAATTTGATAAAAAAATAACACCATTTATAACAACTCGTAATATTTGCCTTTAAGTAATTTAACCATGCTGCAATTATTACTATTTGTATCATAACGTTAGTTTTACATATCATGAAGGAAGTGATCCCATCTATGAAACGCGCACATCAATGTACACTGCCACATCGTTCGCCTAATTCATTTGAAGCACCTCTGAAATTCCTTTAACTGCTTTGACTTCTAATACTCTTACCGTGACATGTTATCTGCATCCATTATTTCACTACCCAGGCTCTCGACGTGCCGACTCGTTTTTCACAAGCACCAAATCTTTGTGTCACATCAAGGGGGGACCCAGGGAGAGCCAGGCGCGAGCCGGTCTCTTCCTGGGCAGGTTCGCGCGAGGAGCATTATCAGGTGGGGGCTGATTAGCAGAGGGGTTAAAAGGGGAAGTCAGGCGGGCGGTTAGGAACTGCGTGGCGGGAGGCGTGAAGGGAGGTTGTTTTGCCCCACCCACCCTCCCTCTTTTTTCTTTTTATTTATTTATGGGTTTTTTTATTTTGCGGTGCTCTAGGCGCTGTTTAGTTTAGGTAGGTTTGCCACTGTTAGGATGGGTGCCTTTGTTCTTTTGGAGGCGGGTTTTTTCTTAGTGGGGTTGGGCAGCCTGGAGTGGGTTGGCCATCCTGAAGGGTAGCGTTGGGTAGGCTAGGGGTAGTAGGCAGGAGTTTTGTTCGGGGTTTTGGGATTTAGTTTTCGTAGGCTCACTGTAGAGTTGAATTATGTAAATAAATAAATAATGAATGTGTTTATGAGATTTATGATGCACCTGTCCTAAAATAAAATGTGGCCTTTCTTGCTCCTATAAGAAGGTGTGGACAATGATTTCTTGCGCGATGTTTCTACATAGCAGCAGCTCACATATCTTCCTTGTAAATCCTGCACTCAATTATGGCGCACTATTTAACCTTTGAGTTACTCCTCCCCTACTGCAGCCAGGTGGTGTGTCACGTGTATTAATTACAAAGATTCCACTAGACAACGGACTTTCAGTGTTTTTAAACTCACTCTGCATAGCGTAGTTTAAATACATACTACGTGTCCCAGAATACCCCATGCTGCGCTTCTCGAGATGTTCCTCAATAACTCTTTCTGCAAATAGAGTCGACCCACAATGTCAACGTACATTTTACTAAAGCAACTAGAACATTAACCCTCAAAAGTATGCAAAAAGTGTTACTTCATTTAATCAGTTCATGTCCATGAATATAATATCCTCTGTGCTGTCCTCTAAGTAAACATAGCTCATCTTTGACCGGAGAAACCACCTCCTGTGTAAGTAGTCATTAAATCCATATTTGTTTGGTTCCCTTTAAGTGCAACTTGCTTTATTCTTGTTAATCCGTGGGTGCAATCTCACCGGAGGACGGTAATTCTTGCTGAGAACATCAAAGAGAGGTGAGATGCACACCGTAATACTCCCAATTTAATCGTGAAACTTGACCTTGTTAAACTGTAAGGGCTTGCATGCCCGATTCGCATACCGTCCCATTGCGCTTTTTGCAATATAACTGAAACACTAAGGGAACTCAATGTTGGTTCCCCTTCGAGCAGCACAGCCAAAATTGCTTGAATGAATCCAATCAATCAAATCCTTTTTTATTTAATCTTCAATTTATTCATTTTTTTATCCAGTTTACTCTTCATCCTTTTAGTAAGATTACTTCAATTCATTGTATCCATTTGAATCCAATGTGAAGGTGTTTTATGCAAACACAGGAGACAAGAGGGTTTCCACATGTCACGTCTTTTATTTAAAAAGCACCCAATGCATTTCGGGATTAACCCTTCTTCGGGGGTATCTACAATACAAATAATAAAACAATGCATGTGTGAGAACGTCATCGCAATTACTGCTCATTCAATAAACAATTTGATAAAAATAACACCATTTATAACAACTTGTAATATTTGCCTTTAAGTAATTTAACCATGCTGCAATTATTATTATTTGTATCATAACGTTAGTTTTACATATCATGAAGGAAGTGATCCCATCTATGAAACGCGCACATCAATGAACACTGCCACATCGTTCGCCTAATTCATTTGAAGCACCTCTGAAATTCCTTTAACTGCTTTGACTAATCAGTTAATGTCCATGTATATAATATCCTCTGTGCTCCCCTCTAAGGAAACATAGCTCATCTTTGACCGGAGAAACCACCTCCTGTGTAAGGATATTCTGTTCATGGACATGACCTGATTAAATGAAGTAACACTTTTTGCATACTTCTGAGGGTTAATGTTCTAGTTGCTTTAGTAAAATGTACGTTGACATTTTGGGTCGACTCTATTTGCAGAAAGAGTTATTGAGGAACATCACGAGAAGCGCAGCATGGGGTATTCTGGGACACGTAGTATGTATTTAAATTACGCTATGCAGAGTGGGTTTAAAAACACTGAAAGTCCGTTGTCTAGTGGAATCTTTGTAATTAATACACATGACACACCACCTGGCTGCAGTAGGGGAGGAGTAACTCAAAGGTTAAATAGTGCGCCATAATTGAGTGAAGGATTTACAAGGAAGATATGTGAGCTGCTGCTATGCAGAAACATTGACGTGACACAAAGATTTGGTGCTTGTGAAAAACGAGTCGGCACGTCGAGAGCCTGGGTAGTGAAATAATGGATGCAGATAACATGTCATGGTAAGGGTATTAGAAGTCAAAGCAGTTAAATGAATTTCAGAGGTGCTTCAAATGAATTAGGCGAACGATGTGGCAGTGTACATTGATGTGCGCGTTTCATAGATGGGATCACTTCCTTCATGATATGTAAAACTAACGTTATGATACAAATAGTAATAATTACAGCATGGTTAAATTACTTAAAGGCAAATATTACGAGTTGTTATAAATGGTGTTATTTTGATCAAATTGTTCATTGAATGAGCAGTAATTGCGATGACGTTCTCACACATGCATTGTTTTATTATTTGTACTAGCAGCCTGTCCCGACGTTGGCCGGGTATGAATTGCTGCCGGACAGTAGTATATTGTTTTGTAGGATTTAATTTTGATAGCATTTCTTATCTGTGACAGGCCTGTGAAATGCTCCGATTCACAGTGCACTGCTGATGCACTTAAGAGTGCACTTTCAGTAGTGTGTGAACTTGAGTTTCCCAACTTAATTTTTCCTTGCAATATTATATAGCGGGAACTCGACAACATGGCATGAGCACAATTTACATTACAGAAGAACACATTCATTTGTGGTAGGCACGGGGAGACAAAGCGATTTGCCTGGAATCACAGGATGTTGAGCTGATGGCAAGATTCTAACGTAGCTCCCCAGCTCTAAAGTTCGCAATTCTAGAACTTGTGGCAGGAGGTGTGTCTAAAAGTGTATGTCGGTGCTGGCCATCAATGAGAGAGACCTGTGCATTTTTCAAATGGGTGGTGAAAAAATATGAGTATATTGCTGGAGATGTGGGCCCCCGTGACACCCATTATTCCGCAACTTTCTTTCCGCATACCATCACTCTGCATACTTTCATTAATAAAGTACCATGACTCCGCAATGCCATTATAACGCATGGCATTACTTTTTATATGCTTTTCCCACCCATACATTTACAATGAAGTTCGTTGTAAATGCATGAATGGTAAAAGCATGTTTTTTTTAATGTTTGGATATGGTAAGTATGGGTATGTTTTGGGGTACTGAGGTATATGTTTTGGGATGTTTGGGTATTTTAAGGGTTCAGATATAGTTTTGGGGTATGGGGTACAGGGGTAGTTTTAGGGTTTAGGGATAGGTATGGTTTTTGGGATACAGGGGTGTTTTTTGGGTTCAGGGCTAGGTTTGGGTTTTGGGGTACAGGGGCATTTTAGGATTCAGGGGTAGGTTTGGGTTTTGGGGTATGGGGTATTTTTAGGGTTCAGGGGTAGGTTTGGGTTTTGAGGTACAGGAGTATTTTAAGGGTTCAGGGCTAGGTTTGGGTTTTGGGGTAAAGGGGTATTTTAGGGTTCAGGGGTAGGTTTGGGGGTACAGTGGTATTTTCAGGGTTCATGGCTAGGTTTGGGTTTTGGGGTACAGGGGTATTATTAGGGTTCAGGGGTGGGTTTGGGTTTTGAGGTACAGGGGTATTTATAGGGTTCCGGGCTAGGTTTGGGTTTTTGGGGCACAGGGGCATTTTTAGGGTTTAGGGATAGGTTTGGGTTTTTGGGTACAGTGTATATTTATAGGGTTACGATGGGTTAGTGTTTAAGGGTGTTGGGGTATTTTAAGGAGTAAGGGTGGGTTATGATTATGGCGTGCAGGGGTATTTAAAGGGAGCAGGGTGGGATTAGCACACGATATGAGACATGGCATGAAGGGCGGAACATACCACACGCCCCCAGCCTTTGTCACGCCCCCAACACGCCCAAAGCACAACGCACACACGCCCACAAGGGACTACTTTGCTGGCACGGTTCATTTTAATTTTTAAATGTATATGGTGGACGTCTGCACAGCCTATGTCCTTCTGCTGCAACTGCCCTTTCCAACGCTGTATTGGGTGTTGTGATTGGTGCTGTGGTTCCTGAGATTACCCGCCTCAAAGGTTTGGGCTCTCTCTTTATTATATTAGTGTGGATTATAGATACCCCCGAAGAAGGGTTAATCCTGAAATGCATTGGGTGCTTTTTAAATAAAAGACGTGACATGTGGAAACCCTCTTGTCTCCTGTGTTTGCATAAAACACCTTCACATTGGATTTGAATGGATAAAATGAATTGAAGTAATTAAACTAAAAGGATGAAGAGTAAACTGGATAAAAAAAATGAATAAGTTGAAGATTAAAAAAGGATTTGATTGATTGGATTCATTCAAGCAATTTTGGCTGTGCTGCTCGAAGGGGAACCAACATTGAGTTCCCTTAGTGTTTCAGTTATAGGATATTGGAGACATAATTGTACCTCCTCACATAGCCGCCTTGTTGCTTTTAATACTGCCAAGGGCCAATTATTAAAATCCTTTAGTCAAACGATACCCATTGGACAGATTTTAACTCACATTCATCCACTTTACTGCACACTCACTACATAAAACCAGCTCCGCTGTAGTCAGGCGTCGAAGCACACCCAAGGTGCCCTGGGTACCTTGGGTGGGACCCGATGATAAAGCATGCCACCAAGTAGGTTGGTGGGTGAGGGTCTTCATAAAAAACAAAAAGTGAACAAGCCCACATTCATCCTCTCTCTCCTATTTGATTATTAGATTGCAATTCCACCAGATGGGCATCCAAAATTATTTGTTTTAGCAGCCAGTTAACATAGCCCATGAAAGCCTGCGATCTGAATTCGAGCGACCACCCATGTTTCCTGGAAGCAAACGAAATCAGCTTCCAAGAATTTTCAGGCCTTATCCTTCTTTAGAATCTGCTTTAGACTGGCTACGTTCCAGTAAATCAAATTAATATGAGACCTGCTCTGGTTGCTATCTCCATTCGTATTTTTGTAACAGGTGCTAGAAGAAATTATCGACCTGGGCTGATAAAATATCAACAATCTAACCCTAATTCGCATCTGATGTAGTTAATTTATCAGTTTGAACTATACACTTCACAAGCTAATTCTTGTTCGTTCTCATCTGAGTTCTAAAATAACTTGGACGAATGGGATTTGAGGTGCTGTTAGCCTCCCTTAAGATACTTGTAGTTGATTTGTGTTCAGGTTATAGACGACAGCTGTTCAAAATGTGGGGATATTGTTCTGGTTCCACAAAGCTTATGTCAATTCCCCACCGTGTAAATTAATGTTTTTCCTTAAGGACTAGTGTTGCGATTATCTGAGTTCTCCAAGTGACAATTGTTGATTATATATTAGGGAGTAATCAACTCATAACAAACTAAATCCTAGTAATATCTTTGGTTTGGTATTGGTTCAAGGTATGTTTATGTTGCAGGAGACGTAGGATATTTGCCCTGTTAAAGATGTTGTTCTGCCCTGTGGATATATGTTGGAGTAAAGACAGGTTTTGATGTTGTTTGAAGTTCTTCCCCTGTCTCATTCGAAGCCACCTTTGTAAATGATACTATTATTGGGGTTCCTGGGCTAGAAAGATTATTGTGCGTTATTACTTCGGCTAGTTAAGGTGTGTGATGTGGAGTGCGGTCCGCTATTGTTCTTAACTGGTCAAGCTGTTTGCATCAATAGAGTTGTTTCCAAGCAAATATGAGCTTTTAGGTATGGGCTGAAGTACATGTTCACTAATGGACAGCAGATGGGATGTTGCCCTCTTGTTCGACCCCTTTCTTGACTGGTTGACCTTATTTAGGCTGGGGTGCATCATTCATCATCCATCAAGGAAGTTTTATTTCCTAATTGTACCGATAAAAGAATTTGAAAATGAGCAGATAATTAAACTGATTTTTGGTTAACATGGTGGTCATTGTGAAAACGTATAGTAAGAGGTACATCATCATGCACCGAGATGGTGTACTGGTTTTTAGATGGAAGAAAATTGGAAACAGTTTGAGGGGAGGTTTTGGTTGTGGAGAAACATTAATGCGAGTTTTATGGGCACAGTGTAGGACTGATACCCAGCCTGCCTATTTTGGCAGGTTTTTCGTATTTTTCCTGATCCTTTCCTTTTGTCTCCTAGTTAGGAGCTTATTAATCTTTTTGGCTGACTCTAAAAGAGAACATGGCCTTGTGAGCAACAATAGAAACTGAGTGAAAGGTGAATTCTGTCGAAACAGTGCCCATCTCAATTTCAGTTGGTATGCTTTCTTAGTCCCAATCCTTGCTCTCTTCCTTCGTGAGATGGTTGAATTTGAGATTGTCTACTAGAAGTGTGAACAATTCTGGGAGTGTTGAAACGTATCCACAATTGAGGTGCATGTGCACACCTGGACTTACCAGCTTGGCTTCTAGATGGGTGATTTTTCATTCATGCTGGTTACTGCATTTGCTGGGGTTTTCATCAACTCAACTTGAACTTTTAGTTAATGGGAATGCCATGGTAGGGCATTTGTGGCAGCGAGAAAGAGTTGTTTTTTGACAAAAGGGTGGCCTTGAATGGCTTTTGTCCAGTCGGCCCAGGTCCCTTCCCTGAAGAAGTTGTATGCTGCAGAAGTCATTTGTTTCTAATAATTTCTCATCAGAGCAGTTCAGTAAAAAACTTGCTGACATTTTTGAGTGCCTCCCCAAATCTATCAATTTGTGTGATGATAATCCGATGTATCTAACCCAGAGGGTTGGTTTACTTGAGCTATTACCTTTGCTTGATGCCCTAATGAGGTCAGTAATTAATTTTTATTTTTAGCTGGATTTGGAGAAGTATGGACGGTTACAGACAAGGTTGATAATAGTTCGATGATGGAGGTGTTGCAAATGTCCTGTCCTGTTTGCTGACGGCTTGCCCGACTCTATTTGGCTTATGGGTGAAGAGACTGTTGGGCATGGCTCCATCCCTTGCTTGTTCTACTTCATGTTAATCATCTGTTGACTTCTGGTAATGTACCTCCATTCTGTGCCTCATGTTTAAAGTTTATATAAAATTTGATTGGGAGTTTTCACGGTTGTAGGAGTATAAAATAGGTTTAGAAGGAGAACTTGTAACGCTGTTGAGTCCGACTGCATCTCAAGTACCTTGCATGTCTTGGGGCCCGGGGATTTAAGATCAGCATCGTTGTGAAAGCAAGACACTTGGGAGCTGTAATAACTGACAATTGTAGAGCAGACTTGCTGCTGCCATCTTCCCTTAATCCCTTGCCCGCCTACTTGTTTCATGGGGGAGAGGGGAGTGCACGAGCACAATAGCGCAGTGGAAGAGGTTGTCAGATGCTAATGTTGATGCAACATTAAAAGGAGAAGGAAAAGTTGCTGCTTGCTTCTTGATGGACCTTTATGCTGTAGTGCCCAATCCAAGTCGTACTCAAAGTCCTTCCCAAGATCCATTACTGTCCAATTGTGATTGATGAGTGTGACAGCAGGTGAGCAAATGCTATATGCTAAGCTGGAGAGGCAGGCATATCTGTTTGGCAGCGCAAATTAACACAATATTTAGACACAAGCTCGGGGGAGGGGGAAGCAGTGGCTTAGAAGGTCATGTGTGCGAAGTATAAATGTGGGCAAAGAGCTTTGGCGTGGGAAGAGCAATTGGCATTACCCACCAAGGGCCCCTAACCTGGACACAAGCCACACCAGCCACAATGCTGGGCACCTCTGCGTCCTCGGGTCCTAACCACGTGCCTAATACACTATAGGCCAGCCACTTCCCTCACCACATCCCAAGCCTCCGTGCAGTGGCCTCACACAGCTTACCGCTGCTCACAAAACACAGCTTTGGGACGGTGGCCTGGAATGCCTCCTCCGTGGGTCTACAAGCAGAACAAGGGATTAGTGGGCGGTCAGTTGTCGACGAGTGGTAGTGGTCTTTACACCAGTATTGGAACTTTCATAGATTCCCATGCTTGTATCATTCCCCGCCGTAGGGATAGGAGTCCCGGGTAAATAAACAATACCATAAAAAGAAGTACAAAAAAAGAAGAAAAAAGACCTAGGCCTTATCTCAATTTGTAGCATATCCACCTCTTTTTGTAAGAGACCAAATGAAATGAACAATCAATGAGAGAGCCTCAGAGCCTCAGATTTTCTATCGCACGTTGTACTAGGGAATCTCCAGTGAGCTCTGCTCAGTTTTTCTTCAACTGCAACTACTTTTTTATCTCAACTCTTCACAAATCTTCATTATGTCAGACAGGGAAAAGAAAGCTCTTTTCAAGGCTTGTGCTACCTGCTCTACAAAGAGACTTTATGTGGAGGACAAACATAAAGACTGTATTTATTGTTTGTATCCGGACCATAAAGCTACTGACAGCATGATCTGTCGGACCTTCTCAACCAAGAACTTGCCCGACCGTGAGGCACGTCTGCTCACTTGGCTTCAGAAATTAAAGTCACGAAAAGATCCTGTTTCAAGTGACAGTGATGATGCTTCATCTTTGACATCGTCGAGGAGATCACAAAAAAGGGGTAGGTCTTCTCCTTCTACTTCTTCAGACCACCCTTCCAAAGCCTTGCACAAGACCTCTGATAGGTCTGATAGGCATATTCCCATCGAATCTCCTCACTAAGGTGTAAAGGAGAGGGAGGGACTTGCTTTTGGTGTGGCACCTGTATAGAAGACAAGCCATGGGCCTGCTGCTTCTTCTCCGTCTTCTGAGAAGCCAAAGACTTTTAAAAAAAGAGCTTCTGACCCTCCTGAGGGGAAAGCTGACAAAAAAGTTTGCTAGTCGATGATGACAATATCAATACCGTTGACGACGACTTCTAAAATCTCACCGCTTAGACTTTGGCTCCATCAACGGCCTCGTTGACGACGGTTTCCTCGTCTCCATTGAATTAGTCGACGGCGATTTCATCGACGACGCCACATACTGAGGTACCTGTTATTCTGTCGTTGACATCTACTTTAACAACTTCCACGTCGACGAGGATGACGCCGGTGATGATGTTGACGGCGACCATGTCTATGGCGTCGACGACGTCGACAGCTTCCAGTCTGATAATGACGATAGTCTAGACGACGGTCCCGTTGACGATGGTTCTTTCCTCGTCGACGGTTCAGACATCGTCGCCGACAGCTCCGTCGACGACCTCGTAGACGATACAAAATGTGGCAATTTCTATACGGAGACATTGCATTACTCCGGAAATGACTTCTCCAAGGAAAGTGACACCCCTGCCTCCAGCTCTCCTTTTGGAAGAGCAGTTTTCCGAGGACGATGACGGTCCTTATGGTGATGCAGTTAGTCCATCTCAGCTGCTTGTTAAATATCAGGATTTGGACTTCGAGGACTATTACATGGAGTAGGATCAATATCAACAGGACATGGTCTGTATGCCATCTTCCTTCATTACAGACCTGCACGAAGTCTGTTCGCTCTATCCCTATTGTGGACCATGTCTGGGATGAGGGTCTAAAGGTTATGAAGTCGCCAGCCACTGTCATGCCTGTGCTTCCTCTTCTGGAAAAGAAGTACAACGCTCCGGATGATAGCCCTGCTTGTCTAGTCAGCCATCCGAAACTGGATTTGGTGATTTCACAGGCAGCCCAGAGAAAATCTAAAAATCTGGTGGCACCTCTCACCACGCCACCTGGTAAAGGGGGAAGGCGGTTGGATAATGCAGGGAAGAGGTTCTCTGCCATGTCCAGCCTCTTGGTCAGAGCGGCCACTGCCTTGGCTATTTTTGGACAGTATGATCGCCATATGTGGTGCGATCTGTCTCTGTATCTGGACCAGCTGCCCAAAGAAGCTAAAGCCTAAGCCAAAAAGATCCTTCAAGAGGTAGAAAGAACATCTTCCGAAATAATTGACTGTGCTATGGACATTGCCACTACAGCGTTCCGCTTTCTAGCAGGAGTAGCAGTCCTTCGACGCCAAGGCTTTCTTCATGCCACTTGATTCCAGTCAGAAGTCCAGAACAAGATCCTTGATCTTCCCTTTGACGGTGAAGCACATTGATGATGCGCTGCAAGACATAAAGAAGGACACGGAAACTGCAAAGTCACTTGGGACTCTACAATACCGCAAGGTTCCTTTCTGTGGAGCAAGAGGTAGAGGTTTTTCATCATTTAGAGGCGAATACCAGCAACACCACTATTCCTCTTACTCGCAGCCTTCTTAATCTTACCGGTCACAATATTTTCAGCGACAAGGCCAGTCGTCTTCTTTCTCTCGGTCATCATCTAGAGGAAGACAAGGGAGCCAGGGGAGGGATTCTTCTAAGCGCCAGTATCAGCTTCCTTGATCTTCCTACTGTTCCTTTGTTGACTGTAACACCAGTGGGAGTGCAGAATATCTCAATACTTCCACAACTGGCAACTTATAACATCAGATCAGTGGGTTCTCAATATTGTCCTGTCAGGCCATACTCTGGAATTTCAACATCAAGCACCATCCAAAGGCCCTCGCACCACCGAATCCAAACATCTGCACCTTCTACGTTTAGAAGCCCATAAACTACTTCTCAAGGGGGCGATAGAACCGGTTCCCATATCCCAGCGGGGAAAGGATTCTATTCCCGGTTCTTTCTTTTTCAAAAAACGTAGAAAAATGGCACCCAATTTTAGACCTGAGTGAGCTAAACACCTATCTCATAAAGCTCTGTTTTCGGATGGTCTGTTACAGGACATTTTATGTCTCCTCAATCCAGGAAATTATATGGCCACCCTGGACCTAGGGGACGCATAGTTCCATGTCCCCATCTACCAGGCCCACCGGACGTTTTTACGCTTTACAGTAGCCAAAAGCCACTTTCAATTCAAGGTCCTGCCTTTCAGACTCAGATCCGCTCAGTGGTTTTTCACAATGGTCCTGGCACCGGTCACAGCGTTTCTCAGGAAGCAGACGCTTCAGGTTTTTCCTTACCTGGACGACTGGCTGATGAAAGCCCTGTCTCATCATGCAACAGAAGAAGCTGTCAGGACATGCACTCAGCTATTCTGTCACCTGGGGCCTCAGCTCAAAATGGAAAAGTCAGTCCTGTGCCTGTCAAAGTCGGCCAACTTCCGTGGAGCCATTCTGGACACATCTTGTTTCAAAGCGTTCCCATCAAAAGATAGGCAAACAAAACTGATGGCCTCTGCCCATTGGTTGCAAAAAAGAAGGTCCTTTTCAGTTTGCCTCTAAAATCCTTTCTAGGGTCAATCTCGTTCTGCATTCCCTTGATTCCAATTTGCAGGTTATGAATGTGCCCACTACAAGAGCAACTGTATTTGCAGTGGCTCCAAGCAGAGTGCTCTTTCAAAGACAAGATCACGATAACTCAACCTATGAAAGAGGCGGCCAGGTGGTGGACGGTCAGAGACAATATCTCTCAGGGTCTAACCTTCAGGGTCACCCCAGCTTCATTAATAATTACAACGGATGCCTCTCTAGAAGGCTGGGGAGCAGTCTTGCAAGATCTTCAGGTGAGAGGCCGCTGGCTACCCCTGCATCGCCTTCTCCACATCAATCTTTTAGAACTCAGAGTGATTCATGTGGCCTTACAGGCCTTCCTTCCGCAGATACGACGATCCACTGTCCTGGTCCGTACGGACAACACGACGGCCATGCATTATGTAAACAAGCAGGGAGGAACAAGGTCTCCTCTGCTATCCAAAGAGGCTCAGGAGATTTGGGAAAGGGCTATCCAAATAAAAATATCACTTTCGGCAGAACACCTTCCCGGTGCCATCAAGAAGACAGCAGACACTCTCAGTTGCCTCAAGTCGGTGAGCCACAAGTGGGAATTAGACCAACACACTCTGGAAAGGATTTTCTGTCTCTGGGGAACTCAACCCATAGATCTATTTGCCACTCCAGAGAACAAGAAATGCGGACTCTACGCATGCGATGAGCACCATCCGGGATCATTGGGGAATGCACTTTTGATGGTCTGGTCATGCGCCTTTGTTTACGCTTTTCCTCCGATCTCACTAATTCCCAGGCTTCTCTGGAAGCTCAAAACGGAACCCTGCAGAATGTTTATGGTGGCCGCGGCGTGGCCTGCCAATTTTGGTTTACGGAGCTTCTCCTGCTCTCCCTGGATCATCCAATTCATCTGCGCCCAATTCCTTCTCTGCTGACGATGTCCCAGGGCCAAGTGGTACATCCGGATCCGAGCTCACTTCAGTTATCAGCTGGGCTCCTGAGCACCGAGAATTTCAGAATCTAAATATCTCACCAGTGTAGAGAGGTGCTGGCTCAAGCCCGAGCACCGAGTACGAACAAGACGTATCGCTTGAAATTGAAGCGTTTCTGCCTGTGGTGCCGGCAAGAGAACATTCATCCTTACTCGTCTGCTCCTCATCAGATTTTTCCATATATTTTGGCATTGGCTAAGTCTGGTCTCGCTTATTCCTCTATCAAGGTGCACCTGGCAGCCATTTCTAGATACAGATGAACTTCTTCTGGACCTTCCCTCTGGTCAGCAATAATCGTAAAACTATTTCTTAAAGGTCTTTTTAG
The DNA here is from genome assembly GCF_964263255.1 of Lissotriton vulgaris. NCBI lineage: Eukaryota > Metazoa > Chordata > Amphibia > Caudata > Salamandridae > Lissotriton > Lissotriton vulgaris. The sequence continues at coordinate 1,344,072,695 of NC_141695.1, read as the reverse complement.
AGTTTTTTCTCCAGTTAGACCTCCACTACCTCTGTGGCACCTTAACTTAGTCCTTACTCAACTCATGAGGCCACCTTTTGAACCAATTCATAGGGCGGACCCGAAAGTCCTCTCATGGAAAGTGGCCCTCCTTCTCGCCTTAACATCGTCCAGGAGGGTAGGTGAACTGCACGCTCTCACTATTAAGGAGCCGTTCTTACAGTTTAAAAAAAAGACTTTGATTCTGAGAACGAATCCAAAATGTATCCCTAAGGTCCCTTCAGACTTTCATTTTAATGAACCAGTGATTCTTAAATCCTTTTTTCGTTGACCCACTACTCCAGTGAAGAGGACTCTTCACTCGCTGGATGTTCAAAGGGGTCTGAAATTTTACCGTCAACGTACCAAAGACTTCAGAAGATCTAAACAACTCTTTGTTGCTTTCAGTGTCCCTCACAAGGGTTTCCCTCTTTCGAAGCAAGGGGTTGCGCAATGGATTGCCATTGCGATCCAAATACTGTCACCAAGCGGCAGGTAAGCCCCTAGAAGGGCGTGTCTGGGCATACTCTACGAGAGCTATGTCTTCTTCCGCTGCTCTCTACGCCGGAGTTTTCGATCAAAGACATTTGCAGGGCAGTGACATGGAGCAGTGCCCGTACTTTTACGAAGCATTACTGCTTGGACTCATCCACGCTGAGTGACGCTGCAGTAGCATAGGCAGTCCTGAGGAACCTCTTTCAATGTGGTGAGCTTTCCCTTCTAACACTCCTTCCTTTTATTGGTTATTAGCACATTTTGGAACTCATGTTGTTCACTGACTACTTTCTGTTTTGTTTTTTTAACAACAAATTTTATTGAGTCCTCCATCCAAAGGGGGGTGAGCCCCCAACAAATCATATTCATACAAAGCAGTGAACATAAGTACACTAGTCGTTGGAGAGGGTATCCTTCGGGAAGCTATAAAAAACCCAACCCAACAGCCCCCGCCACCCACATACCCCCAACCCCAGACCGCCCAACCCATTGAAAGACTAAACAGGCATAAATACATATGAGCACATCTTCACGCTGACTAATCCACAAGTAGGAGTGCAGACTCATGTGATGGTGCGTCTGTCTATGAGATCTTGATTTGTGGACGTGTGAAAGATTGAAAGATCAATACCCCGATACTTGGCCCATGCAGCCCAGGTTTTCCCGTGCTTTTGCGGCCAACCCCTGGCCTGAAACACCGCCACCTCGGCAGACATGCATTTATCTAATGCAGATTTCCAGGCCACCAACCCAGGGGGAGAAGAGGACTTCCATTGCTGGGCTATGTCGCGCTTAGCCAGTGTGATCCCCAGGAAAATAAGGTGTCTCTTATAGATGTTCCCTCCTATATCATCAGTACTGTGGAGGAGGGTCAGGCGTGGATCATCTGGGAGGTCCCATCCCAATACCCACCCCAGGCTCACTGACTACTTTTTTGATATTTGTAGTTCTGATGACTGTATGCATTTGGCAAGATTTACAACAATGTATTATTACACAAAATGTGCGTTCTGACTGCTAGCTATTCAGATACAAGCAATGGGAATCTATAAAAGTTCCAATACTGGAGTAAGAAAAAAAGTTATTTGCCTGTAACTTTGGTTCTCCAGTATTGGTAACTTTCATAGATTCCCATGCGCCCACCCTCCTCCCCTCGACATCTTCTGTTATACTGTTACACAATGGCTACAAAAATCTGAGGCTCTGAGGCTCTCTCAGGAAGGTTCTATGGGGTGAGGCTGTTCTGATTGGTTGTTCATTTCATTTGGTCTCTTTTACAAAAGGAGGTGGATATGCTACAAAATGAGATGCGGCCTAGGCCTTTTTTCTTCTTTTGTACCTATTTTTATGGTATTTCTTTATTTACTGGGGACTCACTTCCCTACGACGAGAAATGATACAAGCATGGGAATCTATGAAAGTTATCAATACTGGAGAACCAAAGTTACAGGTCAGTAACTTGATTTCATGGCAGGCAGTGGAGTGAGTCCTCCTGTTGGTCCTAGACGGTCGCAGTCAGTCTCAGCCTTGACCATGGCTGCAGCAACCGGGAACTCCGCTCCTTCCCTCCTCCCCTCGGTTCGGCCGAGCTCACCTTTGCTTCCTTGCTTCTGTTCCACACATGGATGTGGATTTTCCCCTTTTCAATCCTGCCCTTGCTGCTCCATCTGGCTCCTCGTTGGGAATGATTGCTTGATGGTTCCAATGCTCAGCACCAAATTCCTGCTCTGCTGCTGCCATGGAGTCTCTGAATTACCAGCTAAGTAAGCAAGGTAAGTAAAAAAAAAAATATATATATATTTCTGCATGCGTATGTGTATGTGTTTCTGAGAAATTGAGAGTGAATGGAATTGATTGAAAGTGTGTGTGTGAGTATGTTTGATTGTCAATGAGAATAAAAGTGAATGAGAATCAGAGTTTGAGTGTGTATAAATAAGTGAAAGTAAATATGAGTGAGTAAGTGAAGGAGTATGAGTGTGTTAGCACGAGTGATTGAATGGAGATTATGAAAGATAGTGGAAGTGAGTCAGGGGTGTAGCTGTCAGTGGTGCAGCAGTTGCACCAAAGCCCAGAGTCAGTGAATGTGTGTAACTGTGGTAGTAAGTGAGGATAACCAGTGAGCATGCATACGTATGTGTGTGAGTAATAGTAAGTGGCAGTGATAATGGGTGAGAATGTTCAAGCGAGAGAATGTGAGTTAGAGTGAGGGAAAAGAGATTAAATGTGAGAAGAGTGAGTATGAGTGCGGCAAATAAAATAATAAATGGGGTGAACTCCTGGCCGGTAAATGTCTCACCACTTTTAAAGATCACCAGCTGCCACTGCTACCTATAAAGGGGATTACTTCTCCTTTTAATAGTCCGTTCCTTTGTGTGCAATGTCCATCGTGCCCTCCATATTGGATTTTGCATGTGCTCATAATCACGCTTTTCTCTGCACGTTTTTATCTGTTGTCCCTGTTTTAAGGTCCGTTTGTTAGTGGTGGTGCGTTCTGAAATATGTTTTTACATGCGTTTAGATTTTTCAGATGTGGGAGTCAAAGTGAGGTTACTCTTAGAATTATGTTGTTTTTATTCTTTATTTTTGGTAGTCAGTATTTAGTCTACACTTTACCCAAAAGCATTGCAATTCATATGGGTTTGTTTGTGAGAATCCCATTTGAGCTGGTGAAGAATGCTTAATTGGGAACATCTGCCGTGTTTCTCAAGGACGTATATTTGAATGATATTTAAATTATGAGTGTAGGAAGAGTCTGCAGGATCTGTAATCACATTTTTCAATTTTCACCGATAATGGGTTTACTCGTGTGTACTTCTTACATATGGTAGTAATGTAGTGTTTTTTTACAATGATCTTCAAGCTTAGGTACTAAAGATGAACTGGGAACATTGTTAATCTCCTGAGGATTTTGATGCTCCACAAGTGGACTTGGTCAACAATTCAATATCAAATAAGATTTCCAAATTAAATGTAAAGGTCATTAGGTTTCACAGTGAACACTAGCAAGAATTAAATCGAAAACCATGAAGGTTTATTAAATGTTTAAAAGCAATAAAGAAAGCAAAATCAGTGGCAACGAGTCTGTCAGTTAATTATTTGTGATATAAAAGCATGAAGTTCAGAATAAAATGCAAACCATGAAATAGCAGAACAGAGTATTATACAGCTCAATCAAGCAGTCCTAAAACAGATCAGTCCGAGAGAGTGTCGCCTGCTAAAGATCAGGTGAAAGAAAACCCAACATTTATTTTGTAAACAGACCTTGTTCCTTTAAATGACGGATGGCTGTCTACCGGATATTAATGCAAATTGTGGTTTGATTGATAATATACATTAGCTTATTTTGCAGCCTCCTGGAAATAGGAATTTTTTGATGCGCCCTATTAGTGCACAGGTCACATTGCAAAATTACATGACGGTTGAAAAATGTTGGTGCACATTTTGACCATCTATCCAGGACTTGCATGTATGTATTTTAGGCTCCTAGTAATAAGACGTTTTCGATTTTCACAAATACGATTATTTAGACCCGAGTTTCTTCTCTCCTGCTCAAAAGCAGGGTTTTGATTGATATTGATAGGAGGGATGTTGGGGCTCAGCTATATTTTGGTTTCCAGTTTCTCGCAGTTCTATCCTACCAGTGACCTCACACTATTTTGGTACTATGCGATATATTACATTTGAAGGCTCAGTGCTTCATACTAAAGCACAATGATTTGTGCTCAAACCAATGCTGTATTTTTTTAATGCTCTGCTTTACATTTCATTGTAGAACTCTCTTTTCTAGTACACATTGACCATTTCTGTACTGTAAACTTCATTGAAGTGCATTGATCAATGCTACATTCAGGCGTCGATTCCGATCCGGTAAAATCCCCGTCCGTACGATTCGTATCCGGAGCCGTTTCCGTACGACTCGTAAACACACCGTAAGACCCGGCGAGTACGATCCGGACCGGGTGATCAGGACGCTATTCGTACGGTCCGGGTCAGGTAAGGGCGATTCGTACGGAAAAGCGCACAATCACATACACACCGTACGGCGCGTACCCCCCATGATCGCCGGGGTATGCGCCATACCCCTGCGATCATGGGGGGTACGCGCCGTACACCCAGCGTACATGGGGCACGCGCCGTACACCCAGCGTACATGGGGTACGGTGCGTACCCCATGTACGCTGGGTGTACGGCGCATACCCCCTATGATCGCAGGGGTACGGCGCGTACCCCGGCGATCATGGGGGTACGCGGCGTCCCCGGGGGGAGCGTTCCGTACTTGTTTCGGCACGAACTATGCGTTTACAGCTGTTTCCAGCTCCCGTAAAAAAAGGGTCGTACGGTGCCTACCCGACACGAATCGTACTTGCTGGGTCGTAAAAACCAGCCACGAACCGTAGCGATGTCACGTACAGCGGGTTCCGAGTGAGACTCGTACGGATATTTGAGTCGTACGGAGTCCTGTACGACTCATAAGGACTTTGGCTTCTGGTACGGATCGTACTTCGTCATACGTACGGGGACGTTTACGGGTACGATTCGTACGGGGAAAAATGCTCCGTACGACGATTCGGAGCACATTTTACCGGATCGGAATCAACGCCTCAGTGTTTGACTTTCACACACAATACTAATGGTAACTAGGCATAATATCGACTCCATAATATCGATAGGAGAAAATATCGTGTCAAAAATATCGATAGTAATAAAATATCGAAAAAATAAATATCGTTGGCCAAAATATCGAAAAAAGTAATGATAATAAAATATCGAGTAAAAAAATATCGACACAAAAATATCAACAACACAAGGGCGTCGATTCCGATCCGGTAAAATGCGCTCCGAATCGTCGTACGGAGCATTTTTCCCCATACGAATCGTACCCGTAAACGTCCCCGTACGTACGACGAAGTACGATCCGTACCAGGACCCAAAGTCCGTACGAGTCGTACAGGACTCCGTACGACTCAAATGTCCGTACGAGTCTCACTCGGAACCCGCTGTACGTGACATTGCTACAGTTCGCAGCTGGTTTTTACGACCCAGCAAGTACGATTCGTGTCGGGTACGCACCGTACGACCCTTTTTTTATGGGAGCTGGAAACAGCCGTAAACGCATAGTTCGCGCCGAAACAAGTACGGAACGCCCCCCCTGGGGACGCCGCGTACCCCCCATGATCGCGCCGTACACCCAGCGTACATTGGGTACGCACCGTACCCCATGTACGCTGGGTGTACGGCGCGTACCCCCCATGATCGCAGGGGTACGACACGTACCTCGGCGATCATGGGGGGTACGCGCCGTACGGTGTGTATGTGATTGTGCGCCCTTACCTGACCCGGACCGTACGAATAGCGTCCTGATCACCCGGTCCGGATCGTACTCGCTGGGTCGTACGGTGTGTTTACGAGTCGTACGGAAACGGCTCCGGATACGAATCGTACGGACGGGGATTTTACCGGATCGGAATTGATGCCAAAATATCGTTACATAGTAAAAGGAAAAAATATCGACAATATCGAGATAAAAGGATAAAAATTTAAAATTTTTAAATAAAAAAACTAATATAAATATATAAATGAATGTTAATTATTAGGAGCGGGATGTTGGGTTAATAGGGGATAAGGGTGGGGAGTAATTTTAAAAAAAATGATAATATATGGTAGATTTTATAAATAAATAAGTGAGAAAATATACAAAATAATTGTAAAAACCATTATTTATTTAAATATAATAAATATTTTGTAAAATTTTAGGAGCGGGATGTAGGGTTAATAGGGGATAAGGGTAGGGAGTAATTTAAAAAAATTGTTCAAAAAAATATAAATATTTTAGAAATAATGCAAAAATAGTCAAAGGTATCAAATTATATATTGCAAAATATTTTTTGCCCAAAAAAATGTTGCAAATTATTTTGCAAAATAATAAATTTACCACTAGTCTGCAAATAATTTATACATAGAAATTGTACATTATATTTGTCTAAGGAATATAATTTGTTCAAAATAATATATAATTACAAATAAAAATTTAAATAATTTAAAAATTGTAAAATAATTAAATTATAAAATTGATTAAAAATATGAAATATCATTAATGTTATTTTCATCATATAATAATGTAATAAACAAAAAATTATTTATCATAAATAATTATCTATAAATAAATAATGAGTAATTATTTACTTTATAAATGTTATTTCATTTACAAATAATTGTTCATAATAACCATTTATTAAAAAATATATTTAGTAAATAATTATATAATATAAAACATTTTAATATCATTAGAAACTTTTAAGAGATATTATTTATTAACATAATATTATTAAAAAGGTATGCTTTAATATTAAATTTACAGGTGTAGGAATAGGAAATTTGGATAGGTTAGTGTAGAGGACATTTTACAAAAATTGGTACACTGGATTTGGAATACAAATTTATAATTGGACAGTGTCCTGCACCTTCCCTGATATTAGCTAGACTGGAGTAGAAATAGTAACTTGTAATTGGTCCGTGTCCAGCACCTTCCCTGATTTTAGCTAGACTGGAGTAGGAATAGTAAATTATACATGGTCAGTGTCCAGCACATTCCCTGATATTTGCATGACTGGAGTTAGATTAGTAATTTGAAATTAGTCAGTGTCCAGCACCTTATCTGATATTAGCTTGACTGGAGTAGGAATAGTAATTTTTATTTGGTCTGTGTCCAGCACCTTCCCTGATATTAGCTAGACTGGAGTAGGAATAGTAAATTATACTTGGTCAGTGTCCAGCACTGTCTCTGATATTAGCATGATTGGAGTTAGAATAGTAATTTGTAATTGGTCAGTGTCCAGCACCTTCTCTGATATTACTTTGACTGTGGTTGGAATAGTTATTTTTTATTGGTCTGTGTCCAGCACCTTCCCTGATAGTAGGTAGACTGGAGTAGGAATAGTAAATTATACTTGGTCAGTGTCCAGCACATTCCCTGATATTTGCATGACTGGAGTTAGAATAGTAATTTGTAATTGGTCAGTGTCCAGCACCTTCTATGATATTAGCTTCACTGGAGTAGGAATAGTAATTTATAATTGGTCTGTGTCCAGCACCTTCCCTGATATTAGCTAGACTGGAGTAGGAATAGTAAATTATACTTGGTCAGTGTCCAGCACTTTCCCTGATATTTGCATGACTGGAGTTAGAATAGTAATTATTAATTGGTCAGTGTCCAGCATCTTCCCTGATATTAGCTTGACTGGAGTTGGAATAGTTAATTATTATTGGTCAGTGTCCAGCACCTTCCTTGACATTTGCCTGACTGGAGTTGGAATATTAATGTTTAATTGCTCAGTGTCCAGCACCTTCTCTGATATCAGCTTGACTGGAGTTGGAATAGTTAATTATTATTGGTCAGTGTCCAGCACCTTCCTTGACATTTGCCTGACTGGAGTTGGAATATTAAATCATAATTGATAAGTGTCCACAACCTTCCCTGATATTTGTCTGACTGGAGTAGGAATAGTAAATTATAATTGGCCAATGTCCAGCATCTTCCCTGATATTAGCATGATTGGAGTTGGAATAGTAATTTTTTATTGGTCAGCGTCCAGCACCTTCCCTGATAATAGCTTGACTGGAGTAGGAATAGTAAATTCTACTTGGTCAGTGTCCAGCACTTTCCCTGATATTTGCATGACTGGAGTTGGAATAGTAAATTCTAATTGGCCAGTGTCCAGCACCTTCCATGATATTAGCATGATTGGAGTTGGAATAGTAATTTGTTATTGGTCAGTGTCCAGCACCTTCCCTGATATTAGCTTGACTGGAGTAGGAATAGTAAATTATACTTGGTTAGTGTCCAGCACTTTCCAAGATATTAGCATGACTGGAGTTGGAATAGTAATTTTACATTGGTCAGTGTCCAGCACCTTTCCTGATATAAGCTTCACTGGAGTTGGAATAGTAAATTATTATTGGTCAGTGTCCAGCACCTTCCCTGATATTTGCCTGACTGGAGTTGGAATACTAATTAACAATTGTCCAGTGTCCACCACCTTCTCTGATCTTTGCTTCACTGGAGTTGGAATAGTAAATTATAATTGGTCATTGTCCTGCACCTTTCTTGATATTAGCTTTACTGGAGTAGGGATAGTACATTGTAATTGGTCAGTGTCCAGCACATTTGCATAAAAGTTTACATTACTGTGTCATTATCTTAGAAAATAATGCATCATGGATGTTTACACCAAAGTTTATTCAGTTTTTTTTTGTATGTACAATACAATGAAACAAAATTATCATTAAAGTAGTTTGCAAAGTAGTATTAGCAGAATAACATATTATCATTTATGTACATGTTGTACATTGTCACAAAGAAATATTTCACAATATTTATTCAGAAAAAAATACTTTTTTTATTCTTTATGTTTGGGTAACAAGTAATTATATTTCATGAAATAAATTTTCACTTCTTTAACAGCTTCTTCCATTTATATTTAATAATGTTAATATTTTATGTATTAATATTATTAAATATATATTTAGCTTATATACATTTTTATAAAGTAACAGCAAATTTATTATATTTGTTCAATATATGAAAATACAAAGTAAGACATTTATTTGGTACATATTAAATACAATGTTCATATTAAATAATACATATACATATATTATGTTGTAAAGTTTATAACAGTATAGGGAAAAATATGTCTAATAATAATATGTGGTATTGGCAAATAATGACTTTGGTAATTATCTTCATTTATAATACTTAGTAATTATTGCAATTTTTTTTATATAATTACTAATAATAATTACTAATATATATTTATTATTATTATTAATTACTAAACATAATTATTTTTAACTTATTTTCTCAAACACATACATTCAGCAAATACAAAATACATTTTATTTAGGTCATTGTTTATATTTCAAATAGATATATTGAATTTATATTAATAAAAATAAATACATTATATTATTTATTATTATTATTAATTTGCATAAACAATAATAATGTATAGTTAATAAAATAAAGGAAAAAGTTATTCCAATAAATGTACATGATTATAAAATATTAACATATATTATTTCCCTTTTTTAATAATTTTTTAATATTAATAATATATTATAATTATTATATATTTAATATTAAAAAAAAATATATATATATATATATATATAAACACATTAAATTATCATGAGTCTGGCCTATTTTTATATAATAAGTATGGGTATGTATTATATTTTGTATTATAACATTGTATTTACTATGAATCGTTTTCTAATATGGTTTAAGGGGACTACTTTTTTACCGCGTAAGGTTATTGAGCTTCATTCAGGACTGGAGAAGCTCGCGGTTGGGAGTTGCTTCGCGTAGAGAGAGGTAAGGTTATTTTTACATATAATTTTTTACAGATTGGGACTGTTTGAGGGTATATTCGAACTGTGTAGTGTTTTTGTGTGTATGTAGTACTTGTTTAGGTATCTTTTAGGTGAAATGTCTTAGTTATAGATGCGTCGTGTATGTTTCAGTTCTAGTGTTCTTTTAAGGGTTAGGAAATGTCTTCTTACATGTTTAATGTTAATTGTGAGTGTATTTACAAATGTTATGGGGTATTTGTGGGTGGGTTTCTTTATGTATGCTTTTTTACAGGTTCCGGTTCCTCGCATGAGAAGTACATGGAAGGAAGCGTTTTTTTGGGGGAGAAAGTACTGTATAACTTATTATAGTTATATTTTAACATCTATATCCTATTTTTCGTGATTGCCTGGAGCTGTTTTTAATTTTTGTTTTATTATTTTTCGGGTTTTTGGAGGGGCTCGTATTGGATTGAGAAACTAATATGCGTTACCGTTTTTTTTGAAGGTGTGTGTATATCACTTTAAATACTAAAGTGTCCACACTTGTGTTTTCGGGATTTCCTGGAGCGTTTATTTTATTTTTACATAACTTTCAGGTTTTTGAGGGTTTCCGATATTGGATTTGTCCTGGATTGTAAGGGATTGTATGGATTATATTTGGCTGGATTACGTCTTTCTCTGCTACATAAATTGTAAGTATTTTAACGTAATTTTATTTGGGTGGGAAATGTCGATTTTTATGTAATGTGTATGTGTGATAATATAAATATTGCATATTTGTTCAGAAATAATGTACCAAAATGTTCTTAATATGTAAAACAAATATGTATTATGTATAATTATGTGGAAATGTTTATGTTTTTTATATTTTGCATTATTGTAAGAAGACATTTGTATTTTAGGGTTAATTATTTATAGTAGGCTTTTAGCTATTAGTGACATGTATTCTAGTCCTCTGGTTGTAGGATATAGTGTGACTTAACTTTGCAGGAGTCTGAACATTTGTTTAGTTTGTTTAGTTAGTTTTGGACCAATTTGGGTCACAGATTGTTCGATTCTTAGTTCTTGGTAGCTTTGTTCTTTTTTTAAAGCTTCTAGTAGGTTTTGGAATGTGGGTTTGGCTCTGCTAGTGGTAGCTTGGAATGCATTGTGCCACCCTTCTACACTGTTGTTAGTTTTTGACTCTTGGTTTAATGTACTTAGATATACATTCCACCAAGGTATGTTGAATTTGGGTTGGCGTCGGTGTCAAGATCTGTGTAACCTTCCCACCCAAGTATCTTCGAAATAGTCCAGTAATGGGGCCAGTTTATCTTCATTCTTTTTGTAATATGTGCTGTCAATTAATACATTATAGTGTTCCGCTACATCTGTAACAGGAGCATAGGCTAGTGCTATCAATTTTTTAATTTGATATGCAAAGTTGCTATCTGTTGAGTATAGAATACTTAAGGTGGATTTCTGGAGATGTCTCCATAATCTCTGATTGAAATGATAGCAGCAACCCTGGATTGCTGTGTGGGGAAATGTTTTCAAAATGCTATTAATCATAGCTAGCTCGAAATCAATAATTATTTTTTGTGGAAAAGAATTTTTTTTTTTTTGGTGTTCAAAACTGCTTTATTGCATAATTAGGGAATTACTCTGCTGTGTATGCCCACAACCCAGAGGCTGGCAGCGAGAGAGTAATAGTAACACAGGTTAAGATGCAACATTGATAGACACAGCCTTGATACTGGCATCCCGGAGGCCCGGTGGCGATAAACCGTGGTGGGATGAGATGGGGGGAAGGACGTTTGGCGGGAGAGGAGAAGGAAAAGGGGTGGGCAGGAGGGGGGGGGGAGAGTGAGGGAAGAGGAGGAATGAGGAAGGGTAAAGGGAAGGGGGGGAGGAGAGGCATGTATAACTCAGGATTTACAGCAGTAGAACAGATTTTTCATTGTTTTCTCCCCAATTCTTATCAACCCGAAACAGTTAACCGGAACGAGAAAAAAAAAATAAACAGAAAAAGAAAAGGAAGAAAAAGGGAACACTGAGAGGCCTTACACATGTTCGAGTAGAAAGAAAGGTAAAAGAACAATTCCATATAGTTGCTCATGTAATATTAAGCATAGAGCACAGTACGGATCTGTGGTGGCGATCATGGCAACCGTTGGGCATAGACAGCAATAAGTCCAGGGTCGTGTATCATGACCTAATGTAGTGGTAGTCGTGAGGAAAGGGCAGGAGCGTGGTGCATATTGGGACATGGAAAAAAAACACCATTTACACTAGGTGTCGCACCGGCATAAGCCACGCATCAGGAGGGAGATACACTATTGGTCGGAGATGCAGGATATGGAAGCACTAGGGACGCATGTCTCTGAGCACCCGGGTATCCAGCTCAGCCAGTCACCCCCCAGTTGTCAATTCGAAGTCGTGTCATCGTCATCCCGATGCAGCAAGTATGAAACTAGTGGTTCCCACATGTCTTTGGGCCTGGTTGGGAGCGGTAGAAGTTCGGAATAAGTGACGTGTTGACTTGGCAGTAGGTCATATCCGAGAGCCAGTCCTTAAACTTTGGTGCCCTGCCACGGCCCCAACGACATGCCACACGTCGTTTAGCCAGGAGTAAAGCGGTGTCGATGAATTTCCTACTGGATTTTGGAAAGTGCGACGTGTGCCCCAGCAGAGCGATAAGCGGGTCCGCTTCCACGGTAATCTTGGTCATCGCGGTGAGGGCCTCCACCACCTGCTGCCAGTATGCCCGCACGGCCGGGCACTCCCAAGCGAGGTGCAGGAAGCCGGCATGAGCAGCACGACAACGCTCGCATTCGTCGGTATCAGCAAGGTGGAACCTGAGTTTTTTGACCGGAGTAAAATATAGCCGTTGGAGGAACCTGTAGTGGATCATCTTAAGCCTGCTGCTAGCTGATATCCTGGCAGTGAGCGCGCAGCAGTACCGCCACTGCTAATCGGTGAGAGGGGTAGGTAAATCTGCATTCCAGGCCGCTCGAGCACCCGCCTCAAGAGGGTCAATGTCTGACCGGAGTCGGCGGTATAGGCCGGAGACCAAGTGTGCCCCATCCTGCGAGCTAAGTAGAAAGTGTAGAGGAGACAGGGGCTCTGGTTCACGGGGATAGTCTGGAAGGATATCCTTCATCCCCTGCCGGAGGCGAAGGTAGTAAAATACGTCGAGTGGGGAACGGACATGAGTGGCGAAGAAAATGTCCATGGACTTGAAAACTTTATTCGCAAAAAGATCACCCCAGGTGACAATATGTAACCGACCGCAGAGCAGCTGGAAACCACGTTCCTGCAGAAGCGCGAGTGAGGGGTGAAATGTCAGAGGGAGAAGGGGAGAGTAAGGGAAAGAGCAGGAGAGTCTCCTGGCCAGGCGGCGCCAAGCGTCCAGGGTGCAGGAGACCGACGTGTTCGGAGTCTGGATCATCGACTCCGGGCAATGAAGTAGACCATTAAGCGGCATGGGATGCACGATCCAGTCCTCCACCGCTAGTTGCGGCATGAAGGGCGTGGGAGCCATCCAATGAAAAGCAAAGTGGGCCTGCGCGCAAAGGTAGTAGGCTTCAAGGTCGGGGACATCAAATCCTCCGGCCTCGTAAGGCAGTATCAGTGTGGACCATTTCAGCCACGGGGCCTTGCCTCCCCAAAACAAGCGACAGAGCTCCGATCTCAGGGTCTTGAAAAAGAAAGCGCCCGGGTAATACGGGATATTGAGAAATAGGTATAGGAAGCGGGGCAACACAACCATCTTGATGAGGGACGCCCTACCAGCCATGGAGAGTGGCAGCGTGGTCCAGCGGTCGACTGTGGCAGTAAGGGACGTGATCGCTACTCCGTAATTGGAGCGAAGGGTCTCCTCCCGATCCTGCGAGATCTGTATGCCTAAGTAGCGAAGGTCCGAACGGCACCATTCGAGAGGGTAGTCGAGGGGAAAGTCAACCACAGAGTGCGTGAGGGGAAAGAGCTGGGACTTAGACCAATTTATGTGTATCCCTGACATGCCCCCAAAAGCTACAAACTCCCTCAATAAAGGGTTGAGATGAAGGTGAGGATATTTAACATAAAGGGTGATGTCGTCCGCATAGAGGGAGACATCTATCTGGCGCTGCAGGCACTGCACGGCACTCTCCCGATGCAGCTGACGGAGCCGACAAGCAAGAGGCTCAACTGCGATCGCAAAAAGGAGGGGGGACAGAGGACAGCCCTGGCGCGTGCCCCTCGTAACGTCTATCGGGTGAGAGAGTCTGCCGTTGATAAGGACTCTCGCAGTCGGTCGTGTGTAGAGGAGCTGTATCCAGGAAAGAAACAGCTTGGGGAAGCCCATATTCGATAATACTGAAAACAAGTAGGGCCATTCGACCGAATCGAAGGCTTTAGAAGCGTCCAAAAAAACTGCAGCGACTGGAAGATCAGGATGAACTGTGCGGAGAAGCGAAAATAAGGTGCGCAGGTTATGAGAAGTGGAACGACCGGGAACAAACCCCGACTGGTCTGGCAAGACAATCCTAGTCATGAGCAAGGAAAACCTAGTAGCTAGGACCTTAGCTAATATCTTCACGTCGCAATTCAGGAGGGAAAGGGGGCGTTAAGAACCACAGGAACAGGGGTCTTTACCAGGTTTAAGAAGGGAGGTGATGACCACTTCGCGCATGGAGCCTGGAAGAATGCCATCAGCAAGTGATTCCTCATATACCTCACGAAGGACTGGGGCCGTGGAAAATAATTATTGATTTCATTTTTGATAACATTTAATATTTCTGTATATGTATTTTGCTGTTTGTTAGGTAACAAACAGTAAATGAAAGGGATGTTATAGTGATGGTATAAACCATGTATGGAATATAGTTGATAAAAAGGTTTTGGACATGGTTTAAAAGTTCCATCCATCATCCATTGGTCACATTGTTGGATTTTTCGTAAATTACTTGCAGTTGCAAACATTATTATTCGGTTTGTACTGCTTTCATTGTCAAAAAGCATACATTTGTCATTATTGTGTGTTACGCTCATTTCTGGGGAAATGATAATTTCCTCAAATGTAGTAGGGTTAGGTTGTGTTGTGGTAGTTAGTCTTTTAGTGCGTGCTATTGTGCGTTTAAGGGAGTCAATAGAGGGTAGTTGACCTGAAGCATGGGCTGGAATTTTTAACAGTTCTTCTTTTAGGATTTGTGTTGTTGGTTTATCACTTTGTGTGCTAGCAGTTTTTATACTTTCCAATGCATCTCTTATTTCTATTTCGGTGACATTGGGGGGGGGGGGTGATTATGTTCCCTGGTAAATAACACATTTGTTTCTTCAGTAGTAGCCCTCCCATAGCATTTGTTTGAGTAATATTTGGTACATTTCCAGAATACTTTTCTGCCACTTTGTCTTTCCTGATTATAAACATACCCCATATAACATAACAGTAATTTATTTTTCTGTGACATTACAAATTCTGCACCTTCTGTCATTTTGTTTTACTTGTTCTAGGAAAGGGTAGAAAGAAACATATTTAAAAGAGAGATATTTCAGTTTGTGGTGCATACATAATTATTGCAGCATTTATACTTACAGTTACTAAAAGTTGTTTCCAAAAATGCTGAACTGTGTTTTCAAATATAATCTTGTATGTTCTTCTTTAATTACTGTTGGTATGAAAACATATAAATGATAAGTAAATGTTTACACATGACAAACGTTTTTCCTAGGATAAAGCCGTTTTATATTTAGCTTAGTAGTATATTTGATCAAAACATTAGACATGCTTACTTAAACAGTTGAGTTTTTGTATTTGGTGAAGTAGATCAAGGTTGTAAAGTTGAGATCTGTAGAGAAGCTAGAAAAAATAATTGTAAAGTATTAGTAAAAATATTAATAATGGTTGGGAAAATTGGAAGAAAAAAATAAGTACTTGTAAAAATGTAGTTTTGTTTAGTTTTGTTTACTGTAGGTAGAGTAGATGTATGTTGTATTCAGAATATCTGTAGAGGACATATAGAATATATAACATGGTGTTTAGAACATAGCTTTAGTATTTTTCGGGACTTTTAGAAAAATTACAAGTATACTTACATTTTTAACAAGGGTAGT
The DNA here is from genome assembly GCF_964263255.1 of Lissotriton vulgaris. Classification (NCBI taxonomy): domain Eukaryota; kingdom Metazoa; phylum Chordata; class Amphibia; order Caudata; family Salamandridae; genus Lissotriton; species Lissotriton vulgaris. Next base: position 1,344,056,756 of record NC_141695.1, on the reverse strand, counting down.
CTTGTCTTTTGGTATAGTCGATGTAGGATGTTTTTACAGGATCTGTAGGGAAGATGTAATATGCAAGATATGGTGTTAAGAAAATAGCTTAAGTATATTTCGGTGTTTAATAACAAATACATATATACTTACATGTTTATTTGTGTAGTTTTAGACATTTGTAGAGTCGAATTAGGAACTTCTCTGACTATCTGTTAAGAACATAGAGAAAATAAAGTATGGATCTTGTAAAATAGTGTTTAAGAACTGCAGTTTGTGTATAACAGAGCATTAACATATACTTACAATCAGAAATTCCTGGTGAACAAATAGGAGCAGGTATATAGAATTTTTTAGGAGTAGTCTCTATCAGAAATGTAGGAGGAGATGAAAAAAAATGAGTGAAAGAGTTAGGAGATATATGAAAAATAGTAGACTACAACTTCTGATTTCTAAATAATTAAGTGTAACTTACTTGAATATTTTGATAGTAAGCTGGATTATTTAAGATGTTTGTTCAGGAACAAGATCCTCTGAGTGTTGGCTTCTTCTTTCTATAGAGTTAGCAGCAACAAATGGTAGTATGCATGTATTCCTTTTATAGTATGTGTATTTTGTGTGCTTTGATTTGATTGGGTGTAGGAAGAAAAGAAGCATTGTATAGGCTAGTTTGAATTTTTTTAAGTTAATTGGTGTGTTTGTTGATGTGGGAATGGTGATATCTGCTGATTTCTGCATTAAAGCAGGTTAGTTGTTTAAGAAATTAGATGTATAAGTGAAAATAAAGATAAAAAATATTAGTTAAATGTAATAAATATTTATAAAATAATAGCACGCATGTCATATAATGTATGGAAAATGTAGATAAAGAGGGATGTAATAAAAGTAACTAGTATTATATGTAATATGTATTTACTATAGTGGCATTGTTGGACAGGCCTTATGACATGCCCGACCCCTCCCCGCATGGCGGGTCGCGGACCCCTGTTCCCCGGACAAGAACAACACCTACAGGCCGCCGGGTCAACACCCCGCTCTTCCCCGACGGAACATTGGCTCCTAATCATAACTCTCTCGGCTGGCCCGGGTTCCCTCCCGAACCGAACCACTTGGTCCCTCCCGAACCACTTGGTCCGCCATCTTGGACTCTCCACGACCAGGCCTCGTGGCCTCTGGTCAACCTCAGCCTCAGGCCTAGCCCAGCCCCGACATCGAGGCACCACCACCCACCCAGGGGGTGAAGAGACCACTTGGCAGGTCAATGGGAGAAGGAGGGTCGATAGCTCCCCTCCGCCAGGTTTCGATCGCCCCCAGCCTTCCTGGGCGCTGGCTCCACCCCCCTGCTGGGTGTCTGGACTCCCTCATCCCGGACCTCCCGACCTCCAAGTGCGAGGGTCCGGACATCAAAGGGCGCCAGACCTATAACTGGGGCAGCTCCAGAGCAGGAAGGCAGTTGTATCCTGGAGTCGAGAGACACCGAGACAAACTCATCCTTGGAGGCCTGCTGGCGCTGCCGCGGCTCCTCTTCGTTAACGCTCTTGAAGGCCTGCTGGCGCTGCCGTAGCTCATCCTCGTCGTAAACCATCTTGAAGGCCTGCTGGCGCTGCCGCGGCTCATCCTTTCGTGAACCATCTTGAAGGCCTGCTGGCGCTGCCGCGGCTCCTCTTCGTGAACGCTCTTGAAGGCCTGCTGGCGCTGCCGCGGCTCATCCTTTCGTGAACCATCTTGAAGGCCTGCTGGCGCTGCCGCGGCTCATCCTTTCGTGAACCATCGTGAAGGCCTGCTGGCGCTGCCGCGGCTACTCCTTTCGTGAACCATCTTGAAGGCCTGCTGGTGCTGCCGCGGCCCCTACTTGCGAACACACCAGCTAGAGGATTGTGAGCTCCACACCCGCTATCCCCGTACCTGTCCGGTACTGAGACTGTCCCGCTACCCTCTTCCCCAAAGAGACTAGAATTGACGGGATCCTCGTATCCTGGTCCTGCTGTATCGTCAGCTACCTTGCCTAAGAATATATATATAAAAGTGTGCAGAACTTATCTCTGTGTGGTGTCTATCTGTGGGGGGGAAGTTGCTCATCCGTACGATTGAAGGAGAGGGCCCTCGCCAGGAGACCTCTCCCCCCTTGCTCGGCCGACCCTCCGGGTCCCCGTCTAACAAGCATGCATTTTTTAGACTATTAATATGGTATTTTAGACATGAAAGGGTAATAAATCAAAGTCGATATTTTTCAGTAGACGATATGTTTGTACTCTATATTTTTGTAGTCGATATTTTTGTAGTGTTAGATGTAATCGGATGAAAAACGATATATTTGTAGTCGATATATAGTAGGTCGATATTTATGTACTCGATATTTTAAAGACTCAATATATTTTACTCGATATTTTTGTAGTTTGTTAAATAAGTTTAGAAAGTCGATATTTTTGTCGTCGATAATATTTCAGTGATCCAATACTAATATACTTTGTAGTGCCCTTTAATCATGTATTATAGAGAAAAGCTCTATATTTATTAAGGAGTTTTACAAAGTGCTGCCTGCTGCCTTTCAGTTACTTGGCAACACAATGGCTGGGTCAGAAGATGTACATTGTGTAAAGAAGGGTGTTAAATTTCAAATCCGTGAAGGAAGGGATTTTGACTCCCAGAGTCTTCTAGATCATTGAGTGCAGTCGTTGAGTGTAGAGTCTCACTTAATTCATAGTGAGATCCTAGTTTCTATAGATATAGAGCATAGACCCGATAGACTTTGTGTGCAGTACAAAGATCTTTGAACCTGACATTTGCATCCATGGGGAATCAGTGGAGCAGTTTTTGTTTTTATGTGGTCTCAAATGAAGGCACTGTCAGAAAACCTGATATGGAGCTTTTGGAACCTACTGCAACATGTTTTCATAGCCGGGTATAGATGGTGCTGTTATAGCTCTGGCGTGGCATAATCAAGTGATGTTTTGAGCACTTCCTGGTAATTCTTTAAAAGTACGGGAAATGTATTATTGCCCTACACTGCAATAACTTGAACAATGAAGGAGAATGGAATTGATTTGAACTCCCGCAACCTCACCTTTTGTTTGTTTGAAAGTGTCACGTCTAAGTAGGGGGTTGTAGTCAAAAGGTAATAAGTCACATTATTTACACAACCTCAACTTTAGCTGCAATCTTGCAAAGAAAATTATATATTGCCATGTTCCGGTGTGTTCCAGTCTTCCCTCTACGACACCAGCCCTCATATCTCATACACAGTTCCTTACCAGTTGCACACATTGTTCATCCAATTGTCTGTATTATTTTTACTAACATTGCATGTTTTTTTCAGGAATGAAGGGATACGCTCCGCAACCAGGTATGAAATCCATCTTTTTTATTACTTGTGCATGTAAAAGACACTGGCATCCCACTGTTTCTGAAGATAGCTCAGTAAGTAACTTGTGGAATGTTATATGTTGTACGGTCTGATGTCAATGTATTGAGGAGTTGTTTAGTTATGCAGTCCTCAGATTCAGACACAAGTGTGACATTAGATTCTGGTGAACATATGACAGGATTTCAAAATTCCATTTCTATGTATCTTTCAGAAGCTTTCCTTTATGCAAACTACTAATTGGGAACCTTTTTTAACTATGATAGAGGGGTAAGAAATGAGATAGGTGCTAGCACAGTAGAGCAGTGATAATAAAGGCAGTGCTCAGTTGGCCAAAATGGCGGCCCAATAGGAGCATTTCCACAGAGCTCCTCCGCCCAAGCATGCCACCCACACAGAGGAAGGGTTTGGTTGGTGGTAGGCCAGTGGGCAGTCCTCCTCCAGGCAGGGGAGGCCTGGCTTGCGCACTCTCCCGTTTTTAGGTCGAGCCTATGCCATCCCGTAGGCATGGTGGGCGAAATTTATAGTAAGGCTTCCAAAAAGTCTCCCCAAACTGCGGATTAGGTACAGTTCATGTGAAGCAGGCGCGTGCACATCGCCAGCCACATCCCACACCATGCCTTGGCATCAGACTTCAAAGGAAGCTGCTCCCCCCCCCCCCCAATCAGACTTCAAAGGAAGCCGCTCCCCCGCCCCACTCCGTACAATGCCAGAGCTTGTATTTGGAGTGCCCTGGCACATCTGCGTGCGATTGAAGGGAATTAAGCAGCAGCTGCAGGGGTTGGTTCAGTACTGGGCTACAGGCAATGCAGAATCTTTGCTTACTTAAGAGTCATACACAGCGCACATGCACCAGATGGTATTCAGGAGCTTTACACAAACGAGCCAGTGCAAAATAGTAATTTTTTCTGCACACTCCTGTCCTCTTGTTTGTTCTCTCTAGCATCACCCTCATCACACTCTCCTACCGAGTCTTCTTTTCCCGCATGTGACCCTACTTGCACCCTCTCGGATCCATCTTCATTCTTTTCTGCTTTTCCCTGTTTCCTCCACACACTCCACTCCCTTGTGTCTTCTTTCTGGCCTCTTTCCTACTTAACTTTTCATCCTTTGACCTTTAATCCCATTTCCACCTTCTCACAACCCCTTCGAGCACTGTTATCTTAACATTTGTGTTTCTCTCTGTCTTATGATGTCTGCCCTGCCACCATTTACTTCAGACCCTCACACACCCTCACCCTCACACCTCCTCACCCTCAAACACCCTCACACACTATCACCCTCACACACCCTCACCCACCCTCATTCACCCTCGCACCCTCTCACCCATACCCTCACAAACTCTCACCCTCACACACCCTCACTCACATTAACACCCTCACCCCACTCACCTCCACAACCCTCTAACTCACCCTCACACCATCACCCTCACACACCCTCACCCTCACACACACCAACCCTCACACACCCTCAGACACCCTCACCTCCTCACCCTCACACCCCCTCACACCCCCTCACCCTCACACACCCTCACTCTCACACACCCTCACCCACACGCACCCTAGCCCTCACACACCCTCACCCTCACATCCCATCACCCTTACATCCACTCACCCTCCCTCATACCCCTCACCATCACACACCCTCACTCTTACACCCCCTCACATCCCCTCACCCTCACACCCCCTCACCCTCACACCCCCTCTCACCCTCACACACCCTCTCACCCACTCTCTCACCCACCCTCACACCCCCTCACTCTCACCCTCACACACCCCCTCACACTCACCCCCTCACACCCCACACACCCTTAGCCTCACACTCACACCCCTCACCCCCTCTCACACTCACACCCCTCGCTCTCACACCCTCTCACCCTCACACACCCTCACACCCTAACCCTCTCACACCCTCACCCTCACACCCCCTCACCCTCACACCCTCACCCTCACACACCCCTCACACACCCTCACACACCCTCTCACCCTCACAACCCCTCACCCTCACCCCTGTCACCCTAACCCCGTCACCCGCACACCACCTCACACCCCCTCACCCTCACAACCCCACACCCTCACCCTCACACCCCCTCACCCTCATACCCCCCAACCCTCACACACCCCCTCACACTCACACCCTCTCACCACACTCACACTCACACCCCTCACCCCTCTCACCCTCACACCCCTGACTCTCACACCCCCTCACCCTCACACCCCCTCACTCACCCTCACACACCCTCACTCACACACTCTCTCACCCTCTCACCCTCCCACACTCACACCCTAACCCTCTCACACCCCCTCACCCTCACACACCCTCACACACCCCTCACACACCCTCTCACCCTCACAACCCCTCACCCTCACCCCTGTCACCCTAACCCCGTCACCCGCACACCACCTCATACCCCCTCACCCTCACACCCTCACCCTGACAACCCGCACCCTCACACCCCCGCACCCTCACACCCCCTCACCCTCACACCCCCTCACCCTCACACCCCCTCACCCTCACACCCTCTCACCCCCTCACCCTCACCCTCACACCCCATCACACACCCTAATACCCTCGCACTCACATCCCCTCACCATCACACCCCCTCACCCTCACACAACCTCACACCCCTTCACCCTAACACCCCTCACCCTCACACACCCTCACTCACACCCTCACCCTCTCACCCTCACAACCCTCTCACCCTCACACACCCTCACTCACCCTCACACCCCCTCACCCTAACACCCCTCACCCTCACACACCCTCACTCACCCTCACCCTCACAACTCTCTTACCCTCAAATACCCTCACTCACCCTCACACCCCCTCACCCTCACATACCCTCACACCCCCTCACCATCACACACCCTCACACCCTCACACCCCCTCTCATGCTCACACCCCCTCACCCTCACACCCCCTCACCCTCACACCCCCTCACTCACCCTCACACCCTTTTACCCTCACACACCCTCACACACCTTCACCCTCACACACCTTCACCCTCACACCCCCTCACCCTCACACCCCCACACCCCCTTACCCACCCTCACTCACCCTCACTCACCCTCACACACCCTCACCAGCATAGCATAACAAAACATAGCATAACAAAACAAAGCATAGCATAGCATAACAAAAAAGCATAGGATAGCAAAACATAGCATAACAAAACAAAGCATAGGATAGCAAAACAAAACATAGCATAATAAAACAAAACAAAACAGCATAGCAGAACACAACAAAGCATAGCATAGCATAACAAAACACAACAAAACATAGCAAAGCACAACAAAACATAGCATAACAAAACAAACCATAGCATAACATTACAAAGCATAGCAAAACAAAACATAGCATAGTATAACAAAACATAGCATAGCATACCAAAACACAACAAAACAAAACATAGCATAACATAACAAAATATAGCATAACATAACAAAACATAGCATAGCATAACAAAAAAATAGCATAACAAAACATAGCAAAACACAGCACAACATAGCATAGCATAACATAACAAAACATAGCATAGCAAAACAAAGCATAGCATAATAAAACGCAACAAAACATAGCATACCATAACAAAACATAACAAAGCATAGCATAACAAAGCATAAGATAGCAAAACAAAACATAGCATAGCATAATAAAACACAACAAGACATAGCATAACAAAACAAAGCATAGGATAGCAAACCTAAGCATAGCATAGCATAACAAAACCAAGCATAGGATAGCAAAACTAAACATAGCATAGCATAACAAAACATAACATAACAAAACATAGCATAACAAAACACAACACGTAGCATAACAAAACATAGCAAAACACAACAAAACATAGAATAGCTTAACAAAACAAAGCATAGCACACCAAACACAACAAAACATAGCATAACATAGCAAAGCATAGCATAACAAAACATAGCATAGCAAAACAAAGCATAGCATAATAAAACACAACAAAACATAGCATAACATAGCAAAGCATAGCATAGCAAAACATAGCATAGCATAACAAAACATAGGATAGCAAAACATAGCATAGCATAGCATACAGCATCACTCGGCACCACCACAACAGCACTCAGGGGGACCACAACATCACTATGCGCAACCACAGCATCACTGAACGGCACAGCATCACTCGTTCGCCATCACAACATCACTCAGCGCCACCACAGCATCAATCTGTGCAACCATTCAACAAGAACGGGTTCAAATATGTTCTCTCAATGTTTCAAGCTTTTTTACAAATGTAACAAAAAGATGTTAATATTTCTTTTCTGTTCTTGGATTTTCGTCGCAATAAAATACACTGAACATAATCTTCACAAAAGTTATTTACAAAAGTTTAAGCTATTGCCATTCTTAAATTACAATAACTTTTATTTAAGTATTAATTATTTAAAAAAATTAAAAGCCATTGTTATTTGTAATATCAATACATGTAAGTCACGTAAATACAACACATATTGCATTACAAATGCATAGGTGTCACATTTGCGAAAGCTATAACTAGTGGCATTGTAAATGACAAAGCTATTAATTTAGCTATTTTCAAAAACAAAACATAAATAAAAAATGTGTCATTTACAATACCCACAGCTCAAACTTTACTAATACGAGACCTATTGCATTGCAAATGCTTGTTTCCATGTAGGCTGCATGGAGAAAATGGTCTTCCCATGGACGCCCGTTCGGTCTGCGCCCCAGCCAATCACAACGCTATGTTGTGATTGGCTTTGAGGAGGGGAGGGAGGCTGCCTGCTTGCTTCCTGCAGCTAAGGTAGCGGATCGACCGGCTAAGGCAAGTAATTATATTAAAAAAAATAATAATAATAAAACTCAAACTCTGCCACGCAGCCCCCCTCCCCCCTTCATACCGGCCACGACTGCCTGCTTGCGTAGTCGCCTTGTTTTTATGCACCGGACTAATTACTACACATTATTTGCCTCTCCCACGTCTGATGAATACCGTGGGTCAGGATGTGCAAAACACACTGTCAGAGAATTCTCAGCGTGCGTGCGAATTAGTTTTTCATTTACTCGAGAGATCTGTTCGAATAAAAATCACGCATCCATCGGGGGCATGGGGGAGGAGGGAGGGTCTGAAGTGCTGAAATAAAATCGGCTTTCCGTTTGCCCGTAGCGGAGCGCTGTTGCTGCTTCGGAAATGTCACTCAGTCTATGGCCTAACATCCCAGCGTTGTTCTGTTAGAAGAGTTGCTACTGCTATAAAAGTAGCTGGTGGCATTTTATGGTTCTTGATGTGCCACAGGATGGGCTGGTCATTTGATCTGAGGGCCCTGTAAAACCGGGTGAAAGAACCCCGAGGCTTATGCTGCATTCGAACAGCACTCCATTTTATAAATTAATGTAATCTTCATGATGTCATACACTGCGAACATAGCCCAGAGGCATCAGGGCGCTTTACAGTTGAACAGTTACCAAAGGATTACAGCAGGTGTACAGGCGAGATGCAACCCAGCTAGAATTAAAACAGATGATGGAGAGTTAGTGGGAGATAGCCTGTACACGAGTACAATTCCCAAGCAATCAGCCCACGAATACATTTGAAATGCAACATCGTAAAAATTAAAAGCATTCGAAAGCAAGTGGGAGAAAATGAATTTGACCCAAGTTCAAAGAGAAGTGCCTTTCACTTCTGGGAATTCTGTGTGTGCTATACATTGACCGAAGTTTCAGGGTTCTTTCACCTGGTTTTACAGACCCCTCCGATCAAATGACCAGCCCACTCACCCTCTGTGGCAGTAAACCTGGGTCAATGTGTAGCACCCACAGAATTCCCAGAAGTGAAAGGCCCTTCTCAAAGATGCTAGGGTGGTCAAGTAACCAGGTACTGCGGAGGCAGGCAGTGTGTCAGGGATCGGTTTCGAACGCAAATTGCGTACTGTCTTAGTGTCTTTCCTGCAGATCAGGCCATGATCTGCAGCAAAGCCACACAGGATACTGCGCCAGTGCGGAGTAGCTCTGAGTCAAAGAGCAGGGTAGGTAAACAATTCATTTTCCATGCATAAGCTATGGCTATGCAGAAGCAGAATATGATTTTTTGTCCTTTACTTTCTATTTAATGTTTTAGTTTTTTTTGTATAAGTATTTGTTCATGTTAATGTTCTATCTAGTGCTTTTGAAAAAAAGCAGAATAAATATTTTGGTAAAATAAGTCAACTTTTACAGTTTTGTGGCTCCTAATGCAGACAAACAGTTGAATTTCTTTATAAACCTTGCTTTGTCAAAATTGCTTCAAAATGCACCATTTGCCTGCTCTTTTAAAAAAAAAATCCTGGGGGGAGAACCTACCCGAACCCCCCTTCGGTTATTTGGGCTTGCTTGCCGCTGTGCACTTTACCACAAATTTTACGCCTAGCCACTTTCAGATGTCACCAGCCGCCACTGAAAAGGGACGCCTCCACACAACACCCTGGCTGCCCACCGTGCTAAGAGACTCCACATGGAAGGACTTGCTAACAAAAGCGCTTTGAAAAAGCCCTATCACCTGAGGAACAGGAACACCAAGGACTCTTCGGACCCAGTTAACCATGACACAAATTCACATTACGAGTATACCCATGTCCCGAACAGTCTCGAAAGCACTCTTTGGCAAACATATAGAGGACATCGCTGCACTTTGGGGAGATGTTGCCTTAGACATTAAAGACAGAAAAGATGTGGCGAAGGTTGCCTAATGTGGGGCAACTCCAGGAACAAGCAGGGACGCCAGGAAGGAGTAGCTGGAGATCCTTAGAAACTAACTTTTGGAGCTACGAGAGCAGAGCGCAGACCACTATCTACATCTTACTAGAGAAAAGTTCCTGCAGTCGAAAATAAGGATTAAAGGTGCCCCACTTCAGGCAGACTTTAACGACCTGGAGGGCTTTGTGATCCATCTGCTAAGCCAGATGCTGCCAGATTTGGTTGAGAAAGAGATTATCCTAGACCGTACTCAAAGAGCAGACTGCCCATTCTGTACACCAGGTCAACCATATGATATCCTTACATGCATTATGGAAAGGGGTGACCACTCGGTCCCCCCGAACGTATGGTTGGGTGCCCCGATCCCCCGGGAAACCATTTTTGGCGGGGGGGCGTGGCTCGGCTGGTATGCCCGAAGTGGCGTAGCCGGGGCGCACCTTTTCCCGCCCAAGAGGGGTTGTCCTAGACACCTACACAGAAGACCACGCCCAGTAGGCGTACCAAAGGAGGGTACACGCCCTCCCACAGAAGAATAAATAGAGCGGGAATCCGAAGAAGCGTCCTCTTGTTCCTGTGCTCTGAAGGCTGCACCCACTCGTTGCTCGTGAGCGCTCGACGGAACAAGCGGCAATTTTGAGAACTTGTAATCTTGTTGTTTCTCTTTCAGTTATTTGGAGTACGAAGGATCCAGGACCTCGTTAATCGACTAAGAGCAGAATACTCGAAATCATGGCTGGCAAGAAGGCAGGAAAGGGTTCCGAGATGGAGAAGGTATTACGCCTGTTGTCGAACCGAATGGCTGGCATGGACCGAAAACTCGGAAAAGTTGATTCGATCGGTCGAGGTTTGTCGGAGGTTAAGAAACAGTTGGCGGCCCTGAGCAACTCAGGTCGCCCTAAGAAGGTAATAGGCCCGGCCTTGCCGGGAGTCGTCCCCGAGGGTAGGGGGAAGCGGGTCAAGAGGAGGGCGGTTTCGGGGGAGGTCCCGGTTCCAGAGGTACCCCCAGTCGCCCGTCACCCCGGCGGACATCCCGGTACCAAACCCACATATAGGTTTGCCGATCCCATTTGTAATTACTCCCGCTAATGATGAGGAGATGCCTCCCGAATTGGCCATCCAGTTAGCGGCGGTGTTGCCATGGCTCAAGAAAAAAGTAGGGGGGGCAGTGGCCGCGGGAGACCCGGCCGAGGAGGCCAGACTAATAATCGAGCAATTGCGGCAGTCGAGAGAGGCCGCAACGGCGAATGTTCCTCTTGTTCCCCCACAGGTGGCGCCGGGAGGACCTGCGGTTGGTCGGGAAAAGGCGGCAGAAACAACGGCCGAACCTGGTAAGCACACATTGCCAATGGCGGGGGAGGGTTCATTACCCTCGAGGCGGGAAAGGGTGGCACAGCACATCGCTATGGCCACAAAAGAATTAATATGGGGGGACAAATATGTTAACATGTTTTCACTATTGACTGACCATCGCGAGATGGAATATGCAAAATCCCAGAAAGATTTATGGCATCCGAGTGTATGGCGCGCCAAGATGGTGGAATTCAGGGTTGATGAGACAGTAACGAACTGGGTTAAGGCCTTTTCTATATTTATTGCAGTCATGGGGGAACGAAAGCCTGAACTGATGACTGAGTTGACTTGCTATCAGAATCGGATTATGGATTTTTATTCCATGTATGAGGGGGATGAATGGAAAGGTTATGATATGAAATTTCGGAAAGCGAAAGAGTTTGATGCTACTTTGACTTCGGATTGCCTTGACTCGGTGTCATGGCACAAGCAGCTCTTGCCAGGGGAGGCAGGTACGTCTTCGCCAAGCGGGAGCGGGTCAGGGTTTGTCCGCCAAAAGCCGGCGGTGCCCTTTCGAGCGGGCGCCGGTGGGGATTATCAGCCCAAGACTGGCGGGAATGGCGGCAAGCGTGGGGTTTGTTGGGGCTTCAATAGAGGCAACTGTAAAAGACCCCAGGGAACATGTAGGTTCAGGCATGCGTGTGCGGGCTGTGGGAACTCCTCACAACCGGAGAGTAGCTGTAGATCTAAAAACAGCGGGACGGGAGGTAAAGGGGGGTCTAAGCAAGAGTGAGGTAAGACTTTGTAACCGATTGCCTACACCTGTTGATATCATGGCTCTGACTCCTTGGTTGAACAAATACCCTGATCATGTATCCGCTGGGGTGTTGAGGAAGGGATTCTTACATGGCTTCCACATCCCGGCGGGGGATTTTCGGGGGGACTCCTTTTGTAAAAACCAGTTATCTGTCCAACACAACCCAAGCGTTGCAGCAAAGAAAATTGCAAAAGAAGTCAGCTTGGGGCGGGTGGCAGGGCCTTTTCATCGCCCGCCGGTGGCGGAGTTCATATGTTCCCCGTTAGGGGTTGTCCCGAAGAAAGACCCTGGGGAGTTTAGACTTATTCATAACTTGTCAGCCCCAAGGGGTTCCTCGGTGAACGAAGCCATTGACCCGGAAGTTTGTTCAGTGCGGTACGCATCGTTCGATGATGCCGTGGCCATGTTAAATCGCCTGGGCCCCGGGGCGCTGATGGCGAAATCAGATATCGAATCGGCGTTCCGGTTGCTCCCGGTACACCCACAGGATCAGCGCTTGCTAGGTTTTGCATTTCAAGGGAGTTATTACATGGATAAATGCATGCCGATGGGTTGCTCCATTTCTTGTGCTTATTTTGAAATGTTCAGCTGTTTTCTACAGTGGGTATTCACTGAGGCCACTGGCCATAAGCATGTGATGCACTATTTAGATGACTTCCTGTTTTTGGGTGCAGCCGGCGATACGAGTTGTGCGCAGGCGCTACGGGACTTCTGCATCCTCATGCGGGAGTTCGGAGTCCCGCTGGCACCAGGTAAGACGGTCGGACCATCTACTTCACTGGAGTTTCTTGGAATTGAGCTCGATTCGGTGGAAGGATGTTTCCGTTTACCGACGGAAAAGGTAGCCAAATTCAGGGCTTCCCTGATACAATGCCTGGGCAAGGAGAAAGTGACCCTGCACCAGTTACAGCAAACAGTGGGTCAGCTTAACTTCGCCTTGAGGGTAATGCCAATGGCCCGCCCCTTCTCATGCTCTATTGCACAAGCTATGGTGGGTCTCAAGGAGGGACACCACCATACGAGACTGTCGGCGGAGGTTCGCCAGGATATGCGCATTTGGTTGGCATTCCTGGCGGACTTCAACGGTCGAGTTGTGTGGCACAAGCCGCCAGCGTCTTCAGACGAACTTGGTCTGTGGACTGACTCAGCTGGGAGCGTGGGATTTGGCGCCATCTTTGGTAACCGATGGTCGGCGCAAGTATGGCCGACGTGGTGGCACTCCAGCGGTCTGACAGGTAACATTGGGTTCTTGGAGCTATTCCCCATTTGGGTTGCTCTGATGGCATGGCCAGACGATTTCAGGGACCGCTCAGTGGTGTTTTGGTCTGATAATAGGGCCTCCTAGAGGGACTGATTGTGAGACAACATACAAACACCTCTGTCACTGCATCACTAAGGCTCTAGATATTACAGCCCCGATTCGTACTGTAACCAACACCATGAGAACCAAAAAAAACGCTCCCTGGTTCAGTAAGGAGCTTCAGATTCTTAAAACAGCTTGTAAAAAGCTCGAAAGAGGCTGGCGTCACAATTTCAGTCCTGAAATCAAAGCCCAGTACAAAACAGCGCAAAAAGAGTACAATAAAAAAGTACGATTATCCAAGGCAGCTCATTATAATAACCGTATCTTGGAGGCGGAAAACTCCTCTAAGGAGCTTTTTCAGATCTATAAAGAAATTTCAATAATTGACTCCAACTCCACCTCTCAGAATGATTCTGTAGAAACCTGTAATAAGATTGCTAAATATTTTTCAGGAAAAATCACTAACATCTATGCCAGTTTCTCCAATAACATAATACCTGGCACCGAATTCATAGAGAGTGAAGACCTTGTATGTACTCAAGAAGGTCTATGTGCATTCACTGTTCCTCCTGTTGAAACTCTACCTAAAGTATGCAAGAGCATTAAATCTGGCTCTCCACGAGATCCTGCACCACCTAAAATCCTGGCAGAGACCATCCCCGTGTTAGAGCCCCATTTTAGACACATGCTTCAAGTCTCTTTCTCAACTGCCTGTTTACCTACTGATTGGAAACAAGCCATAGTGCTCCCAATTAAAAAAAAGCCCAGTATGAGCCAGGACATACTGGAGAACTTACGCCCAATCTCTTTGCTACCATATTTAGCAAAAGTAGCGGAGAAAGTTGCCAATGTCCAACTTATGGCCCATCTTGAAGCCCAGAATGCCTTTCATACCTCTCAGTCAGGTTTCAGATCCAGCTTCTCTACCGAGACAGCTCTGTTGAGAGCTACTGAAACCTTACGGGAAGGAGTGGATGAGGGCAAGACCATGGCCCTCATCATGCTGGACCTCAGTGCCGCATTTGACACTGTAGCACATTCCATCTTGCTACAGTGTCTAAACAGAGCGGGGGTCACCAAAAAGGCACTGGGATGGCTGAAAGCCTTTCTTACGAACAGGAGCTTTCAGGTCCAAAGAGGCACCTTCCTTTCGGACAGTATGAGGTTAGAACAGGGGGTACCTCAGGGCTCTGCCCTGAGTCCCACCCTGTTCAACTTGTACATGGCACCGTTGGCAGGAGTGGTACAATCGTTCTGCGTAGAGGTTGTCTCCTACGCCGACGATACTCAACTTCTAATCTCCCTGTCTCAAGCCCCTTCCTCCGAGGCTGAAAATTTCAAATCCTGCATGTGCAAGCTTGCTGCATGGATGACGGAACACTGTCTTAAATTAAATGGGACAAAAACGGAGGTTCTAATAATAGGTGGAAATGACACTAAATGGACGAAGGACTGGTGGCCTACCTGTCTGGGTCCCCTACCTACCCCTAATCAGGAAGCAAAAAACTTGGGCGTCTGGATAGACAACAAGCTCTCCTTCGACAGCCATGTCAAAAAGACAGTAGGCAAGTGCTTTGGGGTCATGAAAACCCTCAATCGTACCCTGGATCTGCTCCCGCTGAATGCCAGACGTACTATGACACAGGCACTGATCACTTCCCGAATTGACTATGGGAATGTGTTGCTGCTGGGCACATCAGAAAAAAACATTAAACGTCTACAGGTCCTGCAAAACTCAGCAGCTCGCCTAGTACTAAGACTTCCTCGTAGAGCTCCCTCCAGACCTTCCCTGACCACCCTTCACTGGTTGCCAATCAGTAAGAGGATACATTTTAAAGCTCTCCTCTGGTGCCATAGGATTATCCACCAAAAAGCCCCTTCATATCTGGCCGGTCTAGCAGTACCGTACGAGCCCAACAGATCTCTCAGATCTAAAGGAACGGGCCTGCTTAAAACGTCGCTCTCTAAAAAGGCTAGAATGGGGGGTAGGTCCTTTCGCACTCTTGCAGCTAGGAAGTGGAATGCCCTCCCCATAAACATCAGGCAAGAAACAAATGAGTCAAGTTTCAGAAAGCTATTGAAAACCCATCTATTTACTCTTTAGATATAGGCTCTCTGTCCCTCTTCCTAAAAGTACTCTTTCTCCACAGCGCGGGGACACGCCGGGAGGCGTCACCAGGCGCTTTACAAACCCCTATAATAATAATATGACTGTGGTTGAGTGCATTAACCAGCAGGCAGCCCGCTGCAAGTGGATCTTGAGATTGTTGAAAGAAATTGTATTACTTTGCATGAGATTGAATGTACAGTTCAGGGCGAAACATGTGCCAGGCGTACTGAATCATGCAGCTGATGCACTCTCTTGTTCACATATGCAGTCTTTCAGGGGCCATCTACCCACAGCGGACCTAGTGGCGGCACCGTTTCCCGAAGCACTATGGCTAATCGGTGCCCCGGATTACAAGACCTCGTGGCAGCCAGCTTAGCCCCAAGGACAAGGAAGGCATACGAAGGAGCGTTTCGTTCCTACTGCACATTTTTGGGTCCAACAGGGAGACAGAGCTGGGGTCAGGAGGAATCCTTCCTGGGGTTCCTGGTAGCGTTGCACAGAGAAGGCCGATCAGCGGCAACGGCCAATAGACATAGGGCGGCCATTTCATTCATGGCACAGGTGCATGGCATAAGAGACCCGGCGGGTTCCTTTTTGGTTAGGAAGGCGCTCCGTGGCTGTCAACGCCTCGAGGGTCGCAAGCAGGATGCGAGGCGCCCGATTGGTTTAGACAGATTGTCTCTACTTGTAGCAAAACTGGATGAGACGTGCTCCTCCCTTTTCGAAGCAGTTCTGTTCCGGGCAGCTTTCGCCTTGGCATTCCATGGGGCTATGCGGGTGAGCGAACTCGTCGCAAGGAACAAGAAAGATATGGAGGTAGGCTTGGGCAGGGATCACGTCCAAATAAGGGGTGATTCGATGGTGATCTCGATAGCCAGGTCCAAGACTGACCAGGGAGCTATGGGAAATAGTGTTATCGTGCAGCGCGCGCGCGAGGGTCCCCAACTTGTCCGATAAAGTGTTTAGAGGAATATTTGGCACTGAGGATGGCTACATGGGGGGGGAGTTTGCTTAGGCACAAGGATGGCACCCCACTGACGAGATTTCAGTTTCAGAGGGTGCTAGCACTGTCAATCGCTGCCGCAGGCATGGACCCGTGCGATTTTGGGACCCACTCATTTAGGATAGGGGCTGCTACTGAGGCTACAGCCAGGGGTCAGAGTGCGGAGGAAGTAAAACAGCTGGGCCGTTGGTCCTCGAATTGCTTCAAAAGGTATGTGCGATTGCACATGTTGTAAAGATCAATTGACATGCACTCACGCTTCTTGTCTTTTGTTTGAATTACAGTTTCGCGAGCCTGTCACGCGGGGCGGAATTGGAAGTCGACCCAGCATCAGGAGACAGGCGGTCAAGGATCACCGACAGGAGAGAGAGTGGTATGGGTCGTGGGCCACTCATATGTGAGGCGCGCCGGGGACGTATTCAAGGCAGGTGACGCGACTCACGCATCTGGGGAATACGGGTACAGAGTGACCTTCCATGGGAAGGGCGGGCTCTGTTTTGACCAATTCCAATCGTTTTTTGAGGGTCTTTTAGGGCGGCAAAGGTCACCGCCATCTGTAGTCATAGTACACCTTGGGGGCAATGACACTGGGTAGACGAGTGTTATTAGAACACATCCTGTCGGCTGTTAGCTGGTTGGCTAAAAAAGTCCCGGGGTGCACGATTGCCTGGTCCCACATGATCCCCAGGAAGATCTGGCGGGGGGGCCTTTCAGTGTCAGCGTTGAACCACTCAGTGAAAAGGGTTAACAATAAAATTGGTAAATTGTTTCGCTCCGCGCAGTTGCATAGCATTCCTCACGGGTGTATTTGGGGTGATCACATGTATCTGAATGATGGGGTTCACCTGTCCAGGGAGGGGAATGATTTACTCGTAGGAGACTTCATAGCATGGCTAAGGTGTTTGAGGAAGCATGACCTTTAGGAGGAGTAGGGGGGGCCGGATAGTCGGTCAACTATCCGGCCTGTGGCGGTAAGGTCATGATCGGTGAGCAGTAATTTCAAGGTCCCTAGAGGGGGGCGCCACCCAGAATGGATGGGAGCGCCCGGGCGGAGGCGGCCATTGGCCCCTTCCACTGGGAGGCGGCACCCACTAAGGATGGGTCGCCTAGGGGGAGACGGCCATAGGCCCCTCCCAGGGGGGAGGCGGCTAGATGCCACTCCTACGAATTTCCCGGGGGCCGGATATCCGCGACGGCGGATAGAGAGTGTGGGGATGGGGGGGGGGGTGGCGGGCATCCCGGCCATATGGAAAGGGGCGACCACTCGGTCCCCCCGAACGTATGGTTGGGTGCCCCGATCCCCCCGGGAAACATTTTGGGCGGGAGGCGCAGCTCGGCTGGTATGCCCGAAGTGGCGTAGCCGGGGCGTGCCCTTTCCCGCCCAGGAGGGGTTGTCCTAGACACCCGCACGGAAGACCACGCCCAGTAGGCGTACCAGAGGAGGGTCCCCGCCCTCCCGCAGATGGATAAATAGTGCGGGAATCCGAAGAAGCGTCCTCTTGTTCCTGTGCTCTGAAGGCTGCACCAACTCGTTGCTCGTGAGCCCTCGACGGAACAAGCGGCAATTTTGACCCACCCACCAGCCCCTTATGGCAATGTTGGTTTAAATAAAGTTTGATTAGAAAGAAATGTATAGGCCTTTTTCCTTTGTAGAGAAGTAAGGGAATGTTTCATATAATGATGTGGCTTCTGTTTTAGGAAAATGTTTCCCTTTGTAGGAAAGTGAAGTTGATGACTCATCAAGGCTATGTCAGAATTTTTCTTCCCTTAGTAGGTAAAACAACTGTCGTATTTATTTTTTGGTCGGGCGGTAAGGTCATGATCGGTGAGCAGTAATTTCAAGGTCCCTAGAGGGGGGCGCCACCCAGAATGGATGGGAACGCCCGGGGGGAGGCGGCCATTGGCCCCTTCCACGGGGAGGCGGCACCCACTAAGGGTGGGTCGCCTAGGGGGAGACAGCCATAGGCCCCTCCCAGGGGGGAGGCGGCTAGATGCCCCTCCTACGAATTTCCCGGGGGCTGGATATCCGCGACGGCGGATAGAGAGTGTGGGGATGGGGGGGGGGGTAGTCCACGCTATCCTTCCTACAGATACCTCACACGGGAACTCGGACGATCTTTAAGATGGCGTCGAGTGAAAAGAGGGCCCCCACGACAAGGGAAGTTACAGTTGGCAATGAGGGTAAAGTCCTCTGCGCATGCGCCACTCACACCGTGAGGGCGGGATTTGGTAGTAGGGATCTGACACCGGTTAAGACCTTGCCGTTGGCCCTCAATGCTAGGATGTACAATTTTAATTTAGAATGTATGCATTTTCAGGATGCTAGACTCGGCTAGGAAACCTTTGTATTAGAGATCTGTTAAGGTTAGCCAAAGAACATGTCTTCATCGAAATGTAATAAATATAAAATTGTACATAATTAATGAAACTTTTATTTAATGTTTTAAATTTTGTTTAATATTTTAATAAATACGCCCGGGGGGTAACTCCCTCCCGCCTTCCAAAAGTTCAAACCTGTGTCTGTTTTCTCCCATGGGGAATTGGTGTTGGGAGGGGGTGGCGGGCATCCCGGCCATACTGATACTGTTGACGTTCTATTACTGTGGCAAGCAAAAAGTATCTCTATGTCTATAGGAATGGAATCTAACAAGCAGGAACAGCAAGAGTGGCGATTTTCAGCCGTCGCAGGAAGAAAGAGGAGGCCAGAAAGGCTACACAGGATGTTATACAAGGGATTGAAGCTTGATTGAGTGGACTCGGTGTTTATCGAGTTCCCTACTGTTCATGGGAAATGTCGTTTTTACTGACTTGGTGCATTCAAAAAATGTCTGCTCGTGTTTTATAATGGAGAGAATAAGATTAATCCTCACCTCTGTGTCCTTAATAGGATTGAAACTTTCCTTTACGATAGCAAGGACATTTTTCATTATCAGGCAGTTGCAGTCCTCTGGGAGTTCTGACACCCTAAAAATGTAATAGAAAGAAAACTCATAACTGTGACTTCTCATGTATTGCTTCAAGAATCTGGAACTCCTTGCCTCCAGAAACCAGATTGAATCCCTCAACCGCATACTTTAAAAATTAAGTGAAAGTACTACTGATACATCCCATTCTGCACTCCCCCTTGGCTTTCGTTTTGATGCATCCTCTTTACACTTGGATTTTTACACCACTATATATTGACTCATCGGCCTTGGCTTTTTGGGATTACCTCCCTAGCTTGGTCTTGTGACTTCCTACATTGTTCCTGATTATAATGTTGTATTCCGCAACCATGTTTGTGTTTCCTATCTTTGTTCTTATATATAGACTTTTTGCTCTGCACTAAATAGGTCCTTCTCCACCAGCTTGTCGTTGCGACTTCCTGTATCACTCATGAATAGTGTTATATTGTCATATTTGTTCCTGATAATTTGTAAAGCTCTCCCACGTCAACGAGGACATCACAATAGACAGGCTCTGCTAGCGGCACCATATGACGTCATCAGAGCCAAAAAAGGACCTCGTCGGCGTGCTGACCTCAGTTCCCTTTTTTCTGCGCCGTCGACGCTTAACGGTTTTTCTAGGGGCTCTCCATTTTCTACTAAGAAAAGGATTGTTCCTGATGGCTACTTCTAGGGAGACGGGATGTAAACCCTCAGGAGAGTGTGTCGATCACGGACCCTCATGATGACTGCCTCTGGTGTTTATCTTCGGACCATGACGTCAAAGAATGTCAAAGCTGCAGGAAACTGAATCCCAAGGCTATTAAGGAGCGTGAAGCTAAGCTGTTCATGGCCAAAGCCAAAAATGAGAAGAGAGGTCGAAAGAGGGCGAAGTCTTCATCTTCCCTTACTTCGAAGTCCAAGAAACATAAGAAGTCTAAAAGAAGACATGGCTCTCGACAATGTTCTTCGAAGGCCAGGGCTTCAAGGTCGTCGACTCCGGCTGAGCGACCCCGAAGGAAGGACTTTGTTTCTCTATCTCCTTCTCCTCGGGTGACGCTGGTTCCATCTCTGGTTCCAGGATCGCCAGCTTCGAAAGGTTCTTCGCAGCATGAAGATTCAACGGCTCCAGCGATGTCTCTGGCGCCTAGGAAGGCCTCTCCAGGCCGGGTGGCTTCACCTGTGCGGTTGCTGTCCCCGGCTCCGCAGCCTCCGTTTCGACCTCAGGCGACTCCTCTTCAGGAAGGTACGGATCCATATCCTGCTTTTCTTGCTCCTGGGTCAGATTCTTCGTATTTTCTTAATGCGATGTTTGGCATGTTTGCCAGGGCTTCTGCTCCATCCGGTGTGCCTTCGGGCCCCGTGAGTCCTTTGGCCTTTAACCTGGGTGTTCCTCAATTCTATCCCCAGGCACCCTTTGTGCCATTCCTGCCGTCGACTCCGGCTTGGCATTTTCCGGCACCAAGGGCCTCCACTCCAGCTCCTCAGACTTCTTCGGCTGCTGAGTCGACGCCGCCTCGAGTTCGATCGACGTTGAGTTTCGAAGCTGAGGCTCCTCCGTCGACGTCATTGATGTCTTCAACGGCGCTGCGTGTCGTTCTGCCGACGCCGATTCCTAAACAACGTTAGAGGAGAGGGGCGCAGAGGCTCCTTGAAGAGGAGGAATATGCATAGAATCAAGAGGAAGGAGCTATTGTGGCTTCTATGGAGGAGTTTGAGGCCTTCATGAGGCTAGTAGCTTGGATAATTCTCCTGAGTATAATCTCCCATCTGCCAATGCTGGGGTTGTGCATGACATTACTCCTTATCATGTGGTCATAAGAAAGGCGGCTGATTTGCTTGGTCTACAGCTTCCTTCTGTTGAGGTGAAGTCCAATATTCTTACAGAGGTTCTTTTTTTTTTTTTTACAAATTCTTTTTATTGTTGCATCAGGCGAATCATAAGTACTAGGAACAAGACATCGCGGGGGAGCGTCAACATTCCGCTCTACCCGCCCTTACGCAACTTTTGAAATAGTCAGTGACATTGCATTCATCTTGACGAACTTATTTTTCATTTTCTCCCCAAACTCCCCCCCCCCCACCCCCCATCAACTATAAGCAGAGGCAGTAACTGAGAGACCTCTCCTCGAAGCCCCCCTTCCCGTCCTCCCCCCCCCCCTCCAGCAGCATGAACCCTTCTCCACCACTCCCCCCCCCCCGACCCTCATGGCTCTCTCGGTCCTCTAAGTTGTGATACATTGAGTACAAGCAATCCCCATGGCCCGTAACCTTCAAGGGTACAAATACTGGAATCAGCGACATGCGCACCATCTCTGTGATTTATCCTACCACCCGCAGACTCCCCCCACCGGTCCCACCCTCCTACTCCAATCCATGGTAGTGCCTCCACTTGGCCCATATTTTTCTAAATTTTCGGGGGCACCCTCTAGCTTTATATGTAACTCGTTCAGCTGCCATATACATATCTAGACCTCTTCTCCATTCCTCGAGATTTGGTTTCCCAGGCGCCCCCCACATTCTTGCAATGTCTCTTTTGGCTACCACCAGGGCCAGCAGCAGAAAAAAGAGTAAGTATCGCGTGATATCCACCTCCGTGGACATTCCCAAAAGCGCCAGTTTGGGGTCCTTAGGTATCTCTACCTCCAGTACCGCACTCAATTCATTGAAAACCTCGTCCCAATATTCCTGTATCACTGTGCAACCCCAGATGATGTGGAAGAAGTCGCCTGTTTGGTGCTGGCATCGTAGACAGGTGGTGTTGTGAACCCTCCCCATCCGAAAAAGCCTCACTCTATCAAAGTATGCCCGATGAAGGACCTTAAACTGAATGAGGCGAAGCCTCGATTTTATGGCCACTTCTCGGGGGTGCATGAGTATGAGTTCCCAGTCTAGGTCCTCCATCGTGCCCACATCTGCCTCCCACCTCTCCCTGAGGGCCTGTAGACATATTATTTGTCAGTGTTTTGTAGGTCATGGATACCGCCCCCCTCTGTATCTGTTCTTGCAGTAGGCAGCCCTCAAGTGGTGCAAACTGGGAAATGTCGGTGAGGTATATGTTTTGGGCTCCCCATGCATGCCGCAGCTGTATGTATTTGTAATACTGGGTTTTCTGGAGTCCAAATTCCTGTTGCAGTGCCTGGAAGGTTTTAAGTTCCCTTGTGCTATGACATCCCCAACTGTGGAGATGCCAATGTCGTCCCACCTTTGAAATCCACGCAGCTTGTTCAGTTCAGTCAGCCACCTACATGACCATAGGGGTGTTTGGCGGGTGAGCCTTTCATGCCAGCCCATTCTAACCGACGCTCTGCGCCACGCCGTCAGGGTAATCTTAGTCGCAGGGAGAAGCTGGCGCCCCCCCCTCCCCCCATACAAGAAGTGGAACACCGTCTTATTGCCCCATTTAGATCTCTCTAGTGCATAGGTGGGGTGGTCAGCCGGGGCGTGTATCCAATCGTTGATCGGGGTGAGGTGTTCCGCCCAGTAATAGGCCTCCAAATTAGGCAATGAGAGACCCCCACTATATTGGTGGCGCTGCATAGTCGTGAGTGCCACCCGGGACTGCTTCCCCAGCCACAGGAAAGAGCGGAGATCGGTATGGATTTTCCGCAATGTCAGAGCCGGAAGGGGATAATACTCATTCTGCAGGGCATATAAAAACTTAGGGAGTAGGATCATTTTATACAGAGCAGCCCTACCCAAAATGGTGAGCGGGAGCGGCCTCCACCTATCCATCTCCGCCTTTGCTGCCACCAAAACTCTGTCGACATTGGCCGTGTAGGAGCGCTGCTTATCTCGGGTGATAAAGACCCCCAAGTACCGGAAGCCTGCCGTGGTGTGGATGAGCAGCTCAGGCAGCTCTTCCCCTCGCGGAGCACCTTGTGGGTCATAGAGGACCGACTTATGCCAGTTTATAGCATGTCCGGCTACCGCCCCAAAGTCGCCTAGTTCCCTGAATAAAGCTGGTATCGTCTTAGCCGGGTCGGTCACGTACAACAGCACATCATCGGCGTATAGGGAGATCTTCTCCTGGTCAGCGGCCGATTCCCCCCATTGGAAGCCAGTCACATCTCGGTTTAGCCGGATACGGATCGCAAGGATCTCAATCGTGAGGGTAAAAAGGAGTGGGGACAGCGGACACCCCTGTCGCGTCCCCCGCTCTATCGCGAACTCTCTCGACATTCGCCCATTTATTCGCACTCTAGCCCTAGGTTTCGAGTACAGAAGTTTCACCCAGCGCTGGAACTTGGGCCCAAACCCAAACCTTTCAAGGGTTCTGTAGGAGAGTAGGGTCTGCAATCCTATGATCACCCAGATTTTTTGCTTTTGTTTCACTGGTTTACGACTTTCTCTGGCTGTGGGCCTGCCAATCAGACCCACAGCCTGGCTGTTCTCTTTCTAAATTACGATATGTACCCTAGGTGCATTTACCAATTGGTACTGGGCCGCCTTATCAGACCCCGTAACGCAGGGCATAGGTGTACCCAGGGCCGCCAGGGGCTGCAGCATGTATTATGCCACCCCTGGCTGGCCTCCTAAATTTGACACAACTGGCTGCATGACAGCTGGGGCGAAGTCGTGTAATCACCCTTTGCTTTAGATATAGTAGTCCTATATCTAACCACAATAGACACCCGAGTTCCTATCAGTCACTCCTATGGCAGGCCTTGACAATCCTGAAGGCAGAGTGAGTGGGCTCGCGTGAGCTAGGTTCAGGCCCGAGCCGAGCCCGGCTGCAGCTTGCGGGATCAAGACCCAATAGCTGTTCCATGATAATGCGTACCATATCGGTAACTCCGGTATCGCGTTATCAAAGCATGTCGAGTAAGGTGTCATACGAATCGGGGTGCTGCCCTCTCACCAACTCTGGCGATGAGGTTAGCATCCCACCCTTCTAGAGGGACACGACATGTACGTGACTGTGAACCCCGGTTAAAGTTAACTGAAGTCTCAGCTCCACAAAATGGATGCTGCCACCACAGACACAAGTCTGACCTCCTGCTGCTGGGAGTCCTTCCAGCGAGGAGCACTTGGACAAAGGGTTTCCTGTCGAGGGCGCTGTTCGCACCGTCCCAGACAGGGTTTGTGTATTCTGGGTAGGTAGGGCTTTGGCGAGAAGGTGACTGCGGAGTGGCACCCCGGTGCTCACTACGCATCTGCCGGTTGGAACCAGTTCCAGGGGCGACAGCCCTGGCCTGGGGAAAGTCCGGCAGGGGAGAGGGGCGTAACTACCCCCCTTCCTGGTCCCACCCTTAGGGCAGGACCTAGTCATGTACCCACCCCTTTCTTTAGGATAAAGACCGGAGCGGGGACCCTTCCAAATTAGATCATCTTTGAATCAAGAATACTTTCTACGAAAGGACTTCAAGACTCTTCTCAAGATTTCTCCCTTGTGGCTAAGGAGTAGTCACCCTGCATCAGCGGGCACCAACTAAGAACTCTGCGGTTTGCTGTAAGTCCTTCCTCAAGGAATCCGACGGCCCAGCTCGACGAGAACCGGCTTCCCTGGCACCTCTGACCTCTACCCACGTCATCAGCCTAGCTGTGATCTGTGGGTGCGACGAGACCTCGAGGGACCGGCCATCATCAGAACCTGCACGCTCTTAAAAACCAGCACGACCATCGAGGTAACTCTCTGGTGGGTGCTCTGGGGTCCGAGAAGCCCCGACCCTGAGCTGCTCCAGCATCGAAGTGCAGTCTCCCAGCATCTCCACGATCTGCGTGGGGCCCTTCTGCTCGCTGCTCAGCACGTTGTCTGGTCACTCGCCGCTGGCTTGTGCCCTTCTGTGACGACATCCGAGAATCATCACTGCTGGTCTGGTTGCTCCAGACTGGCCCTTGCTTCCATCTTTGCGAGAAGCACCCCGGACCCTCCTGGTCCACTCAAGACGCCATCTTAGGCCCACCCCGTGGCCCTGAGATCTGCCAAGGCTTGTTGCCCCATCCTGGGCCCAGCGACGCCGACAGCATCATCCTTCGTGGGACAGCTCGCACCTCCACCGTGGTCGCCGACAACGCCTCCTGGTCCGTGAGACTGCAGAGCCTAGCGTCGCCCACTCACCTAGTCGAGGTGACGGCCAACCGGTGCCTTCCTGGTACCCTCTGACTACTGGCTAGTAGTACGAACTTGGTCCCCTCTGCTTTCAGGTTTCATCAATCTCCGATCCAGGCTTGGATCTCTACGAACTATTCAGCACTGGTCGCCGGCCAGCAACTCCTTTCTTCCGGCTCCTGGCTCGTCAGCGAAGACCCCGACGCCTGTAAGACTTGTGCAGCCGCAGCCCTCGTGGCTAGGTAACTCGGCATTTCGGTGCCTGCATAGCCTCCTTACTCTAGGGTCCCGAGTCCCTCGCTTCCGACTTGCCTTATCGGGTCCGCCCGAGACCTTAACCTTTCCGTGTCCTCGGACACTTGTTTTAATTGTGCACTTGAAGTATTTGCTAAAGAGATTTGGTTTGTGCTTAGTACCCTGTCCTCATAAAGAGTACAGGGCTGTTGTGATTCTTAATAAATATCCTGTTTATTTTCATAACACTTGTGTGGTGTCCTTTCACTGGGTGTTCAAGGGGTACATGTGTGGTAAACAGCTGGCTTAACACGCCCTCTCGAGTCTTTAGCCTTAGACTGCTCGTATCCACGCTACTAGGATAGCTGGTCTATAGGTTGACTTTCAACCAAACACCATAAGGGTCGTTGGAACGATACATAGCGGTCGCTAGAATAGCGAACGTTGCATATCGGGCCAACTTCTCACATTGGTGAGCAGCGGTTGGGATTTGAGCTTGCTGTTGTTTTACCACACGTATCCTAAGAATATCTTGTTGAAAGATCGCACAAGTACTGTTAGTACATATAACTAAAGCTTAGAATACTCTGAGTTCTACTGAACCAGCTGTTGCAGCTCCTCAAGGCTTAGCACACCTTGGCTGCAACTCTTAGCAAGGGAACAGTAGGGAAACACATAGTGTAGGTAGGTGCATCACTTACACCACACTAGAAACAGTATGTCGGACAAAGGAGGAAACTCTGAGTCTCCCCTTGTGTCAGTTGACCCTCCACAGGTCATCCCTTCAAGATATACTGCGCTTAACTTCCATGAGTTACGACAAGTATGTACCTCTAGGAAGATTAAGCAAGGGGCTAACCCCACCACCTCCTTTCTGATTGGTCTCCTCGAGACTTATGATGCCAGAAAGGCTGAGAAGCTTCTTAGCCATTCTAATCCAGAAGGAGACATGCCTCCCCTCGAGGGAACCCGGGACGATCCTGACCTCATTCACCTCGCAACTGAGAACGAAGATGGTGAGGAGGATGAGGATGAGGATCTCTCAGGGGATGAGGCAGATAAGGGACAGGTCGAAGTCGTCAGACTAACACGGTCCAACTTAAGCAAACACGATAGTGGTACTGGGGGACCCCCGGTGCTACTGTCAGGTGCGCTTAACATTGGGAATGGACGAGTTAGGTCTCTATCAAGAGGCTCTAACAGATCCTTTCGAACCAATGGCTCTCACAACTCTTCTCAAAGAGGGATGACGTCCCCTCAGAGGAGAGTGTACGAAGCTAAGGAAAGGGCGGCTAATCTGCGGATCGAAAGGGAAGAACTTGCCCTGGCCAAAGAGAAGCTTGCCTTTGCTAGAGAGCAACAGTTAAGTGGGGTAGTCCCCACTGGTGGCAGCAATGTACCTAGTAATAGGGAAAAGAGTTTCGATACGAAACACCTTGGGAAGATAGTGCCCCCCTTTAAACAAGGGGACGACATCCACAAATGGATTACTGCTTTGGAGAGGGCCTGCACTGTGCAAGGTGTTCCCCAGAGTCAGTGGGCAGCTATCTTGTGGCTCTCCTTTGAAGGTAAAGGAAGAGACAAGCTCCTCACCACAAGGGTAGAGGACGCTAACAATTACCAAGTCTTGAAGAATACACTCGTTGAAGGGTTCGGCCTAACCACTGAGCAGTACAGGGTGCTGTTCAGGGATACCCAGAAAACGCAGTCTCAAGATTGGTCTGATTTTGTCGATTGTGCCACTAAGGCTTTTGAGGGCTGGTTGCTGGGCAGTAAGGTTACTGATTACAAAGGATTGTACAATTTGATGATGAGAGAACAAATTTTAAACAATTGTCAGAACCAGTTGTTGCATCAGCATCTTGTCGACTCGGATCTGACCTCTCCCCAAGAATTGGGACAGAAGGCAGACAAATGGGTTCGTAC
This sequence comes from Lissotriton vulgaris, assembly GCF_964263255.1. Lineage (NCBI taxonomy): Eukaryota > Metazoa > Chordata > Amphibia > Caudata > Salamandridae > Lissotriton > Lissotriton vulgaris. The sequence goes on along the minus strand of NC_141695.1, from coordinate 1,344,029,034 downwards.
GAGAGTTAAACAGAACCAGGGCCAGAATCAAGGTGGTCAGAAGAAAGCAGACCAGAAGGGTAAAGATTCTAAGGGGGAACAAAATGACCAGAAGTCTTCGACAGGTCCCCAACAACCCAAAGAGGGTGGGGGTCAGGCTCCCCAAAAGAAGAAAGAAGGCCAATCCAAAAGATGGTGCCAGTACTGTAAAAGTAAATCTCACTGGTTTAGTGAGTGCACCAAGAAAGGAGGAGGGCAGACTCCTGCCACTGCAGCCCCTAAGGCACCTGTGCCCCCTAGTACAGTCAGCAGTGGCAGTGCGCCTCCCAAGGGTTTAGTAGGGTTAACCCTGGGTTCTGAGGGGCGTGACAACTTAGTTGGCACACTCACTCAGGCTGTCCTTGTCAGTACAGGGGACGTGGACGTGTCCCCTGACGTAAGCCCCAATACTTTGGGCAAATACCGACAGACGCCTTTCATAAATGGGAAGATGGCTCAGGCCTATAGGGACACTTGTGCCAGCGTCACCATGGTGACGCCTAACTTTGTGGACCCTGGACAGATCATGCCAGGTACAGAATTCCTGGTGACCAATGCAAGCAATGTCACTACCAATCACAGTATGGCAATTGTAGCTTTCTCCTGGGGAGGGGTAACTGGCCAAAAGAAGGTTGTAGTTAGTCCAGACCTCCCAGTGGATTGTTTGTTGGGCAATGATTTGGAGTCGTCACAATGGTCAGAAGTGGAGCACCGGACTCACATGGAAATGTTAGGTTTGCCAGCACATGTGTTCGCTGTGACTAGGTCACAGGTCAGGAAATGCCCCACTGAACAGGTGCTGGATCCTGGAACAACGGACCAGACACCTCCCAAGAAAAAGAGCAGTAGGGTTAAGGCTGCGCCTTCCCCCTTGCCCCAGGTCGAGGATCAAGTCTCAGAGGAGGCTGACCTACAGGAATTGCGGGAAACTGAGCCTAGGGAATTCGAACTTGATCAAGTTGAATTCTTGGGTTCAGGGGGACCCTCAAGGGAAGACCTGGGGAAGGACCAATTAGACTGCCCTTCTCTTGAACCCCTCAGACAGCAGGCTGCTGCTGAGGCTGCTGGGAACGCCACAGGTACCCACAAGGTATACTGGGAAGATGGACTCCTGTACACTGAGTCAAGAGACCCCAAGCCTGGCATGACCAGGAGGCTGGTTGTACCCTTGTCTCAGCGTGGTTTCCTACTTACCTTGGCCCACGAGATTCCCTTAGCAGGTCACTTGGGCCAGACGAAAACGTGGGACAGGCTCGTCTCACACTTTCACTGGCCTCACATGAACGAAGATACCAAGGAGTTTTGCCGCTCCTGTGTCACTTGCCAAGCCAGTGGTAAGTCAGGTGGCACGACAAAGGCCCCCCTTATACCACTGCCTGTGGTGGGGGTACCCTTTGAACGGGTGGGGATCGACATCGTCGGTCCCATGGAACCACCAACAGCATCAGGGCACAAGTTTATACTGGTGGTAGTGGATCATGCCACCAGGTATCCTGAAGCTATTCCCCTTAGGACCACTACAGCCCCTGTTGTGGCAAGAGCCCTAGTTGGAGTGTTCTCCAGAGTGGGCTTTCCTAAGGAGGTCGTCTCCGACAGAGGTGCAAACTTTATGTCGAGCTACTTAACTGCTATGTGGAAGGAATGTGGTGTTAACTACAAGTTCACTACACCCTATCACCCACAATGCAATGGGCTTGTTGAGAGATTCAACAGGACCCTAAAAGGGATGATTCATGGACTACCGGAAAAGCTTCGGCGTAGATGGGACGTCCTGATCCCCTGCCTCTTGTTCGCCTACAGAGAAGTCCCACAGAAGGGGGTTGGCTACAGCCCTTTTGAACTTTTGTACGGACATCCTGTAAGGGGACCCCTGTGTTTGGTGAAGGAAGGATGGGAGAGACCTCTCAAAAAGCCTGCAACCAACATAGTGGACTATGTGCTTGGCCTCCGCTCGCGGATGGCTGAATACATGGAAAAGGCATCTGAAAACCTTAAGGCCAGTCAAGAACTCCAAAAAGCTTGGCATGACCAAAAGGCTGTCTTGACTGTTTACCAGCCCGGACAGAAGGTGTGGGTGTTGGAGCCAGTGGCCCCAGCAGCACTCAAGGACAAATGGTCCGGGCCCTACACCATCCTGGAGAAAAAGGGAGAGGTCACCTACCTGGTCGACCTGGGAACTCCCCGAAGCCCCCACAGGGTGCTTCATGTCAACAGGCTAAAAGCATATGTCGACAGGAAGGACATGAGTTTGCTCATGGCCCTAGATGAGGGACAGGAGGAGGAGAGTGACCCTCTCCCCGACCTGCTCACTCAGAATCCTGACGATGGCTCGGTAGATGGTGTTGTCTTTTGTGGCAGCCTCTCCGACCATCAACAGAGCGACTGTAAACAGGTTCTTCAGTCGTTCAGACATATGTTTTCTCTAACACCCAGCCCGACCGATTGGTGTACCCATAAGGTTGACACTGGTGACAGCTTGCCCGTGAAGAGTAAAATCTACCGGCAGCCTGATCACGTTAGAGACTGCATCAAGAGTGAAGTGCAGAAAATGTTGGAGCTGGGAGTCATTGAACCCTCGGATAGCCCTTGGGCTAGTCCCGTAGTTCTAGTGCCGAATCCTCACACCCAGGGTGGTAAGAGAGAGATGAGGTTCTGCGTAGACTACAGGGGTCTCAATGCAGTCACTAAGACTGACGCCCACCCAATACCAAGGGCGGACGAGCTTATCGATAGATTGGCTTCGGCCAACTACCTGAGTACGTTTGACCTGACAGCTGGGTATTGGCAAATCAGGTTAGCTGAGGACGCCAAACCTAAAACCGCCTTTTCAACCCCTGGTGGGCATTATCAGTTCGTGGTGATGCCCTTTGGTCTGAAAAATGCACCTGCCACCTTCCAAAGGTTGGTGAATCAAGTCCTTACTGGGCTGGATGACTTCTGTGCGGCGTATCTTGACGATATCGCTGTCTTTAGCTCCACCTGGGAGGATCACCTGGTCCACCTGCGGAAGACGTTAGAGGCACTGCAAGCCGCAGGTCTCACTATCAAGGCCACCAAGTGCCAGATAGGGCAGACACAGGTTGTATACCTGGGCCACCTTGTAGGTGGAGGCCAGGTTCAGCCACTGGAGAGCAAAATACAGTCAATCAGGGACTGGGCTCCTCCAACCACCCAGACTCAGGTTCGAGCTTTCTTGGGCCTGACTGGTTACTATAGGAAGTTTGTCAGGAACTATGGTTCAAGTGTGACACCATTAAACGAACTGACAAGTAAGAAAATGCCAAAAAAGGTTCAGTGGACAGCGAGCTGTCAAAAAGCATTCGATGACCTAAAGCAGGCCATGTGCACGGCGCCTATCCTCAAGAGTCCGGACTACTCCAAACCATTCATTGTCCAAACAGATGCTTCTGAGTTGGGTGTGGGAGCTGTTCTTTCTCAACTGAATTTTGATGGTCAAGACCAGCCCATTGCTTTTATAAGTAGAAGGCTGACCCCTAGAGAGAAGAATTGGTCAGCTATTGAGAGGGAGGCCTTTGCTGTGGTTTGGGCCCTGAAGAAGCTGAGGCCATACTTGTTTGGCACTCACTTCAAGATTCAGACCGACCATAAGCCCCTCTTGTGGCTAAATCAGATGAAGGGTGAAAACCCCAAACTGCTAAGGTGGTCCATTTCCCTACAGGGGATGGACTTTACAGTGGAACATAGACCTGGTACTGATTATGGCAATGCCGATGGGCTCTCCAGATATTTCCACTTAGAACAAGAAGACTCACCTGGTCAAGGTTAGCTTAGTGTTCCGACGTTTGGGGGGGGGTCATGTAGGAGAGTAGGGTCTGCAATCCTATGATCACCCAGATTTTTTGCTTTTGTTTCACTGGTTTACGACTTTCTCTGGCTGTGGGCCTGCCAATCAGACCCACAGCCTGGCTGTTCTCTTTCTAAATTACGATATGTACCCTAGGTGCATTTACCAATTGGTACTGGGCCGCCTTATCAGACCCCGTAACGCAGGGCATAGGTGTACCCAGGGCCGCCAGGGGCTGCAGCATGTATTATGCCACCCCTGGCTGGCCTCCTAAATTTGACACAACTGGCTGCATGACAGCTGGGGCGAAGTCGTGTAATCACCCTTTGCTTTAGATATAGTAGTCCTATATCTAACCACAATGGACACCCGAGTTCCTATCAGTCACTCCTATGGCAGGCCTTGACAATCCTGAAGGCAGAGTGCGTGGGCTCGCGTGAGCTAGGTTCAGGCCCGAGCCGAGCCCGGCTGCAGCTTGCGGGATCAAGACCCAATAGCTGTTCCATGATAACGCGTACCATATCGGTAACTCCGGTATCGCGTTATCAAAGCATGTCGAGTAAGGTGTCATACGAATCGGGGTGCTGCCCTCTCACCAACTCTGGCGATGAGGTTAGCATCCCACCCTTCTAGAGGGACACGACATGTACGTGACTGTGAACCCCGGTTAAAGTTAACTGAAGCCTCAGCTCCACAAAATGGATGCTGCCACCACAGACACAAGTCTGACCTCCTGCTGCTGGGAGTCCTTCCAGCGAGGAGCACTTGGACAAAGGGTTTCCTGTCGAGGGCGCTGTTCGCACCGTCCCAGACAGGGTTTGTGTATTCTGGGTAGGTAGGGCTTTGGCGAGAAGGTGACTGCGGAGTGGCACCCCGGTGCTCACTACGCATCTGCCGGTTGGAACCAGTTCCAGGGGCGACAGCCCTGGCCTGGGGAAAGTCCGGCAGGGGAGAGGGGCGTAACTACCCCCCTTCCTGGTCCCACCCTTAGGGCAGGACCTAGTCATGTACCCACCCCTTTCTTTAGGATAAAGACCGGAGCGGGGACCCTTCCAAATTAGATCATCTTTGAATCAAGAATACTTTCTACGAAAGGACTTCAAGACTCTTCTCAAGATTTCTCCCTTGTGGCTAAGGAGTAGTCACCCTGCATCAGCGGGCACCAACTAAGAACTCTGCGGTTTGCTGTAAGTCCTTCCTCAAGGAATCCGACGGCCCAGCTCGACGAGAACCGGCTTCCCTGGCACCTCTGACCTCTACCCACGTCATCAGCCTAGCTGTGATCTGTGGGTGCGACGAGACCTCGAGGGACCGGCCATCATCAGAACCTGCACGCTCTTAAAAACCAGCACGACCATCGAGGTAACTCTCTGGTGAGTGCTCTGGGGTCCGAGAAGCCCCGACCCTGAGCTGCTCCAGCATCGAAGTGCAGTCTCCCAGCATCTCCACGATCTGCGTGGGGCCCTTCTGCTCGCTGCTCAGCACGTTGTCTGGTCACTCGCCGCTGGCTTGTGCCCTTCTGTGACGACATCCGAGAATCATCACTGCTGGTCTGGTTGCTCCAGACTGGCCCTTGCTTCCATCTTTGCGAGAAGCACCCCGGACCCTCCTGGTCCACTCAAGACGCCATCTTAGGCCCACCCCGTGGCCCTGAGATCTGCCAAGGCTTGTTGCCCCATCCTGGGCCCAGCGACGCCGACAGCATCATCCTTCGTGGGACAGCTCGCACCTCCACCGTGGTCGCCGACAACGCCTCCTGGTCCGTGAGACTGCAGAGCCTAGCGTCGCCCACTCACCTAGTCGAGGTGACGGCCAACCGGTGCCTTCCTGGTACCCTCTGACTACTGGCTAGTAGTACGAACTTGGTCCCCTCTGCTTTCAGGTTTCATCAATCTCCGATCCAGGCTTGGATCTCTACGAACTATTCAGCACTGGTCGCCGGCCAGCAACTCCTTTCTTCCGGCTCCTGGCTCGTCAGCGAAGACCCCGACGCCTGTAAGACTTGTGCAGCCGCAGCCCTCGTGGCTAGGTAACTCGGCATTTCGGTGCCTGCATAGCCTCCTTACTCTAGGGTCCCGAGTCCCTCGCTTCCGACTTGCCTTATCGGGTCCGCCCGAGACCTTAACCTTTCCGTGTCCTCGGACACTTGTTTTAATTGTGCACTTGAAGTATTTGCTAAAGAGATTTGGTTTGTGCTTAGTACCTGTCCTCATAAAGAGTACAGGGCTGTTGTGATTCTTAATAAATATCCTGTTTATTTTCATAACACTTGTGTGGTGTCCTTTCACTGGGTGTTCAAGGGGTACATGTGTGGTAAACAGCTGGCTTAACACGCCCTCTCGAGTCTTTAGCCTTAGACTGCTCGTATCCACGCTACTAGGATAGCTGGTCTATAGGTTGACTTTCAAGCAAACACCATAAGGGTCGTTGGAACGATACATAGCGGTCGCTAGAATAGCGAACGTTGCATATCGGGCCAACTTCTCACAGGTTCCCATTAGGAAAGGCCAGTGGACCGCATCGAACGCTTTCTCTGCGTCCAAGGAGAGGAACCAATGTGGCTCACTCCTGTCACAGATTTCCTGGAGCCAGTTGTGGGTGCGTCGCAGGTTGAGTTTGGTAGCCCTGTCCGGCAGGAACCCGGACTGGTCTGGATGGACCAGGCCCGTTATTACCTGTCTTAAGCGCCGTGCAAGAATTGTGGCCAGGATTTTAGTCTCAGTATTTAGCAGCGAGATTGGGCGATAGGAGGAACAGTCTCCACGGGGCTTGCCTTCCTTGTGGATTGGGATTATGGTAGCTAGGGCCAGGTCCGGCGGGAGGCCTCCGGAGTCGAACGCACCCGCAAATAGCGACTTCATGTGACGCGAAAGGAGGTCCCCCGTTTGTTTGAAGAACTCCGCCGGGAAACCATTTGGTCCCGGAGCCTTCCCCAGTTTCAGGGCAGCCATCGCCTCTGCAATTTCATCCAGGGACAGGTCGGACTCCAAGGCCTCACTATCTTCGGGGGTCAACTGCGGAACCTCCACGCTATCCAGGAACGACTGCACCACCTCGCCGTCCCCTAGGTCCCTCGCCCTGTAGAAGTCTTCGAAATAGGTCGCAAAGGCCTCTGCTATAGTGCCGTCTGTGGACGTCCGCGCCTTACTAGGGAGCTCAACCCAATCCACCCACCTGGCAGCTCGCCCCCGCCTGCTCAGCCATGCCATGAGTTTACCAGATTTGTCGCCGACATCGTACAAGCGATGTAGGGTGGCCAGCGCCTGTGTACGCGCCTCGTCCGTGCTTAGCTCTCTATAGAGCCTTTGAGTGTCCAGCAGTAATCTGAGGTCTGCCTCCTCCTTCGTTCTGTGATATTCAGCCTCTCGGGTCAAGATGTTTGCCTCCTCCTTCGCTATGGCTTCCGTGCGTTTCCTTCTGGCCTCCCCTACCCTGGATTGGAAGCGGTCCCTCAACACCGTTTTCATGGCTTCCCATAGTGTCACCCCGGACTGTACCGATCCCTCGTTTTCCGCCATAAAAACTCTGATATCCACTCTTATGCCCCCTAGAATTTCAGGAGTCTGTAAATCCCATGGCGACATATGCCAGTGTGCCTGACCCCTTCCCCTTCCCCGACCTATATGTACGAACAGCGGGGAATGATCCGAAATACCCCTCGCCCGATAGTCTGCCTCGTCCCCCGCCGAAAGTTCCTGTCTCGATGTGAAGATGTAATCTAGCCTAGAGAAGACCTTATGGGCCCCAGAGTAAAAAGAGTAAGCTACGCGGGCAGGATGTAGCCACCGCCAAACGTCGGTGAGACCGATCGTGTCCATTCTGCGCGCCAAAGCCGTCTCTGCAGCCACTGTGTGGGGGTTCCCAGATCTATCGCGCGCCGCGCACATCACGTCATTGAAATCCCCCCCCACAATCTGTATCGTGTCCGCCGTGTCTAGCAGAATGGTCGTGATCTCCTGCATTGTTCGTGTCTGTAATTTGGGTGGAGCATATACCGACAGCAGAGTGTACCTGCGCCTCCTCCATGTCCCCTGCACCCCGGCAAACGAGCCCTGTGGGTCCAACCATGTACGTGTGACTGTGAAAGGTGCTGTTTTCCTAACTAGTATTGCCGTGCCCCGTGAGTCCATGGTGTATCCCGCGTGTGCCAGAACTATGTACTGCCCGCGCGCCAAAAAAGCACATCGGTTCCCCCTCAAATGTGTTTCCTGAAGGAAAATGATGTCAGGTGCCACTCGCTTAATATATGCAGTAACCAGGCTCCTCTTAATTTTGGAACCCAGTCCGTTCACGTTCCAGGTTAGCGCCTTAACCCCAGCGCCTTCACCGTGTGGTGTAGCTAGTGTATTCGCCATTGTTTCACCTGAGGACTATCTAGTACCGGGCCCCAGGGCCGGGATGGTAGCAAGGGTACACTTTCCTGAACTTGCTGCTGCATGGATATCTGTCTCCCTCCCTTCCCAACGTCCCAACACCCCAACATGAGGTAAACTGTAACCAAACCCCTTCCCGCACCCCCCACCCCACCTCCCTCCCCTTCCAGTTGCATCCCCATCCGGGTCTCAACTATACGTGGGAGAAGGCCTGTCGCCCTCCCACACATCCCACCCTCAATCAACAGTAACCAGTGTTAAGAACACAGAAAACAGTAGTGGGGGTGTGCCAACTTGCTTGCTCCGCATCGCCGAGCCGCCATCTTTTCCCGATCCCAGTACACCACAGTTCACGAATGTGAGTCTTGTGTGTCCACTTGACCCTCACGGCCTGTAGAGTCTTGTTCCAGTTGCTGGATTTCCTTAGCCAGAGGGTGTAACGAGTCACTCCTTGTGTCTTCCTCCTCCTCCCCGGATGCTCGGCCTTCCGATTCCTCCGCATCTTCTTCTTCTGAGCGGATTCCATTTCTCAGGCCACCCATTCTCGAGCCCGCCACTGAATCAGTACCTGGTGACGCCGATCTGCCTCTTCTCTCGTTCTGGACGTTCCTCGTCCTGTATGGGGTCCCCTGCGTCTTGTTCTGCGTCCTCCTCAATCTTCGACGCTGTGGCTTCGGCCTCTCCCACATCGGTCGTTCCCGTAGTTCCCGGTCGAGCGCCGCCCGGCTCGCCGCCTCTCTACTGGTCAGGATAGGGCGCTCTTCAAGCCATTGCCATGCGTCGTCCGGGTGTGGGAAGAAGATGGCTTTGCCCTGATAGATGACCTTGAGCTTGGCCGGGAAGAGGAGCATATACTGAATGCTGAGGGATCTCAGTTTTGCTTTTACGGCGTCGAAGGAGCGGCGCTGTTTCGAGACCTCCTGACTGTAGTCCGGGAAAATCATGATGGTGGTATTTTCGAAGCGGATCTCGCCCATAGCCCTGGCTTCTCGTAAGATCAGATCCCGATCTGCGAAGTTTAGGAATCGCGCTATGACCGGTCGTGGTCTCGCGCCCTCCGGTGGCTTGGCCAGTAGCGCCCTGTGCGCCCTCTCTATGATAAAGCACGAGGAGAATCGTGCCGTCGGGAAGGTTTTTTTGAGCCAGTCCAGGAGGAAGGTGGTCATGCTCCTTTCCTCAATCCCTTCTCTAAATCCCACAAAGCGTAGGTTGTTCCGCCTTGACCTATTTTCAGCGTCGTCCACCTTCCATAGGAGTTGGCGGTGGGAGGCCTGAAGCTCCGCCATGTCCTTCTTAAGTTCAGAGACCGACTTCTCATTGTCCGTCAACCTCGACTCAGCCACCGTGACCCTGTCTGTCAAGTTCCGAAAGTCCTGGCGCAGCAGTGTCACCTCGGACCCTACCTCCCCTATCTTGGTTTCCAGGGCCGCTCGTGAGGCTTGGATGTCCGTTCTCGACGCCTGTATGGCCTCCAATAGCATGTTTGTGTCATTGCGTGCGCCAGAGTGAGTGGGTTGTGGGTCCCCCGTAGGTCGCGGTGCTGCGAAATTGTCCATTGGGCCCTTGCTCGCCGTTTTGGGTATTGTCTCCCTCTTGCCCATACCCGTGTCTTCTGGGGGCCGGACGCCGCTGGGCCAGATCCCCGCTCCGCTGTGCCACCCCTGTGGTCGGACGTGCGTCTGAGGCAGAGCTACAGGGCGCCCCAACCGGTCAGTTTCCTTGGGCAGCCTCCCTAGAGACTCTGTGACCATGCACACATCCCGTCTCGGGTGCGGTAGCCGGGCAGTGGTCTCCCTATCGTGTCTCTGGAGGAGCCTTCTCTCCCCCTAGCCCGGGTCTCAGGGCATAGGCACCGGCAACAGAGCGCTGTGGTTGGGTGGGCCGAGGCGTCGGTCAGCCGCTCCTTTTTCCCCTCAGGGGGTGCCGGTTTCAGGACTACGGGGCCCGATCCACTCACTCCCAGTGGGCCCCCGAGACCCTGTGTGGCTCGATCGCCTGTCCCTTCGGCGTGTCTTACTGTGCTGCCTCCACGCTGGTGTGGCACCTCCGGTGTACACCCTCTTCCCCGATGCCAGGCCAATCTGGGCTCACCTCCGGGATGTGGGGCCCTCTGTCTCTCCTCACTGGGGCTGGGGTGAACTCCGAAGGGGGCCCCGTCGCCTCCACTCTCTAGTCCTGGGAAGCCAGGGGGGTACTCCTCAGCCCGGGCCTCGTGTGCGCCCCCCCCCGGGAGTCTCACCGCCTCTGTGTTGCAGGCTCAGGCGGTGCAGTGTTGGCAGCAGGGGGGTCGCGGCGCCCTCCAGACACTCCCGAACCGGGATGGGCCGCAGGGTCTCCGGGGCAGCACAAGCAGGCCTTCCCCCTCCAGGCAGGCCTCAGTGGTCTTCCGCGGCTTGATAGCTGTCCCGCTTTCGTCATTCAGCGCGCGGCCGCCATATTGGTAAAGGCGGGCGCCGCTTCTGTGGTCGATCCCTGGGTCAGGTGCCAGGCGTAGGCGGATCTCTCACCTCTGCATCAGGCTCGCCGCCGCTTTGTCTCCGTACCCGGTCTCAGCTACTGCACGGTGACGGGATCAATGTGGGGATCCCTCCTTAGTCAGCACAGTACCGCCATGGCGGCCGCCATCTTGGGTAGGTGGTCTGCAGTCACCTCTGTTCCGCTCCCGTTGTCCGGCGGAGACGGCGCGCGACCTTCCGCCCGGCTGGTGTCCACCCTGTCAAGCCTCCAGCAGCCCGCGAGTAGAGTCCGCTGGACCGCCGGCTCTCGGCGCACGCCGCTCCCTCCAGGTGCCTAGGCCGCCATCTCGGTCTCCGGGGGGCAGAGGTGTCCGCTCTATACACCGGAGCTAGACGAGGCAGACTCCGTTTCGGGACCACCGCGGCTCGTATCAGGTCGGTGGGTTCCAGTTCCGTACTGTTGGATGGCTTTTCTGGGTCTTGGGGGATATTATATGCCGGATAATGTGCAGGCTCGGCCGGAGCTCTATGCAGGCACGTCTAGTCGGCCATGTTGCTGGCCACGCCCCCTCTTACAGAGGTTCTTAATACTTCTTCTTCAACATCTGAACCATTGCTTCCCTTTACGGATGCTTTGACAGAACCAATTGTAGAGGTGTGGCAGAAGCCTTTTTGTGCTCCTGCGGTTTCTTGTTCTATCTCCAGAAAGTACAGACCCGCTCCTGGGGATCCGTCTTTTTTTTCATCTCGTCCTACGCCAGAAAGTTTGGTTGTACAAGCTTCTTGATCGAAGCAATCTTCTGGTTCTTTCCCTACCATTCTTGGTGATGGGGATTGTAAAAAAATGGAGCAGGCAGCAAAGAAGTTGTTCTCTTCTGCTAGTATGGCTCTAAAATCTACTAATGCAACCTGTCTTCTTGGGAGGTATATACATGCTTTGATGGACTCAGTCACGCAGGTAGTTCCGAAGTTGCCTGAGGAGGATCGGGTTAATTTCTTGGAAGTCCTTTCTGATTCACAGGCTGCGGCTCGTCAGGTGATTCAATCGGGCCTGGACACAGCTGACTCTGTGGCTCATGTGATGGGGTCTTCTGTGCTTGCATGGAGACAGGCATGGCTTTGGTTGTCTGGTTTTTCATCTGATGTTCAGGTGACTTTGCTGGATTTGCCCTTTGATGGGTTCAAATTCTTTGGATCAAAGACGGACTCAGCCTTAGAGCTTTTTAAGGACAGCGTTTTTATGTAGGCTACTGCAAGGTCTCTGGGTCTTCAGGTGCAGTCCAGAAGATACGGCTACAAGAGGTATTGAGGATTTGGGATAACTGCTTCCTTTCGTGGCAGTAAACAGTGTCAACAGAGCCAGCAACAGCAGAATCCCTTGAACAAGTCGTACAGGGGGAGAATAAAAGAGACCTCAGGGGAGAAGCTCGACAACAATCCTCCTCCTCTTCCTCTACCTCCCCTCCCGCCACCGTTGGTACTTCAGGAAAGCAATTCTTAATCCCCCATCTTAGAATATGTTGGTCCGGTTGAGGGTCGGGTGTCCCACTTTCTACAAGATTGGAGACTGATCACATCAGATTGTTGGGTCTTGAGTCTAGAGAATGGGTATGCCCTTTCCTTTTTGGAGTTTCCTCCTCTTTACCCTCCTCGTCAGGGGTTGGTGCTAGGAGGACCACTTGCTGCTTTTACAGCAGGAGGTTCTTACCTTGCTACAGAAAGGTGCGATAGAGGTGGTTCCGGAGCAGGAAAGGGGTCAGGGGTGCTACTCCCGGTATTTCCTGATCCCCAAAAAGGAAGGTCGCTTAAGGCCAATCTTGGACCTCAGGATTTTGAACCTTTACCTCAGACAGCTGAAGTTCAAAATTTTGACCTTGGCTCAGGTTCTTCTTGCTCTGCAACAGGAAGACTGGATGGTGTCCATCGATCTACAGGATGCGTATTTTCATCTTCCCATCCTGAAGTCGCATCGGAAGTATCTCCTGTTCACGGTAGGGTCACAACATTATCACTTTGCGGTTCTTCCATTCGGTCTTAATTTCGCACCTCGAGTGTTTACAAAGGTGATGGCGGTGGTAGCGGCTCATCTCAGAAGGTCTGGGGTTCCTGTTTTCCCCTACCTGGACGACTGGCTGCTCAAATCGGAGTCTCCAGAGTTGGTTTCATGCCACCTGCAGGTAACAACTCATCTGTTGTTCAAATTGGGTTTATCGATAAATTTACCCAAATCTCACCTGGTGCCTTCTCATCGCAGCCTGTTCATAGGGGCAGCACTGGACACTTCTGTGTGTCGAGCTTTCCCTCCTCCGCAGAGGATTCTCGACCTTCAGGAAATTATTCCTTTATTTCACGATGGAGCAGTTGTTCCGGTCCTGAAGGTTCTTCGCCTGCTCTGTCTGTACGCTTCCTGCATTTTGCTAGTCCACCATGCACGCTGGCACATCATGAGGGCACTCCAGTGGTGCTTCCGCAGGCAGTGGTATCAATACAACGGAGATCTAAGGGAGTCAATCAGGATCTCCAGAGAAGCTGCAGCGGAGCTGTCTTGGTGGAGTGTGCAGGGCATCCAGTCTCAGGGAAAGTCCTTTCATTCTCCTCCGCCGGTGGCCACAGTAGTCACGGATGCCTCCACTCTAGGGTGGGGTGCTCATCTGGGGGATCTGGAGGTCAAAGGTCTTTGGTTTCCAGAGGAAAGGTTGCTTCACATCAACCTTCTGGAATTGCGGGCGATTCGTTTGGCACAGAAGGCTTTCCTTCCCTCCCTTTGCGGTCAGTTGGTTCAAGTCCTGACGGACAACAGTAACGCGCTGTGGTACATCAACAAACAGGGAGGTGTAGGGTTGTTTCGTTTCTGTCGAAAGGCTCTGCAGCTCTGGTCCTGGGTTCAGAACCATCGGATTTGTGTGTTTGCAAATCATGTGGCCGGTGTGCTGAAAGTACGTGTGGACAGTCTCAGTTAGCGTTGCTCGGCTGATCACAAGTGGCGGCTTCCTCTGGAGGTGGTCCATAGCATCATTCAGATATGGGGGTTTCATCAGTTGGACCTGTTTGCCACTCGCAAGAACGTTCACTGCCCGTTGTTCTGCAGTCTCCAGTTTCCGATGCAGGGAGTGCTGGGGATGCATTTCAATTGGATTGGAGCTCCCAACTCCTTTACCCGTTTGCTCCTTTACCCGTTTCCTCCCATACCCTTGATTCCTCCAGTTCTGAGGAAGATTCGCCAAGCCCGGGCCCAAGTTATACTGATAGTACAAAGCTATGCTCTCGCAACTACATATACAGTGACAAAACAAGGTACAATGACCAATTAGAAATAGAAGCACAGAAGCAGATTCTTTGGTGTGTATTTCTTCGTCACAGCAAGACGTAGGTTTTATTTTCTCCAGGCTTGAGAATGTTACATTCGCCGACACGTGTTTCGTCGTGTACGGTTGAGTCAACACGACTCGTCAGGGCTGGTAATACAAAGATAACGTAAGCATGTATTAAACGTCATATCAGGTGACAAACTGCATATGGTGACAGAGGTGCATCCAACATGCAGTAGTGACGTGCGTGTTCATTCGCACAAAGTGGGTGTGATAGGTGAGCTCATTGCGGCACTAAGAGATATAAAAGGGTGATTACTCTGCTGTGCTAGTGTGCACGTTGTGGGGGAAGTGATCTCGAATGGAGGTGTGTGGTCGTGGTTAGCATTGCACACAGTGATCCTGTATTTTAAGGGTTCGTGAGATGGTCCGGCTTTATCCAGAAAGTGTCTAAAGCGAAGTGTTTGGTGAGAACATTGGTGATAGAGTCAGGCCAGGGCGTATATGTGACATAGTAACGTGAGAGAAATAGTGGTGCCTATTGTGGGTGACGATCCAGACTAAACTCTCCATGCGTTGTAAGCTAGTTATAAGTAATAGGAGCTGTTACCTTAGTCTTTAATACCAAATGTATGGTTTGAAGTGAGTCTGGACCTTGTCGTTTTTATTCTGGGTAGGTAGAGTGGGGGAAAAAAGGAAAAAAAATATATAAGAAACTCAGCAGGAGGCTTCGAAAAGGGGAAACGGACTCTGCTGATCAAGGTCAGGATAGCTGGGCATAAACGATCCTTCTCTTACCGCTAAAAAGTTGGTCAGGGTCGGATTTAACAAAACTCTCGAAGCGTTTCAACAGTGAGGTCATATGTGTAGTAAAGAAGTTCTGACTGGTTGTGATCCCACCTCACTGTTCGGAGATGACTCTCGATTGTAGACGCTCTAATTGGAAAAGGGAGTCATAGGTTTGAGCGTCAATGCGGGTAAAATGGTTTATTACCAAGGTATCATGTCTGGCTTATGTTTATCTAATTAAGAAGCCCAGTCCTGTATTAAAAACCCGAAGGAATACCTGAGTATGTCAGCGTCTCAGGCGGAAGCCGGGAGGGGATTCTGTGGTTGTGCTCCAGAAGGGAAACGGGTGCGTCTCCTCTTTCGCCGTGTACTGGAAAATGAAGCGTAATCACATTCAAAATGTAATCTAATTAGGGCATGTAAGCGCCCGGAGCTCTAGGCATCAAAATTACTAGTGGGAGAGCAGGCATAAGTTCGAAGTAAGACGGGGTTAGGTAAAGCACTTACCCGTAGTAGGCAATCCCTCCTCTTGAGTTTCCCGGCGGTCGTCTTTCGTGTACGAACACGTGACCCCGGGCGAGGAGAGATTATAAAGTTTTAGTAAACATCGAAGATGTCCTTGTTTTCATGGAGTATCCATGGGCGCCATTATTAAGAAGGGATATCTGGATGAGTAATTGCCCTGTTTTGACTTTACATTCGTTTCAGTGCAAAACTAATGTGATCTGTTGTTCAGTATTACGAGAAGGAGCTGATGTGTACCGACATGATGTATGTGGGCTAGAGAAACAGTAGTATTGTAAACATGGAATTCGAAATTGCCTCATTAGCATATTCAAGGCTGTTCGAAATATCGTCAAGCAGTGTATTACTCCTTTAGATACCATTGGGTTCAAGTTTGATTCGACATGTCTAGAGATGTGACGTGATGGTGACAGTGCACATGCAGGAAACTCTAGTGTCTTGGCCAGAAAATATATGGCGTGAAGCTAAGTAAAGACTGTGACCCTGATGCCAGAGTTAGCACAGGAGTTTGAGTGCAAACATTATCTCCACGTAATCCTGTGTTTCTCATTATGCAGAAAGGTTATATACATAATCATCACATGTTATGAGAAACTGTTTGTATCAGAATATATAAATCGTAGCAAAATCTGGCTAAATCAAACAGTACATTTTTTACGTATTAATATGGTACAGTATAAAAGTCAGTAATATCATTCAGCTCACAGGCGTTATGAACCACTCTCAAGACATTGTGTATTCTGGTAATGAGTATGTGGTTGACTTTTATTACAAGAAATTCAGTTAGTGTGTGCACGTGAAGAATCCCCCGGTGATTCCTCAATCACCTAAGAAATATTGAAGCTCAGAATCGTAGTTCAGCCCATGTTCTACGCTCTGTAAGCGCATTATCCATGTGGCTTCCCTACGTCTGAGTGTCAATTCACGGTTACCCCCTCTAATGTTGAGGGGAATCAGATCAATCCCAAAGACACGTACTTTGATGTCGTCCTCCAGAGGTTAGCACTCTGCAATGTGGAGGGCTACCGGGTATCTAGGGTCTCTCTTCTGTATGGCTCTCATGTGTTCAGAGATCCTCTCTTTAAGAGCCCTAATGGTACTCCCTACATAGAGCTTGCCACATTGGCACTCGATTATGTACACTACAAACTTGCTGAGGCAAGTAATGTTGTGTTTGATTTGATAGACCATTCCATCTAGTCCTTTGAAGTGCGTAGTACCATGCTTCCCCCACATGCACATGGAACAGAAGCCACATTTATAGAATCCAAGGCTGCGTGTGGATAGCCAGTCACGTGCTGTGGTGTTCGGGGGGACTGTGGGGCTCAGTTTGTTTCTCAGAGTGAAGCCCTTTCTATATGTGATGGATGGTCTACATGGGAGACATTCTTTGAGTGTAGGGTCATCTGTTAGCAGTTTCCAGTGTTTGTTTATACTCTTTTTGGTAAAGTAGTTAAGGGCATTGAATTCAGTTATGAGTCTGATAGGTTGTTCAGAGGACTCCATCTCTGTACGTGTCTTTAGACAATCAGGTCTCGAGATGGTCCTAGTTTTTACTTCTGCTTTCTTGAGGGATGTCTTGGAATATCCTCTTTTGTGGAATCTGTCTTTCATATTCGCAATACAGTTATCAAATTCGCCGGCTTCACTGCAGTTACGTTTCGCTCTTAGGAATTCGCCATAAGGGATGGAGCGTATTTGATGTTCAGGATGAAAGCTGGAGGCATGTAGTATAGCGTTGCAAGAAGTAGGTTTCCTAAACAGTTTCGAGTGTAGGTGATCATTCTTCACATAGAATTCTAGGTCTAGGAATTCAATGTTGGTCAGGCTGTGTCGCATAGTGAAGCTAATTTCCCATGTGTTGGTGTTAAGATGTTCGAAAAAAGAAAGAAGAAGTTCCTCAGATCCTGACCACAAGAGAAAACAGTCGTCAATATATCGACCCCAAAAGACTATGGAGTCGATATATTGTGATCCTTTGGTGCCCCAAATAAGATCCGCCTCCAAAGCCCCCATGAAGAGGTTGGCGAAGGAGGGCGAAAATTTGGAGCCCATGGCTACTCCCTTTTTCTGGCGGTACCATTTCCGATCAAAAATAAAAAAATTGTTCTCCAGAATAATCTTCATCATGTGAATTAACATGTTGGTGTGTGCCCAAAGTGAAGCCGGTCTGTTGGATAAAAGTTTTGTGATAGCTGCAATTCCTAGTTCTAGATTGATGCTGGTATAAAGAGACACCACATCCATGGTTACTAATATGGTGTCTTTCTGCCAATCTATGTCAGCCATGATGTTTAGTATATGTTTAGTGTCTTGTATGTATGATGGAAGGTTTCTCACTAGAGGTCCCAAGAAAAGATCCACATATTCTGCGATTCTTTCAGTGGGACCCCCTATTCCCGATACTATCGGTCTGCCAGGTGGGAACGGTAAATCTTTGTGGACTTTGGGTAAGGTATACAGCCATGGGTACGTGGGTCTGTAGACTTTGAGATATAGGTATTCGTTGTCATCAAGAAGACCTAATTGTTTCCAGTGCAGTAATAGTCCATTAAGTAGTAATGTTAATGGACCCATGGGATTATGATTAAGTAACTCATAACATGAGTCGTCACTCAATTGGCCTAGGATCTCATTATTGTAGTCAATCAGATCCATGACCACCACATGGCCCCCTTTGTCAGCCTCTCTGATGATGATATTGGGGTTCTCGCTAAGAGTGGAAAGTGCTGATCGCTCTCCTTTGGTCAAGTTGTCTTTGTATTTGAACTTGGTGTTCAGGTTTTTGATATTGGTTCTATTGAGATCCTCAAGAACGTGTCTATGAAAGTTGTCAACAGTGTTACCCCCTGATAGTGTGGGTGTCCATTTTGATTTGTTTTTTAGGCCACTCGCCATGCTATAATCAGTTTCCACATCAAGTTCCTCAAGTAGTTGCTCCATTTCTAGTGGACTGTCTTCCCTATCTGTCAAAGAAAGAAGCAAGTGTGTGGTTTGTACATCTTTAATGGTCAAAGGTACATCGTCAAATACATTCGGAATGTGTCTAGGCTGTCTCTGTGGTTGTAGTGATCCAGCAAAATGTTTCTTAAGTTTAAGCTTGCGTATAAACTTGAAAAGGTCAATTTTCGTTTGGCATAAGTCGCCAGTAGCATAAGGATTGAAGTTTAGGCCTTTGCTAAGTAAGGAGATCATTTCAGGTGTTAATGGAAATGAGGACAGGTTGATGACTTGTACATTGTCTACTGATGTGATTAGTTCCTCTGGGTCCCTGACCTCAGTTTCCTGCGATATTCCTCGCTTGTTCCTGCGTTTGCCCCTATGGGGTTTAGGTCTACAGCGACCTTTGGTGGCTGAGTTCTGTTGCCCTTCCTCACCCGTTCCACTTCTAAAAAAAAGTTTGAACTACTCTGCTCTGCATTAGCTAAGATCTCATTCTCAATGTCGCTGAGTCCTGTAGAACTCAGAGAAGTGGTGCTAGAGTGCGCGGAATTGGCAGTGGTGGATTTGCCAGGTTGAGAGCCAGCCTTGGGTTTGGGAATCAGGGAATCATATTTGCGATCAAATGTGTAGACTCTCCCATTTTTATAATCTGCCTCATCCCTCTTGATTTGACGTGCCTTTCTGTTCTTGATATCTGTTTGGTGTTTGAGCAGAATTTCATCCAGTAGGGTGTAATTCTTTACAGTGGCCTCAGGTTTGTTCAGATCTTTAATCTCTTGTTCTATAGTAGAGATCTCTGTCTGTAGCTTGGCGGTTTTGCGGTCAGCACTTTCAATAAGGATGTCCATCAATGTGATGGAATTCTGATTAAGTGAGTCTTCCCATTTGACCATGAGATCACGGTCAAGATCATCATAGGTCGGGAAGATGTGGGACCGTAAACCCCTAGGAACTATTTTCAGTTTCAGATAGTGTTTAAGGGTTGCTCCATCCCACCACTGGGAATTCTCTTGTTTTTTGAGTTTTTCTAATTTCAGGAATTTGTCTCTCAAACCCTCTATACGTGCAGGACCTGCTGCGGCCGATGCCTGGTGTGTGGGCATGCCTTTGGCTAGGTTCTCAAAGAGATCTGCTGCTGCTTTGTCTCTGTCCATGGTGTGATGGACACGTATGGGCCATATATGAGATCTGGTATTAAGGTAAGTAACGTGGAGGCACCCAGTCCGATACAATGAGATATAGGCTGAGAAGGGGTTTTAGGAGATTCGGAACACAAGGGCGCACTGCCTCGATTAGTACGTTAGTGTGTGAGGATCAAATAAAAGTTGTAGTGTAGTGCGTGTAGAGCAGACGGCAAACACCCTTAACCGTCCAATCAGTCAAAAGACAAACAATAGTACAAAGCTATGCTCTCGCAACTACATATACAGTGACAAAACAAGGTACAATGACCAATTAGAAATAGAAGCACAGAAGCAGATTCTTTGGTGTGTATTTCTTCGTCACAGCAAGACGTAGTTTTATTTTCTCCAGACTTGAGAATGTTACATTCGCCGACACGTGTTTCGTCGTGTACGGTTGAGTCAACACGACTCGTCAGGGCTGGTAATACAAAGATAACGTAAGCATGTATTAAACGTCATATCAGGTGACAAACTGCATATGGTGACAGAGGTGCATCCAAAATGCAGTAGTGACGTGCGTGTTCATTCGCACAAAGTGGGTGTGATAGGTGAGCTCATTGCGGCACTAAGAGATATAAAAGGGTGATTACTCTGCTGTGCTAGTGTGCACGTTGTGGGGGAAGTGATCTCGAATGGATGTGTGTGGTCGTGGTTAGCATTGCACACAGTGATCCTGTATTTTAAGGGTTCGTGAGATGGTCCGGCTTTATCCAGAAAGTGTCTAAAGCGAAGTGTTTGGTGAGAACATTGGTGATAGAGTCAGGCCAGGGCGTATATGTGACATAGTAACGTGAGAGAAATAGTGGTGCCTATTGTGGGTGACGATCCAGACTAAACTCTCCATGCGTTGTAAGCTAGTTATAAGTAATAGGAGCTGTTACCTTAGTCTTCAATACCAAATGTATGGTTTGAAGTGAGTCTGGACCTTGTCGTTTTTATTCTGGGTAGGTAGAGTGGGGGAAAAAAGGAAAAGAAATATATAAGAAACTCAGCAGGAGGCTTCGAAAAGGGGAAACGGACTCTGCTGATCAAGATCAGGATAGCTGGGCATAAACGATCCTTCTCTTACCGCTAAAAAGTTGGTCAGGGTCGGATTTAACAAAACTCTCGAAGCGTTTCAACAGTGAGGTCATACGTGTAGTAAAGAAGTTCTGACTGGTTGTGATCCCACCTCACTGTTCGGAGATGACTCTCGATTGTAGACGCTCTAATTGGAAAAGGGAGTCATAGGTTTGAGCGTCAATGCGGGTAAAATGGTTTATTACCAAGGTATCATGTCTGGCTTATGTTTATCTAATTAAGAAGCCCAGTCCTGTATTAAAAACCCGAAGGAATACCTGAGTATGTCAGCGTCTCAACACGCACGTCACTACTGCATGTTGGATGCACCTCTGTCACCATATGCAGTTTGTCACCTGATATGACGTTTAATACATGCTTACGTTATCTTTGTATTACCAGCCCTGACGAGTCGTGTTGACTCAACCGTACACGACGAAACACGTGTCGGCGAATGTAACATTCTCAAGTCTGGAGAAAATAAAACCTACGTCTTGCTGTGACGAAGAAATACACACCAAAGAATCTGCTTCTGTGCTTCTATTTCTAATTGGTCATTGTACCTTGTTTTGTCACTGTATATGTAGTTGCGAGAGCATAGCTTTGTACTATTGTTTGTCTTTTGACTGATTGGACGGTTAAGGGTGTTTGCCGTCTGCTCTACACGCACTACACTACAACTTTTATTTGATCCTCACACACTGTAACGTACTAACCGAGGCAGTGCGCCCTTGTGTTCCGAATCTCCTAAAACCCCTTCTCAGCCTATATCTCATTGTATCGGACTGGGTGCCTCCACGTTACTTACCTTAATACCAGATCTCATATATTGCCCATACGTGTCCATCACACCATGGACAGAGACAAAGCAGCAGCAGATCTCTTTGAGAACCTAGCCAAAGGCATGCCCACACACCAGGCATCGGCCGCAGCAGGTCCTGCACGTATAGAGGGTTTGAGAGACAAATTCCTGAAATTAGAAAAACTCAAAAAACAAGAGAATTCCCGGTGGTGGGATGGAGCAACCCTTAAACACTATCTGAAACTGAAAATAGTTCCTAGGGGTTTACGGTCCCACATCTTCCCGACCTATGATGATCTTGACCGTGATCTCATGGTCAAATGGGAAGACTCACTTAATCAGAATTCCATCACATTGATGGACATCCTTATTGAAAGTGCTGACCGCAAAACCGCCAAGCTACAGACAGAGATCTCTACTATAGAACAAGAGATTAAAGATCTGAACAAACCTGAGGCCACTGTAAAGAATTACACCCTACTGGATGAAATTCTGCTCAAACACCAAACAGATATCAAGAACAGAAAGGCACGTCAAATCAAGAGGGATGAGGCAGATTATAAAAATGGGAGAGTCTACACATTTGATCGCAAATATGATTCCCTGATTCCCAAACCCAAGGCTGGCTCTCAACCTGGCAAATCCACCACTGCCAATTCCGCGCACTCTAGCACCACTTCTCTGAGTTCTACAGGACTCAGCGACATTGAGAATGAGATCTTAGCTAATGCAGAGCAGAGTAGTTCAAACTTTTTTTTAGAAGTGGAACGGGTGAGGAAGGGCAACAGAACCCAGCCACCAAAGGTTGCTGGAGACCTAAACCCCATAGGGGCAAACGCAGGAACAAACGAGGAATATCGCAGGAAACTGAGGTCAGGGACCCAGAGGAACTAATCACATCAGTAGACAATGTACAAGTCATCAACCTGTCCTCATTTCCATTAACACCTGAAATGATCTCCTTACTTAGCAAAGGCCTAAACTTCAATCCTTATGCTACTGGCGACTTATGCCAAACGAAAATTGACCTTTTCAAGTTTATACGCAAGCTTAAACTTAAGAAACATTTTGCTGGATCACTACAACCACAGAGACAGCCTAGACACATTCCGAATGTATTTGACGATGTACCTTTGACCATTAAAGATGTACAAACCACACACTTGCTTCTTTCTTTGACAGATAGGGAAGACAGTCCACTAGAAATGGAGCAACTACTTGAGGAACTTGATGTGGAAACTGATTATAGCATGGCGAGTGGCCTAAAAAACAAATCAAAATGGACACCCACACTATCAGGGGGTAACACTGTTGACAACTTTCATAGACACGTTCTTGAGGATCTCAATAGAACCAATATCAAAAACCTGAACACCAAGTTCAAATACAAAGACAACTTGACCAAAGGAGAGCGATCAGCACTTTCCACTCTTAGCGAGAACCCCAATATCATCATCAGAGAGGCTGACAAAGGGGGCAATGTGGTGGTCATGGATCTGATTGACTACAATAATGAGATCCTAGGCCAATTGAGTGACGACTCATGTTATGAGTTACTTAATCATAATCCCATGGGTCCATTAACATTACTACTTAATGGACTATTACTGCACTGGAAACAATCGGGTCTTCTTGATGACAACGAATACCTATATCTCAAAGTCTACAGACCCACGTACCCTTGGCTGTATACCTTACCCAAAGTCCACAAAGATTTACCGTTCCCACCTGGCAGACCGATAGTATCGGGAATAGGGGGTCCCACTGAAAGAATCGCAGAATATGTGGATCTTTTCTTGGGACCTCTAGTGAGAAACCTTCCATCATACATACAAGACACTAAACATATACTAAACATCATGGCTGACATAGATTGGCAGAAAGACACCATATTAGTAACCATGGATGTGGTGTCTCTTTATACCAGCATCAATCTAGAACTAGGAATTGCAGCTATCACAAAACTTTTATCCAACAGACCGGCTTCACTTTGGGCACACACCAACATGTTAATTCACATGATGAAGATTATTCTGGAGAACAATTTTTTTATTTTTGATCGGAAATGGTACCGCCAGAAAAAGGGAGTAGCCATGGGCTCCAAATTTTCGCCCTCCTTCGCCAATCTCATCATGGGGGCTTTGGAGGCGGATCTTATTTGGGGCACCAAAGGATCACAATATATCGACTCCATAGTCTTTTGGGGTCGATATATTGACGACTGTTTTCTCTTGTGGTCAGGATCTGAGGAACTTCTTCTTTCTTTTTTCGAACATCTTAACACCAACACATGGGAAATTAGCTTCACTATGCGACACAGCCTGACCAACATTGAATTCCTAGACCTAGAATTCTATGTGAAGAATGATCACCTACACTCGAAACTGTTTAGGAAACCTACTTCTTGCAACGCTATACTACATGCCTCCAGCTTTCATCCTGAACATCAAATACGCTCCATCCCTTATGGCGAATTCCTAAGAGCGAAACGTAACTGCAGTGAAGCCGGCGAATTTGATAACTGTATTGCGAATATGAAAGACAGATTCCACAAAAGAGGATATTCCAAGACATCCCTCAAGAAAGCAGAAGTAAAAACTAGGACCATCTCGAGACCTGATTGTCTAAAGACACGTACAGAGATGGAGTCCTCTGAACAACCTATCAGACTCATAACTTAATTCAATGCCCTTAACTACTTTACCAAAAAGAGTATAAACAAACACTGGAAACTCCTAACAGATGACCCTACACTCAAAGAATGTCTCCCATGTAGACCATCCATCACATATAGAAAGGGCTTCACTCTGAGAAACAAACTGAGCCCCACAGTCCCCCCGAACACCACAGCACGTGACTGGCTATCCACACGCAGCCTTGGATTCTATAAATGTGGCTTCTGTTCCATGTGCATGTGGGGGAAGCATGGTACTACGCACTTCAAAGGACTAGATGGAATGGTCTATCAAATCAAACACAACATTACTTGCCTCAGCAAGTTTGTAGTGTACATAATCGAGTGCCAATGTGGCAAGCTCTATGTAGGGAGTACCATTAGGGCTCTTAAAGAGAGGATCTCTGAACACATGAGAGCCATACAGAAGAGAGACCCTAGATACCCGGTAGCCCTCCACATTGCAGAGTGCCAACCTCTGGAGGACGACATCAAAGTACGTGTCTTTGGGATTGATCTGATTCCCCTCAACATTAGAGGGGGTAACCGTGAATTGACACTCAGACGTAGGGAAGCCACATGGATAATGCGCTTACAGAGCGTAGAACATGGGCTGAACTACGATTCTGAGCTTCAATATTTCTTAGGTGATTGAGGAATCACCGGGGGATTCTTCACGTGCACACACTAACTGAATTTCTTGTAATAAAAGTCAACCACATACTCATTACCAGAATACACAATGTCTTGAGAGTGGTTCATAACGCCTGTGAGCTGAATGATATTACTGACTTTTATACTGTACCATATTAATACGTAAAAAATGTACTGTTTGATTTATCCAGATTTTGCTACGATTTATATATTCTGATACAAACAGTTTCTCATAACATGTGATGATTATGTATATAACCTTTCTGCATAATGAGAAACACAGGATTACGTGGAGATAATGTTTGCACTCAAACTCCTGTGCTAACTCTGGCATCAGGGTCACAGTCTTTACTTAGCTTCACGCCATATATTTTCTGGCCAAGACACTAGAGTTTCCTGCATGTGCACTGTCACCATCACGTCACATCTCTAGACATGTCGAATCAAACTTGAACCCAATGGTATCTAAAGGAGTGATACACTGCTTGACGATATTTCGAACAGCCTTGAATATGCTAATGAGGCAATTTCGAATTCCACGTTTACAATACTACTGTTTCTCTAGCCCACATACATCATGTCGGTACACATCAGCTCCTTCTCGTAATACTGAACAACAGATCACATTAGTTTTGCACTGAAACGAATGTAAAGTCAAAACAGGGCAATTACTCATCCAGATATCCCTTCTTAATAATGGCGCCCATGGATACTCCATGAAAACAAGGACATCTTCGATGTTTACTAAAACTTTATAATCTCTCCTCGCCCGGGGTCACGTGTTCGTACACGAAAGACGACCGCTGGGAAACTCAAGAGGAGGGATTGCCTACTACGGGTAAGTGCTTTACCTAACCCCGTCTTACTTCGAACTTATGCTTGCTCTCCCACTAGTAATTTTGATGCCTAGAGCTCCGGGCGCTTACATGCCCTAATTAGATTACATTTTGAATGTGATTACGCTTCATTTTCCAGTACACGGCGAAAGAGGAGACGCACCCGTTTCCCTTCTGGAGCACAACCACAGAATCCCCTCCCGGCTTCCGCCTGAGACGCTGACATACTCAGGTATTCCTTCGGGTTTTTAATACAGGACTGGGCTTCTTAATTAGATAAACATAAGCCAGACATGATACCTTGGTAATACACCATTTTACCCGCATTGACGCTCAAACCTATGACTCCCTTTTCCAATTAGAGCGTCTACAATCGAGAGTCATCTCCGAACAGTGAGGTGGGATCACAACCAGTCAGAACTTCTTTACTACACATATGACCTCACTGTTGAAACGCTTCGAGAGTTTTGTTAAATCCGACCCTGACCAACTTTTTAGCGGTAAGAGAAGGATCGTTTATGCCCAGCTATCCTGACCTTGATCAGCAGAGTCCGTTTCCCCTTTTCGAAGCCTCCTGCTGAGTTTCTTATATATTTCTTTTCCTTTTTTCCCCCACTCTACCTACCCAGAATAAAAACGACAAGGTCCAGACTCACTTCAAACCATACATTTGGATAAAGCCGGACCATCTCACGAACCCTTAAAATACAGGATCACTGTGTGCAATGCTAACCACGACCACACACATCCATTCGAGATCACTTCCCCCACAACGTGCACACTAGCACAGCAGAGTAATCACCCTTTTATATCTCTTAGTGCCGCAATGAGCTCACCTATCACACCCACTTTATGCGAATGAACACGCACGTCACTACTGCATGTTGGATGCACCTCTGTCACCATATGCAGTTTGTCACCTGATATGACGTTTAATACATGCTTACGTTATCTTTGTATTACCAGCCCTGACGAGTCGTGTTGACTCAACCGTACACGACGAAACACGTGTCGGCGAATGTAACATTCTCAAGTCTGGAGAAAATAAAACCTACGTCTTGCTGTGACGAAGAAATACACACCAAAGAATCTGCTTCTGTGCTTCTATTTCTAATTGGTCATTGTACCTTGTTTTGTCACTGTATATGTAGTTGCGAGAGCATAGCTTTGTACTATTGTTTGTCTTTTGACTGATTGGACGGTTAAGGGTGTTTGCCGTCTGCTCTACACGCACTACACTACAACTTTTATTTGATCCTCACACACTGTAACGTACTAACCGAGGCAGTGCGCCCTTGTGTTCCGAATCTCCTAAAACCCCTTCTCAGCCTATATCTCATTGTATCGGACTGGGTGCCTCCACGTTACTTACCTTAATACCAGATCTCATATATTGCCCATACGTGTCCATCACACCATGGACAGAGACAAAGCAGCAGCAGATCTCTTTGAGAACCTAGCCAAAGGCATGCCCACACACCAGGCATCGGCCGCAGCAGGTCCTGCACGTATAGAGGGTTTGAGAGACAAATTCCTGAAATTAGAAAAACTCAAAAAACAAGAGAATTCCCGGTGGTGGGATGGAGCAACCCTTAAACACTATCTGAAACTGAAAATAGTTCCTAGGGGTTTACGGTCCCACATCTTCCCGACCTATGATGATCTTGACCGTGATCTCATGGTCAAATGGGAAGACTCACTTAATCAGAATTCCATCACATTGATGGACATCCTTATTGAAAGTGCTGACCGCAAAACCGCCAAGCTACAGACAGAGATCTCTACTATAGAACAAGAGATTAAAGATCTGAACAAACCTGAGGCCACTGTAAAGAATTACACCCTACTGGATGAAATTCTGCTCAAACACCAAACAGATATCAAGAACAGAAAGGCACGTCAAATCAAGAGGGATGAGGCAGATTATAAAAATGGGAGAGTCTACACATTTGATCGCAAATATGATTCCCTGATTCCCAAACCCAAGGCTGGCTCTCAACCTGGCAAATCCACCACTGCCAATTCCGCGCACTCTAGCACCACTTCTCTGAGTTCTACAGGACTCAGCGACATTGAGAATGAGATCTTAGCTAATGCAGAGCAGAGTAGTTCAAACTTTTTTTTAGAAGTGGAACGGGTGAGGAAGGGCAACAGAACCCAGCCACCAAAGGTTGCTGGAGACCTAAACCCCATAGGGGCAAACGCAGGAACAAACGAGGAATATCGCAGGAAACTGAGGTCAGGGACCCAGAGGAACTAATCACATCAGTAGACAATGTACAAGTCATCAACCTGTCCTCATTTCCATTAACACCTGAAATGATCTCCTTACTTAGCAAAGGCCTAAACTTCAATCCTTATGCTACTGGCGACTTATGCCAAACGAAAATTGACCTTTTCAAGTTTATACGCAAGCTTAAACTTAAGAAACATTTTGCTGGATCACTACAACCACAGAGACAGCCTAGACACATTCCGAATGTATTTGACGATGTACCTTTGACCATTAAAGATGTACAAACCACACACTTGCTTCTTTCTTTGACAGATAGGGAAGACAGTCCACTAGAAATGGAGCAACTACTTGAGGAACTTGATGTGGAAACTGATTATAGCATGGCGAGTGGCCTAAAAAACAAATCAAAATGGACACCCACACTATCAGGGGGTAACACTGTTGACAACTTTCATAGACACGTTCTTGAGGATCTCAATAGAACCAATATCAAAAACCTGAACACCAAGTTCAAATACAAAGACAACTTGACCAAAGGAGAGCGATCAGCACTTTCCACTCTTAGCGAGAACCCCAATATCATCATCAGAGAGGCTGACAAAGGGGGCAATGTGGTGGTCATGGATCTGATTGACTACAATAATGAGATCCTAGGCCAATTGAGTGACGACTCATGTTATGAGTTACTTAATCATAATCCCATGGGTCCATTAACATTACTACTTAATGGACTATTACTGCACTGGAAACAATCGGGTCTTCTTGATGACAACGAATACCTATATCTCAAAGTCTACAGACCCACGTACCCTTGGCTGTATACCTTACCCAAAGTCCACAAAGATTTACCGTTCCCACCTGGCAGACCGATAGTATCGGGAATAGGGGGTCCCACTGAAAGAATCGCAGAATATGTGGATCTTTTCTTGGGACCTCTAGTGAGAAACCTTCCATCATACATACAAGACGCTAAACATATACTAAACATCATGGCTGACATAGATTGGCAGAAAGACACCATATTAGTAACCATGGATGTGGTGTCTCTTTATACCAGCATCAATCTAGAACTAGGAATTGCAGCTATCACAAAACTTTTATCCAACAGACCGGCTTCACTTTGGGCACACACCAACATGTTAATTCACATGATGAAGATTATTCTGGAGAACAATTTTTTTATTTTTGATCGGAAATGGTACCGCCAGAAAAAGGGAGTAGCCATGGGCTCCAAATTTTCGCCCTCCTTCGCCAATCTCTTCATGGGGGCTTTGGAGGCGGATCTTATTTGGGGCACCAAAGGATCACAATATATCGACTCCATAGTCTTTTGGGGTCGATATATTGACGACTGTTTTCTCTTGTGGTCAGGATCTGAGGAACTTCTTCTTTCTTTTTTCGAACATCTTAACACCAACACATGGGAAATTAGCTTCACTATGCGACACAGCCTGACCAACATTGAATTCCTAGACCTAGAATTCTATGTGAAGAATGATCACCTACACTCGAAACTGTTTAGGAAACCTACTTCTTGCAACGCTATACTACATGCCTCCAGCTTTCATCCTGAACATCAAATACGCTCCATCCCTTATGGCGAATTCCTAAGAGCGAAACGTAACTGCAGTGAAGCCGGCGAATTTGATAACTGTATTGCGAATATGAAAGACAGATTCCACAAAAGAGGATATTCCAAGACATCCCTCAAGAAAGCAGAAGTAAAAACTAGGACCATCTCGAGACCTGATTGTCTAAATACACGTACAGAGATGGAGTCCTCTGAACAACCTATCAGACTCATAACTGAATTCAATGCCCTTAACTACTTTACCAAAAAGAGTATAAACAAACACTGGAAACTCCTAACAGATGACCCTACACTCAAAGAATGTCTCCCATGTAGACCATCCATCACATATAGAAAGGGCTTCACTCTGAGAAACAAACTGAGCCCCACAGTCCCCCCGAACACCACAGCACGTGACTGGCTATCCACACGCAGCCTTGGATTCTATAAATGTGGCTTCTGTTCCATGTGCATGTGGGGGAAGCATGGTACTACGCACTTCAAAGGACTAGATGGAATGGTCTATCAAATCAAACACAACATTACTTGCCTCAGCAAGTTTGTAGTGTACATAATCGAGTGCCAATGTGGCAAGCTCTATGTAGGGAGTACCATTAGGGCTCTTAAAGAGAGGATCTCTGAACACATGAGAGCCATACAGAAGAGAGACCCTAGATACCCGGTAGCCCTCCACATTGCAGAGTGCCAACCTCTGGAGGACGACATCAAAGTACGTGTCTTTGGGATTGATCTGATTCCCCTCAACATTAGAGGGGGTAACCGTGAATTGACACTCAGACGTAGGGAAGCCACATGGATAATGCGCTTACAGAGCGTAGAACATGGGCTGAACTACTATTCTGAGCTTCAATATTTCTTAGGTGATTGAGGAATCACCGGGGGATTCTTCACGTGCACACACTAACTGAATTTCTTGTAATAAAAGTCAACCACATACTCATTACCAGAATACACAATGTCTTGAGAGTGGTTCATAACGCCTGTGAGCTGAATGATATTACTGACTTTTATACTGTACCATATTAATACGTAAAAAATGTACTGTTTGATTTATCCAGATTTTGCTACGATTTATATATTCTGATACAAACAGTTTCTCATAACATGTGATGATTATGTATATAACCTTTCTGCATAATGAGAAACACAGGATTACGTGGAGATAATGTTTGCACTCAAACTCCTGTGCTAACTCTGGCATCAGGGTCACAGTCTTTACTTAGCTTCACGCCATATATTTTCTGGCCAAGACACTAGAGTTTCCTGCATGTGCACTGTCACCATCACGTCACATCTCTAGACATGTCGACTCAAACTTGAACCCAATGGTATCTAAAGGAGTAATACACTGCTTGACGATATTTCGAACAGCCTTGAATATGCTAATGAGGCAATTTCGAATTCCACGTTTACAATACTACTGTTTCTCTAGCCCACATACATCATGTCGGTACACATCAGCTCCTTCTCGTAATACTGAACAACAGATCACATTAGTTTTGCACTGAAACGAATGTAAAGTCAAAACAGGGCAATTACTCATCCAGATATCCCTTCTTAATAATGGCGCCCATGGATACTCCATGAAAACAAGGACATCTTCGATGTTTACTAAAACTTTATAATCTCTCCTCGCCCGGGGTCACGTGTTCGTACACGAAAGACGACCGCTGGGAAACTCAAGAGGAGGGATTGCCTACTACGGGTAAGTGCTTTACCTAACCCCGTCTTACTTCGAACTTATGCTTGCTCTCCCACTAGTAATTTTGATGCCTAGAGCTCCGGGCGCTTACATGCCCTAATTAGATTACATTTTGAATGTGATTACGCTTCATTTTCCAGTACACGGCGAAAGAGGAGACGCACCCGTTTCCCTTCTGGAGCACAACCACAGAATCCCCTCCCGGCTTCCGCCTGAGACGCTGACATACTCAGGTATTCCTTCAGGTTTTTAATACAGGACTGGGCTTCTTAATTAGATAAACATAAGCCAGACATGATACCTTGGTAATAAACCATTTTACCCGCATTGACGCTCAAACCTATGACTCCCTTTTCCAATTAGAGCGTCTACAATCGAGAGTCATCTCCGAACAGTGAGGTGGGATCACAACCAGTCAGAACTTCTTTACTACACATATGACCTCACTGTTGAAACGCTTCGAGAGTTTTGTTAAATCCGACCCTGACCAACTTTTTAGCGGTAAGAGAAGGATAGTTTATGCCCAGCTATCCTGACCTTGATCAGCAGAGTCCGTTTCCCCTTTTCGAAGCCTCCTGCTGAGTTTCTTATATATTTCTTTTCCTTTTTTCCCCCACTCTACCTACCCAGAATAAAAACGACAAGGTCCAGACTCACTTCAAACCATACATTTGGTATTGAAGACTAAGGTAACAGCTCCTATTACTTATAACTAGCTTACAACGCATGGAGAGTTTAGTCTGGATCGTCACCCACAATAGGCACCACTATTTCTCTCACGTTACTATGTCACATATACGCCCTGGCCTGACTCTATCACCAATGTTCTCACCAAACACTTCGCTTTAGACACTTTCTGGATAAAGCCGGACCATCTCACGAACCCTTAAAATACAGGATCACTGTGTGCAATACTAACCACGACCACACACATCCATTCGAGATCACTTCCCCCACAACGTGCACACTAGCACAGCAGAGTAATCACCCTTTTATATCTCTTAGTGCCGCAATGAGCTCACCTATCACACCCACTTTATGCGAATGAACACGCACGTCACTACTGCATGTTGGATGCACCTCTGTCACCATATGCAGTTTGTCACCTGATATGACGTTTAATACATGCTTACGTTATCTTTGTATTACCAGCCCTGACGAGTCGTGTTGACTCAACCGTACACGACGAAACACGTGTCGGCGAATGTAACATTCTCAAGTCTGGAGAAAATAAAACCTACGTCTTGCTGTGACGAAGAAATACACACCAAAGAATCTGCTTCTGTGCTTCTATTTCTAATTGGTCATTGTACCTTGTTTTGTCACTGTATATGTAGTTGCGAGAGCATAGCTTTGTACTATTGTTTGTCTTTTGACTGATTGGACGGTTAAGGGTGTTTGCCGTCTGCTCTACACGCACTACACTACAACTTTTATTTGATCCTCACACACTGTAACGTACTAACCGAGGCAGTGCGCCCTTGTGTTCCGAATCTCCTAAAACCCCTTCTCAGCCTATATCTCATTGTATCGGACTGGGTGCCTCCACGTTACTTACCTTAATACCAGATCTCATATATTGCCCATACGTGTCCATCACACCATGGACAGAGACAAAGCAGCAGCAGATCTCTTTGAGAACCTAGCCAAAGGCATGCCCACACACCAGGCATCGGCCGCAGCAGGTCCTGCACGTATAGAGGGTTTGAGAGACAAATTCCTGAAATTAGAAAAACTCAAAAAACAAGAGAATTCCCGGTGGTGGGATGGAGCAACCCTTAAACACTATCTGAAACTGAAAATAGTTCCTAGGGGTTTACGGTCCCACATCTTCCCGACCTATGATGATCTTGACCGTGATCTCATGGTCAAATGGGAAGACTCACTTAATCAGAATTCCATCACATTGATGGACATCCTTATTGAAAGTGCTGACCGCAAAACCGCCAAGCTACAGACAGAGATCTCTACTATAGAACAAGAGATTAAAGATCTGAACAAACCTGAGGCCACTGTAAAGAATTACACCCTACTGGATGAAATTCTGCTCAAACACCAAACAGATATCAAGAACAGAAAGGCACGTCAAATCAAGAGGGATGAGGCAGATTATAAAAATGGGAGAGTCTACACATTTGATCGCAAATATGATTCCCTGATTCCCAAACCCAAGGCTGGCTCTCAACCTGGCAAATCCACCACTGCCAATTCCGCGCACTCTAGCACCACTTCTCTGAGTTCTACAGGACTCAGCGACATTGAGAATGAGATCTTAGCTAATGCAGAGCAGAGTAGTTCAAACTTTTTTTTAGAAGTGGAACGGGTGAGGAAGGGCAACAGAACCCAGCCACCAAAGGTTGCTGGAGACCTAAACCCCATAGGGGCAAACGCAGGAACAAACGAGGAATATCGCAGGAAACTGAGGTCAGGGACCCAGAGGAACTAATCACATCAGTAGACAATGTACAAGTCATCAACCTGTCCTCATTTCCATTAACACCTGAAATGATCTCCTTACTTAGCAAAGGCCTAAACTTCAATCCTCATGCTACTGGCGACTTATGCCAAACGAAAATTGACCTTTTCAAGTTTATACGCAAGCTTAAACTTAAGAAACATTTTGCTGGATCACTACAACCACAGAGACAGCCTAGACACATTCCGAATGTATTTGACGATGTACCTTTGACCATTAAAGATGTACAAACCACACACTTGCTTCTTTCTTTGACAGATAGGGAAGACAGTCCACTAGAAATGGAGCAACTACTTGAGGAACTTGATGTGGAAACTGATTATAGCATGGCGAGTGGCCTAAAAAACAAATCAAAATGGACACCCACACTATCAGGGGGTAACACTGTTGACAACTTTCATAGACACGTTCTTGAGGATCTCAATAGAACCAATATCAAAAAACCTGAACACCAAGTTCAAATACAAAGACAACTTGACCAAAGGAGAGCGATCAGCACTTTCCACTCTTAGCGAGAACCCCAATATCATCATCAGAGAGGCTGACAAAGGGGGCAATGTGGTGGTCATGGATCTGATTGACTACAATAATGAGATCCTAGGCCAATTGAGTGACGACTCATGTTATGAGTTACTTAATCATAATCCCATGGGTCCATTAACATTACTACTTAATGGACTATTACTGCACTGGAAACAATCGGGTCTTCTTGATGACAACGAATACCTATATCTCAAAGTCTACAGACCCACGTACCCTTGGCTGTATACCTTACCCAAAGTCCACAAAGATTTACCGTTCCCACCTGGCAGACCGATAGTATCGGGAATAGGGGGTCCCACTGAAAGAATCGCAGAATATGTGGATCTTTTCTTGGGACCTCTAGTGAGAAACCTTCCATCATACATACAAGACGCTAAACATATACTAAACATCATGGCTGACATAGATTGGCAGAAAGACACCATATTAGTAACCATGGATGTGGTGTCTCTTTATACCAGCATCAATCTAGAACTAGGAATTGCAGCTATCACAAAACTTTTATCCAACAGACCGGCTTCACTTTGGGCACACACCAACATGTTAATTCACATGATGAAGATTATTCTGGAGAACAATTTTTTTATTTTTGATCGGAAATGGTACCGCCAGAAAAAGGGAGTAGCCATGGGCTCCAAATTTTCGCCCTCCTTCGCCAATCTCTTCATGGGGGCTTTGGAGGCGGATCTTATTTGGGGCACCAAAGGATCACAATATATCGACTCCATAGTCTTTTGGGGTCGATATATTGACGACTGTTTTCTCTTGTGGTCAGGATCTGAGGAACTTCTTCTTTCTTTTTTCGAACATCTTAACACCAACACATGGGAAATTAGCTTCACTATGCGACACAGCCTGACCAACATTGAATTCCTAGACCTAGAATTCTATGTGAAGAATGATCACCTACACTCGAAACTGTTTAGGAAACCTACTTCTTGCAACGCTATACTACATGCCTCCAGCTTTCATCCTGAACATCAAATACGCTCCATCCCTTATGGCGAATTCCTAAGAGCGAAACGTAACTGCAGTGAAGCCGGCGAATTTGATAACTGTATTGCGAATATGAAAGACAGATTCCACAAAAGAGGATATTCCAAGACATCCCTCAAGAAAGCAGAAGTAAAAACTAGGACCATCTCGAGACCTGATTGTCTAAAGACACGTACAGAGATGGAGTCCTCTGAACAACCTATCAGACTCATAACTGAATTCAATGCCCTTAACTACTTTACCAAAAAGAGTATAAACAAACACTGGAAACTCCTAACAGATGACCCTACACTCAAAGAATGTCTCCCATGTAGACCATCCATCACATATAGAAAGGGCTTCACTCTGAGAAACAAACTGAGCCCCACAGTCCCCCCGAACACCACAGCACGTGACTGGCTATCCACACGCAGCCTTGGATTCTATAAATGTGGCTTCTGTTCCATGTGCATGTGGGGGAAGCATGGTACTACGCACTTCAAAGGACTAGATGGAATGGTCTATCAAATCAAACACAACATTACTTGCCTCAGCAAGTTTGTAGTGTACATAATCGAGTGCCAATGTGGCAAGCTCTATGTAGGGAGTACCATTAGGGCTCTTAAAGAGAGGATCTCTGAACACATGAGAGCCATACAGAAGAGAGACCCTAGATACCCGGTAGCCCTCCACATTGCAGAGTGCCAACCTCTGGAGGACGACATCAAAGTACGTGTCTTTGGGATTGATCTGATTCCCCTCAACATTAGAGGGGGTAACCGTGAATTGACACTCAGACGTAGGGAAGCCACATGGATAATGCGCTTACAGAGCGTAGAACATGGGCTGAACTACGATTCTGAGCTTCAATATTTCTTAGGTGATTGAGGAATCACCGGGGGATTCTTCACGTGCACACACTAACTGAATTTCTTGTAATAAAAGTCAACCACATACTCATTACCAGAATACACAATGTCTTGAGAGTGGTTCATAACGCCTGTGAGCTGAATGATATTACTGACTTTTATACTGTACCATATTAATACGTAAAAAATGTACTGTTTGATTTATCCAGATTTTGCTACGATTTATATATTCTGATACAAACAGTTTCTCATAACATGTGATGATTATGTATATAACCTTTCTGCATAATGAGAAACACAGGATTACGTGGAGATAATGTTTGCACTCAAACTCCTGTGCTAACTCTGGCATCAGGGTCACAGTCTTTACTTAGCTTCACGCCATATATTTTCTGGCCAAGACACTAGAGTTTCCTGCATGTGCACTGTCACCATCACGTCACATCTCTAGACATGTCGACTCAAACTTGAACCCAATGGTATCTAAAGGAGTAATACACTGCTTGACGATATTTCGAACAGCCTTGAATATGCTAATGAGGCAATTTCGAATTCCACGTTTACAATACTACTGTTTCTCTAGCCCACATACATCATGTCGGTACACATCAGCTCCTTCTCGTAATACTGAACAACAGATCACATTAGTTTTGCACTGAAACGAATGTAAAGTCAAAACAGGGCAATTACTCATCCAGATATCCCTTCTTAATAATGGCGCCCATGGATACTCCATGAAAACAAGGACATCTTCGATGTTTACTAAAACTTTATAATCTCTCCTCGCCCGGGGTCACGTGTTCGTACACGAAAGACGACCGCTGGGAAACTCAAGAGGAGGGATTGCCTACTACGGGTAAGTGCTTTACCTAACCCCGTCTTACTTCGAACTTATGCTTGCTCTCCCACTAGTAATTTTGATGCCTAGAGCTCCGGGCGCTTACATGCCCTAATTAGATTACATTTTGAATGTGATTACGCTTCATTTTCCAGTACACGGCGAAAGAGGAGACGCACCCGTTTCCCTTCTGGAGCACAACCACAGAATCCCCTCCCGGCTTCCGCCTGAGACGCTGACATACTCAGGTATTCCTTCGGGTTTTTAATACAGGACTGGGCTTCTTAATTAGATAAACATAAGCCAGACATGATACCTTGGTAATAAACCATTTTACCCGCATTGACGCTCAAACCTATGACTCCCTTTTCCAATTAGAGCGTCTACAATCGAGAGTCATCTCCGAACAGTGAGGTGGGATCACAACCAGTCAGAACTTCTTTACTACACATATGACCTCACTGTTGAAACGCTTCGAGAGTTTTGTTAAATCCGACCCTGACCAACTTTTTAGCGGTAAGAGAAGGATAGTTTATGCCCAGCTATCCTGACCTTGATCAGCAGAGTCCGTTTCCCCTTTTCGAAGCCTCCTGCTGAGTTTCTTATATATTTCTTTTCCTTTTTTCCCCCACTCTACCTACCCAGAATAAAAACGACAAGGTCCAGACTCACTTCAAACCATACATTTGGTATTGAAGACTAAGGTAACAGCTCCTATTACTTATAACTAGCTTACAACGCATGGAGAGTTTAGTCTGGATCGTCACCCACAATAGGCACCACTATTTCTCTCACGTTACTATGTCACATATACGCCCTGGCCTGACTCTATCACCAATGTTCTCACCAAACACTTCGCTTTAGACACTTTCTGGATAAAGCCGGACCATCTCACGAACCCTTAAAATACAGGATCACTGTGTGCAATGCTAACCACGACCACACACATCCATTCGAGATCACTTCCCCCACAACGTGCACACTAGCACAGCAGAGTAATCACCCTTTTATATCTCTTAGTGCCGCAATGAGCTCACCTATCACACCCACTTTATGCGAATGAACACGCACGTCACTACTGCATGTTGGATGCACCTCTGTCACCATATGCAGTTTGTCACCTGATATGACGTTTAATACATGCTTACGTTATCTTTGTATTACCAGCCCTGACGAGTCGTGTTGACTCAACCGTACACGACGAAACACGTGTCGGCGAATGTAACATTCTCAAGTCTGGAGAAAATAAAACCTACGTCTTGCTGTGACGAAGAAATACACACCAAAGAATCTGCTTCTGTGCTTCTATTTCTAATTGGTCATTGTACCTTGTTTTGTCACTGTATATGTAGTTGCGAGAGCATAGCTTTGTACTATTGTTTGTCTTTTGACTGATTGGACGGTTAAGGGTGTTTGCCGTCTGCTCTACACGCACTACACTACAACTTTTATTTGATCCTCACACACTGTAACGTACTAACCGAGGCAGTGCGCCCTTGTGTTCCGAATCTCCTAAAACCCCTTCTCAGCCTATATCTCATTGTATCGGACTGGGTGCCTCCACGTTACTTACCTTAATACCAGATCTCATATATTGCCCATACGTGTCCATCACACCATGGACAGAGACAAAGCAGCAGCAGATCTCTTTGAGAACCTAGCCAAAGGCATGCCCACACACCAGGCATCGGCCGCAGCAGGTCCTGCACGTATAGAGGGTTTGAGAGACAAATTCCTGAAATTAGAAAAACTCAAAAAACAAGAGAATTCCCGGTGGTGGGATGGAGCAACCCTTAAACACTATCTGAAACTGAAAATAGTTCCTAGGGGTTTACGGTCCCACATCTTCCCGACCTATGATGATCTTGACCGTGATCTCATGGTCAAATGGGAAGACTCACTTAATCAGAATTCCATCACATTGATGGACATCCTTATTGAAAGTGCTGACCGCAAAACCGCCAAGCTACAGACAGAGATCTCTACTATAGAACAAGAGATTAAAGATCTGAACAAACCTGAGGCCACTGTAAAGAATTACACCCTACTGGATGAAATTCTGCTCAAACACCAAACAGATATCAAGAACAGAAAGGCACGTCAAATCAAGAGGGATGAGGCAGATTATAAAAATGGGAGAGTCTACACATTTGATCGCAAATATGATTCCCTGATTCCCAAACCCAAGGCTGGCTCTCAACCTGGCAAATCCACCACTGCCAATTCCGCGCACTCTAGCACCACTTCTCTGAGTTCTACAGGACTCAGCGACATTGAGAATGAGATCTTAGCTAATGCAGAGCAGAGTAGTTCAAACTTTTTTTTAGAAGTGGAACGGGTGAGGAAGGGCAACAGAACCCAGCCACCAAAGGTTGCTGGAGACCTAAACCCCATAGGGGCAAACGCAGGAACAAACGAGGAATATCGCAGGAAACTGAGGTCAGGGACCCAGAGGAACTAATCACATCAGTAGACAATGTACAAGTCATCAACCTGTCCTCATTTCCATTAACACCTGAAATGATCTCCTTACTTAGCAAAGGCCTAAACTTCAATCCTCATGCTACTGGCGACTTATGCCAAACGAAAATTGACCTTTTCAAGTTTATACGCAAGCTTAAACTTAAGAAACATTTTGCTGGATCACTACAACCACAGAGACAGCCTAGACACATTCCGAATGTATTTGACGATGTACCTTTGACCATTAAAGATGTACAAACCACACACTTGCTTCTTTCTTTGACAGATAGGGAAGACAGTCCACTAGAAATGGAGCAACTACTTGAGGAACTTGATGTGGAAACTGATTATAGCATGGCGAGTGGCCTAAAAAACAAATCAAAATGGACACCCACACTATCAGGGGGTAACACTGTTGACAACTTTCATAGACACGTTCTTGAGGATCTCAATAGAACCAATATCAAAAACCTGAACACCAAGTTCAAATACAAAGACAACTTGACCAAAGGAGAGCGATCAGCACTTTCCACTCTTAGCGAGAACCCCAATATCATCATCAGAGAGGCTGACAAAGTGGGCAATGTGGTGGTCATGGATCTGATTGACTACAATAATGAGATCCTAGGCCAATTGAGTGACGACTCATGTTATGAGTTACTTAATCATAATCCCATGGGTCCATTAACATTACTACTTAATGGACTATTACTGCACTGGAAACAATCGGGTCTTCTTGATGACAACGAATACCTATATCTCAAAGTCTACAGACCCACGTACCCTTGGCTGTATACCTTACCCAAAGTCCACAAAGATTTACCGTTCCCACCTGGCAGACCGATAGTATCGGGAATAGGGGGTCCCACTGAAAGAATCGCAGAATATGTGGATCTTTTCTTGGGACCTCTAGTGAGAAACCTTCCATCATACATACAAGACGCTAAACATATACTAAACATCATGGCTGACATAGATTGGCAGAAAGACACCATATTAGTAACCATGGATGTGGTGTCTCTTTATACCAGCATCAATCTAGAACTAGGAATTGCAGCTATCACAAAACTTTTATCCAACAGACCGGCTTCACTTTGGGCACACACCAACATGTTAATTCACATGATGAAGATTATTCTGGAGAACAATTTTTTTATTTTTGATCGGAAATGGTACCGCCAGAAAAAGGGAGTAGCCATGGGCTCCAAATTTTCGCCCTCCTTCGCCAATCTCTTCATGGGGGCTTTGGAGGCGGATCTTATTTGGGGCACCAAAGGATCACAATATATCGACTCCATAGTCTTTTGGGGTCGATATATTGACGACTGTTTTCTCTTGTGGTCAGGATCTGAGGAACTTCTTCTTTCTTTTTTCGAACATCTTAACACCAACACATGGGAAATTAGCTTCACTATGCGACACAGCCTGACCAACATTGAATTCCTAGACCTAGAATTCTATGTGAAGAATGATCACCTACACTCGAAACTGTTTAGGAAACCTACTTCTTGCAACGCTATACTACATGCCTCCAGCTTTCATCCTGAACATCAAATACGCTCCATCCCTTATGGCGAATTCCTAAGAGCGAAACGTAACTGCAGTGAAGCCGGCGAATTTGATAACTGTATTGCGAATATGAAAGACAGATTCCACAAAAGAGGATATTCCAAGACATCCCTCAAGAAAGCAGAAGTAAAAACAAGGACCATCTCGAGACCTGATTGTCTAAAGACACGTACAGAGATGGAGTCCTCTGAACAACCTATCAGACTCATAACTGAATTCAATGCCCTTAACTACTTTACCAAAAAGAGTATAAACAAACACTGGAAACTCCTAACAGATGACCCTACACTCAAAGAATGTCTCCCATGTAGACCATCCATCACATATAGAAAGGGCTTCACTCTGAGAAACAAACTGAGCCCCACAGTCCCCCCGAACACCACAGCACGTGACTGGCTATCCACACGCAGCCTTGGATTCTATAAATGTGGCTTCTGTTCCATGTGCATGTGGGGGAAGCATGGTACTACGCACTTCAAAGGACTAGATGGAATGGTCTATCAAATCAAACACAACATTACTTGCCTCAGCAAGTTTGTAGTGTACATAATCGAGTGCCAATGTGGCAAGCTCTATGTAGGGAGTACCATTAGGGCTCTTAAAGAGAGGATCTCTGAACACATGAGAGCCATACAGAAGAGAGACCCTAGATACCCGGTAGCCCTCCACATTGCAGAGTGCCAACCTCTGGAGGACGACATCAAAGTACGTGTCTTTGGGATTGATCTGATTCCCCTCAACATTAGAGGGGGTAACCGTGAATTGACACTCAGACGTAGGGAAGCCACATGGATAATGCGCTTACAGAGCGTAGAACATGGGCTGAACTACGATTCTGAGCTTCAATATTTCTTAGGTGATTGAGGAATCACCGGGGGATTCTTCACGTGCACACACTAACTGAATTTCTTGTAATAAAAGTCAACCACATACTCATTACCAGAATACACAATGTCTTGAGAGTGGTTCATAACGCCTGTGAGCTGAATGATATTACTGACTTTTATACTGTACCATATTAATACGTAAAAAATGTACTGTTTGATTTATCCAGATTTTGCTACGATTTATATATTCTGATACAAACAGTTTCTCATAACATGTGATGATTATGTATATAACCTTTCTGCATAATGAGAAACACAGGATTACGTGGAGATAATGTTTGCACTCAAACTCCTGTGCTAACTCTGGCATCAGGGTCACAGTCTTTACTTAGCTTCACGCCATATATTTTCTGGCCAAGACACTAGAGTTTCCTGCATGT
This sequence comes from Lissotriton vulgaris, assembly GCF_964263255.1. NCBI lineage: Eukaryota > Metazoa > Chordata > Amphibia > Caudata > Salamandridae > Lissotriton > Lissotriton vulgaris. The sequence goes on along the minus strand of NC_141695.1, from coordinate 1,343,987,079 downwards.
GCACTGTCACCATCACGTCACATCTCTAGACATGTCGACTCAAACTTGAACCCAATGGTATCTAAAGGAGTAATACACTGCTTGACGATATTTCGAACAGCCTTGAATATGCTAATGAGGCAATTTCGAATTCCACGTTTACAATACTACTGTTTCTCTAGCCCACATACATCATGTCGGTACACATCAGCTCCTTCTCGTAATACTGAACAACAGATCACATTAGTTTTGCACTGAAACGAATGTAAAGTCAAAACAGGGCAATTACTCATCCAGATATCCCTTCTTAATAATGGCGCCCATGGATACTCCATGAAAACAAGGACATCTTCGATGTTTACTAAAACTTTATAATCTCTCCTCGCCCGGGGTCACGTGTTCGTACACGAAAGACGACCGCTGGGAAACTCAAGAGGAGGGATTGCCTACTACGGGTAAGTGCTTTACCTAACCCCGTCTTACTTCGAACTTATGCTTGCTCTCCCACTAGTAATTTTGATGCCTAGAGCTCCGGGCGCTTACATGCCCTAATTAGATTACATTTTGAATGTGATTACGCTTCATTTTCCAGTACACGGCGAAAGAGGAGACGCACCCGTTTCCCTTCTGGAGCACAACCACAGAATCCCCTCCCGGCTTCCGCCTGAGACGCTGACATACTCAGGTATTCCTTCGGGTTTTTAATACAGGACTGGGCTTCTTAATTAGATAAACATAAGCCAGACATGATACCTTGGTAATAAACCATTTTACCCGCATTGACGCTCAAACCTATGACTCCCTTTTCCAATTAGAGCGTCTACAATCGAGAGTCATCTCCGAACAGTGAGGTGGGATCACAACCAGTCAGAACTTCTTTACTACACATATGACCTCACTGTTGAAACGCTTCGAGAGTTTTGTTAAATCCGACCCTGACCAACTTTTTAGCGGTAAGAGAAGGATAGTTTATGCCCAGCTATCCTGACCTTGATCAGCAGAGTCCGTTTCCCCTTTTCGAAGCCTCCTGCTGAGTTTCTTATATATTTCTTTTCCTTTTTTCCCCCACTCTACCTACCCAGAATAAAAACGACAAGGTCCAGACTCACTTCAAACCATACATTTGGTATTGAAGACTAAGGTAACAGCTCCTATTACTTATAACTAGCTTACAACGCATGGAGAGTTTAGTCTGGATCGTCACCCACAATAGGCACCACTATTTCTCTCACGTTACTATGTCACATATACGCCCTGGCCTGACTCTATCACCAATGTTCTCACCAAACACTTCGCTTTAGACACTTTCTGGATAAAGCCGGACCATCTCACGAACCCTTAAAATACAGGATCACTGTGTGCAATGCTAACCACGACCACACACATCCATTCGAGATCACTTCCCCCACAACGTGCACACTAGCACAGCAGAGTAATCACCCTTTTATATCTCTTAGTGCCGCAATGAGCTCACCTATCACACCCACTTTATGCGAATGAACACGCACGTCACTACTGCATGTTGGATGCACCTCTGTCACCATATGCAGTTTGTCACCTGATATGACGTTTAATACATGCTTACGTTATCTTTGTATTACCAGCCCTGACGAGTCGTGTTGACTCAACCGTACACGACGAAACACGTGTCGGCGAATGTAACATTCTCAAGTCTGGAGAAAATAAAACCTACGTCTTGCTGTGACGAAGAAATACACACCAAAGAATCTGCTTCTGTGCTTCTATTTCTAATTGGTCATTGTACCTTGTTTTGTCACTGTATATGTAGTTGCGAGAGCATAGCTTTGTACTATTGTTTGTCTTTTGACTGATTGGACGGTTAAGGGTGTTTGCCGTCTGCTCTACACGCACTACACTACAACTTTTATTTGATCCTCACACACTGTAACGTACTAACCGAGGCAGTGCGCCCTTGTGTTCCGAATCTCCTAAAACCCCTTCTCAGCCTATATCCCAAGTTATACTGATCACCCCGGATTGGCCAAGAAGGGTGTGGTTCACAGATCTTTTTCACCTCTCATCGCACCCTCCGCTCCTCTCCCTCTCAGGGCAGACCTCCTCTCGCAGTTGCAGGGCCAGGTTCTACACCCCCACCTCCAGAGCCTGCACCTTCATGTCTGGAGATTGAACAGGGCAACCTGAGTTCCTTCTCTTTCCCTCCGGATATAGTGGATGTTATTTTATCGTCCATGTGACAATCCGCTAAGTCTGTTTACTCTTCCAGATGGTCCAGATTTGTTAAGTGGTGCAGAGAGAGAGACATTGACGCTCTGAAGGCCTGTGTGTCTAATATTCTGGAATTTTAACTTTCTTTGGCACAGCAAGGTTGTGCTGTAGCTACTGTTTAGGGCTATTTGTCGGCCTTTCTACGTTTACCCGACCAGCCGTCTTTATTTAAGTCCCCCATTGTCATGAGGTTCATTAAGGATCTTACAAATACGTTCCCTCCCACACCTTTCATTATGCCTCAGTGGGACTCGAATCTCGTTCTTACCTTTTTAATGGGTTCTCCATTTGAGCCTCATCATACATGCCCGTTGAGGCTTCTTTCTTTTAAAACGGTTTTCTTGATTGCCATTACCTCGGCTAGGAGGGCAAGTGAGTTTCAGGCTCTTAGTTCGAAACCTCCTTTCCTGACTATTCATGCGGAGAAGTTGGTTCTAAGGACCAGGGCTGCTTTCCTTCCCAAGGTGGTTACCCCTTTTCATATGGGACAGTCCATTACTTTACCCACCTTTTATCCTCCCCCTCACCCTTACAAGGAGTAGAGACTGCATTGTTTGGACCCTAAGAGAGCTGTCAGCTTTAATTTGGACAGAACAAAAGATCTGAGGCTGGACGATCAGCTCTTTGTGGGCTATGTTGGGAAGATGAAAGGCAAGGCTGTGCGCAAGAGGACTCTTTCCAGGTAGATTATCTTGTGCATCAAGATTTGCTACGCCCTGGCCAAGAACGACCCGCCTGAAGGTATCAGAGCTCATTCCACCAGTGTTAAGTCTACTTCTTCTGCTTTGGCTAGAGGTGTTCCTGTTCTTGATACCTGTAAAGCAGCAACTTGGGCCTCCCTCCACACCTTTGCAAAGCATTACTGCCTAGACTCTGAGGTTGGGAGAGATGGCCATGTTGCTCGTTCTGTTTTGCAGGATTTTGTGGTCTAGTCAGGTGGACACCCTCCTCCAGGAGAGGTACAGCTTTGGGAGTCTATTCAAAAGGCAAGGAGTCCACAGGCAGAAGTATCCATCAGAAGAACAAGTTACTTACCTTCCGTAACACTTTTTCTGGTGGATACAATATCTGCCTCCTCGTTGTCCACCTGTTTCTACCAAAAACAGCAATTTTATTTTTATTTTAATCATGTTTATATTTTAATAATGAGAAATGCTTTTTCACTTGCTATTTCTGTATTGATTATGCATTTGTGATTTATGTATGTGTGTATATTTGATATGCTATGTAAATATTTGAAAAGGTGTTGGTCTGCCCGTTAGCCTCGGTGGCAAGGAAAAAATGGGTGGAACTGATGTCTGCATGCCAACGGGGTCCTTTTGTGGCTCGGATGACGTCATACGGTGCCGCTAGCAGAGCCTGCCTATTGTGACGTCCTAGTTGAGGTGGGAGAGCTAGGAAAGAATTTCCAGCGGAATTCTGGCGCAGTGAGTATTCAAAAGGTGAGGAATCCACAGGCAGATATTGTATCCACCAGAAAAAGCGTTCCGTAAGGTAAGTAACTTGTTCGTTTGTCCCAGATTTTCTCTCTCTCTCTCCCCCCCTCCCTGCCCCCTCTCTCCCTACCTTCTGGGAGCGAGCCTTATGTGTGATGCCTGACCTACCCAGAATCCATTCACCACTGTACCTCCGGGTATGGTATCCAGGTTGACTACCTGGTGGTGCGCCAGCCTCTTTCTGCTGACGCATATATGCTGTTGATGCTACATTTCTTTGGGATTTTGCATATGTGTGGTGTAATTCTCAGGGTCCACGCTGTCTGCTTATGTGTATCCCTGTTATCCACATACATGTATCTCCTGGTAGTCATGGTTCTGTATTTCTCTGCATGGTGACATCTGTCCCTTTGCATGTAATTTTTGATATCCACTGTTGTGCATGCTCCGTTTGTATGCTCTGACTCTGTCATACTGTTTTGTTCCTTTCTGGGAACTTGTCTCTTGCAGATCCATGGGACTTGTCCTCGGTTCAACTTCTTCTTGCAGAAGTTTGAGTACTTTCCTCCATTATGCACTGGTTGTTCTGGATATGTGCTTCCTTTTCGTCCCTGTCTTGACGAGAGAGGTCTCGTACCATCCTCTGACGGATTGTGGTGCCTTTGCCTCCCCTTGTTAATGCTCCCTTACAGAGCTTAATGGGTCTGGTATCAGCCATGCTGGCATTGCTCTTCCCACCGTGGTTTGGTCAATGTTATTGATGGATGAGTTCTCTTTGGAACTTGGTGGTTTTCAGTCGCAGAGCCTCCTCCAATGGGGTATAGCTTTGGTATATATTGTAAGTTAAGGAATCTGCAGCTAGATGTCTCTATCAGATAAACGTGTTACTTACCTTTGGTAACTATGTATCTGGTAGAGACACAGTCTAGAGGCAGATTCCTTAACGCCCACCCATCCTCCTCTCTCTGCAAGGGCTTTTTCAGGGTACATTCTACCCACTTGCTTCCTTACAAGTGGCCTTTGTCTTCTTACGGGATGGTATGCTTCACCTCCCTCCAGGGTTGTATGTCTCATACTGTTTTAACTATTGCTTCTCCACCCATTCTCGTCATTGGGTGGTGGTTTCAATGTCCTTCCACACTCCTCCACACTTGTTCTTCTAGTGTGGGGGTTGATCATGTTCTTCTACCCTTTGCTTTTGGTCTCCTTGACTATGTTGTGGTCAATTACTTTAGGGTCTATTTGACTTTGCTACAGTCAATAGGTCATTTATGAGGTGCATGATTGTACATTCTCTGTTGTTGCAGAAATGTGGTCAATTAGCATGAGTCATGTTGTTCCAGTTCTGTTGCCCGTTACAGTTACGTTCTGTGATTGCAGACTGCCTATTGTTTGCCATGTCATTCATCTCCAATGCCGTTTTGCCTCATAGGAAGGCATAGCTCTTCGCTTCTGCGACACTGATTCTAGGGATGAGTGCTCTTTTCTCCCCCCTTCAGTCCCTTACAATATAAAGTACTCTTTCATTGTTATACCTGTGATGTTTCTCATCATTCTATGATTTCTTGACATTGTTGTTTCAAAGATTTTTGATCTTTTTTGGTACACTGTTCCCACACTCAAGGTTTTGGTAGTGGCTCCGCGTTGTGGCGCGGAAAAGCTTCACAGTAGAAAACTGACTTCAGCCTGCATGGAGGGACTTGTGTGGCTCCATTGACGTCATATCCGTGGACGACGCCAGGAAGTAGCCATGCAACGCTGTCCCCCAGCACGCAGGGGCACTGCTGAAGATTCTCCGTATATAGTCTGACTGATGGACACATAGACTGGTACTGTAAGCAGCTTCTCATATGCCTGACGCGTTTCTGGGTAATCCTTTCCTCAGAGGCAGTTAGGAAAAGATTGCGCTGCTGGTAGGCAACAACTCCTTAAATAAATGTCATGCCCCTCATTCACGTTAATGGTAGTCTGGGATTTGTTCTTCAAAATTCTTTCCCGGAGCTTTCCCTGCAGCTCAGTAGACAGGTAATCAATGGAACTGTAGGTTGTAGATAAGGAAGTCTTTTCTGCAGGCAGGCTATCCTTAAATTCCTCAATACTACATGTCTCCTAGGGTGTGGTGGGATATGGTTTACTTTGTTGTGCTGAATGTACCGGAGCACCTGCAGGGACACTTCTCTGAGCTGGTCAGAGATGATCAGATGGCATCCTGACAAATATGCAAGAGGACACTTTGCTGCTGTTTGGAGGATTGCTGTCCACGTGGGGTCTCAGGAGGTGGACCGCAAGGCCCCCCATTCCTTGCTGGCGAGACTAGTTGCATTCTCTCTAGCTGTAGTTTTGGTGACATAATTTCTGCTGCATGAGATACTTTGCTGCTGTATCGAAGGCAGGTGCCCAATTGGGGGCTGAGTATTTGGACCACAATGCCCACAATTTCTTGCTGGAGAGATCAGCTCCGCCTCTTCTCTAGCGATATTTTTGGCACCATCACTCCCACTGTGCCAGACACGTGTGAACAGCGCCCCGGCATTGCCCAAACCAGGGGCAGGCTCCTTTATGCTGGTCAGAGTCCGACAGAGTAGACAGGGCAGGTGTACCCCCCTTAGCTCTGTCAATTAATTTCTTCTTGTTGCCTCCTTTAGCCCAATATCTCAGCTCATGAGAAACGGTATTCCTGTGGTCAAGTGGAGTAAGTCTATTACACATCAACACTGAACTGGGGTACTCAGTTATCTAGCATATATAAAAATCATGTCCATTTAACTTGATCCTAGTGATGGTTACCAATCACTTTGTGATCTAACTGTAGCCCAGTTTGTGTACAAAGGTTCGAGGGGTGAAATTAATTTAAACATTTCTCTAAACTCTGTAAATATGTTTTTTGTTTTTACTTTTTGATTTCTTCATTCGAGCTTTGAAGGCCCTTTAGCCTGCATAAAGCCTGCACTATTGTCTATTCACAGTTGAGACTAAAGCCTAGCAACAGGCAAGGTTAATAAGTGGTAATATACATTAGTAACCTGAATCAGATAGTCCATGTGCCTACAGCAAACCATGGGTAAAAGAAAGGCAGTCGAGAGCATACTTGGGTCTGTCAACATCAAGAATATAGCTAAACATGCTGCAGAAAATTGCACTTTAGATGAAATAGACATTCTAATAGAAGTAGAGTCCATTATAATTGCGCAGAGAACAAACAAAACTCCAATTACTGCACCTAACCACCACCAAAAAGAACAAGCATTTGCAATGCGTCTCCCATTATTAAAGTTTGAGCTATTGGCATTGCTAATAATAATGCAACACCATTAGCTCAAACATTCAGTAATGCGAGACCCATTGCATTGCATTGCATATAAGAGAAGCACCACTGTGCATAGCTCAGGAAGGATGGTGGAGGACTTAAAACTACACAGCGATTCTGAAGCACCGTTTTCCTGTCCTATCTAACAAACTATTCACTGAACACTTATTTTTAGCCTCTATAAACTACAAACTCCCTTTCACTATTTTATTCCCAGCATGTGCTCCTTACTCTTTTACAAAATAATTACCTTGTTTCGCCACATTTTCAGCAGATTTGAAGTGACGTGATTTTTCAGTTAAATGTATGTCAGTAAACCTGTAGTTCCACTATAAGTATGAATGTGCCACGAACCAGGATCATACACTTGGGCACATTTAGACCAGCTATTTATTATAAGCGCAATCACGAAGAAACAACGGCATCCACTTATTTCCAAACATCTCATGGCGACTAAAACCATGATGGGACTGCTTGAGCGATGTGAATGGGTGGAAGAAAATCATAGGACCTGGAGAAAGTCAGAGGAAGTAAAAACAGTAGTTTTTGATGTAGGCAGGAAGTAAACAACACGCAGTTGAAACGCAGACACTTACGAAGCTGCCGGTTGGGGGGGGGTGCTGGAGAAAGTCAGCGGAAGTAATAACAGTTGTCTTTGATGTAGGCAGGAACTAAACAAACACACATCTCAACACGCAGTTGAAACGCCAACACTTACGAAGCTGCCGGTTGGGGGGGGGGGGTGTTGCCCTCTCTTGCTTGGCCTATGACGGTCAGTGACCAGTGTGCTTGGTCAGACGTCTCCCTTACCTCCTCTTTTGGCATTTACCGCAGACTCCACAGAATCCACACAAACCTCCATGAGAAAGCCATTAACCTCCGAGGCTGACCGGGAGTGAGCCGTGGTGCGATCCTGACGAGGCTGTCCAGGCGCCCTCGATGAGAAAGCCATTAACCTCCGAGGCTGACCGGGAGGTGAGCCGTGGTGCGAACCTGATGAGTCTGTCCAGGCGCCCTCGCTCCGACAGCGAAAGTAAAGCGCGGGGGAGCGCAAGAAGAGACGCGCACGTTCTCAGCGTATGTCTCCAAAAGCCGCTCTCGAAAGCCAAAGTTAAAGCATGGGGGAGCACGAGAAGAGACGCCCGCGTTCACAGCGCATGTCTCCAAAAGCGCGTAGTCATAGCCATTGTCTCCAATGTGTTTTGCAAGCTCGTGAACCTCTCCTGTCCCAATTCACTAAGCTACCCTGTGACAATAAGACTCGCTTACGCGTGCAGCGCATCGCGCTGCATCGGTAGGCGAGACCTAAAAATGGATTTAGTAAACAATTCCCTAGTGCAAATAGCAATAAAACTTTGCAGATTGCCATTCTCTTGCAGCAAACAAGTGCCAGACTAACCACCCTCATTAAAAACAAGCATTTGCAATGCAACAGGTCGCGCATCTACGCAAGTTCGAGCTATTTGCATTGTAAACGGCAATGCCTTTAATTTATGTTTTGGTTTTTAAAACATAAATAAAAGGCATTGCCATTTACAATGCCAATAGCTTAAACTTGCGTAAACATGAGACCTATTACATTGCAAATGCTTATTTTATAACAGGAACTACTTTACCTTGGTGGGACAGCCTATGGCTGTGGCGAGATTCAGCTCTAGCTAGTATTGCTTACACGGAGCGACAGTCTAGTGCCGTGTGCTACAACTGTGGTGGAGGGGACAAAAATGCAAATGACAAACTGACAGACCAATGAATGAAGACATCTGCTGAAAGCCTTTATAAATCAGTATATTATAGACATAAAGTAATCAAAATCAAAAGGTCGTGGCTACCCCAGACCTAACAATTTTCGTGAGAACATTATAGTACCAGGGAAGCCAAGCTCACCCGCCTCCCGCCGCCTGACCCCATTACCATCTCGGGGTCTGGCCGCCGAGTGGAGCGCGGTGCGAGGGCCAAAGACTACATAACCCAGCAGCCTTAGCGGCACCTGCCGCGACATTTGCGCGCCAGGAGGCGCTGAAATACAGCGTCACTCCGGTCGAGGGGGTGGAACTCTGAGCATTTTGCAGCGGGCTCTGCCGTGTCTCCTGTTGATCTTGAAACCATTTGCCCGACGAGGATTGCTGAAACTTAGTTATCTGCCCACCCGCCTCCCGCCACCTGACCCCATTACCATCTCGGGGTCTGGCCGCCGAGTGGAGCGCGGTGCGAGGGCCAAAGACTACATAACCCAGCAGCCTTAGCGGCACCCGCCGCGACATTTGCGCGCCAGGAGGCGCTGAAATACAGCGTCACCCCCATCTCGCGGGACGCCGGGCGAAGCCCGGGCAAAGGGCGGGCCCTCTGTGGCCCGAGGTAGGCCGGGCTGGGCCCTGTTATTTTAATTTCTATTTTAAGCAAGACCTATTAGTGATTGGAGGTGTGTAACCTGTGAAGGAGATATTTCTGTATACTGGCCGAATATTTACCCTCAATTTCTCTGTGGATTCATTTTTATGGACTAACTATCGTTACTTATATATATCTTCTGCGCAAAAGCCTGCTGCTTGGTTGGTTACTTTACTGTTCAACATGACTGCAAAGAAATTACGCTCTGGAAGAGTCCTAGGGGGAAGGTCATGTATAAAAACTAGATCTAACCCCTTGAGGAATAAACATGACAATAGTGCATTACTGAAGGGACAGATGCAGCTACTGAAATTATGGGGAAAACCTGTTGATAAGCCTGTGGCAGTCCCGATAGCTGCTGAATCTGAGATGATACTATTGACGGATGCACAGTCTGATGTAGAGAAAGATCTTAATCTCGAGCCAGCTCCGGAAAAAAACTTGCCTTCTCTGTCTACAACTACTGATGCTAACCTCCCAGTAGGTTCGCTAAGAGGAGAGCAGCCTGATAATATGATAGCAGATACGAAAGTCCCTCTGCCTAACATACTTAAGAATGCAGAAAGTCTGGTTGTGGCTACAAAAGAAGAGTCCTTTCCGTCCAGTATCGATCTTGAATTGTGTGGTCGCTACATGGACGACAGAATTTTGAAACATCCCGATCCCAGCAAAACACCAAACGGAGCCACGCCGTTAGGATTATTGCTATATAGCAGTACTCCATCTATAACTTCTAATGACATCCCTTCATTGCAGAATGATTCTAAGACTCCACAACTTAATTTATCTGGTATCTGCTCTCTTACTGCTTCTGGGTTCCCTAAAGATGATAAACCTATTTCTGATTCCCTGATAGCACTAGAACATTTATTGGCTTCCATATTGTTTTTATTGGGCAAATTTGTTGGGAGCTCTGATTGCATCTTGGACTCAGTTACACAGATATTGAAAGTATTATTGACAAAAAATACTGAAAATGGTACTACTTCTCCCTTGGAGATTGTTGTCCAGAATGTCCTAGATAGCAATAACTTACACGTAAAAAATGCGCCTGTGGGTATGCCAGTAGTGGTTGATATACATGAGCCCTCAGGGATGCCTACCCCATTCGCCTCAAATTGCAGGAAGGAATCTGAACCTTCCCTAAAGGAAGAAATTTTGGTGGAGGTTAACCAGAACGCTGGAAATGAATTATTTCCGATCTTCAACCAGGATAAAAAAGAACCTGAAGGAAGTCTCTTTGTAAATGGAAAAGTAAAAGAAAAAAGCAGAAAGAACAAAGGGAAAAATAGGAAACCTGTTCGCAAGTATAAGAAGAAAAGACAAAGGCAAATTATTTTCCAAAAGCATATAAATACAGAAGCGCTTGATGTCGTAGAAATTGTAGATAATTCTTTACTGGACGCCTCTTCTAATGAGGCTGCTGTTTGCACTACTGGGTTTGTAGTCGAAGGTCCCCTTGAGGTTCATGCTAATGTTGGGGGAGCACCTTGCCAAGAGGATAATGAATTAGTGCCCCCAGCCCCAATGGAAGAGGTGACAAGAACTATTCCTGCTGCAACAGGGACACTTAACCCATCAGCGCCTATTTTTCGGCTGCCGGCTGCTTTGGCCACAAACTCATCCCCTGTACTCTATAAAGCCCCTAATTCTTATGTGGATACTTTGACACTGGACTTTCTGCCCTTATTTGATTCTGACCTATACTTAAACAGGTCATGGTTGCTTAATTGCTTTAAGGATATTGAAAGTTTAAAACTTATTCTGTCGAGTGATATTGACTTGGTTTCCTTAATAAGATTTGAAAATGGGCTACGAGTACGGGTAAAATTCTGTTCTAAAATAATTGCTAACCTCGTCCTTCAACAGGCGGAATCATTTCAATGTAGAGGGATTGATGTGTTACCCTTTTTTAATAATGGAAAGGATATTTTCTCTAGAGAAGGGGCCACAAAGTTGGGTTTTAGGCAGGAAGACCCGTCCCCATAAAATAAAGACCTAAAAATTTGGGTCTCTAGAGGTAAACGTATGGTTTCCCAGGTACTCCCTATCCCCATGAACTCGACTACTCCTACAACTGAAGATAATCATTGGTGGAACTGGTTGCCAGGAGTTTTATCTAATAATATATCGAATAATCCAAGACTATTTCAACATCTTTAACAGTCACTTAAAAGTCATATCATGGAATGCAGCAGGGCTACATAATCGACCAGAGAAACTTGATTTCTTATTCTCCTTGAACGCAGACGTGATATGCATTCAAGAAACTTGGTGTAAAAATATCCTATACGGGGGGAAAGATTATTTTGTGCTTGAGGCTGCAGCTACACCATCGAAAAAAGGTCACGCAAAAGGTGGAATTGCTTGCCTCTTGTCTAATTCATTACAATGGCAATTTTCCCATTATGTTGATAAAAGTAACCTTTTTCAAGCAATAACTATTAACAATCTAACTAGTGTAGGTAGCCAGTCCTTTCTGGTAATTATAAATGCATATATTCCACCTGAAGATATTTTTAGTACTGTTTTGAAGCAAATGTTTTCCTATGTTAAACAACTATTAGAGCTTGACCAGCCCCCTTATATTTTACTCGTGGGTGATTTAAATACAAAGTTTCTAATTTAAGCATAGACTTGTTTAGAAATAAGTCTAAGGAAGAGGCATATAATATACCTCAATCAATCTTTCCTAATAAAATAAAAACTAGCAAAAGAGGAAAGATACTGCTAGAAGAACTTAGCTATTTAGAGGGGCTAATTGTAAATGGTAGGATGCCATCTGATACTCCTGCTAACTTCATTCATAGGTCCCCTAAGGGTGAATCCATCCTGGATTATGTAATTACTGACTATGACACTTTCTCCTTTATTCAGGACATAATGATTTCTCAATCCTCCTTGAGCGACCACAATGTGATCAGTATAACTGTCTCATTACAACCTCCGGTCACTGATCCTTGGTCCTTAAGTAATAGAGGAGTCTCTTTCCATTGTAAGTCCGGAAGATGCTTCTGGAACCCTACCACTATGAAGGATGTGCAAAACATTCTTGCACAAACCTTACTTGAACTAAAAGAATGGCAGGGCAGGGAATTCTTACACTTTGAAATCTTTATGAAGAAGCTTACTGTGACTGCAAAGAAGCCAAGATATCCTAGGAAGTTGAACTTCGTTCCTAGTATATTATTACCCTTAAATAAATAAATAAATAAACTAGTGAGGCAACAGTTCCTATTTAGATCCAGGGAAAATGAACATAAGTTAGCCTTACTAAAAAGAAGGAGGACCAGACTGAGAACAAAATTAAAAAAAGAAAAAGAAGACTCACTCTGGATTAGTTTAAGGGAGGCTTCTGTCTTTGGTAAATCTAGAGAATTCTGGTCCATAATTGGTAAGGGATGTGGTGCAAGAACTTCCCCTATTCCCATCTCTATTTCGGAAGATGTCTGGATTTTATTTATATCGAATCTGTATGCGTCTAATGGCATAGAGGATGAAGATTGTGACTCTGTCTTGGATAGTGGGTATACTATGGAGCTCCCGTCTGAGAAATCCATTGCTTCCGTGATCAAGAGTATGCACTCATCCGGAGCAATGGGTCCGGATGAGTTGTCCATTTCAATACTGAAGCAAGATGTCACCTCATGGAGTAGGATTCTCCTTCCTTTGTTTAAAGCCCGCTTCTTATTGAGATTAGTTCCTACATCTTGGAGGCGAAGTATACTAATACCCATATTTAAGAAGGGAGAGCGGGATAAACCCAGGAATTACCGTTTAATAGCTTTACTGGATTCTATAGGGAAAGTTTTTGCTAAATGTCTTTTAATATTAATCACTGATTGGGTGGAGGCAAATGGAATCTTACCTCTGGAACAAACCAGGTTCCGTAAAGAGCATGGTACACTTGACAATTTAACAGCTCTTCAAGTGATTGTGGACAAATATGTACGAGTTCGAGGAGGTGGAATATATGCGGCATTCATTGACTTCTCCACAGCGTTTGACAAGGTGGACTGTCCGACGCTGTGGAGAAAGCTAGCTGCATTGGGTATGCCACCACAGTTACTCGAACTTGTAAAATCCCTCCACTCGAACACATGGTGTAAGGTGTTACAAGGCGGAGAAAGGGGCCTTTCACAGTCTATCCCATCTCCGAATGGATTAAAACAAGGGTGTATATTGGCCCCTATATTGTTTTCATTATATACTGTAGACGTACCTGCTTCCATTGCTGCATGTGGTAGGTTAGCCCCGGTAATTGGAGGTACATCCATTTCGGTTTTAATGTATGCGGAGGATATTCTCATCTTAGATTTAACTCCGAAGGGCTTGTCTAACCGCCTGCAAGCATTACATTTATTTGCAGAAGCACATTTTATGAAGATCAATGCTTCTAAAAGCAAAATCACGTGCATCTTTGGAAGGAAAAAATGTAGGTCTGAAAACTTTGGATGGGCTATAGGAGGACAGACACTGGAGGTGGTTAAAACTTACACCTTCTTAGGTAAAATAATCTCAGCAAACCTAAGTGAGAAAGCCCACATCGAGCATAATTCGCGTAAAGCATTGGCTCATGGTATGGGGTTATGTTCCTTGTATTCTGCAACAGGAAAAAGACACTTTGCACGATTTTTGGAAGTATATAGAGCAAAAATCCCTGCAACTCTACTGTATGGAATAGAATTGGTGGAGTTAAGGCATTGGGGATTCTTGCAGGTAATGGAAGGAAAGGTACTAAGAAGAATTTCTTCCCTTAATACAGCTTGCTCTGTGTCATCATGCAGGCTGGAATTTGGCCTCCGGAGCTGTTGGGTACAGGGGTTGATTGCCCTAGTAAGGTGGGGGGCCTGTTTGGCCAGAGGTAAATCGGGTTCCTTACGGGGATCTATTAAAAATGAATTACTGGGCAATCTAAACGAGTTCTCCCTATTAGTAAAAAACTTTAGAAAAGCGGTAACAATGTTAGAGTTGGATGCAAGTACTTTGTTCTTACTTTCTCCTTCTCAACTAAAGTCTCAGCTGAAATATGCATCTTGGGAACTCTGCTTTAAACTGGATACGACTGCCCTACACGGAAAAAAAGGAAGTGATTTACTTTTAAGCATGTACTCACTAAAGCAGGCCCAGCAGTATCTCTCTTGGAATATCCTTCATAGAGTCCGTAGTCTATGGTACCTTTTAAGACATGATTTGCTTCCTCTAAATTCTCTCTTAGCAAAATGGTACGGATCATCTCCAGTATGTAACCTCTGTAATAATGCAGTGCAGGACCGAAATCATGTTTTGTTTATTTGTCCTGCATTACGTCCACTGCGCTCTAAATGGTTAAAATGTATTTGTCTACAATTAGGCATTCTAAATGTAAAAACTTTTTTCCATGCACTTTATTGTCCACCTAATGAAATGTTCTGTTTCAAAATTTTTAACTTTTTTAAAGGGTTTTTAGATATTTATTAATGATACCTAGAGATGTTGTTGGATAATTGTTCAGCCAGTGCTTATGATGTGATTTTCTATTTTGTTCTTTGTGATTTTATTGTAAATAGTGGTGTATAACTATGTGATTGTTTTATGTGGCCCTCTTTTGAGAGCCAAAAACATAATAAACTTAAACTTGAACTTGAAACTTTAATTATCTACCCCTACAACAAATAAATTGTCTGGTAAACACTATTTTATATTAGTAAAATTTCCCATCTTCACAAAGCGAGCACACCATATATTGTTCTCTTACTGATTTTTTATTTTGATTGGAAAGGATTTAAAATTAAATTGGGGCTTGTGTGATTTATAGGCCCACTTCAAACGAACGAACACACACGTATATATATTTACACATTACTTTTTACATAAACATATATAAAACACATATATATATATATATATATATATATATATATATACATACACACATAATTCAGAAGGATGTATTCAAACTATAGTATCCCGATTTTTTTATAAACAGAGGATGCTTGCTAAATGTACAGACTCCGCATTCCTCTCAAAGTAAGTTCCACCAGACCTAACACAAGCAGTATACATAGTCCATGTCTCCTTAGACTATCTTCAAAACTTTTTACTCCTTGTGAATAATTTTTTTTTCATTAATTCAAATAATTTGGCAGGGATCTTATTCAAACAAAATGTTGACGCGTTTCAGCCATCGTCATTCTGGCCTCATCAGGATTAGGGCTAGTAAATACTTCGGTCTAAAGGATCAAGAAAATATATGTATAACTATACATTTAGTCGCAAATAAATCAATATGTTCAAACGGTCAGAGGTCTCCATACAAAATTTACATATATACAATTATACACATCTATATATACAATTATACAAATCCAGTTATAACTTAACTAGACATGGTCAGACTGCCAAAAAACACCCAGTGCTTCTTTATCTAACATAAGTGCACTATTAGATACTACCTTATAACCCATTCAAACTATGTGTCTAAATAAATCAGAAGATAACACCCTGTGTCGTTTAAGTCAAAAATAAAGAGTCGGCACCAGGATAGGAGTCTTAATATATCTGTGGATAAACTAGTGCCAACGACCCATGTGACCAAAATCAAACACTACCTTCAGAGATAAATATATCCTCTCTTAACATATCTTCTTTGAACAATCCAGTCTGGACAACACTGAATGCAATCGATTCAGATACTGAAAAGAAGCCAGGGACACTCGTCATACCATGGAGTATGTATCTTTAATCCACTCATAGTGGTTAGAGCACTTTATCTGGGGCTCACCTGTTTCACTTGGCGGTGTTGAAATCCCATAGATTCACTGTATGACCAAATTTAAGCCCGGGGATATCATATCCATTGTTATGAGGGAACCTTTGATTATATTCCCGAATGTCCAAGTATGCCGCCTTTCTACAAAACCAGGGAACAAGAGAGAGGAAGGGTCGGAAACCTGCAGGCTCGCTTAGACATACGAATGATTACAAGAATGGCAAGAGCTACTGCCACTTCACTCTAAAACGCATGCGGTTTATATAGAATAACCCAGGATATGGCCACTTACTCGATAGGTTCGGTGCAATGCCAAATGTGGAAGCACTCGTTCTGTTTGCCGTATCGGAAATATACTGGACTATTGCTCATGTGACGCGGAGGTCACATGTCATTTCCAGAACACAGAGAGAGGACTATTATGCTCCGTGTTAACAAGTAGGAGGACTACCTAATAGAAAAACACTAAAAAGGGACTCCTTATGTAGCGCGCTCCCCCGTTCTCACTCACTACATAGTGGACGTAAGTGAGGCTCATTCGGGATGGTGAAAAGGGAGAGAGTGCACGTTCTATTATTATTAGAAACCAGTGGAAGAGACACCTTAATAAATACAAATAAAATTAAATAAATAAAATAATGAAAAACGTGCCGAATTAATAAAGAAATAATTAAAATCTATACTACTATTATAAAGGAAGAACTTTGAACCTTTGAGGCGGGTAAACTCTGGAACCACAGCGCCAATCCACACACCCGTTACATCGTTGTAATCGTCAGGGTGTGCAGATGGACATAGGCTATATAAACGTAATAAATATACATTATTTAAAAAATGTACTGGAAAAAAAAGTAGTCCCTTGGAAGAAGTGGCAGCCCCGACGTGCGTGCCCGACGTGAGGAGCGGTGTCCAGGAGCGCGAGGAGGACCGGCGGACATGGCGCGGGGAGGAGCGGTGAGGAGCGGCAGACAGGCGGTGAGGAGCGGCAGACAGGCGGTGAGGAGCGGCTGACAGGCGGTAAAGAGCGGCGGACAGGCGTGGAGGAGCAGTGAGAGGCGGATGAGGTAGGTTATTTATTTATTTATTTAGGAGCGGTGCGCGGCAGAAAAATGAAGCAAAAATGAAAATCGTGAGCAAGAGGAAGCAAACAGAGTATTACAAAAGTGAGCCAAACGATGCATTACAGGAGGAAAAAGTTACGTGTGCAGGTTACAAAAGCGTAGAAAGTAAACATAAAGGTATAGGAGGAAAAAGTGACGTGTGCAGGTAGCAAAAGGAAGCAAACGGAGCATTAAAAAAGTGAGCCAAACAGTGCATTACAGGAGGGAAAAGTTACGTGTGCAGGTTACAAAAGCCTACAAAGTAAACATAGAGGTATAATACTGCATTTTTATGGAGGAAAGCTCCGGGGAACCTGCGGACAACGTCGGGGCGGGTGGGGGCCCTGAATGCTCCCGGACAACGTCGGGGCGGGCTGCTACAAAAGCGTACAAAGTAAACATAGAGGTATAATACTGCAATATATGGAGGAAGGCTCCGGGGGACCCACGGACAACCTCGGGCGGGCGGGGGCCCTGAAGCTTAATTTCTCCCGGACAACGTCGGGATGGGCTGCTAGTAAATCTATATGACCAGTCTGCCATTCTTTACATTCTTGTTGTTACAATGTATCGATGCATTAACCGGGAGTAACAATAAATTCATACAATACAATAAAAGCATCTAAAATTACATTAAAGGAACTGCATCAACCGACCAGAAATAACCTCTTTTATAGCAAGGGTAATTTTTCAAATTAGAGCCCAGATTTCATCTCTATCATTTAGACCCATGCTAGCTGTCTTGTATTTCTCGGTGAATCTTGCTTCCAACCTGTCTAGTTTAGACTTAGTTTCTTCCTGTTTAGTTTTTTCCAATACATATAGGACTGTCCATAGTATGTCACTTGCTGTATGTTGAAGACATTCATAATGGTGCACTAAAGGGGCTCCCTGCACTTTGCATTTGATCCTAGATTTGTGTTGGAGGATTCGTTACTTTACAGCTTGAGTCGTCTGTCCGATATAGAATTTATTGCATGGACATTTGATACAGTATATAGTGTTCTTTGTGTTGCAATTAGAAAAACTTTTTAGATGGTGTTTGTATCCATTAATTTCAAGTACCTTGGTATCTGTTGTTAAATTACACGCTACACAATTTTGACACCTAAAATGTCCTGTAATCGGGGGTAAATTCAGGAGTCTTCGTAAATCTTGTGGAGGAGACTCTACTTTTCTTGTGGCTCTTACCAAGGCTTGTCTAATGTTTTTACCATTTTTTAAAGCAAACAGGGTTTTTTTTATCCCTAGATGTTCAATAAGTTTCCAATGCTTTTAGATGACTTTTTTAACTTTATTCAGTTTAGGATCATATATGAGTACACATGTAAGTGGAGTCTCCTTTTCTTTTATTCGTGGAACCAACAGGGCTTCTCTTGGGGTAAACCAAGCCCTTTTTAAGGCGACCTTGACTAACCGTTTGGGGTAGCCTCTGGCTATCAATTTGTTCTTCAGAACCTCTGCTTTTTAAAGTATTCTTCTTTTTGACTGCAATTTCTCCTAATACGGAGAAATTGCCCGTAGGTCAAATTCTCTTTAAGGTTACGGGGGTGACAGCTTGTAAAATGTAGTAGTGTATTGCGGTCTGTACTTTTAGTGTATAAGCCCACTTCTAGGTGGCCGTCCTCACTGAGGATATTGACATCCAGGAAGTTACGTTTCTGTTGATTATTGGACATGGTAAAGTTCAATTCCTGCGTTCTCGAATTCAACCAATTGTGGAATTCTTGTAATAGTGTCTCATTCCTGTTCCAAATCATGAAAATATCGTCAATATAGCGACACCAAAAATGTATCTCGTTCTTAAAAGGATTGGTGTCGCTATATACCCACTTCTTTTCAAATTCTGCCATAACTAAATTCGCAATTTCGGGTGAAAAGCTACACCCCATGGCCATGCCAGAGATTTGTAAGTATAGCTGGCCTTTAAATTTGAAAAAGTTGTTTTTTAAAAATATCGTAGCCAATGACACTAAGAAGTCTGTGGGCACTTGATGAGGTCGTTCCCTCTGATCTAGTACATATCTCATCACTGCTATAGCCTCATCTTGGGGGATATTCGTATATAGTGATTCAATATCGAATGGCACTAATATTTGGTTGTCACTATTGAAAGGTCGCTCTTCAACTTTGGTTATGAAATCCATGGTGTCTCTTATGTATGATTGGGTTTCTTTAACTAAAGGAATAAGAAAAAAATCAATATATTTTGCCACAGGTTCTAACATCGAGCCACAGGCCGACACAATAGGCCTTCCGGGGGGTTCAGTTGTGGATTTATGCACTTTTAGCAAAACATATATATTGGTTTTGTAGAAAGGCGGTATACTTGGACCTGCGGGAATATAATCAAAGGTTCCCTCATAACAATGGATATGATATCCCCGGGCTTAAATTTGGTCATACAGTGAATCTATGGGATTTCAACACCGCCAAGTGAAACAGGTGAGCCCCAGATAAAGTGCTCTAAACACTATGAGTGGATTAAAGATACATACTCCATGGTATGACGAGTGTCCCTGGCTTCTTTTCAGTATCTGAATCGATTGCATTCAGTGTTGTCCAGACTGGATTGTTCAAAGAAGATGTGTTAAGAGAGGATATATTTATCTCTGAAGGTAGTGTTTGATTTTGGTCACATGGGTCGTTGGCACTAGTTTATCCACAGATATATTAAGACTCTTATCTTGGTGGCGACTCGTTATTTCTGACTAACACGACACAGGGTGTTATCTTCTGATTTATTTAGACACATAGTTTGAATGGGTTATAAGGTAGTATCTAATAGTGCACTTATGTTTGATAAAGAAACACTGGGTGTTTTTTGGCAGTCTGACCATGTCTAGTTAAGTTATAACTGGATTTGTATAATTGTATATATAGATGTGTATAACTGTATATATGTAAATTTTGTATGGAGACCTCTGACCGTTTGAACATATTGATTTATTTGCGACTAAATGTATAGTTATACATATATTTTCTTGATCCTTTAGACCGAAGAATTTATTAGCCCTAGTCCTGATGAGGCCAGAATGACGATGGCTGAAACACGTCGACATTTTGTTTGAAGAAGATCCCAGCCAAATTATTTGAATTAATGAAAAAAATATTATTCACAAGGAGTAAAAAGTTTTGAAGATAGTCTAAGGAGACATGGACTATGTATACTGCTTGTGTTAGGTCTGGTGGAGCTTACTTTGAGAGGAATGCGGAGTCTGTACATTTAGCGAGCATCCTCTGTTTATAAAAAAATCGGGCTACTATAGTTTGAATACATCCTTCTGATTTATGTGTGTATGTATATATATATATATATATGTGTTTTATATATCTTTATGTAAAAAGTAATGTGTAAATATATATACGTGTGTGTTCGTTCGTTTGAAGTGGGCCTATAAATCCCACAAGCCCCAATTTAATTTTAAATCCTTTCCAATCAAAATAAAAAAATCAATAGGAGAACAATATATGGTGTGCATCTCTGTGGAGATGGGAAATTTTACTAATATAAAATAGTGTTTCCAGACAATTTATTTGTTGTAGGGGTAGATAATTAAACTTTCTCACCATTTTCCATAAACTCCTTTAATAGTGTCCCAGGCACCACTTTGCTTTATGTAGTACTGTATTCTCATAAGTAGCAACAACACACCTGTTTACTATATGTACTGTAATCTGTAATATCGGATATTGTGTGGGTGTTCCGTTTGTTCCTTTGATCTGTCTTTCGGGGGGGGGGATGATCAGCAGTAGCGGGTGGCAATGTTATTTTCCTCTTAACTGACGGTTTTGCAAATTTACCCACAATAATAGGTAGTGTGTTGTTGGGGAGGGGTGACTAAATTACTCCATCATACTTGGCGAGGGGTGTTGCTGCAGTTGTTCAGGCAGAAAATTACAAAAAAAATTTGATGGACAGAATGTAGATCAATGTCTTACATTCACCCCAGTACAAGGATCTGGGCCTAAATCCATCGTTTTTTGCACTCCACACCACCCTGGGTTAGATAATGGCTTTATGCAAATCAGCTCTGACCCTGTGCCCATGGGAACAGTCCAGTCCGAACTACACAGCCATATCTTTCCCAGACTGGAATCAAGCATCCGAGGACCGGACCGGTTTCGAGGTAACACCTCATCAGCCCGGCTAGCTTGACTCCAATGGTGTGGAGGCTCTGGGACCCACGTCTGGGCTACCCCAGTACACTCAGGGAGAAAATTACAAAAAAAAATTTGATGGACAGAATGTAGATCAATGTCCTACATTCACCCCAGTACAAGGATCTGGGCCTAAATCCATCGTTTTTTGCACTCCACACCACCCTGGGTCAGATAATGGCTTTATGCAAATCAGCTCTGACCCTGTGCCCCATGGGAACAGTCCAGTCCGAACTACACAGCCATATCTTTCCCAGACCGGAATCAAGCATCCGAGGACCGGACCGGTTTTGAGGTAAAGCCATTATCTGACCCAGGGTGGTGTGGAGTGCAAAAAACGATGGATTTAGGCCCAGATCCTTGTACTGGGGTGAATGTAAGACATTGATCTACATTCTGTCCATCAAATTGTTTTTTGTAATTTTCTCCCTGAGTGTACTGGGGTAGCTCAGATGTGGGTCCCAGAGCCTCCACACCACTGGAGTCAAGCAAGCCGGGCTGATGAGAGGTGTTACCTCGAAACCGGTCCGGTCCTCGGATGCTTGATTCCGGTCTGGGAAAGATATGGCTGTTGTAGTTCGGACTGGACTGTTCCCATGGGGCACAGGGTCAGAGCTGATTTGCATAAAGCCATTATCTGACCCAGGGTGGTGTGGAGTGCAAAAAACGATGGATTTAGGCCCAGATCCTTGTACTGGGGTGAATGTAAGACATTGATCTACATTCTGTCCATCAAATTGTTTTTTGTAATTTTCTCCCTGAGTATACTGGGGTAGCTCAGACGTGGGTCCCAGAGCCTCCACACCACTGGAGTCAAGCTAGCCGGGCTGATGAGAGGTGTTACCTCGAAACCGGTCCGGTCCTCGGATGCTTGATTCCGGTCTGGGAAAGATATGGCTGTTGTAGTTCGGACTGGACTGTTCCCATGGGGCACAGGGTCAGAGCTGATTTGCATAAAGCCATTATCTGACCCAGGGTGGTGTGGAGTGCAAAAAACGATGGATTTAGGCCCAGATCCTTGTACTGGGGTGAATGTAAGACATTGATCTACATTCTGTCCATCAAATTGTTATTTGTAATTTTCTTCCTTGCAGTTGTTCAGGCAGCTGCGGTGCATGATGCTCACAAACCAGGGGCAAGTTAGGGTTGTGGAGTGCCTAAAGCAATGTTGCGTGATGTTCACAGCCTAATGGGGCATGGGTATCTTGAGAACCTCCCTGCTGCCATAGGCTGTTGGTGCTTGAAGGAGAGGATGTTGGTGAGTGCTGGTGGGTGAGATCAGTGTTCCCGTTGCTTACTACACTTCCCACTGACTGGATATATTCTGTGGAGGAGCCTTCAATAGTGTATGTTGTGGATTGGAACACCGCTGATTGGTGCAGCAGTATGTCTTGAGTGTCCCCCACAGACGGGGAGCTTTGTGGATATTGTGGCCCCTCAAGTGTAGGGAGTCGGCTCGGTGTAGTGGGTCTATTGGCTGATACTGGGAGGCGTAGTTGCACAAGGTGCAGTGCAGATACTGTTACCTCAGTGTCCCATGTAAATGCGACTCACAGCAGGTCCCACGCTAGTCGTATCAAGTTGCTTTGATTAGGCTGTAATGTAGTATGTCTGTGTGCCTGGATTGTATATGGCTATTATTCTGTTGTCTAGTATATGTAGAACTATCTCAACTGGTTGCTGCTTGTTATCGCTCATCTGTGTCTTAGTGACATCTATATAGTGCTGCCCTTATGTATTAGCGGTCAAGGAGGTGGGGTCGTCAAGCACATGCTCCTCTCACAGGGCCAGATGTAGGAAGCCTAATTCCGGTCGGTAACGGCCGAAATTACTGAATTTCAGCTGTTACCGACCGGAATTAGGTTTTTCAGATGAACAGGCCTAAATTAAGGATTCAGTAATTTACCGGATCTGTAATTTAAGGAATCAGTAAATTACCGAATTCTTAAATACCGATTCGGTAAATTACCGAATCCTGATATGTAGGGAGCACTCAAATGAGTGATTTTCCCATTTTAGGATTCGTTATTTACCACCAACTACAAGTTGGTGGTACATTTCGAAAACCCTAAAAAATGCAAATTGATGCAAATAATAACAGTGCCATCTGGCAGACATACATGCCCTTAGGGTATGTATGTGTGCCACATGTGCACCCATACACAATTCAGGGGTGCAACAGGGTGTCAAAGTGACACCCTGCCACCCTTCAATGTTTCCCCCCTTTTACCGAATCAGTATTCCTATGGGCCTCAAGGCCCAGGCCCATAGGAATGAATGGGGAATTCCGAATCGGTAAATACCGATTCAGTATTTACCGAATTTTACAGATTCAGTCAAATTTACCGATTGGATACTTACATAGCATTTACCGATTCTAAAATACCTAATCAGTATAATTCGGTATTTTAGAATCGGTAAATGCTGATTATCTACATCTGGCCCCTAGTGCCTCTTTGATGACAAGATAAAATGCCTCCTTAATCTCCTGATTGTCTGGGCCATTATAAACCCCTTCAGGAGAGAAGTCACGGAATTGGATGCCATTAGGGTGTTCGCTCAAGCAAGCAACAAGGACCTTGCTTTGCAAGGGATCAGGGAACCAAGAAGTGGTCACTACTGTGTGTATCTCTAATCCTGGTGTTACCATAGAAAACTGTACATATATGGTGTCTGCAGTCTTATAAGTTCTGTAACCATGTATTCTATTAATTTGTTTGACAAAACCTGTAGTACAAAAAATGTTTCTGAAAAACTGAGTGACACCCAGTTATTTTAAGTGGCACTGAAAATGTTCACTTATTTCTACCTAGCGGAGCCTGTAGTTCTAGAGGGGCGAGGCTGGTGTACTAATACAGACCACAGCATCAACTAACTAGCAGCGGTATGCAAGGCTAAAGTCTGGTGTAATACAGACCACAGCAACATTAACTAGCGGGGGTCTGTAAGGCTAATGTTAGGTGTAATACAGACCCCAGCAACATCCTACCTAGCGGGCCTTTATCCTTAAATGACTGAATTGGTATAAGGCCAGTCAACTTTTAAATTGACAAAATGGGCTCATACAATGAATATATGCATTATAATCAGAAAAGAATCAACAGGACAATCAACATACACCTAGATATTATGATCTCACTAATAGACCGGCCGTTGTGCCAGAAAGCAGCTTACAATACAATTCTCCCAAAAAGTTTTGCTGCAACACTTAATAAATGCAAAAACCCTATAAACATACATTAACACTAGCAAATAACACACAGTCCTGAGGGTGCATAGCAATTAACCCATTTCATGCGCCCGCAATTTTGCTGAAGTGCGGCACTTTCGCAAAACTGGCGGGCCGCGTCGCCCATTGGCCGACGGCAGCACTGGGCAGGTAGTGCAGAGCTTTCCAAAGTGTGTGCCGCGACACTGTACTGTGTTGCCTCCCCTCTGTGGGTGTGTCGCGTGACAATGATCCTCCCCCCCGTCGTGTGTGGCAGCCCAGGCTCAGACAGCTCCCGGGCACACACACAGCCGCACCTGAGCACTTTACAGGTCTTTAAAAGACTGTGTGCATGTTAAAGAGGCTTTGTTGATGTTTCACCCCTACTAAGAGCCCCTGCAGCGCCACTCTACCTACTGTTTAATGTTTCAGCCTGAAATTTTTCTCCCCCTCCCCGAAATGTTTCTCTAGTTGCGCCTCTGCGCTGGGGGGTGTCTGCTGCTGTTAATATGCTCTGTAGCGCCTCCTTCCGCCTCCTTCCACCCTGGGCCCAGCAGGCACCAGTCTCGCCTGCCAAGCACCAGCCTTAGCCAGGGGCACTCTGCTGCTGCTAACATGATTCCTGCTCCTTGACCTTGTCGGACACCTGGAAGTGGCAGCTTCCGAGCAGTTTCAGAAGGAGTCTCTGCTTGGCACACTGGTTCAAGGCGCTGCATCTTATTACTTAGAAAACTCAGGCGTTAGCAGAGAGGTGGGGACCCTGTGCGGCCTCAGGTCCATGGGCTTTTTATCTTATGACCTCTGCATATATTTATGAAACATTACATAATTGTATTTGTCTATTTTGTTGAATTTATTTCTCAGTAGTTGCATTTAATAATTATATCACAACCAACGGCTCCTTGTAATGCACAAACAGTAGAGGCAATGCTTTTCCAGGGGCGGCTCACGCGAGAAGTTCCTGAGAGAAGGGTAACGGCGAAAAGGTGCCACAGAGATATGGGGGAGGGGCAGAGATAGAGGGAGTGATAGAGAGGGAGAGGGAGGGAGCGAGCGAGAGAGAGGGGAGAGACAGAGAGAGAGAGAGAGATACTGAAGGATGGAGAGAGGGGGCGAGAGACATACCGAGGGAGAGAAACACAGAGGGAGAGAGACTGAAGGATGGAGAGAGAGAGAGAGATACAGAGAGATAAAGAGAGAGGAGGGATAGAGAGGGTTGAGAGAGAGGGGGAGAGAGACTGAAGGATGGAGACGGAGAGAGAAAGGAAGAGAGAGAGAGAGAGAGGAGAGAGATATACTGAAGGACGAAAAGAGAGGGCGAGAGAGATACTGAGGCAGAGAGCCAGAGAGAAAGAGAGGGGAGAGAGAGAGACTGCAGGGAGAGGGAGAGGAGGGAGGGAGAGAGGGGAGAGGGAGAGGATGGGAGAGAGGGCGAGAAGGAGAGGAGGGAGAAAGGTAGAGGACAGAGAGGGGGCGGATTGAGACGGCGAGGAAGGAGAGAGAGGGAAAGTAGGATTAGGGAGATAGGGAGAGGAGACAGGGAGAGGAGGAGGAGTGAGAGGGAGACGGAGAGGGAGAGGCAGAAGAGGAGTGAGAGGGAGAGGAGGGAGAGGGAGAGGGAGAGGAGGAAGAGGAGGGAGAGAGGGAGAGGAGCAAGAGAGGGAGAGGAGGGAGAGAGAGGGAGAGGAGGAAGAGGAGGGAGAGAGAGAGAGGAGCAAGAGAGGGATTTTATGGTCAAAAATGTTCCCTAACGTGTACCCCACCGTCTCCATGTACGAGCTTAAAGTGCATGTAACTTCCCTCCTGTACCAGCTACAAAGACGCAAATACATTTGCGTCCAACGTTAACATGTCCTCTTTCAGATCCACCATGAATGGGTCAGATATTCCGTTCCTAAGTGTGCCTTGCCAACGTCTTTTCATGGGACACTTTTCACGTTTTCCCTGGCTCAGGCGAGTTAGGCCCTGATACCTGTCATCGAGTTCTTTCCTGTTTTCTGCCTCTGAATGCTCCAGCTAGGATGAGCATCTGTATCCATGACCTTTGTCTTACTCCCTGCGCGGCTAACGGTGCCTGGCTCAGCCTGTTGCCTGACAAAACGGTATTTTGCCTTCGAGTTATCTGCTCCACTCCTCGAAAATACATTCCTGTCTGGTAGTTTAGGAAAACATCCTTCCAGCTGCAGAGCAAAGGGCCCGGCCTCACTGTCTCCATGCAAGTAATTCATAGCTCCTGTTACCTTGGTAGGCCCATGCCCCCTCGCATCTCATGCAGACACGTAGACGCATATGCACGCACTAGCAGTCAGTATAGAATAGCCTTTTGCCCGAGAGACCTTTTCCTTCCAGATAATACAGTTCCTTAAACACAAGATATTAGATACGATTTGGGATTAGGTTGTTCTGACACCCCAGACTTCTGTCTCCTCATGTAAGGCTAAATGTCAAGTCCCCTTCACCCTCCAGTTCCACGTCAATCACACGTCATACTGCTGCGCGCGCATCTCTGCCATATATTTCTGCTGACACTGCAGGATTCTCTTGTGGATCCACCCACCTGTGACATCACATAATGACGTTTCTAGTACCTGCCCTCATGCACGCCTATTGTAACGCCTCTTTCATTACGTATGTGTATTCTTATCTCTCCTCTCAGCTGTTACGCCTCCTGCATCTGTCATTACTGTAATGCATTGACTATATATATGATAACTTGTCAATAAAGTATTGTCTATCCTTTCCCGAGCCTTAGTGGCAACGGAAATCGCTTTGCCATGGTTTCCAACCATATAACCAATTCCTTTTTAAGGAATAAAACCCCTTTTAAAACCTCAAATACCACGGATTCTGCCTTTTCTTTTTGACTGAGTTATTCTTATTGAACTTTACCGCATAAATTAAGTATAGGTAATTAATATTTACCACATAATTGGCGCCCGAACAGGGACCCCTCCCCCACCTTACGCGCCGGAGGTGCGTTGCAGGCCCGGTCCCCTGCCACAGCCGGACGGACAACTACGCGTACCCGCAGGATTTCCTGTATCTCCCTCAGGCCAACGGAGGTGACTGAGGCTGCGATCAACACCCAGACGAGGCGGTGAGGAGTGCGGAGGATCCCGACCAGAGCCTAGCTGAGAGAGAGCAAGATCCGAGGTATACGGAGGCCCACCAGGTTCCGAAGTTCCGAAGTATCTGCGTCACGAGTCGAGTCCAGTCCAGTCCAGTGTCGAGTTTCCGAGGCCTTCTGTTCCGTGCTTCCCGGTGGGTACCGTTGCTGGGGACGCATCTAGACGTGCGCATTAATTTGTGCCGGTCAAGACGGGTGTGGGTACACAGACCCGGTATGCACTGTTTTTAGCGGTGTATCTGTACTGTTTAGCAGTATATCCGGTCTGCACTGTTTTAGCAGTGTATCTGTACTGTTTAGCAGTACATCCAGTATCATGCAGTTAGCTAGTTTTATTCTGATTATTATTGTTCGTTTTGAAAATGTTTTAATGTGGTTTTAAATGTCGTGGTATGAGTGATTGTTCGATCTTCATTATTGTGTTTAGTGTATTAACTGTGTTCAAGTTTCAAGTAAATATCAAGTATCAGGGTTCAAGATGCCGCTGTTCTCCAAATTAAGACAGATAAAAACCAGAAAAGGGGTACTCGAGGAAGCTGTTCCTATTCCACCTAGGGACACTCCAGGGTACTTTATGTACCACAAACATAGCTTAGATGCCGTATTATATCTCGATTTGTGGGTAGATTATACTAAAGATCTAACAGAGAATCAGAGATGGCCCGCTGCTGGGACATGGGATGCTGACTGCATCATGAGAGTAGAAGAAGCATTATGGAAGAAGAAAGCCAGACAGTCACAAAAAGATGCCATCGAATTATGGCGTAAAGAATCGCATAGACGCATAGAGAAAGCGCTCAGAAAAGAAGAGAAGAGAAGAGTAGAGAGGAGTCTGACAAAACCCGAGAAAACGTATTAGTTGGGGAAGGCATACGAGTAAAAGCAGAACAAGTAGACAGACAACGAAACACTCTTATGAATGGTATGTATCCTCTTCTGACCGAGGGTTTACCTAAAGCCACCCCAGAAGTACCAAAAGATCTGCCACCTCCACTGCTCCCGACTAAATTACACCATAAGACCGCAAAGGACATTTTCCTTTCATCCTACTTAGACGATGTAGCTCCCGCATATACAGATCCACGTGTCCAGGCGCCACCCGCTGATGGCACTCCGCCCCGAAATAATCCGCCCCCACTTCTACAGCAACAAACTCCTCCTGCCGATCAACACCTTCCGCCCGTTCCACCACCTCTCCCTGCACCTATTCTTCCCCCTCTCCCTATTTTCCACTCAACAAATCCTTTTGGACCTGGCACCTCAGGAGGTGCCACAGGAGGTTTTCAGACCCCACCACAAGCACATAGACTGACTTATAGGGATTTAGCACACCAACGTACACCACAATCAGCGAATTACGACATACTTAAGGAGCCTCTCACAGACTGTAGATATGATCCAGTGCCCGGTAAAGATGACGACAGAATGATGCTATCATCAGTACGTCTACGACGAGTTTCAAACTACTTACTGTTACTACCCGGAATGGTTGATCATCTAGACAAAATATATCACTTTGTCCAAACAGGGCGAGGTCCTGAAAGCATTGGCGAGGCCATGGCATACCAGAAAGTAGATACTCAAAAACTGTTGTTACGTTTTTTTATAAACTGCTTGATAAGAAACAGAGATAGGCCTGGTGCAGACCAGGAAGAAATGAAAGCACTTAACAAATGGGGTCAGAATATAGCAGAGGGAAAACATGATAGACAAAGTTGTATAGAAAATATGTACAAAAGGATCCGAAAAACAGTAGTACAGATACATGAAAGAGAACAGCCTGAAATAGAGAATGAGGGAGATAAGACTGAATCCTCGGAGGAGGACGATCAACCAGGAACGACAACTGGACAGCCACAATTACAATTACCAACTAAAGAAATGATAGCTTATGTAGGTAAGGGAAGACCCTTGAATAATTTGATACGTCCGGTACGTCCAGAAAGTAAGAGACTCTATCAAGCTGCCATGTCAAATCCGAGGACGCCTGAACACTTATTTCAGGCTACGGATAAATTACTTCAAGAACGAATGGGGTACCATGTACTCGATTCTATGGATGAACAAGAATTAGCCAGGTCAGCAGTACATTGGGCTGACAGTTCTGATAAATATAGTGATGATGCGCTAGCACACACGTTTTTGAATCTTTCACCACACGAACAGCGTTTAGCTGGTATGTACATGATACAACATCTCCTTATATTGTATAAAAGCCAAAACTCTGATCCAGGTCCCCTACCCGATATATTGATAGAACTACTCATGAGGAAATGGAGAGGTCTAGGTACTGATTTAATTAAAGTAATTCTAGAACATCGGCACAGGTACAGTGCCTTCTTGTGTCCAAGGCTTGATCCGGCTCCCTTCACGGAAAGAGAAACGTATTACATAGACAGACAGAATCCCTTGCGAGAAGTGCACCCAGTTATGAATGATGATAATACCCTTAGACGTGTGTTTGTGTACAGGCCTTTAACAAAATTGGAATTGCTAGAAATGAAGAAACTAGTGCCTAGTCATGACAAAGATCCAGCAGGGTTTCACCGCGAAATAAAAGACATGTTACTCATGGGTGATTACACCTATCCGGATATCATGAAAATATTGAAAGTATTATTGCCTGCCGGTATTTACGAGAAACTCAAGGAAAAGGAATGGGAGGTGGGAGAGCAAAAGATTGAGTGGGCTGTATTAGAAAACGAAGAAAACACTCGTACTCCAGGCCTAGGGCTTGGGGACAAAACTAAAGCATTACCAGGATTATTAGTACAAGTATTACCACGTTTATTGTCAACGAAAAAGGAAGACTGGGATGAAATCTCAGCCTGTAAACAGAAACCTGATGAAGACACTAGTGATTTTTATTCCAGATTTGTGAAATGTTTTGGTATTAATAGTGGCCTGAAACCAAGTAGCGAGTCATATCCACATCTTTTTGTGTCCAAATTAGTCGAGAATTCTCTGCCTCAGGTTAAGAACCGAGTATTGAAAGTCGAAAGCACCTGGCAAGCTAATACCCCTTCACAAATGTTACAAATGTTACAGTACCACCAGAATAGAATTAGGGAAGAACATGAACATGAACAAAAACGTATGAAAGACACGAAAATGAAGATGCTAGTCGCTCAGTCAGTTCCAGCTGATGGCCAGAAAAAGGGTACAACACAGTCTAATAATTCAACAGGTCCTGTTAAAGGGACATGCAACTATTGTAAGCAGCCAGGTCACTATATAAACGATTGTGCAGTTTTGAAACATAATATCTCTACGGGTAAAACCAAAGAGAGACCCCGTCCACCCAGACAAGACCAGGCCCAACAACAAGTACCACAAAATATCCAGCCTATGCAAGCCTCACAACAGACAGTACAGACCGTAGCAGTACCACAGTCACAACCCATCACCGCAACACAAAACACGACACAACAGATGTACCAGTATGCACAAAATGATTATCCCGACTATCAGCGATACACATGAAACAGCCTAGAGAGGGAGGTTGGCTTGCCTCTTATTGAGGTTCCTGTAGATCAAGAGGGTCCTTATGTACATAGTCAAGTATTAGGGAAAGACAGAAAGTTTTTAATTGATACAGGGGCAAGCAGGACGACCATCAGTCACGACGAGGTTCCAGGGGCACCCCTCTCAGGCTCACAGAATGTTTCCCTTGGATTTTCAGGAAAGCCTATTATTAACGAAGTGTCGCAACCACTTCCCCTTGCAGTTGGTCCTTTGACACGGACTACAGACTTACTACTTACCAAATCATGCCCAGAAAACTTGCTAGGTATAAAGACACTGAAAGCTCTAGGAGCTGTAATATGTTGTTCTCCGGAAGGAGTACGACTATTTCTGCGCGACTTTAAAGGTCACTATGTATTGAGAGATATGGATCCCAGATTACAAAATGTCCCTGCACACTTATGGGCGCAAGGCCCCACTGATGTAGGTTGTATGCACATCACACCATATCGAGTTACACTCAAGCAAGGAGTGGTATTGCCCCGAATGCGACAATACAAGTTACCCCCAGATGCTGTAGTGGCTTTACTGCAAATCATTGACGAGCTCATTGCACAAGGAGTAGTTGTGGAAACTGACTCCAATGTATGTAATTCACCTATCATTCCAATTCTTAAACGCACCGATCCCAATGCACCACCAGTTTATCGATTAGTTATCGATTTGCGCGAATTAAATAAATGTATTGTACCACAGTACCCCGTGGTCCCAGATATCTCTTCATTATTGACAGCTATCGATCCAGAAGCAACGTTCTTTACCGTAATTGACCTGAAGAACGCTTTCTTTAGTGTTCCAATTGACCCAGAAAGCCAATACTTGTTCGGATTCTGTTTAAATGGACGAAGCTTCAAATTTGCACGCGCACCTCAAGGATTCACAGAAAGCCCCAGCATCTATAGCCAAGCACTGAAAAGACAACTTGACAGTATTCACATGCCTAATAACACTGCTCTACTTCAGTATGTCGATGATCTGCTGATCACCGCCCGAAGCGAACCCGAATGTGAAAAAGCATCACTGACGGTTTTACATTTCCTGGCCGACAAGGGGCACAAGGTGTCCCCTTCGAAGCTATAATTCTGTGTTCAGCAAGTTGTTTACCTTGGGCACTTGCTGTCCAAAGGGGGGAGACAGCTCACACCTGATCGCATCCAGTTAATTGTAAATATGTCACGACCCAAGACACAAAAGGAGGTACGGGCCTTCATAGGCCTCACTTCTTACTGCAGACAATGGATTCCCCAATATGCATTTCTAGCAAAACCACTCATTCAGTTGACAACCCAGGAGGCAGCGTCTTCGACTGTCCTCCCTTGGACTCAGGAACATACACAAGCTTTTGAAGACTTAAAGAAAGCCTTATGTCAAGCACCTGTTTTAGCAACACCATGTTACAATAAGCCTTTTACACTTTTTGTTACTGAACGCGAAGGTACTGCCTTGTCAGTACTCACACAGGAACAAGCAGGTTCACACAAACCGTGTGCTTACTTTTCTAGCACATTAGATCCAGTAGCCCAGGCTCTGCCTGCGTGCTTAAAATTAAGCCTGGGCGTAGTTCGCGTAGCCGCACTCCGCGAGCTACGCGAAGATGCACTTGCACTCCGCGAACTACGCATAGCTCCGCGAGCATGCGTAGTAGCTTGCTTGACCCGTTCGCAAGCCATTTTTCGTCTTCGGGAGCGCCGTGGAACTCTGGAACCTGCTCGACACCACATCTCCAGACGTCGCCTTCCTCACGGAAACATGGATGAACGCCTCCTCAGCGCCCGACATCGCCGTCGCCATCCCGGACGGATACAAGATCACCCGGAGAGACCGCGTCAACGAGACAGGAGGAGGCATCGCCATCGTCCACAAGAACACCATCCGCATCACGACCAACTCAGACGACACCCTCACAGCCGCTTAACATCTTCACTTCCAGATACACACCGACCCCAAGACCACACTCAGAGGCACCCTCATCTACAGACCCCCAGGACCTCGCACACAATTCAGCGAAGACATCGCAGACTTCATCAGCCCGCACGCCCTCGCCTCCGCAGACTACATCCTCCTAGGGGACCTCTACTTCCACCTGGAGAACAACAACGACAACACCACCACCACCCTGCTGGACAACCTCGCCAACCTCGGACTCATGCAACTGGTGAACACCCCCACCCCCTACGCCGGACACACGCTTGACCCAGTCTTCTCCTCCAGCAAGTACATCTCCTTCAGCCACTCCACCGGACTCCACTGGACAGACCACAGCTGCGTCCACTTCAGCTTCAGAAAGACCACGACTCACCACCACCCGCAACAGGTTCCCCGCAGAAACTGGAACAAGATCACCACCGACCAGCTCACCACTTCACTGTGCCAGAACCCGCCCACCAGCTCAACGGACCCCAACCAAGCAGCCAACAACCTCACACAGTGGATCACCAATTGCGCTCGCCCAACCAGCCTCGAACACTTGCAGTCCGGCTTCCGCGCCAACCACAGTACCGAGACCGCCCTCATCGCAGCCACTGACGACATCCGAGCCCTGCTCGACAACTGGGAAACAGCGGCCCTCATCCTCCTGGACCTCTCTGCAGCATTCGATACGGTCTGCCACCGCACCCTAGTGCAGCGCCTCAGCAACATCGGAATCCAAGAGAAGGCACTGGAGTGGATCATCTCGTTCCTCACCGGAAGAACCCAGAGAGTCCGCCTCCCCCGTACAGATCCAAGGCCACCGAAGTCATATGCGGCGTACCACAAGGATCATCACTCACCCCCACCCTCTTCAACGTCTACATGAGCCCCCTCGCAGCCATCGTACGCCAACACAACCTCAACATCATCTCCTACGCCGACGACACCCAGCTGATCCTCTCCCTCACCAACGACCCAGGAACCGCCAGAACCAACCTACACGAAGGGATGAAAGACGTAGTCGAGTGGATGAGGAACAGCCGCCTGAAACTGAACTCAGACAAGACGGAAGTCCTCATCCTTGGATCATCACCCTCCGCCTGGGACGACTCCTTGTGGCCCCCTGCCCTGGGCAGCGCACCCAAACCAACGGACCACGCACGCAACCTGGGCTTCATCCTGGACTCCTCCCTCTCGATGACCAGACAAGTCAACGCCGTCCAATCATCATGCTTCAACATCCTACGCATGCTCCGAAAGATATTCCCATTGCTCGCCACCGAAACCAGGAAGACGGTTACACAGGCACTCGCCACCAGCCGACTGGACTACGGAAACACCCTCTATACCGGAACCACAGCCAAACTCCAGAAAAGACTCTAACACATCCAGAACGCCTCCGCACGACTCATCTTGGACATCCCCCGACACAGCCACATCTCCGGACACCTGAGAGACCTTCACTGGCTCCCCATCAGCAAGAGAATCACGTTCCAACTCCTCACCCACGCACACAAGGCCCTCCACGACCTGGGCCCCAGGTACCTCAACAACCGCCTGACCTTCTACACTCCCACCCGCCAGCTACGATCGACCAGCCACGCCCTCACCGCCGTGCCACGCATCCGAAGATCCACCATGGGAGGAAGATCCTTCTCCTACCTGGCAGCCAAGGCTTGGAACTCCCTCCCCATCCACCTCCGCCTGACCCAAGACCACCTCTGCTTCAGGAAGCAACTCAAGACATGGCTGTTCGAGCAGTAGCGGACCCCCCTCCCCCAAGTGCCTTGAGACCCTCTGGGTGAGTAGCGCGCTATACAAATATCCTGATTGATTGATTGATTGATTGATTGCCTGCATGCTCAGGATGTGTAGCACGCAAAGTTACCCATGAGGTTTGTCCCGCCCGCTCGCGTCCCCTTATTTCCGGTCACTAATAACGTGTTCGTGAGTTATTCTGTGCCAGATTGCAGTTTCTGCGTGTTCGGCAACTCGATCTTACCGACAAGCATCCTCGCGCACGCGAAAATGCTATTGAGCGCGCGAGAACTACGCTACGCAGCAGTTTGCGGAGTATTCTACAACTTCGCGTTCTCCGCGGAGCGCGGAGTTGCCGAAACTCCGCAAACTCCGCGAACGGAGCGTAGTTCTTCGCCCAGGGTTACTTAAAATCAGTTGCAGCGACAGCTCTAGCAATCAGACAAAGTGATTCTATAGTGTTAGGACATCAGTTGACAGTACAAGTTCCACACGCCGTGGAAGTTCTTTTAAATCGAACACAGACCCAGCACTTGACTATAGCACGACTGACAGGTTATGAATTGACATTGTTTCAGCCACACATAGAGATCAGACGATGTAGTACATTAAATCCTGCCACACTTTTGCCGTTAAGTGGAACAGACCCATTGGCACATGATTGTATTGAAGTCATTACTATTACAACGAAGCCTAGACAAGACTTGACAGACACTCCATTACCAGACCCAGACCTGACACTTTATGTGGATGGTTCATGCATGAGAACAAGTACAGGAGAGTTAGTGGCCGCCTACGCAGTCACGACAGATACTGAAGTCATAGAAACCAATTGTATTGACACCCTGTCAGCTCAAGCTGCAGAGCTCATCGCTCTGACACAAGCCTGTATTCAAGCCAAGAACAAGAGAGTTAACATATACACAGATTCCCGTTATGCTTTCGGAGTTGTACACGACTTCGGCGTATTATGGCGAGAGAGAGGTTACTTAACTTCTCACGGTGCCAACATTCAACACGGTCCCCTCATTCAAGCTCTGTTAGACGCAATACATCTACCTACTGCCATATCCATCATGAAATGCAAAGCACATACAAAAATCACTGATATCATTTCCCAGGGTAACGACCTGGCAGACCGAACAGCTAAGCACACAGCTCAGATTCACGCAACTGACCTGACAAAGACAGTAGTTCCGACATCGACTCACTGCATGACAGTTAGGGATCCCGCCCATGATGTAATTGACATACAGACACATGCCACACCGGATGAAATAAAGAAATGGACTGAACTAGGAGGGATCCAAACAGATCAGGGATGGATGACGAAGGGAAAATCTACATGGTTTCTCCCCGACTCTATGGTTCAAGTTATCATCAACGCAGTACACAGTCCCGCACATCTAGGAGAAAAAGCCATGCTAGACAGTATTCAAAACATCTGGTTCAACAAACACTTACGAGCAGCAGCCAAACAGAAAGTGCGTACTTGCATGATCTGTTGTCAGTTCAATCCAGGTAAAAGCATTCCTGTCGAGCAAGGTGGATTTCATCCTCCCGATCACCCTTTTGAAGTCCTCCAGATGGATTATATCCAGATGGAACGTTGTCGAGGATTCAAATATGTCCTCGTAATTGTATGTGCACTCTCCCGATGGACAGAAGCATATCCAGTCCCAGATTACACTGCTCCGACCACTGCCAAACAGCTGGTTCGTGAATTCTTCCCACGGTACGGCTTGCCCCGTATCGTATACTCAGATAACGGCCAGCCATTCTCATCCGAGCTTGTAAAACAAGTTACACTCCTGTTAGGCTATCAGTGGAAATTCCACTGTGTCCGGCATCCCGAGGCAGCAGGTCTCGTGGAGCGCCATAATCAGACTCTGAAAATTCGACTTGCTAAAATCTGCAGAGAGAAAGGCGTTGACTGGATAGTAGCTTTGCCAGTTGCGCTCTTCTACATGAGAATGATAGCACATTCTCGATCAGGGCTATCCCCGTATGAGGTGGTCTTCGGTAGGCCACCAAATATGTGGGGGACGCCTATACCTCGTAAAATAACGGATGTTGATTGTAATATGCTGACAGATTACCTTGCCTCCTTGATGTCTGCACTACAATCTTGTCGTTCACAGGTAGCTGCAGCCTTTCCCGACAACACCGACGTGAAGCCCCATGAAGTGGTTCCTGGAAATTATGTTTTCATAAGAAACTTCGACCGACGGAGCCCGCTGGAGCCCCGCTGGCAAACGCCGAAATTGGTACTTTTGACGACGAGGACGGCTGTGAAGGTGGAGGGCCGGAAAGGGTGGATGCACTCGAGCCACATCAAGAAGTTTCATGGACTTCCTTCTGATTTGAATTCTCAGCCCTGCCCTCCTCCACAGACTGACTCAAAACTCCCCCTGGTTGAGAAAACCGCTTCGCAAGAATATAAACTAAAACTAAGGTCTAGCAAGTCAGACAGTTTAATTGTTTAAGTCCTCCCCTAGGTGAATCGGTTAAATTAGTTTCTGACATGTATCCCCTAGACCGAAATAGAGAGAGAGATAGACAGAAACAGCTCAAGAAAGATGAATATTGTAAATCACTTCGTAGTCACTGTATAGTGACACTATTGATTATGTTTTTTCTAAGTTTATTGATTATTGCTGCAAGTATCCTACTGCACATTTATTACCCTATTTTCAAGCGTGCACATTCTGCTTTCAACGTCACTGCCGAACATTCTTTTAGCGAATTACCCCGCATGAGTTGTCCTACAGACTTGCGCTGCGCAACAACACCTTCATTAGTATGTTACATCACTCTCATCAGACCAGCAACGCTACAAATTGTTGGATATGTGGCCGACTCCCTCCCTACCAGAAATACAGGGGAGTTCTGCCTCTATTCCCGTATCCGTTCACACATAATGGTTCCTGTGGCACATGGTTTAGTTTGATTAATTCTTTAGACTCAAATACAGTAGTTTACAAGGGCAACTGGGTATGGGGAAACCTGAATACAGTTCTGCATGAAGTATGTTTCCCTGACAAGGAGGGACTCCCCAAAAGGACAGGGACTGATCTAGAAAATGAAGTATATGGATTAGGTAACTTTACACTTAACCTCATGATTCTGAATGTTGAATCCGAATCCGAGCCAGTCTTGCCCGCTATGTCCGTATTACCAGTCAAAGCTGAACTATGTGTTAGAAAGAATGGTTCAGTACACCTGGGTCATAGTAAATGTACTACTGTGATCGAATTCAGTGATAAGGGCAAGTCTGCGTTTAAGGCTTCACGACATTCCTACTTCATTTGTGGTCATACCGCATATATACGTTTACCTCTAGATTGGGATGGTACCTGTTACATTGCATTCCTTCTGCCACCTGTTTTCCTAGCTCCTCCTGATTATCATAGGAATACCCATCTAGTACACAATAGACCCCAGAGAGATCTCCCGATTGTCGACTATACTGAAACGGCATGGGAGCAATACACAGACTTCAATAAAGGTTTCTTTCCCTACTTAGGTGCTGTCTTTAATAGTAAACTGATACGCAAGTTAACTAGAACCCTCGAAGCAGTAGTGAATGAGACTACTTCCGCCCTAGGTAACTTAACAGAGGAGCAGTCTGCGATGCGGATTGTTGTTCTTCAAAATCGTCTCGTCCTTGACGTCATCCTGGCCGATAGGGGCGGAGCCTGTAGAGTCATCGGATCGAGTTGCTGTGTTTTCATTCCAGAAAACGCGCCATCAGTATATAGAGCCATTACTCGTCTTCATAAAATTGCAAGTCAGATACACCAGAATTCAGGCACCTGGACTTGGTCCGGTTGGTTTTGGACTACGTTGTCAGCCTGGGGATGGAAGATCGTATCCTTCCTAGGTATTGCCCTTCTCATAGTATTTAGTTGTTGCCTATGTCTACAATGTGGGCCGGCGATTTGCGGCTTGTGCGCCACATCATGTATTCCTCATTCAAATTCTCATTCTAAACGTCATAAGAAGAAAGAAGAGCAAATGATACTACGTGAGCAGATTGATAGACTTATGAGTATCGATATATCATGAAGGGTCCTTAGGGAACAAGGAGGGAATGAGGAAATATAAATTTTATGGTCAAAAATGTTCCCTAACGTGTACCCCACCGTCTCCATGTACGAGCTTAAAGTGCATGTAACTTCCCTCCTGTACCAGCTACAAAGAGGCAAATACATTTGCGTCCAACGTTAACATGTCCTCTTTCAGATCCACCATGAATGGGTCAGATATTCCGTTCCTAAGTGTGCCTTGCCAACGTCTTTTCATGGTACACTTTTCACGTTTTCCCTGGCTCAGGCGAGTTAGGCCCTGATTCCTGTCATCGAGTTCTTTCCTGTTTTCTGCCTCTGAATGCTCCAGCTAGGATGAGCATCTGTATCCATGACCTTTGTCTTACTCCCTGCGCGGCTAACGGTGCCTGGCTCAGCCTGTTGCCTGCCAAAACGGTATTTTGCCTTCGAGTTATCTGCTCCACTCCTCGAAAATACATTCCTGTCTGGTAGTTTAGGAAAACATCCTTCCAGCTGCAGAGCAAAGGGCCCGGCCTCACTGTCTCCATGCAAGTAATTCATAGCTCCTATTACCATGGTAGGCCCATGCCCCCTCGCATCTCATGCAGACACGTAGACGCATATGCACGCACTAGCAGTCAGTATAGAATAGCCTTTTGCCCGAGAGACCTTTTCCTTCCAGATAATACAGTTCCTTAAACACAAGATATTAGATACGATTTGGGATTAGGTTGTTCTGACACCCCAGACTTCTGTCTCCTCATGTAAGGCTAAATGTCAAGTCCCCTTCACCCTCCAGTTCCACGTCAATCACACGTCATACTGCTGCGCGCGCATCTCTGCCATATATTTCTGCTGACACTGCACGATTCTCTTGTGGATCCACCCACCTGTGACATCACATAATGACGTTTCTAGTACCTGCCCTCATGGACGCCTATTGTAACGCCTCTTTCATTACGTATGTGTATTCTTATCTCTCCTCTCAGCTGTTACGCCTCCTGCATCTGTCATTACTGTAATGCATTGACTATATATATGATAACTTGTCAATAAAGTATTGTCTATCCTTTCCCGAGCCTTAGTGGCAACGGAAATCGATTTGCCATGGTTCGAACCATATAACCAATTCCTTTTTAAGGAATAAAACCCCTTTTAAAACCTCAAATACCACGGATTCTGCCTTTTCTTTTTGACTGAGTTATTCTTATTGAACTTTACCGCATAAATTAAGTATAGGTAATTAATATTTACCACAGGAGAGAGGGAGAGGAGGGAGAGGAGTGAGAGGGAGATAGGGAGAGGAGTGAGAGGGAGACGGAGAGGAGAGAGAAGGAGAGGAGAGGAGGGAGAGGAAGAGAGAGGGAGAGGAAGGGAGAGGAGGGAGAGTGGTAGAGGAGGGAGACGAGTGAGATGAGAGGAGGGAGAGAGAGGTAGAGGAAGAGGAGGGAGAGGGACAGGAGTGGGACAGAGAGGAGTGAGAGAGAGGGAGAGGAAGAGGAGGAAGAGAGGGAGAGGAGTGAGAGATGGAGAGGAGTGAGAGGGAGACGGAGAGGAGGGAGACGGAGAGAGGAGAGGAGGGGGAGGGAGAGTAAAGGAGAAGGAGAGGAGGGAGAGGGAGAGGAGTGAGACTGAGAGGAGGGAGAGGACGAGGAGGGAGAGGAGGGAGAGAGGGAGAGGAGACAATCAATCAATCAGGAGTTTGTTAAAGCGCGACTACTCACCCGTAAGGGTCTCAAGGCGCTAGGGGTGGGGGGAATGCGGGGGGTGCAGGTTCCATTCCATCAAGGAGGGGGTCTGTCGAAGAGCTAGGTTTTGAGGTTTCTTGCGAAGATGGGGAGCGATGTTGTCTGTCTGAGGTGGAGCGGAAGGGCTTTCAATGCTTTGGCCGCGAGGAAGGAGAAGGAGCGGCCTCCCGATCTGGTCTTTCTGGTGCGGGGGACCACGGCGTAGGAAAGCTGGGCTGATCGTAGGGCCCTTTGGGGTGCGTGGAATTTGAGTCGGCTGTTCAGGTATGCTGGTCCGGTGCCATGGAGGGCCTTGTGTGCGTGGGTGAGCATCTTAAAGGTGATTCTCGCCTCGACGGGGAGCCAGTGGAGTGTGCGCAGGTGCTGGGAGATGTGGCAGTGTTTTGGCAGGTTGAGGACCAGTCTTGCAGCAGCGTTCTGGATGTTCTGTAGCTTGCGGATGAGGTTTTTGTTTATTCCGGCGTAGAGTACGTTGCCGTAGTCGAGTCTGCTGGTGACCAGGGCGTGAGTGACTGTCTTTCGGTGTTCGAGGGGGATCCATTTGAAGGTCTTACGAAAGAGGCGGAGGGTGTGGAAGCAGGAAGATTAGACAGAGTTGATCTGGCGGTCCATTTCGAGCTCGGAGTCCAGGATGATTCCCAGGTTGCGTGCGTGGTCTGTGGGGGTTGGCGGGTTTAGGAGGGCGGTGGGCCACCAGGCGTCGGGGTTTGGGCCCATGATGAGTACTTCTGTTTTGTTGATGTTTAGTTGTAGGCAACTGTTTTTCATCCATTTGGCGACGGCTTCCATGCCTTCTCGAAAGTTGCGTCTGGCGGTGTTGGGCTCGTTGGATAGGGAGAGGATGAGCTGGGTGTCGTCTGCCTATGACACGATGTTGAGTCCGTAGGTTCTGACGATAGGGGCAAGTGGAGCCATGTAGACGTTGAAAAGCATCGGGATGAGGGAGGAGCCCTGGGGGACTCCGCAGGGGGTAGGTGCGGGGTCCGAGAGGAAAGGGGGGAGTCTGACCCGCTGCGTCCTGCCGGAGAGGAAGGAGCAGATCCAGTCGAGGGCCTTGTCCTGGATTCCTGCATCGTAGAGTCTGCGTATTAGGGTGCGGTGGGAGACTGTGTTGAACGCCGCTGATAGGTCGAGGAGGATGAGGGCTACTGTTTCTCCTTTCTCCAGTAAGGTGCGGATGTCGTCTGTTGCGGCGAGGAGGGCGGTTTCCGTACTGTGGATTTTTTCTGAAGCCGGATTGGGAGGAGTCGAGGATGTTGTGTTCTTCAATGAGTGTGGCGAGTTGGCTGTTGATGGCTTTCTCGATGACTTTCGATGGGAACGGGAGCCGGGAGATGGGTCTGTAGTTTTTGAGGTCGGTGGGGTCCGCTGAGGGTTTCTTTAGGAGGGGGTTGACCTCGGCGTGTTTACAGTCGTCGGGGAACGAGGCGGTCGCCAGGGAGCGGTTGATGGTTTGGCAGAGCATGGGTGCGATGGTGTTGGCGGCTCTGTTGAAGATGTGGTGGGGGCAGGGGTCCGTGGGGGCCCCTGAGTGGATTGACTTCATTGTCTTCAGTGTGTCTTCGGTGGTGAGGGCTGTCCAGTCATCAATCGCTGGTTTCCGGGTGTCGGGGTGGTTGGTGAGGGTTCAGTGTGTTGGTTGTCTTCGTCGAAGTTGTCGTAGATGCTCTTGATTTTGTGGTGGAAAAAGATGCTGAGTTTGTCGCAGAGGTTTTGTGAGGGAGGGATGTCGGTAGATTTGCTGGTGGGTTGGGCGAACTCCTTGATGATGCTGAAGAGTTCCTTGCTGTTGTGTGCGTGGGTGGAGATTCTGTCTTCAATCGCTTTTTTCCTTGTTTCTCTGATGAGTTGATGGTGGGCGTTGGTGGCGGCTCTGAAGTTGTTGTGGGCTTCTGTGGATTTGGTGTTTCTCCAGGCCTTTTCGAGGCGGCGGCATGTACGCCTGGACTCTCGAAGTTCGGTGGTAAACCATCTAGCTTTCTTGGCACGGGTATTGTTGTTTTTCTTGAGGGGGGCTATGGTGTTGGTGCTGTCCGAGATCCATCTATGCAGGGTTCGGGCTGCAGTGTTGGGGTCGTCGTTTTCCGCGATGGTTGGGGTGGAGTTGTTGAGTGAGGACGTGAGCTGGTCATCTGTGATTTTGGTCCAGTTTCTTTGTGGAAGCAGGTGCTGGTGTCTGTGGATGGTGGGTGTTCTGAAGGTGAAGTGGACGCAACGATGGTCAGTCCATGGGAGTTTGGTGGTGTGGCTGAAGGTGATGGAGTTTCCTGTAGTGAAGAGGGGGTCGAGGGTGTGTCCTGCTGAGTGCGTGGGCTCGGTCACGATCTGGTGGAGTCCAATGTTGTGGAGGTTGTCCAGGAGGCATGTGGTGTTGGGGTCCAGTTGATTGTCGAGGTGGAAGTTGAGGTCTCCCAGCAGGGTGTAGTTGGTGGATGCGATGGCCTGCGGGGAGATAATGTCCGTGATGAAGTTGGCGAAGGGTCTGCGGGGTCCAGGGGTCCAGGGGGTCGGTAGATGAGGGTTCCTCGGAGGGCGGCGGTTGGGCTGGCCAGTATCTTGAAGTGAAGGTGTTCCATCAGTTCTGTGGACTCGTCAGGGAGTGTGCTCAGGCGGAGGCTGGATTCATGGACGATGGCGATTTCTCCTCCTGGGTGGGTGGGGCGGTCCTTCCTGGAGATCTTGTATCCTTGGGGATGGCGATGGCGATGTCCGGTGGCAGCAGCGGCGGGGAAAGGTAAAGGGAGGAAAGAAGGGATAAAGAAAAAAGGGAAAATAAGCAGAAATAAGGCACAAAAGAGCAAAGATGCAGAAAAGAGCAGAAAGGTGAAAGATAGAAAGGGTAGAAAAACGAGTGAAAACGAGTGAAGGAGCAGAGGGAGAGAAAGGGAAAATGGGCAGAAATAAGGCACAAAAGAGCAGAGGTGCAGAAAGGTGAAAGAAAGGGGAGAAAAACGAGTGAAGGAGCAGAGGGAGAGAAAGGGAAAATGGGCAGAGATGCAGATAGGTGAAAGATAGAAAGGGGAGAAAAACGAGTGAAGGAGCAGAAAGAAAGAAAGGAGACAGAGGTCCACTGGACCACCAGGGATGAGGCGCAGGGAAACCTGTGGGTGGAGGAGGGCCTCGATCACCAACACTCAAGAGTGCAGGGGCAGGGGCACCTCACTTAATGGTGGAGCTGCGAGGGTGGGAGAGCAATTTCACTGACAATGAGACAGAGGGAGAGGAAGAGGAGTGAGAGGGAGACAAGAGAGGGAGAGGAGGGAGAGGGAGAGGAGTGAGATGGAGAGGAGGGAGAGGAAGAGCGAGAGAGGGAGAGGAGGGAGAGGGAGAGGAGTGAGGGGGAGACGGAGAGGAGAGAGAGGGGGAGGAAGGAGAGGGAGAGGAGACAGAGTGAGAGGAGGGAGAGGAGAAAGAGGGAGAGAAGGGAGAGGAAGAGGAGTGAGAGGGAGATGGAGAGGAGGGGGAGGGAGGGAGAGGAGAGAGAGGAAGAGGAGGGGGAGGGGGACAGGAAGAGGAGGGAGAGGGAAAGGAGGGAGAGGAGAGAGAGGGAGAGGAAGGAGAGGAGAGCGAGATGGGAGAGGGAGAGATGGGAGAGAGATGGATAGCAAGGCACAGTGAAGTAAGGATGATGTGCCTTTTGGCGCGCTGCACTGAGAAAAGCTGTCTAACCTTAGTTTAATGCGCATAGACCGGGTGATAAGTTGCATGATTGGTCCTGAACGGATTTTTGTATAACTCATATTCAGCAAGGCATCAGGTGGACTTTGTGCATGGTTGGAAGGGTTGGCAGTGCGTGCACCCCCCTTTTTTGTGCTGTAAATCAATGGGGCATGTGTCAATGTGTGCATGGTTATATTCTTGTTTCAGGCACA
Source organism: Lissotriton vulgaris (assembly GCF_964263255.1). Classification (NCBI taxonomy): domain Eukaryota; kingdom Metazoa; phylum Chordata; class Amphibia; order Caudata; family Salamandridae; genus Lissotriton; species Lissotriton vulgaris. The sequence continues at coordinate 1,343,942,509 of NC_141695.1, read as the reverse complement.
CACCTAACCTTGCTTACACCCAGTTTTGCTAGTCACTGTCTTTGTTACAACCTTCCTGCTTTCTCAAATTTGCTTGAAACTGCACCATGGGCCCACTATTTTTTCAAAATTTTCTTGCAGGAGTACCCCCCAGAACCCCCTGTAGGAGGTTCAGCTCGCTCCCTGCGCTCGCTCGCATTACTGTGTCACAAGATGAAGATTGTCGAAAAGTTGTTTCACTGACGTGGAAAGCTGTGCTTTATTGTTTGGAACTTTTAAACAACAAGTGCATATTTTGGCCACTTGTGGGCGATAATGCGCTTTCTATCTTATGCTTCACTAATCAAAACAAAACAAAAAAGAAAACAAAAATGCTTTTAGCTAGCGAAAATCGAATAATTGCTCTTATACATCCAGTGCGAAACCACTTTGTTATCTTTTACACAAGAGGACATCGTGAACCTGTTAGCTAGGCAGGCACGGTATTCGTCTTCTTTCTCATGACTATTGAATGAGAGTCGCCTTGATTTTCATCAGAGGGGCACGATTAAACAAAACAATCCTTGAAAGACGCCAGACTCAATCTTCCTTTCCCTTCCAGTCCTTGTAACTAGACAGAGACTCTCTCTAGCTCTCAGAGAGGCACAAATAACCACATATAACAACGATAAAACTAATTGATCACTGAAAGATGCCATACACAATCTTCCCTTCCCTGTCAATCAATCCTTGTAACTAGACAGAGGTCCTCCCTGCTTTCAGAGAGGCACGAATTACAATGTATATCTATTTATATAAAAAAAAACAAGTAATTTTTACAAAATGAACACTGAAAGATGCCAGATGCAATCTTCCCTTCCCTGTCAATCTGTTAACTAGACAAAGGTCATCCCTGCTTTTAGAGAGGTGCAAATAACAACTTATATCTATTTATAACAAAACCCACAATTCGTACAATCTCCTAACGTCACTTTTTGGCTCGGAGTCCACTACACACACGTTTCCTTAGCTTTGGAATGTTCTTTAAATAAGCGAGACCAGTTTAAACAGGAAACTGAAACCTCGGACACAGGTGTCCCACATGTGCTTTTAAAAACTGTTCCCAGACACAGCACATCAGGCAGCCATAATAAACGTACCCGAGCGCTGTTCTCTGTGCTTCAGTCAGGAAAGAGGCACGAAGGATAGTCTGCGACCGCAGTCCCAGTGGTCTCCTGTCAGCCAGAGCTGCAAAGCACGTTGGGGTCACCAAAATGTTACAGGGAGCGTTTTAGGGGCAAGGGGTACTTTCACCAAATGTTCGAGGGAGTGATTTAGGGGCAAAGGGGCACCTTAACTTGAGGTGGTGTGCTCAGGAACGCTCGTACTAAAAATGAAGGAAACAAATATGTGAGTCATGGAAACAAAGCCAAAAGGTTTAACAGATTTATTTAGAAGGCGCAGCTTCAAGAGACAGGCATTTAAAATTCAAAATACAAACTATAGTGACCTCGCATTCATAGAGTCATATGAATAACATCGAAACTTCAGAAAAGGAGAAAACAACAATTAAAAATAACATAGTAGATATGGCATTTATATGGCAGAATATATGTCAAATAGAACAGAATACTTAAACTAAAACCAGAGCTCCTGGAGTAAACCTACACAGTCTGTTATCTTCATTCAGACAGGGAGGTAGTCCGACAAGAACCCTGTGGGCTTTTCTTTTATACATTTTGACACTGGGATCTGAGGCAGAAGTGCCTATTGTAATGTCAGTCCTACCTACGTCTACTACATCACTGGTCGCACATTTATCAGAAGTGTCGCGCTTATCCTACTAAATGCAGAACATAGACTAGGCGAAAGGTTATGTTCTCATGCCACACTCGTCGTAAATTGCATAGGGCAAGCAGAAAAAAACTAATGTAAAGGAATTATATATATATATATATATATTTACTACAGTTCCACAATGCTCCAAGCTTTAGGATGCACTCCTCATCTGCAAACCTCCGGTCTATTGGGCTGCAACAAAGACCAACATTGCATGAGTTCAAATATTATGCCTTACGCGTTTCAGACAATCATTCTGTCCTTGGTCACAGGCTGAGTGGCAGCAAATAAATGGCAGAGACTAAGCATCACATCACCAGTTTCTTTTATTGCCCACAGCTGGAGGGCTCACATGATCAAAAAGTTGCCTTCTGGGATACGTAGTCTCTATAGCACCAGAGTTCGTAATAAGGACTCACGCTGTCATCTCAAAATTACAAAAAACAATATCGCCATTAGTGGGCTTCTCATGTGTTGAAGCCTCCGTTGCACAAAGTAAATGCCCAGCAGAAAGGCCGATGTCAAGGCTCTTCATTTAGGGCCCGCCGGGCCGCTGTAACTCCATGCGGTGGTTCAATCCCCCCGGCAGAGCAGCCGGGTATTCAATACAGTTCCACAATGCTCCAAGCTTTAGGATGCACTCCCCATCTGCAAACCTCAGGTATATTGGGTTGCAACAAAGACCAAAATTGCATGAGTTCAAATACTATGCCTAATTTGTTTCAGACAATCATTCTGTCCTTGGTCACATCACATCATCAGTTTCTTTTATTGCCCACAGCTGGGGGGCTCACATGATCAAAAAGAAACTGGTGATGTGATGCTTAGTCTCTGCCATTTATTTGCTGCCACTCAGCCTGTGACCAAGGACAGAATGATTGTCTGAAACGCGTAAGGCACAATGTTTGAACTCATGCAATGTTGGTCTTTGTTGCAGCCCAATATACCGGAGGTTTGCAGATGGGGAGTGCATCCTAAAGCTTGGAGAATTGTGGAACTGTATATATATATATTTATATATATATTTTTTTATATGTCTGGGTTGCCACATCCATCACCCTGGTCTGACGCTCTTGTGGTGGGAACTTCTCTGCTCTCATAGCCAGATGTACCCAGGATGTGGTGGGCTGGGTTTCGACAGGATAGAGAGAGCGACAGTGAACTTTGCGCAGACAGAAAGGGTGGGGGCTATCTAGTGTGGAGTAGTGTGCCTCGCAGAGAGAAGCTGGCTGGGATTTTTAGTCAGGCTTAGAGCCTGCTGTTCAGTAAAATGGGTGCAGAACTTTGGTCAATTTAACAAAGGGCCCACAGAAAGACAGCAGGGCTTTCGTAGAGGTTCATCCTGGCTGAGTGACAAGGATGGCCCATGGCATTTGTTATATGGCAAAACCGGACCCTATCTCAAGACTGGGCCAAGACGGGCCAGTCTTAGCCCTTCATTGACCGGAAGAGACTGGGCTGCCCCCCCCTAGGTTCTGCACCCCGGACATGCTACGCTCCTGCACAAGGTATCTACACGTCCCCATATCTCATCAAGCAACAACCCTGCACTTTATGGGTTGGATCTATGAAATCTTCTGAGAAGACGACGGCAAGACAACCGGTAAGTGCTTTGCTTGTTTCTTTGACGGTGCTAATCATCCCTGTATCGCCACAGTAGTACCACATACTTTCTTTTGCAGTCCCTCCTCAAAAACCAACGCACTTTATCTTTTTGCGGTTGTGGTGGCCAATACAAGAGCCATGTTCTTTATTGTAACTTTATTGTAAGCTATAAATCATGGGGAAGCGCACTATCAATGACAATCATCAAGCACAGTCCCAACTAATACCCCGTTTCCTGCCGCAAATCTCAATCGGATGGATGCTCCAGAGGGACATAGGGGTAGTGGCTACGGAGATAGAACTAACCGAATGTCGGTTGTCACTGACCCCAGACCTACGGTGCACACCATCAGATTTGGCTACACCCACAACCATTAGTGATTTGGAAAGTATCCTGTGTTGTCTCTGCAAGCCCCAGACATCGAAGTGGGAACCTCACTCAAAATTAATTACGTGGAGGGGGGGTGAGAATAAGGGTATAACCATGAACAGTAAAACCAAACAGCCCACAAGGGCTGGGGTAAAGCGGAAAAAAATCTAACAACGGACCACCTGTATACCTGGGAGCATCGAGTAACCAGATCCCGGACAATTGCCATAGTTTGCAACTGGATACAGCATTCCCGCCATGGGTGGCCTACCTGATGGAGGCTTTACGAGGACAGATCAGTATCATTGTGAGAGACAAGCCAGCCCCTGTGCTAGCCCAACTTGATAAACTGGCCAATTTGTGTGTCAACAGAGATGGAAAAACCCTTGAAATACCCGCACCAGTCAGAGCGAGAAAAACTTACCTCTCTGGCCACATAGACACAGGCACTGCAAAGGCTATGGAAAGGCCCAAATCATCTCATGAGGAGGTCCCTGCTACAGTGGCTTTGGCTAACATTAGCTTAGACTCTGGACTCAAGCAGGGGGAGTGGGCACTATCAACCAAGGGTACTTTGCACAACAACATGGCAGGAACTGGGCCCCAGAACAAGGGGGTGGGGTAGGGGTTTATTTACCAACAATAAACCTTCCCCCAGCCTCATCCCCATGTGTTTTACTTGCAGGAGTTCCTGAAGCTAATGTGGGTTATGGGGTCAAACCCAGCTAGAGCTATAAAAAAATAAGTTTCTGCAGTGGTTGGCAAGATATCTCCAGTTTACCTATTCACATACTAACAAAATCCTTATGACCCGCAGTGTCAGCTGGATGGAAAAGAGGCCTAAGGATTTATTTGGGGATTGTGTTATAATTAATTTAAAAAAAAACACAGATTGAACAACACCTCTTGCAATTGAACCATCTCGCCCAGCACCCAGGTACCTTAATCAGGTTACTCCTGCTCACCTACTATTACATCACAAGATCGATAATCCTAACCTGGGCAAGCAACAGACAATTACAGGACGATTGGTATCAGAACCATCCACCATTGGGATAGGGGTATCAATACTTGAGACCTCGAATATTTATTTGCCAGAGGCATAAAGATTTGGGGTCCTGGAAGAAGTTGATTGACTCGTCCCAAAATCTAATCCCGACCTGCAAACTACCCGTCCAAGGACTTCAATGAGGAGGGGCTCATGGCTGAGTTTGCGACTCGAATCGGTTGTACTTCACGGGCAAAAAGGGAAATTAAGATGGCACTAACGAGAGAGTCCTCAAGGGGCAAAGTCATGGATGCCAAAACTAAAGAGCATAGGCCCATAAGTCCCAGTGATAACCCTGTGAGTGTGCATTTTAGCTCTACTGATTCCCTCACGATTAATTTTTTAGGTACACCAGAAATTTAAAACTCCAAGCTCAACACGTTGTCACCGGAAAAAGCCCATCCCAGCTCCATAAATTCCTATGCTCAAATCCACACCCCTGGAGTGATAACTAATAGGGCGAAATCTGAAACGTCCGCCTGTATCGTGAGCAAGTGCTGCAGTGTGCTGTTTGAGATAGACAAATCATTGGAGCTTGAAACCCAGGCTGGCAGTTTAGTTAAACAAAATGTAATGAACAAATTGAGGGTATTATCCTGGAATGTAGCAGGCCTCAAGAGCAAACTGAGCTGTCCCGATTGGGTGGATTTTGTGGACCAATTTGACATATGCATGTTCCAGGATACATGGGCAATGAAGGAGACATCGCGTGTAGGTTCCGCAACTTTTAAAATACCTGCCAATTCACGGGGTAAACCCTCTGCAGGGTTATATATCTGGGTAGGTTCTCATCTAGGATGCACGCTACTCTAGTGGAGTCCCCTTTTGATGATATCCTGTGTATCATTCAAACTTTCTCATCAAATCGCAAATTAGTCCTAGTCAATTTTTATTCTAGGCCTTTGAGGATCAGCCAAGAAACCCAGACTTTAGAGCAACTAGCTGGCCTAATCTTTATACTTTCCAAAAATGTTTTGGTAGTCTTAGGGAGTGTTATTAATTGTTAATTTGAGCCAATGAAAGAACTTAATGATACACCACACACAAAGGAAGATGAGCTTTGGGCCATCCATGAGTCTAACATCTTTCAAATCAGGGCTTGGACACCGCTGGCTCTCCAGATCAAATTGTTTGCCCTAAAACACTCTCTAAGAGCCTGTAATTGCCGAACCAGATCTGACTCTCCTGGAAAGTACACTTTTAATAGAGTCAGCCACTCTTCCATCCTAGACTACATCCTGGTAGAAACTGGGATGTGGATAGGGTTGTTGATTTCGCTGTCTTGCCACAACACAACAGCGATCATAATGCTTCAACTCTGGAGTTGCTGTTGCAAGACACTGGGGGAAATCCTGATTCATCCACAACCATAGATAATAGACTAACACTTACCAATGGTAGGCAGAAAGTCAGGTGGGCATGGATTGGACAATCGCCTAAAAGAATGGCTTCCTTATTTGAATCCATCATACCTACTCTTATGGAACTGATAAAACTCTCAACTGCCGATAATACTGTTGCATCCCTAGTAGATGTTGCCAAGATTCATGAGACTTGACCGCTAAACTGGTGGATATATTCTGGCCAGTGGGTCCCCAGCGGGGAGGGGCAAAGGTAAATCGGTACTGGTTCATCAGTAGTTGTCGGTAGGCAAAGAGGGCCTTGATAGTAGCTATAAAATCCAAGAGTAGAACCCAAACTAAAATAGTGAGGGCCTTTTAAAAAGACATTATTGCACTCGCACAAAATTCTTGGGAAATAGACCAATGGATAGCCCTGAAACAGGCTGTTGCAGTCAAGGACATGAAAGTCTTCTGGAACATCATGAGCACAGGTAGTAGCAACGGAAAGCTGGCTCTGGAGCCAAACATAGCAGCTGACAGTTGTGAAGAGCACTTCCAGGCCCTTTATGCTCCATTGGAGGCTGAGGTCAGTACTCAGAGCTTAGCAACCCAGCCATCACAAAATCCCACAAGAGACTCCGTGGTTAACTTTGACAGAAAGAATAATAGCTCCTGGCAAAATCCCGGGATTGGACAAGATACCTGCTTTTCACTGAGATATTACAAGGGATGGCACTCCCTGCAACCGTGGTTGGAGCTGAGATTCTTCAAGTATACATAAAAGGGTCCCCCCCATCAAGTATAGACTGATCAGTTTGATCGATGTATCGCAAAACGATTTTGCCAGGATCCTACTGGATCATCTACGGATCTGGTTTGAGGAACATAAGGTCGTAAGTCCCTTACAAGCTGGCTTCAGGGAAAAAACGTCCACCATTGATCCCATTTTTAGGCTCCAACTCCTCTACTGAAAATCAGTGTATTTGGAAGGTGGTAGTCTCTACATGGTCTTAAAAATGCCTTTGATCTGGTCCTTAGAGATGCCGTCAGGGTGGTATTGAGTGACCTTGGACTCTCACATTATCTCTTGAACATGTTCAGAAGACTGTATGAAGGCAACTATGCTCAAATTAGGTATGGGAAGCATGGGGCACCTGCTCCACCTGTTTTGTACTACATAGGTTTCACCCTAATAGAACAAATGGACTGGGGGCCACAACTTGATGAGTGAAGCCTTAAGTTAGCCCAGACCGCTGGCGGGCTGGCTACGCTATACAAAGACTCTTTTCACAAGCCTGTAGGACCGGTTATAGAGATCTTTAAAACCCAGTTAAGGAATGCTGCTATGTATGGGGCTGAACTTTCGGGGCATTGTCTTCCTAAGACCATTTTTAAAACTGAGAACAGTTTTCTCAGACAGCTGTCCAGTCTACAGGTGAGTTCCCCACTAGTTCCACTGCGTTAGGATCTAGGGGCGAGACCCATTGCAGAGGAAATTGGCTGTAGACCCCCATTATTCTGGTGGCGACTATGGGTGACTCTGAACTGGTGGAATATAGGTCTGAGCTACTGGGACTCACCAGCATAGGTCAAAGTCAAACTCAAAAATACTTTATTCGGATAAAAACCATATCCATAAAAGCGTATCAGACATGATAATTTAAAAAAACAGCGGTATAATGATAATTCTTTTCATTAACATGGTTTTAGAGATTACACATCATTTTTCGGGCCCGCACAGCAGTTCTCAAAAAAGTGCTGACGCGAAAAACTAGCTCTTCATTTGCCAGTGTAAGTATCCTCCTGTAAGCAGCTACCAGACTGATGTGTATATGTCCTTTAAAATATCGGATTAAAAGCCATTTATTGCATTTTATGTCAAATATGCAAAAGAATAAGAAATGCAAACGGTTTGGTCACTTTGTCCATCACACGGACAGGGAAGGGAAATAAGATTAGCATTATAATCTAGGGGAAAACAGAGCAAAAATTTGACGGTGCCTGCCCTTAAACAAAAGAGAAGGCCCCTCTCCCAATGACTCATGGGCAAAAATGAGGTAACTAGGTAAAAAGTACACAATATGCTCACTAGTCATATATTTCAAAAAAGGACGATTTCTTCGATTCCCTTGCTGGCCTTTCCGTGCCATAAAGTGCTTTCCTGAGAATTTTTATATACAGTCTCGGCTGTCCCTGGATTTAAAAAGAACCTGCCTAAGTTAACCACATGGCTGCTAGGCGTTTTCCCGTCCTGCGCTAAAAAATCATAAACTCCATACATCATGACGAGCTGGCCTTGTCATCCGCGCACGGCAGGTAAGCGCCATGACGAGCCCAGCTCGTCATTAGCTTCGAAGGGGCTAACACTGCATAGGCTCTGATACACCCCCGACAGCCACGGGATGTCCTGCCCTTTCTTGCAATTAACACAGTCGCCTATGATCTCTCTTGTGAGGGATGCTGTCTGATTTTTCCATATGGCGGGCCAGAATAAAGCAGGACGGGCCATTATAAAATCCTCTATATAATTCAAGTTAAGTTCTTTATGGCAGACATACTGAGCAGTAGAGATTGGTGCACCTAGTAGTTTTCTGCAAAATCTATTTTCTTGTTGTTGTATACTATAACACTTGCCAGTATCCCAAACCTCTGTGCCATAGGTTGCTGTAGGTATGCACTGGGATTTACAAAAAATGAAAATGGCTAAAATGGCCACTGTTCTCTTGGGCCATGGGAGACTAAGAATTGAGTTGGTGGCCTTTGAGAACTTGCTTCTGCAAAATGCCATATGTTCGGACCAGGAGCCGTTTGCAGCAAAGACCAGCCCAAGATAAGGAAAAGTGCTGGTGCATTTTAATTTTTGATCGCCCACAGATATAGAATTTAACTGGTTTTTTTCTCGGCCCATAAGACATAATATTTTTTTTTAAGTTAGTACTTAGATCCAGACTAGCCATGAAAGAAGCAAATCCATGCACTAAAGTGCGTAACACGTTCAGTGTGCAGCCCATAAGGACCGCATCATCAGCATATAGTAGCACACGGAGTGTCTTACCCTTTATTTTAGTTGGTGTGGAAAGTGATTTGTGCAGACCGTTGATGTAAATGATAAAACGGTGAGGGGCTTAGACACAACCCTGTCTAACCCCTCTACTTTCTTTGATATCATCAGAGACATTACCCCCGCTGCGTATCCTGACCTGGGCCTTTACATCTTTGTGTAAATGTGCCAGGAAATGCACCATTGCCTCGTCCAAGCCATAGGCGAAGAGAATGGACCATAGTCTTCACCTATTGACAAACTCGAAGGCACAGGTCCGGTCTATGAATGCCAGATATATTGGCAAGCGCTGAGCTATAGTGTATTTGCCAATAATTAAGTTGAGGTTTAGGCATTGTTCATTAATGCCTACCTTATTCCTGAAACACGATTGGCATGACTCTTGGATACCGCTGCCCTCAGGCCATTCTAAGATCTTATTGTATAGAACTCTGCCCAAAATTTTTAGGGTATTATCTATTAAAGAAATTGGCCTATAGCAGTTGGGTTGTGAGCGGTCTCACTTTTTTTCAAAAATCAGAACAATAGTACTTATCGACTGTTAGATTTGGGTGTCTCTGGTTGGCACAGGTAGGTACTTGTGACAAATAGGGACCCTCTCCTCTAGTCAGAGAAAGGGGATTACACACCTAAAATAACCCCTGCTCACCCTTTAGGTTGCGTGGCGCGAGCAGTCAAGGCTTATTTCAGAGGCGTTGTAAGTTAAGCAGTTGTGACCACATACAGTAACCCAGGGACAACATTACAAATGGACAACACACTGGTTTTATATAAAAGATAAGTAGACTTTATATAGAGTTACCACAATACCATAAACGACAAAAATACACACTATGATTACTTTAGGATGGTAGATTAAGCTTAGTTCAGTTCAGTTCTTAGATGCAACACTCTGCGTCAATGTACCTTAAGTTGCGTTGCACTTCCACGACAAGCAATGTCGCAGTGATGGGAAATGCGGCAAAGTCAGGTGCATAGAAATAAAAACGTGAAGATCTTCCAGATGTGGCGCACTTCTCTGGGATGCGAGAAACTCTCGGTTCGATGCGTGGACTGCAGCGGTGACACCCTTACGATGCGACGGCAACAGATCCAGCGGCTACGCTCTTCTCCACGATTTGTGAAGCTTCCGCTCGATGCGACAACTACAGCGGCGACATCCAAGATGCGACGGCAGCAGCTCCAACGGCTACGCGCTTCTCGGGGATGCGAGGTGCTCTTGGTCGATGCGGTGCAATGCGACAGTTCCAGCAGCGACACCCTCCTGCTTCGGAGTTGCGACGGCAGGCACAGCGACGGCGACACGCTCTGACCTCGTTGCGAGATTCTTTTCCTGATGCGGTGCAGTGCGACAACCACAGCGGCGACACCCTCCTTCTTCGGAGTTGCGAGAGCAGCAACGGCGACACGCTTCCTCTTCGTTGCGGCACGCTTCTCTCCGATGCAGTGCAGTGCGACAGTTCCAGCGGCGGCACCCTCCTTTCTCTGGAGTTGCGGCAGGAGGGACAGCGACGGCGACACGCTTCTTCTTCTTGAGTCACGCTTCCAGCTCCTTGCGACACACAGTTCCTCAGAAGGCCCAAAATAGCAGCAGGCACTTCCACGAGAACTCTGGGGAGCTGGGGGGTGACGTCTGTTGTCCCTGAGACTTCAGCAGGAGGCAAGCTCTTTTCCAAGCCCTTGGAGATCCTTCACAAGTTGAAAGCAAAGTTACAACGTTCCTTTCTCCATCCTTTGGCAGTAAGGCAACTACTGCAGGCCAATCCCCCAAGCAGCACTTCAGCTTGGGAATAGTCTCTCCTCAGTTTCTTCAGGTTCCTCTCCTCAGTAAAGGTTTCTTCTTGTAGTTCAAAGTGATCTAATTTCATGGGATCAAGGTCCCAATATTTATACCCAGAAATCCTTTGTTCTCTGAGGGGAGAGGGGCCTTTACCCAGTCCAAACCAATTCTGAAGCACTCTGTTTACCAGACTTCTCCTTTCCTTTCACAGTGCAGGGCAGAAACATCAGACGCCCCTCAGGAGGTGGAGCTAGCATTGTGGAAGGCAAGTACAGTCCTGGAGCACTTTGTTGACAGGACTCCTTCTCTTCATTCAGTGTGCAGGGAAGAGACATCAGCCGCTCCCCAGGGGGTGGAGCCAGCATTGTGGAAGGCAGGCACAGCCCTATTCAGAGTTCAGGTGCACTCCTCCCTCCCATCAAGATGCAGATCTCTCTTTTTACCACTGGGTGACTCAGCCTGTCTCCTGTAATTCCCCAGCCCTGTCACTCACAGACACCAGACATAGGAATACACATCCTAGCAGAGGCAGGTTTGAATGGTTAGACAAGCAAATACCTACTTTCTAAAAGTGGTGTTTGCAAACACAAAATATTAAAATAAACTTAACTAAAAGGTGTATTTTATTATTCTGAGTTCAGGCTTACTAAACTCGAATGTCTACCATGTTCTCTGAGCCTGTTAGGATTATAAAATGTAACAATTCTAACAGCCCATTTTGGTCTGTGGAGAACAGGTAGCCTTGCAATAGTGAAAAACGAAAATGGCTGTAATTCCCTATTAGAAGAAGCCACACACACCAGGGCTTGTCCTACCTTATACTTACAATGCACCCTGCCCTTGGGCCTACCATAGGGGTGACTAATATTAAGAAAAGTGAAGGTTTAGAGACTGGGAAGTTGGTGTACTTGTCCAGTCAGCACGACAGTACTAGACTGCACGCAGGCTTTGCAATGGCAGACCTTAGACACATTTTACAAGGCTGCTTTTGTGGGTGGCACAACCAGTGCTGCAGGCCCACTAGCCGTATTTGGATTACATGCCCTGGCACACTCAGTGCACTAGACCAGGGTCTGACAAGTAAACCAAAATAGCCAAACATGGAATCACTAATCCATACATCAATTTACAATAGGGAACACTTGCACTGTGGCACTGAATAGCAGGGGCACAGTGCCCAAAGCATCTTACACCAGCAAAAACATATGAGGCAACAGCAAACATGGAAGGGAGACCTACGCCAATGGTGCCAGGTCTAACATCGACCATGTACTAGGTAGCAGGGCATGTGTTAGAACATTAAAAACATTTAAGAGAAGAGGCGCCCAAAAGTCTGTCTTGAATTTAATGAAGTCAATAGGTAGGCCATCTGGGCCTAGGAATTTGTTACCCATACTCTAGTGAATGGCTTCTTCAACCTCAGACAGCGTTATCTGAATCCTAGTTATAGGCCTGTGCTTCAAATGATCTACCTCTTGTGCGGGGTAAGTGTAGATCTTGGAGAAAAGATTTTCCCACGCCTTGCTTCTTATAGTGCAGCTTATGGGGATTAACAGCTGGCCCATGGCCCTCAAATCCTTAACAGCTGCCCAAAAGGTATTCCCCTTTTTTATACTTGCAGATTTGGCAAGTACATCCCATTGATCTTTTAAAAGTTCCCCTTTCCTTTTAGTAGTCGCTAAATTATACCTCTGTCACGCCGATTTCACAATTGAGTCACACCCTGGGCTGGTTGACAGTGCATTGCGTTGCTGTCTATTCGCCTCAGAGCACTCATGGTCGAACCATCTAGGTCCACGTTGCACGGAGGGAATGGACTTCGAAATAAAGGATTTGATTACCATGTGAAGTTTGATAAAATCATAAACCACCTCAGGATGTGGATCATGGGCCAATATGCAAGAGTTGGTGAGGTGCAAATCAGCCTTGGCTAGTGTCGGTAACAATTCGATATTGTCAATGCCCCGCCAAATCAATCTTAGATTGTCAGTGGAAGGTGACAAATTCTTGGCACCACATTCTATGGTGAACGTGGGCCTGGATGAAAGGTTCAGTACTATTCTGATTGGGTTATGATCCCCCTGCGTTATGGCAATAAGTTCTGCCTTCACTAAGTCATTTTCAAGGATGGGAGAAATAAAAACATAACCTATGGTGGAAGCACAACCCCTCCCTCGGAACGTCGGCTCAGGTGGGTTATTGTCTGATGTAATGCCATGACATTTATAAGATAGTGTGTGTTCAAATGTGTTGCCAATTCCATACCCCTACAGCAGGTTTGCCTCCTATTACAGGGCTCTGAACTATATAATGTGTCTGATAGTTTTGCATTAAAATCACCTTCCAGGTAAATGCCTGCTGTAAGTTATTTGTGGGGATCTAAATTGGCAGTGAAGTCAAATAAAGTTATAAAGTTCCTGTTAGGTATTGAATAAAAATCATTATTATAAAAATGTATTATGTAAAAAGAAATGCCCCTTTTGTATAGGAGAACTTGGAATTTGTTTCTTTAAGAACATAAGACCTCGATGCTACAACCAGTGGTGGTGTTTATCCAAACTGACAAACCCCCGGAGGGTCGACCAGACTTGGGGATTGGGACTACGATGTTATGACATTCAAACATGTCAATATAAAGTTTTTGGGTCGCCCACGTCTCTTGAAACATAACTATATCCTGCTGTTTTACTAGTTTCAACCAATCTGGATCTTCCAGTCTAGACTGGAGGCCTGCCACGTTCCAACTCAAAATGCTCAGATCTTAACCAGCCCAGACCCTAAATGGTGCTTTTTGGTCATCAGACCTGGTTACAAGGGGGTGAGTACGAGCCCATGGTGAATGTCAACTAATGCTGCTAACGGTGGTGGTCAGTCCTGGATGTCAAGATCGGATAGGGCCTGGAACCTGTTATGTGAAATTGGCAATGTATGTTCGTTTGCGGGATGCCCAAAAGTGGGTTTATGTAAATAGCCCAATGGTAGAGAGCAGATGTTAGTTCTGTGATTAGATGTGGAGTCACATGCTCTCAGTAGAGATCGCACCGTGGATGGTCTACGGAAGTTAATTACAATGTAATCCCCATCTATATTCTTAGTGGATGCGCCAACCCACCCGACTGCGAGCCATAATGATCTCATTCAGGTCTGACGAGTGGAACCTCTTGTTCTTTGATAGCCAATCCACACATTTGTTACGCATATTGTCCCAGGGCTCCCTCTGATCCCTCTTGAGTCTTGGAACACCAGCCAACACCAATATATATAGGCAGGCTGCTGGGGGCAGGCCTAAGACATCTGAGTTATGCCTTAGATGTTTACGCTCAGAGTGTCTTTTATGCTACGGCTTGCATTACCCAGCTCTATTCTGACATGTGTGGTCCAAGTTATTGCTATACCCTCGGGTAAGGTCAGAGGGCGTGGTTATGGCTGGATCCTCTACAGGTGGCAAGCCGCTCCTTGGATTAAGGTTTGGTGCTGTGTTGGCGCTGAATGGAAGACATTCCCTAACTTGTATGCATGTTGAGCATGCATTACTACCAAAAGAACTGACAAGTGGTAGAGTGCGGGGCGGGCACGGTGACGATGATGGTTGGGAATAGATTGTCGCTAGTGCTGGGTCCATCCCCATAGCTGTTGTGGGTTGTGCTATTGTTGGACAGGCCTCGTGGCGTGCCCGACCCCTCCCCGCATGGCGGGTCGCGGACCCCTGCTACCCCTGTTCCCCGTACAAGAACAACCCCTGCAACCCGCCGGGTCAACCCACGGCTCTTCCCCGGTGGAACCTTGGCTCATGATCACAACAGTCACGGCTGGCCCGGGTCCCTTCCCGAACCACTGTCTCCGGCCCAGCCGCCATTTTGGGCACTACACGACCAGGCCTCGTGGCCTCGGGTCGACCTCGGCCTCGGGCCCAGCCAGGCCCCGACATCGAGGCACCACCATCCACCCAGGGGGTAGAGAGACCACTTGGCTGGTCAATGGGAGAAGGAGTGTTGATGGCTCCCCTCCGCCCGGTTTCGATCGCCCTCGGCCTCCCTGGGCGCTGGCTCCACCCCCCTGCTGGGTGTCTGGACTCCCTCATCCCGGACCTCCCGACCTCCAGGTGCAAGGGTCCGGACATCAAAGGGCGCCAGACCTATAACTGGGGCAGCTCCAGAGCAGGAAGGCAGTTGTATCCTGGAGTCGAGAGACACCGAGACGAACTCATCCTTGGAGGCCTGCTGGCACTGCCGCGGCTCCTCTTCGTGAACTACCTTTGAAGGCCTGCTGGCGCGGCTCATCCTCGTCGTGAACCATCTTCAAGGCCTGCTGGCGCTGCCGCGGCCCATCCTCGTCGTGAACCATCTTCAAGGCCTGCTGGCGCTGCCGCGGCCCATCCTCGTCGTGAACCATCTTCAAGGCCTGCTGGCGCTGCCGCGGCCCATCCTCGTCGTGAACCATCTTGAAGGCCTGCTGGCGCTGCCGCGGCCCATCCTCATAGTGAACCATCTTGAAGGCCTGCTGGCGCTGCCGCTGCCTCATCCTCGTCGTGAACCATCTTGAAGGCCTGCTTGCGCTGCCGCGGCCCCTCCTTGCGAACCCTCCAGCTCAAGGATTGTGAGCTCCACCCCTGCTACTCCCGTACCGGACCGGTACTCAGACTGTCCCGCTACCCCTTTCCCCAAAGAGACTAGAATTGACGGGATCCTCGAATCCTGGCCCCCACTGTATCCTCAAGTTAACCTGCTTAAGAATACCTATAAAAGTATCCGTAACCTATCTTGGTGCGGTGTCCATCTGTGGGGGGGAAGTTACTCGTCCGTACGATTACAGGAGAGGGCCCTCGCCCGGAGGCCTCTCCCCCTTTTTCGGCCGACCCTCCGGGTCCCCGTCTAACAGCTATCATTGACGGCAGACTAAATTTCCCCACCGTTGTGTCCAGATAGTCTAGACGTTACAAAAGGGAATTAAATTTGGATTCTAACAGATCGGTAAATCGCTTGTATACAGTATTAACAATAGTATTAACAGGAATATCCCCAGCCCCCCATTGCCCAATGATGCCTCGGTCTGTGCACGGATGGAACGGTGTGAGATCCCATTTAGTCCTTCCCAGGGAGTGTTAATCCTTGCAGATGTCTACATCCATGCAGACAAACAGTTACGTGGTGCGGTCTGGGCACGCCTGTGCGTGTCCCGCTGCGGCAGCCCGCGAGCAGATTTAAGGCGCCTCTGGGCGCAAGAAAAGGACGTTAGCGGCAGCGGCCATATGGAAGGCTGAGACTTGTGGTCCTGGTCTCCCTCTCCCACTCTGGTGGCAACAGAAGGCAAGCAGCAGTGTCAAGACGGGCGTCCCACGCTGCGGGAGCCTGCAAGGAAATTTAAGGCGCCCCTAGGCGGAAGAGAATGACATTGGCGGCAGCGGCCGCATGGGAGGCTGGGACTGGTGGTTCTGGTCCCCCTCTCCCCCTCTGGTGGCAACAGGCGGCAAGCAGCAGTGGCAAGACGGGCATCACGCGCTGCGGGAGCACGTGAGAATATTTAAGGCGTCTTCAGGTGCAAGAGAATGACTTTGGCGGTAGCGGACGCGTGGGAGGCTGGGACTGGCGGTCCTGGTCCCCCCTCACCCCCTCTGGCGGAAGCAACAGGTGGCAAGCAGGAGTGGCAAGACGGGAGTCCCCGGTATAGGTAAACTGGCTTGGTGTGCATACATCAAGTAAAGTCTCCATAACATAGATAGAGACAACCTGTGGATCAACCTGAAGATAGCTTGTGCTCCAATCTCCTGCACACAACTCGTTTGCAGCTACAGGGGAGGGGGGCGGTGGGAACTCGCCCAACTCCCTGAAACCTGTGCCACTGGTTCTTTAACAGTTAAATATTTGGAAGGATACCTGTAATCTGGAGCCATGCTTTGATGGAAATCAAGTGGCCCTAGCTAGGAAACTGTATGTACAATTTAGGCATGGTCTCCGGTAGTTGTGCCCAAGGGGTGCCCAGCATGCAGTAGGGGAGAGGAGACTGAACTCTATGTATTTTTCTTCTGTCCTGGATATCAAAAATTAGACAAAGAAGGTTGGTACAATTGTGCAGGAATCTAAGTATACAACGCTGTGAAGAAACATTTAGGCTCCTAAAATACAACACACAAATGTCAATTAATTATGCTGTATCCCATTTTTTAAGTTCAATGTGGTGGGCATGAAAGGCTAATTTAGGACCCAGCAATGGATTTAAGACTGACTCATCTTTTATCTGTTCCTGAAATATTCTTATCTTGTTATATATGGGTTTTAGCTTTTTAATCCGTTTTTATATACTGTATGAGTTTGTGAATGTTCTTTTATGGTCCATGAACCGATATAAAGAGAGATTGGATTAGATTGGATTAATAGTGTGATTAATTGTTTTTCACAATTGTCACAGCAACTCAGGTAAATTGGCTAGCCATAAAATGTGTGCCCAAACTCTGACAGGTTTCTGCAGATTTTGCAATCTCGAATCGAAATTAATCCAAGAAAGACTACATTTATTACCTTTAATTAGCATAGACCATTTCGGGGGAAACTGAGTCTGGGTAACATCAAGTTGAAAAGAGTAAAAGATTTCAGCTATCTAGGGGTGAGGTTGGCAAACTCATGTCCTGGTCCCACAAATTTCTAGGAGTACAATCACACTGCAATATATAGCTTTCTATATTCTGAAACTGCGTAAACTTTCCACTTTTCAACCTATTTCTTCAATCATTGAGATATATCTAGCTAAAGGTCTAGGTGCTGCACTCTAAGACACTGTGATTTGGGACAACTACAACTTGACCAGCTTATCAAAAGTTGAAAGCAAACTTGGATTGTCTTTTGACGTCTAGTCCATTCTCATGTACTAAACTTGCGATGGCCCAAGCTGTTTTGGAAATGTCCTTAGAACAATTTAAGGCTAGCGGTGCAACAGTACACTCCTTAGGGCTGCAAGCCCCTAAACCCACCCCCCAACCAGGATTACTGGGAATTTGGGAAATTTCAGTAGTTTGCACACGGAGTCAGGTTTTTCTTTTTTTTCCCTGAATCTGCAACAGCAGCCCCAGCAGCAACTGCAAAATCTCCTTTTTGAGTAGTATAGGGGCCCCAAAAAAGGCAAATGCTGTACAATGTAAATGTACAGGAATTTATATAGCGCAAATCACCGAGCGGTTTCTAAGCGCTTGCTTAGGGAACTCGTCCTGGTATTCCCCTGTGAGATAACCCCAGCAGGGTTTCCGCAAGGTGAAAGCCAGGCATTCCGCCGCGAGGGGCCGTTGTGGAGATTAAGCAAGCTATTGCCCAGAGTCGCAGAGTGTGAACCCGTGAATCGAGTAGGCACCGGAGCGAGAATTGCCGAGTCCATGGACATTTTAGGACTCAAGACCCCGCCGAGCCGGGAATTGAACCCTGGTCCCGGGCTGACCTCTGCTTCCAGGTCTGCCTCCTCTAACCAGTAAGCCACACTTCTCCACATGTAGAAGAGTCAGCCTTCTCCTTCTCCCCTTCCTCCGTCACCTGTGAAGCAACTCTAGCGCACCCATGTCAGCGCACCTGAGTTGTCTTCCTTTGTAAAATCTGGAAGGCCTTAACTTCGGAACAGTGGGTTCTTAAAATCGTAAAAAGGGGGTGTGGCTCATCCTTTTAGCAGTTTGCTTCCCATATTCTCCTTCCCTTATCCAGTCAGACAGTAGAACAGCTCCTTATTTTCCAGCTGGAGTTGGCAGATCTGATGCAGAAAGGAGCAGTTTAGTTGGTGCCAGAGCAGGAAATTAGGTAGGGATGCTATTCTCTGTACTTCCCAAGAAGGATAGCAGACTTTGTTTGATCCTTGATCTCAAGGTCCTGAATTTTTCCCTGCAAAGTGAAATTCATGATACAGTCCCTACTTTTTTGGCACTATGAGCAAGAGACTAGATAGTGTCCTGGACATTCAGGACACTTATTTTCACATACCGATTCTGCAGTTGTACAGGAGGTACCTGGATTTTGTGGATGGGTCCGATTACTGCCAGTTTGCTGTCCTCCCCTTTGCTCTAACATCATCAACTCGAAAAAAAGTAAAGGCAGTGGCAACGACCCATTTTAGGCGGTTATGGATGCCATTGTTCCCATACCTGGATGACTGACTGGTGAAAGTTGGTCTTCGGAGATGGTGTACATCCCTTGCATTTGACAGCATCCCTGCTACTTGAAGGCATACCTTCTATTTGACATGGGCTTGTCTATCAATGTACCCAAATCTCACGTGGAGCCCTATCAGCGCCACCTGTTGTTATGACCAGATTCTCAGACCAGATAGAACCAGCTCACCAGAGCACCACCAACCTGGCCAAAACGTAACCACCTCCCTCCTCAGGACCCATCTATCCAGGCACCTGGGTACCTACCTGAGGATGGGGAACTCGCAATATACAAGCTCATATCATCAGAAACACCACTAAATCTATAGGGATTACTAGGAATACTCACTAATTACTAAGGACGTCCATGCCCTACACCACACTCCTACCTCATAGCCTCGCGACCACATGGGTCCAGACTAATCTACCCTGGGGCAGTTCTGATTATTTACCATTACACACTGATCACCATCAGTGCTCACTCGACACGCAATCCGGCGTGCCTATACACTAGGCTGCAGCCCTAGTGCTCTCCTCCTCACAATCCGGTCCACAATCTGGCGGACCTACACACCAGGTTCACCGCTGGTGCTCTCTTACTCACAGCCCGGTCCACAATCCGGCGGACCTACACATCAGGCTTCCACCTGATGCTCTCTTTAACGCCGCTTACCAACGACGATCACTTTCCTATGAATACCTTCAGCTTTCTCTCTCTCTCTATGTTGGGAAGTTTCTCTCACTATTCACTAGAGGTTCATTATTACAATAACATTATGGAATGGCCGAATTACTTAGTGTGTAACTGTTTCCCTAGCTTAAGGGCTCCTCTCTCTCCCTAATTATTCAGTGGCTACTTACCTGATCAGGGGCAGCATCTGTTCTGGCTGTAACACCTGACTAGAAGGAAAGGTTACCTGCGCTTTAAGAACAAGAGACACACACTGTATGCAAGAGTTATTCCCTGATTTAAACGCTCTCTATCATAAGAACAACACATGCACACTGGTTCACTAAGAACTGGGGTATCTTTATTACAATAACAATAAAATGGGAATAGACACATACACAGATCTGCGGGATCTCTGTAACTAACAGGAACTGTAACACACCGCTGAAAGAAAAGGGATTAGACATACAGTATAAGGACAAGGTTAATGTTTGGAAATACAGAAAGATATCACCTGAGGGGCATGAGGTCTTGCTCTAGCTGTCATCTGGGCTCCTCTCTCGTCTGTGCCTTAGCTCGTCTTAGATCCTCTCCTGCACTCTTGGACACACATCTGCGCTGATCACTCTGCACTGGATTCCTCTCCCCCACGAACTCTCTCCACCTTCCAACTTCAGTCTAATGGTTTCTGCCGCTCTGATAATCGTTCCATCCACTAGCTTCTTCACTCTATCTGATTGTCTCCATGCCAATGTCCAATTCACTCCAGCTGCTCCCACAGATTAATCCACGATATAACTTCAGTCTCTTCTAAAAGGCATTACTTCAGACTCCAGCTATTCACAACTCCTCCTGATAAGTAACTGCTTCTGACTGCTTCCTTCAGTTCCAGCTCACTGACTGTCTGTCTGTCTTCTCTTTGTTCCAAGCATCTTCTGTCTCTTCTCCTCCTGCAACTCCACTCCTCTCCTCTGCTCCAATTCAACATAAACTCTTTCTGATTCTCCACTCCTTCTGCAACTCCACTCCTCTCCTCTGCTTCAATCCAACTCAACTGCTTCCAGCTCAAACTCTTTCCAGCTCGAACTCTCTCCGCTCCTCCAACTCAACTAACTGACTCCGCCTCTGCACTTCACTAATATGGAATGCTCTTCCCTCATGGAAATTTCCAACAGAGGGCTGCCTCCCACCGAATTCCTGTGCCAGCTCCAGGGCCCCTCGCGCAACCGCAGTGCGCATCCGCATGTTATGTCTGAGCCCAAGAGACAAACACATTCCTTGGATAAGAACCAGTCCTGGCTGGTTTTCCCCTAGCAGACAACAGGCTTAACTATAAACATTACCTTTACCCTTCAAGCATCTCAGCTCTGCAGGGATAGAAAGCAAAGTGGAGTCTCTCTAGTTCTGGGCCTTGTAGGCCTGAGAAGGATGAAATAACCCTTAGCTCTGTCAGAGTACCTACACAAACCATACCAATGTGTAATATAAAGTCAGGACCACAAAGGACACATAATTATGTCAAAGCCAATAGGCAATAGATGGATTAGAGTCAAGAATAAGGGAGCTATCATCATATAAAGCAGCTATCCTCTTCTAGGTCTGGAAAAAAGGGCTTAAAAGGGCCAACACAAGGTAAGAATACAGATCATAGATGTGAGCAAGCTTAAAGTCTTCATCACTCCGAAATAGAGCCAAAAACCATGTCAGAACACCTGTTCATATGGTTTGTACCAGACATAGCATCGCTCCGCGGCATTGCTCCTATAATATGATTCTGATGTTTTTGGAAGGGGGTTGTATTCCAGCTTTTATAGTCTTGCATCGGCTGGAACTGGCTTTTTGCATGCTCCTGGTCATGAATACATGCTAGAACATGAGGGTCTCCATTGGTGCCTCAGGAAACAGAGGTACTACCATGGGGGAACTCTGTCTAACACCATTGTGGGCGCCAGTGAGGCTGCAACAGATCTGGCTTGGTTGGCTTGGAGAAACATTTTGCAGTAGGGATATCTCTTCAATCCCTGCCAGCTGTGGGTTCTCCCCTAGGGTGGGACACTATTGGAGGGACTGGAGATAAAATTCCTCTGTTCTCCAGAAGAACAAATAAATCTGCTTGAACTGAAGGCAATTTGATTGGAGCTCAAGGCGTTCCTCCTTTCTTTTCATGATCCGTCTAACCACTTGACAGACAATTCAACTATGATGTGGTAAATTCCCTGACAGGGAAGAGTTTTGAGCACACCAGCCAAATGTTTGGCAGGTAATGAACCATCTGGCGGGCTCTATGAGCACCACAGCCAACAGCCAGGTACATCTTAAGAATGTTTTGGGCCCTGGGCCAAACCTATTTTGGGGGCTCTTTTTCAGAACAGGTTGGAATTTGACTCAATTTCAGCTCTGTCATCCCTTCTTTGGCCAGGTCACTCACAGCATACAGGTGCAATTGCCCACATGCACATGCATTCACACCTAATATTCAGGGATATTGATGTGTGTTTTCAATATTTTAACAAATTAGCTGTTCACTAATATTACTAGAAATAATATGACACACTCCCATTTCCCATATGTTTGGTCCTATTGCGATCTAGAAGAAGCCTTTTTTATGGATGTTGAATGAAAAATAAACACAACATTTCTCTGCAAAATGTCTTTAGCAGACTCTCACACATCACCCACTCTAAAAAATAAATTAAAGCTAAAGGGTATTCTAAATAATCTCTTTAATAATTATTCAAGGTCATCAGGGCAAAACTCTGCACAACAGAGCTGGTTCTAACAGGGGGCCCCCTGAAAAGCTGGGGCCCTGGGCCAGAGCCCACTTTGCCCATGCCTTAAAACGTCTCTGCCAACGGCCTCAGTTGGCTTCATCTTACCGACTGTGAGTGGTGTCTGTACACAGAGGAGGTCCAGTACATCATTGCCCCATGGGGCTTTCCTCACTTAAACTGGTTTGCCACTTACAGCAACACACATTGTTCGCAGTTCTGTGCTCTCTAGTATCCATTTCAAGAAGCATTGGGCTATACATTTTATTTTAACTGGAACTTTCTACCTCATTACACGTTTTCTTCCATACTTCGAATCGTCAGGTTCTGAGGAAGAGATTGGGTTTGTCACTTTCATCACCCCAGATTGTCCGGGAAGGCTGCAGTACGTAGACCTGCACCACTCCTGTGTGCCCTGCTGCAGCCAAACCTCCTGAGCCTCCACCTTCATTTCCGAACATTGACTGGAGACATTTGAGTTTTTGCCAGCTGACTTGTTAGACGTTTATTCTTTCTGCCAGCTGCTATCCTACTGATTACGCTAAATTTAGTCCTTGCCTTCCCTACGAAATTCAGCACAGATGGTCTTTTATTTGCCTGCTCAAAGTGGTTGAGGGGCGTAAACAATTCAACATTTTACTTACAATTTAGTCATGTTTAAAAGACCACAGACTCTGCATTCCAGTTTATGGATTTTATTACAAGGCCAAAAATAATTGAATAAAAACGCATCTTAAAATCAGAGAATATAGGCACATAAAAATCAATGCAGAGCCAAATCTACGTATACAATTAATTCGGCATAGAAGGCATAATGTGATGAACTCCAAAATCAAAATACAACCCATAATTGAAGCTGAGTCCAAATCCTTTTTCATGAGGAAGAAAAACAAAGGTTATCTATCCCTACACTGCTCTCTCTGAGGGTCCTGCCTATTTCCCTTATATCATACCCTAAAGGTGTCAGCACGTGTTGACTTCCCAAGAAGAACTCACGTCAAATGGGTCAGATAGCTTAAGGCTATGGAGCTCGTTCTAAGATACCCCTTCGCCTCCGAAAAATGCGGAAGTACTTTTTTCTGTCCCTACGCATCATACAAAAAGACAAAATTCAGCCCCCCTCCAAATGTATCACACAATGAACTGGTTCACTTGCAACATTTTCCAGTAGATTTCCATGGAAGCTTTAATTAAGTTCTTCTTGTCTTCTAGTGGCCTTGAGGTTCAGATAGGCCAGGCACAGAAGGCATCCTCCCTTCTCGCCTTTCAGACTTCTTCAAAGACATTCCGGGTAGCTCCTTAAACTAAGAATAACAAGGTTGAATTCCTGCACCTGCAGTAGGATGAGAACATACTATTTTCGCACACCAAAAGGATTCATTAATTATTTCTGAGCATCTAAGTATTCTAAATCGACAACAACCCGTAGTTCTGGGCCTACAGTGCATGCAACTTAAACTACACACAATTACATTTATATGAATATAATGTCACCCTGCACATTATGCATACAGGAATTATAAGTGTCTCTAATACATGTAAAATCCTGTTTGAATGTGTACACTACATTTCAGTACTTATACAGTGTAAGTAAATGTATCTTAATAAGCATAAAACACTGCAAATGATAAAAATACATGTGAGTGCGTGTAAACCAGGAGTATAATGCACCCATACAATTCAGAGTGCTGTAAGCGCTCTATCAGTCACCCCTCTTATGACTAATGTCATAACACCAACATTCCATTCTCTCATAATTTTCTCCTTGTGGAAGCGACCGACCTAAACAGAAGTTGTAGCTTGCCGTCTCGGTCTAAATCCTTCTAACCCGTTAAGGTGCAAATACTGACTGCCCTGCAGTTGTTCTAACTGCTGCTCTTGTTTCTTCAAGGAGTTTTTATTATGGCATGCCTTTTGCCATTTATAAGCCTTATAAGCTCCCAATAGTACGATTATACAAATGACAGCTATTATGATAGGTTTCAAGATGTATCCCATTATCCCATGTCCCTTACCAATTTGTTTCCAAATGCCATCTGCAGCCAAATCATGTAAATCTTGATGTATCTCTGAAATATTACTGATATATTTTCGTATATCCCGACTCTTGTCAGGAATATACGTGCAGCACTGTTGAACTTTCAATATTTTACAGGCTCCTCCGGCTTTTGCTAATGTCTATGCCGATCTTCTATCTGATCTACAAAATTCTTTTCAGTGTCACTCAACATGCAAGTAAAATTGTGTCTATTGGCATATGATGTAACCAGAGTAATAGTAGGCAAAAAATATGTAGACATCCTCTCTACCTCCTTATAGTAATCATATTTATTCATGTACTTAAGAACTGGAACTTCTGAGAGCACCACATCATAATTTGAGAAGTATTACTCAAAATGGGCCTTACTATAAAACATGCTCAGCAACACACTACATGTGATGCCATAAGTAAAAAGGTAAATGATGATATCGAATGCCCTCCTCTACTGATGCTGGCAATTGCATACACACATAACAACCTTTCACTTCCACTGTCTCAACATACTCCTACAACAAATGAGCATATGCATTTACCGTAAAATCCCCTTTTGACAAATCTACGAGTAGCATCCGACTAGTTTCCCTGATCATATCTCTATCTTTGGCAGATGCACCCTCTCCTACGTCTGAGGTAGATAGAGTGGATATCGCTTGTTCCCCATACTTTTCAGCATCGTGAGACCCAACCAAAGATGTAACAACCACCACAGTTATGACAATAAGCACCACAACAATAAGGGTACCAATTATGCATTTCTGCTTGCGTCCTGACTCTTCGGACTCCCTTTTGAACCACTGTTTTTGATTTGAAATGTAAATTAATATCAACAAAGTCTCTGTTTTGCTTAATTTGGTTATTTAAAATGTCTTTTCATTTTCCCTCTTCCCGTTCGATTATTGTAATGTTCAATTCAACTATACTAAACCTATTAAGGAGACGTAGGCAGCCCTAATCCTCAATTCTTCTTCCATTGAAAGTCCCTATTTTAAATCTTCTTCCTCTTGGGGCTAGGTTTTTTTTTTTTTTTAGGCTAATAAGATTTCTTTTCACAGTTCAAACTTCATCATTTATGATATTAGATCCAAACATAGCAAGAACAAGCTGTTTTATTTCAGCACAAATCTCTCCCATTTTCTGTGCGGTTGGCTGTCGACCAAAAGTAGGGAAAGCAACTTGGTTGAGGATCAAAAAGCGCAACCCACCCAGCCTTGGTTGATCGAGAACTGTCAGAGTCAGAATTCCGAAGGCATCGACTTCAGGGATTATTAACTGAATGTCAATTGTCAGAGTGCTCTCTCTGTGACTTACTGTGCCGGTCCCCAACCTCCCGGATCTCTCCACTCAGGAGATGCATACTTTTTAGACGGTACTCTCTCCCTTCTGAATTGTCTTAGACCATCCGGTCTTTCTTCGGCTTCACTTTGATCAGATTCAGATGTTTCAGGAATCGGAGCGAGATTTTTCTCAGATGAAATCCTTATGTTCAGCCTTTCTTTATTTGTTGGCCACTTTGCTGCTGCAGCATCTGCTCTCCTCTCTTCCTCTTGATCTGATCCTTCTGCACCAGGCTGCTCACTCTGCTCTGGTTCAAAGTTCCCCTCTACAATGTAATCTATCTCTGGATCTGAATTCACTTCGGGAGCTGTTTGATTTATTCTTTCTTGCTCGGTTGATTGTTCTGCCTCATCAAGAGTTCTCACGATCTGACCTGTTCTTTCTGTGTCTGTTGCACTCTCGATTACACTTCTCAGAACAAGGGGAGTCGTGTCCTCAACAGGTTCTGGGACTCTGCAAGTATGTGAAGCATGGATTCAGTTTAGCAATCCTCCACACTTCACTGCTGTACTTGTGACTAAAAGCACTTGATATGGTCCTCGCCAGCGAGCATCAAGGCAGCTCTTCCTTACGTGCTTTCGGACAAGCATCCAGTCACCAGTGTTAAGATCATGCAGCAGGTCTCTCGAGGTGGATGCAGTCGCAGCCTTGACCTGGTGGGACACAGAATTAACCATATCAGCCAGTACCTTACTATAATCCATAACCAAGTCATCTGTGATGTGTATCAATGTTGTAGCTGCCACCAAAGGCAATCGCATAGCTCTTCCCATCAAAATTTCGTGGGGAGAGAGCCCTGTCCTCCTATCAGGAGTACTATGCAGACTCATCAATACCAATGGTAACGCATCAGGCCATTTCAATGAAGTTGGGGAACACACCTTTGACACTCATCTTGATTGTGCCATTTATCTGTTCCATAAGGCCAGAAGCCTCAGGCCTGTAGCTACAGTGCAATCTTTGATCACTCTTCAAAGCGGTACACAACAATTTCATGATATCGTTATAGAAGTGTGTTCCTCTATCTGCCTCCACCGAGGTCGGAAATCCAAACCGCGGTATCAGTTCCCTTAAGAGCAGTTTTTCCACTGTGATACTGTCACATTGTCTAGTTGGATACGCCTCAACCCAACATGATAAGATACACACCACCACCAAAACACATCTCAGCCTATTGCATCTCGATAAACTCCAACTGTAATCTATTAAAAGGACCTCCTGATCTTCCAATGTGGCGCATCGCAACCATAGTTCTTTTTCCCACATTAATTTGTTGACACGTAAAAAACCTGTGACAGACTGCTTCAGCATGCAGTCAAAATCGTGGATTAAACCATGTTTGCATAAACACTCGCACCATGGCATCTCTCCCAAGATTAATTGCTCCGCGAATCTGCCTTGCCATTGGGCTCAATAAACAGTTAGTAACACTGCCCTTTCATCTATCGATACCCAAATGCCATCTTCTCTCTTTTCACAGCCTGCTCTAACCCATGATGCAGCTTCCTCCTCTGGGACCTCATCCTGCAGCCGCTTCACCTCATCTCACTTATCAGCTATAGCTAACATCATGCTGAGCTCGGTCACTTCTGTGCTCTCTCCTATATATTCACCATTGAACACACAGACATGTATTGCACAAAAACGAGCTATTTCATTGCATATTTATTACCTTTGGTGACAACATCTTCTCCCTTTCTATGGGCTTCACATTTGACTACAGCTATTTCTTCAGGTTTTTGTAAAGCTTCCAATAATTGACATACATATTCTCCATTATGGATGGGGGATCCTAAAGACGTTAAAAATCCCCTCTGAGACCATAACTGTCCAAAATCATGAACCACTCCAAACCCATATTGGCTGTCCGTATTGATAGTCACTCGAACTCCATCCGCGATGGTACAGGCACGTACCAGAGCAATAATTTCAGCCACCTGAGCAGAATATACTCTTTTCAAACAGGCAGCTTCAACCACCCCCAAGATGTTACACACAGCAAAAGCTGCTCTCAAACACCCTTCATTGTCTCTTAAGCATGAACCGTCAACAAAAAGGATCACATCAGATTCAGTCAAAGGTTCATCGACAATGTCAGGTCTGGGTTTGGGGGATAGTTCAGTAACATCCAGATAGTCATGCTCTTCACAATACTCTCCTCCTTCTTGCGGAAGAGGTAACAATGTTGCGGGATTCAAAGTAGTACAGCATTTTAGAGTAACATTTTCAGAGGCCAATGTAACTTGCTCATACTTTGTAAGTCTGTTATTCGTTAAATACTGTGTCTTTGTTCTTGTCATTAACAGTTCCACTGAATGTGGCACATAAACAATAAGCGGATGACCAATCACTATGCTTTCACATCTCTCAATGCTCACACCTGTTGCAGTAACAGATTTGAGAACTCCGGGCAACGGAGAAGCTACAGGATCTAACGTTGCGGAAAAATAAGCCACTGGTCTTCGGGCACCTCCATGTGTCTGTACAAGGACCGCTAACGCACATCCTTCTCTCTCACGGCAGAAGAGTAAAAACGCTTTATTGTAATCTGGCATTTCCAGAGCTGGAGCAAAACATAGGGACTCTCTCAGCTCATGGAAGGATTTCAAGCAGTCATCATCCCATGGAACCGGATCACTAATGTTCTTTCGAGTCAACCTCAAGAGTGGCTTTGCATGCAAGGAAAAATTTGGGATCTACTGTCAACAATAACCGACCATTCCCAAAAACTTGCAGACTTCTTTCTATGTTTTCGGAGTTGCCATTTGCAGAATCATCTCTATGCGATCTGGTGACACACTTTGTTTTCCCTTTTCTATTCGGTGACCCAGATACTGCACTTCTGGTTGACAATACTGAAGCTTGTTTGGGGACACCTTGTGTCCATTCTTTGCCAAATGATTCAGCAAAGCCACTGTATTGATCCTGCAAGCATCCTCAGTCTCTGAAGCGAGCAAAAGGTTGTTGATATACTGTACTAGGACTGAGCTCTGGGGCCTCACCAGGCCTTCAAGATTCTTTTTCAAACACTGATTAAAGATAGAGGGACTTTCTGTATACCCTTGAGGGATCCTACACCATGTTAACACATGGTTGTCCACCCAAAATGCAAAAATATATTGGCTATCCTCGTGGAGTGGTATGGAGAAAAACGCCTGACACAAATGGATGACTGTAAATCAGGTATGTCCACTCAGGAGATGCGTACTTTTTAGACAGTACTCTCTCCCTTCTGAATTTTCTTAGACCATCCGGTCTTTCTTCGGCTTCACTTTGATCAGATTCAGATATTTCAGGAATCTGAGAGAGATTTTTCTCAGTTGCAAACCTTATGTTCAGCCTTTCTTTCTTTGTTGGCCACTTTGCTGCTGCAGCATCTGCCCTCCTCTCTTCCTCTTGATCTGATCCTTCTGCACCAGGCTGTTCACTCTGCTCTGGTTCAAAGTTCACCTCTACAATGTCGTCTATCTCTGAGTCTGAATTCACTTCGGGAGCTGTTTGATTTATTCTTTCTTGCTCAGCTAATTGTTCTGCCTCATCAAGGGTTCTCACGATCTGACCTGTTCTTTCTGTTTCTGTTGCACTCTCGATTGCACTTCTCGGAACGAGGGGAGTCATGTCCTCAACAGGTTCAGGTACTTTGCGAGTATGTGTAGCGTGGGTCCAGTTTGGCAATCCTCCACACTTCACCGCTGTACTTGTGACTAAAAGCACTTGATATGGTCCTCGTCAGCTAGCATCAAGGCAGCTCTTCCTCACGTGCTTTCGGACAAGCATCCAGTCACCAGGGTAAGATCATGCAGCAGGTCTCTCGAGGTGGATGCAGTCGCAGCCTTGACCTGGTCGGACACAGAATTAACCACATCAGCCAGAACCTTACTATAATCCATAACCAAATCATCTGTGATGTGTATCAATGCTTCAGCTGCCACCATAGGCAATCCCATATCTCTTCCCATCAATATTTCGTGGGGAGAGAGCCCTGTCCTCCTATCAGGAGTACTACGCAGACTCATCAATACCATTGGTAAAGCATCAGGCCATTTCAATGAAGCTGGCGAAAAACACCTTCGACACTCTCATCTTGATTGTGCCATTTATCTGTTCCACAAGGCCAGAAGCCTCAGGCCTGTAGCTACATTGCAATCTTCAATCAATCTTCAAAGCGGTACACAACAGTTTCATGATTTCGTTATGGAAGTGTGTTCCTCTATCTGTCTCCACCGAGGTCGGAAATCCAAACTGGGGTATCAGTTCCTTTAAGAGCAGTTTCGCCACTGTGAGACTGTCACATTGTCTAGTTGGATATGCCTCAACCCAACGTGATAAGATGGACACCACCACCAAAACATATCTCAGCCTATTGCATCTCGATAAAGTCCAACTGTATCCTTTTAAAAGGACCTCCTGATCTTCCAATGTGGCTCATCACAACCATAGTTCTTTTTCCCATATTCATTTGTTGACACGTAACACACCTGTGACAGACTGCTTCAGCATGCACACGAGACCGTGGATTAAACCATGTTTGCATAAACATTCGCACCATGGCATCTCTCCCAAGATTAATTGCTCCGTGAGTCTGCCTTCCCATTGGGCTCAATAAACAGTTAGGTAACACTGCCCTTTCATCTATCGATACCCAAATGCCATCTTCTCTCTTTTCACAGCCTGCTCTAACCCATGATGCAGCTTCCTCCTCTGGGACCTCATCCTGCAGCCGCTTCATCTCATCCCACGTATCAGCTACAGCTAACATCATGCTGAGCTCGGTCTCTTCCGTGCTCTCTCCTATATATTCACCATTGAAAACACAGACATGTATTGCACAAAACAAGCTACTTCATTGCATATTTCTTTAGGTTTCTGTAAAGCTTCCAATAATTGACATACATATTCTCCATTATGGATAGGGGATCCTGAAGACGTTAAAAATCCCCTCTGAGATCATAACTGTCCAAAATCATGTACCACTCCAAACCCATATTGGCTGTTCGTATTGATAGTCATTGGAACTCCATCCGCGATGGTACAGGCACGTATCAGAGCAATAATTTCAGCCACCTGAGCAGAATATACTCTTTTCAAACAGGCAGCTTCAACAACCCCCAATATGTTACACAAAGCAAAAGCTGCTCTTAAACACCCTTCATTGTCTCTTAAGCATGAACCGTCAACAAAAGGATCAAATCAGATTCAGTCAAAGGTTCATCGACAATGTCAGGTCTGGGTTTAGTAGATAGTTTAGTAACATCCAGACAGTCATGCTCTTCACAATACTCTCCTCCTTCTTGCGGAAGAGGTAACAATGTTGCGGGATTCAAAGTAGTACAACGTTTTAGAGTAACATTTTCAGAGGCCAATGTAACTTGCTCATACTTTGTAAGTCTGTTATTCGTTAAATACTGTGTATTTGTTCTTGTCATTAACTGTTCTACTGAATGTGGCACATAAACAATAAGCAGATGACCCATCACTATGCTTTCACATCTCTCAATGCTGACACCTGTTGCAGTAACAGATTTGAGACATCCGGGCAATGAAGAAGCTACAGGATCTAACTTAGCGGAAAAATAAGCCACTGATCTTCGGGCACCTCCATGTGTCTGTACAAGGACCGCTAACGCACATACTTCTCTCTCACGGCAGAAGAGTAAAAACGCTTTTTTGTAATCTGGCATTTCCCGAGCTGGAGCACAACAAAGGCTCTCTATCAGCTCATGGAAGGCTTTCAAGCAGTCATCAGCCCATGGAACTGGATCACTAATGTCCTTTCAAGTCAACCTCAAGAGTGGCTTTGCATGCAAGGAAAAATTTGGGATCTACTGTCAACAATAGCCGACCATTCCCAAAAGCTTGCGGACTTCTTTCTGTGTTTTCGGAGTTCCCATTTGCAGAATCATCTCTATGCGATCTGGTGACACAATTCGTTTTCCCTTTTCTATTCGGTGACCCAGATACTGCACTTCTGGTTGACAATACTGAAGCTTGTTTGGAGACACCTTGTGTCCATTGTTTGCCAAATTATTCAGCAAAGCCACTGTATTGATCCTGCAAGCATCCTCAGTCTCTGAAGTGACCAAAAGGTTGTCGATATACTGGACCAGGACTGAGCTCTGGGGCCTCACCAGCCCTTCAAGATTCTTTTTCAAACACTGATTAAAGATAGGGGGATTTTCTGTATACCCTTGAGGTATCCTACACCATGTTAACACATGGTTGTCCATCCTAAATGCAAAATATATTGGCTATCCTCGTGGACTGGTATGGAGAAAAACGCCTGACACAAATCGATGACTGTAAATCAGATATGTCCACTCAGGAGATGTGTACTTTTTAGACGGTACTGTCTCCCTTCTGAATTGTCTTAGACCATCCGGTCTTTCTTCGGCTTCACTTTGATCAGATTCAGATATTTCAGGAATCGGAGCGAGATTTTTCTCAGTTGCAAACCTTATGTTCAGCCTTTGTTTCTTTGTTGGCCACTTTGCTGCTGTAGCATCTGCCCTCCTCTCTTCCTCTTGATCTGATCCTTCTGCACCAGGTTGTTCACTCTGCTCTGGTTCAAAGTTCACCTCTACAATGTCGTCCATCTCTGAGTCTGAATTATCTTCGGGAGCTGTTTGATTTATTCTTTCTTGCTCGGCTGATTGTTCTGCCTCATCGAGAGTTCTCACGATCTGACCTGTTCTTTCTGTTTCTGTTGCACTCTCGATTGCACTTCTCGGACCGAGGGGAGTCATGTCCTCAACAGGTTCAGGTACTCTGCGAGTATGTGAAGCGTGGATCCAGTTTGGCAATCCTCCACACTTCACCGCTGTACTTGTGACTAAAAGCACTTGATATGGTCCTCTTCAGCTAGCATCAAGGCAGCTCTACCTCACATGCTTTCGGACAAGCATCCAGTCACCAGGGTAAGATCATGCAGCAGGTCTCTCGAGGTGGATGCAGTCGCAGCCTTGACCTGGTGGGACACAGAATTAACCATATCAGCCAGTACCTTACTATAATCCATAACCAAGTCATCTGTGATGTGCATCAATGTTGTAGCTGCCACCAAAGGCAATCGCATAGCTCTTCCCATCAAAATTTTGTGGGGAGAGAGCCCTGTCCTCCTATCAGGAGTACTATGCAGACTCATCAATACCAATGGTAACGCATCAGGCCATTTCAATGAAGTTGGGGAACACACCTTTGACACTCATCTTGATTGTGCTATTTATCTGTTCCATAAGGCCAGAAGCCTCAGGCCTGTAGCTACAGTGCAATCTTTGATCACTCCTCAAAGCAGTACACAACAATTTCATGATATCGTTATAGAAGTGTGTTCCTCTATCTGCCTCCACCGAGGTCGGAAATCCAAACCGCGGTATCAGTTCCCTTAAGAGCAGTTTTTCCACTGTGATACTGTCACATTGTCTAGTTGGATACGCCTCAACCCAACATGATAAGATACACACCACCACCAAAACACATCTCAGCCTATTGCATCTCGATAAACTCCAACTGTATCCTATTAAAAGGACCTCCTGATCTTCCAATGTGGCGCATCGCAACCATCGTTCTTTTTCCCACATTAATTTGTTGACACGTAAAAAACCTGTGACAGACTGCTTCAGCATGCAGTCAAAATCGTGGATTAAACCATGTTTGCATAAACACTCGCACCATGGCATCTCTCTCAAGATTAATTGCTCCGCGAATCTGCCTTGCCATTGGGCTCAATAAACAGTTAGGTAACACTGCCCTTTCATCTATCGATACCCAAATGCCATCTTCTCTCTTTTCACAGCCTGCTCTAACCCATGATGCAGCTTCCTCCTCTGGGACCTCATCCTGCAGCCGCTTCACCTCATCTCACTTATCAGCTATAGCTAACATCATGCTGAGCTCGGTCACTTCTGTGCTCTCTCCTATATTTTCACCATTGAACACACAGACATGTATTGCACAAAAACGAGCTATTTCATTGCATATTTATTACCTTTGGTGACAACATCTTCTCCCTTTCTATGGGCTTCACATTTGACTACAGCTATTTCTTCAGGTTTTTGTAAAGCTTCCAATAATTGACATACATATTCTCCATTATGGATGGGGGATCCTAAAGACGTTAAAAATCCCCTCTGAGACCATAACTGTCCAAAATCATGAACCACTCCAAACCCATATTGGCTGTCCGTATTGATAGTCACTCGAACTCCATCCGCGATGGTACAGGCACGTACCAGAGCAATAATTTCAGCCACCTGAGCAGAATATACTCTTTTCAAACAGGCAGCTTCAACCACCCCCAAGATGTTACACACAGCAAAAGCTGCTCTCAAACACCCTTCATTGTCTCTTAAGCATGAACCGTCAACAAAAAGGATCACATCAGATTCAGTCAAAGGTTCATCGACAATGTCAGGTCTGGGTTTGGGGGATAGTTCAGTAACATCCAGATAGTCATGCTCTTCACAATACTCTCCTCCTTCTTGCGGAAGAGGTAACAATGTTGCGGGATTCAAAGTAGTACAGCATTTTAGAGTAACATTTTCAGAGGCCAATGTAACTTGCTCATACTTTGTAAGTCTGTTATTCGTTAAATACTGTGTCTTTGTTCTTGTCATTAACAGTTCCACTGAATGTGGCACATAAACAATAAGCGGATGACCAATCACTATGCTTTCACATCTCTCAATGCTCACACCTGTTGCAGTAACAGATTTGAGAACTCCGGGCAACGGAGAAGCTACAGGATCTAACGTTGCGGAAAAATAAGCCACTGGTCTTCGGGCACCTCCATGTGTCTGTACAAGGACCGCTAACGCACATCCTTCTCTCTCACGGCAGAAGAGTAAAAACGCTTTATTGTAATCTGGCATTTCCAGAGCTGGAGCAAAACATAGGGACTCTCTCAGCTCATGGAAGGATTTCAAGCAGTCATCATCCCATGGAACCGGATCACTAATGTCCTTTCGAGTCAACCTCAAGAGTGGCTTTGCATGCAAGGAAAAATTTGGGATCTACTGTCAACAATAACCGACCATTCCCAAAAACTTGCAGACTTCTTTCTATGTTTTCGGAGTTGCCATTTGCAGAATCATCTCTATGCGATCTGGTGACACACTTTGTTTTCCCTTTTCTATTCGGTGACCCAGATACTGCACTTCTGGTTGACAATACTGAAGCTTGTTTGGGGACACCTTGTGTCCATTCTTTGCCAAATGATTCAGCAAAGCCACTGTATTGATCCTGCAAGCATCCTCAGTCTCTGAAGCGAGCAAAAGGTTGTTGATATACTGTACTAGGACTGAGCTCTGGGGCCTCACCAGGCCTTCAAGATTCTTTTTCAAACACTGATTAAAGATAGAGGGACTTTCTGTATACCCTTGAGGGATCCTACACCATGTTAACACATGGTTGTCCACCCAAAATGCAAAAATATATTGGCTATCCTCGTGGAGTGGTATGGAGAAAAACGCCTGACACAAATGGATGACTGTAAATCAGGTATGTCCACTCAGGAGATGCGTACTTTTTAGACAGTACTCTCTCCCTTCTGAATTTTCTTAGACCATCCGGTCTTTCTTCGGCTTCACTTTGATCAGATTCAGATATTTCAGGAATCTGAGAGAGATTTTTCTCAGTTGCAAACCTTATGTTCAGCCTTTCTTTCTTTGTTGGCCACTTTGCTGCTGCAGCATCTGCCCTCCTCTCTTCCTCTTGATCTGATCCTTCTGCACCAGGCTGTTCACTCTGCTCTGGTTCAAAGTTCACCTCTACAATGTCGTCTATCTCTGAGTCTGAATTCACTTCGGGAGCTGTTTGATTTATTCTTTCTTGCTCAGCTAATTGTTCTGCCTCATCAAGGGTTCTCACGATCTGACCTGTTCTTTCTGTTTCTGTTGCACTCTCGATTGCACTTCTCGGAACGAGGGGAGTCATGTCCTCAACAGGTTCAGGTACTTTGCGAGTATGTGTAGCGTGGGTCCAGTTTGGCAATCCTCCACACTTCACCGCTGTACTTGTGACTAAAAGCACTTGATATGGTCCTCGTCAGCTAGCATCAAGGCAGCTCTTCCTCACGTGCTTTCGGACAAGCATCCAGTCACCAGGGTAAGATCATGCAGCAGGTCTCTCGAGGTGGATGCAGTCGCAGCCTTGACCTGGTCGGACACAGAATTAACCACATCAGCCAGAACCTTACTATAATCCAT
This sequence comes from Lissotriton vulgaris, assembly GCF_964263255.1. NCBI lineage: Eukaryota > Metazoa > Chordata > Amphibia > Caudata > Salamandridae > Lissotriton > Lissotriton vulgaris. The sequence goes on along the minus strand of NC_141695.1, from coordinate 1,343,906,370 downwards.
AACCAAATCATCTGTGATGTGTATCAATGCTTCAGCTGCCACCATAGGCAATCCCATATCTCTTCCCATCAATATTTCGTGGGGAGAGAGCCCTGTCCTCCTATCAGGAGTACTACGCAGACTCATCAATACCATTGGTAAAGCATCAGGCCATTTCAATGAAGCTGGCGAAAAACACCTTCGACACTCTCATCTTGATTGTGCCATTTATCTGTTCCACAAGGCCAGAAGCCTCAGGCCTGTAGCTACATTGCAATCTTCAATCAATCTTCAAAGCGGTACACAACAGTTTCATGATTTCGTTATGGAAGTGTGTTCCTCTATCTGTCTCCACCGAGGTCGGAAATCCAAACTGGGGTATCAGTTCCTTTAAGAGCAGTTTCGCCACTGTGAGACTGTCACATTGTCTAGTTGGATATGCCTCAACCCAACGTGATAAGATGGACACCACCACCAAAACATATCTCAGCCTATTGCATCTCGATAAAGTCCAACTGTATCCTTTTAAAAGGACCTCCTGATCTTCCAATGTGGCTCATCACAACCATAGTTCTTTTTCCCATATTCATTTGTTGACACGTAACACACCTGTGACAGACTGCTTCAGCATGCACACGAGACCGTGGATTAAACCATGTTTGCATAAAAATTCGCACCATGGCATCTCTCCCAAGATTAATTGCTCCGTGAGTCTGCCTTCCCATTGGGCTCAATAAACAGTTAGGTAACACTGCCCTTTCATCTATCGATACCCAAATGCCATCTTCTCTCTTTTCACAGCCTGCTCTAACCCATGATGCAGCTTCCTCCTCTGGGACCTCATCCTGCAGCCGCTTCATCTCATCCCACGTATCAGCTACAGCTAACATCATGCTGAGCTCGGTCTCTTCCGTGCTCTCTCCTATATATTCACCATTGAAAACACAGACATGTATTGCACAAAACAAGCTACTTCATTGCATATTTCTTTAGGTTTCTGTAAAGCTTCCAATAATTGACATACATATTCTCCATTATGGATAGGGGATCCTGAAGACGTTAAAAATCCCCTCTGAGATCATAACTGTCCAAAATCATGTACCACTCCAAACCCATATTGGCTGTTCGTATTGATAGTCATTGGAACTCCATCCGCGATGGTACAGGCACGTATCAGAGCAATAATTTCAGCCACCTGAGCAGAATATACTCTTTTCAAACAGGCAGCTTCAACAACCCCCAATATGTTACACAAAGCAAAAGCTGCTCTTAAACACCCTTCATTGTCTCTTAAGCATGAACCGTCAACAAAAGGATCAAATCAGATTCAGTCAAAGGTTCATCGACAATGTCAGGTCTGGGTTTAGTAGATAGTTTAGTAACATCCAGACAGTCATGCTCTTCACAATACTCTCCTCCTTCTTGCGGAAGAGGTAACAATGTTGCGGGATTCAAAGTAGTACAACGTTTTAGAGTAACATTTTCAGAGGCCAATGTAACTTGCTCATACTTTGTAAGTCTGTTATTCGTTAAATACTGTGTATTTGTTCTTGTCATTAACTGTTCTACTGAATGTGGCACATAAACAATAAGCAGATGACCCATCACTATGCTTTCACATCTCTCAATGCTGACACCTGTTGCAGTAACAGATTTGAGACATCCGGGCAATGAAGAAGCTACAGGATCTAACTTAGCGGAAAAATAAGCCACTGATCTTCGGGCACCTCCATGTGTCTGTACAAGGACCGCTAACGCACATACTTCTCTCTCACGGCAGAAGAGTAAAAACGCTTTTTTGTAATCTGGCATTTCCCGAGCTGGAGCACAACAAAGGCTCTCTATCAGCTCATGGAAGGCTTTCAAGCAGTCATCAGCCCATGGAACTGGATCACTAATGTCCTTTCAAGTCAACCTCAAGAGTGGCTTTGCATGCAAGGAAAAATTTGGGATCTACTGTCAACAATAGCCGACCATTCCCAAAAGCTTGCGGACTTCTTTCTGTGTTTTCGGAGTTCCCATTTGCAGAATCATCTCTATGCGATCTGGTGACACAATTCGTTTTCCCTTTTCTATTCGGTGACCCAGATACTGCACTTCTGGTTGACAATACTGAAGCTTGTTTGGAGACACCTTGTGTCCATTGTTTGCCAAATTATTCAGCAAAGCCACTGTATTGATCCTGCAAGCATCCTCAGTCTCTGAAGTGACCAAAAGGTTGTCGATATACTGGACCAGGACTGAGCTCTGGGGCCTCACCAGCCCTTCAAGATTCTTTTTCAAACACTGATTAAAGATAGGGGGATTTTCTGTATACCCTTGAGGTATCCTACACCATGTTAACACATGGTTGTCCATCCTAAATGCAAAATATATTGGCTATCCTCGTGGACTGGTATGGAGAAAAACGCCTGACACAAATCGATGACTGTAAATCAGATATGTCCACTCAGGAGATGTGTACTTTTTAGACGGTACTGTCTCCCTTCTGAATTGTCTTAGACCATCCGGTCTTTCTTCGGCTTCACTTTGATCAGATTCAGATATTTCAGGAATCGGAGCGAGATTTTTCTCAGTTGCAAACCTTATGTTCAGCCTTTGTTTCTTTGTTGGCCACTTTGCTGCTGTAGCATCTGCCCTCCTCTCTTCCTCTTGATCTGATCCTTCTGCACCAGGTTGTTCACTCTGCTCTGGTTCAAAGTTCACCTCTACAATGTCGTCCATCTCTGAGTCTGAATTATCTTCGGGAGCTGTTTGATTTATTCTTTCTTGCTCGGCTGATTGTTCTGCCTCATCGAGAGTTCTCACGATCTGACCTGTTCTTTCTGTTTCTGTTGCACTCTCGATTGCACTTCTCGGACCGAGGGGAGTCATGTCCTCAACAGGTTCAGGTACTCTGCGAGTATGTGAAGCGTGGATCCAGTTTGGCAATCCTCCACACTTCACCGCTGTACTTGTGACTAAAAGCACTTGATATGGTCCTCTTCAGCTAGCATCAAGGCAGCTCTACCTCACATGCTTTCGGACAAGCATCCAGTCACCAGGGTAAGATCATGCAGCAGGTCTCTCGAGGTGGATGCAGTCGCAGCCTTGACCTGGTGGGACACAGAATTAACCATATCAGCCAGTACCTTACTATAATCCATAACCAAGTCATCTGTGATGTGTATCAATGTTGTAGCTGCCACCAAAGGCAATCGCATAGCTCTTCCCATCAAAATTTTGTGGGGAGAGAGCCCTGTCCTCCTATCAGGAGTACTATGCAGACTCATCAATACCAATGGTAACGCATCAGGCCATTTCAATGAAGTTGGGGAACACACCTTTGACACTCATCTTGATTGTGCTATTTATCTGTTCCATAAGGCCAGAAGCCTCAGGCCTGTAGCTACAGTGCAATCTTTGATCACTCCTCAAAGCAGTACACAACAATTTCATGATATCGTTATAGAAGTGTGTTCCTCTATCTGCCTCCACCGAGGTCGGAAATCCAAACCGCGGTATCAGTTCCCTTAAGAGCAGTTTTTCCACTGTGATACTGTCACATTGTCTAGTTGGATACGCCTCAACCCAACATGATAAGATACACACCACCACCAAAACACATCTCAGCCTATTGCATCTCGATAAACTCCAACTGTATCCTATTAAAAGGACCTCCTGATCTTCCAATGTGGCGCATCGCAACCATCGTTCTTTTTCCCACATTAATTTGTTGACACGTAAAAAACCTGTGACAGACTGCTTCAGCATGCAGTCAAAATCGTGGATTAAACCATGTTTGCATAAACACTCGCACCATGGCATCTCTCTCAAGATTAATTGCTCCGCGAATCTGCCTTGCCATTGGGCTCAATAAACAGTTAGGTAACACTGCCCTTTCATCTATCGATACCCAAATGCCATCTTCTCTCTTTTCACAGCCTGCTCTAACCCATGATGCAGCTTCCTCCTCTGGGACCTCATCCTGCAGCCGCTTCACCTCATCTCACTTATCAGCTATAGCTAACATCATGCTGAGCTCGGTCACTTCTGTGCTCTCTCCTATATTTTCACCATTGAACACACAGACATGTATTGCACAAAAACGAGCTATTTCATTGCATATTTATTACCTTTGGTGACAACATCTTCTCCCTTTCTATGGGCTTCACATTTGACTACAGCTATTTCTTCAGGTTTTTGTAAAGCTTCCAATAATTGACATACATATTCTCCATTATGGATAGGGGATCCTGAAGACGTTAAAAATCCCCTCTGAGACCATAACTGTCCAAAATCATGAACCACTCCAAACGCATATTGGCTGTCTGTATTGATAGTCACTCGAACTCCATCCGCGATGGTACAGGCACGTACCAGAGCAATAATTTCAGCCACCTGAGCAGAATATACTCTTTTCAAACAGGCAGCTTCAACCACCCCCAAGATGTTACACACAGCAAAAGCTGCTCTCAAACACCCTTCATTGTCTCTTAAGCATGAACCGTCAACAAAAAGGATCACATCAGATTCAGTCAAAGGTTCATCGACAATGTCAGGTCTGGGTTTGGGGGATAGTTCAGCAACATCCAGATAGTCATGCTCTTCACAATACTCTCCTCCTTCTTGCGGAAGAGGTAACAATGTTGCGGGATTCAAAGTAGTACAGCATTTTAGAGTAACATTTTCAGAGGCCAATGTAACTTGCTCATACTTTGTAAGTCTGTTATTCGTTAAATACTGTGTCTTTGTTCTTGTCATTAACAGTTCCACTGAATGTGGCACATAAACAATAAGCGGATGACCAATCACTATGCTTTCACATCTCTCAATGCTCACACCTGTTGCAGTAACAGATTTGAGAACTCCGGGCAACGGAGAAGCTACAGGATCTAACGTTGCGGAAAAATAAGCCATTGGTCTTCGGGCACCTCCATGTGTCTGTACAAGGACCGCTAACGCACATCCTTCTCTCTCACGGCAGAAGAGTAAAAACGCTTTATTGTAATCTGGCATTTCCAGAGCTGGAGCACAACATAGGCTCTCTCTCAGCTCATGGAAGGATTTCAAGCAGTCATCATCCCATGGAACCGGATCACTAATGTCCTTTCGAGTCAACCTCAAGAGTGGCTTTGCATGCAAGGAAAAATTTGGGATCTACTGTCAAAAATAACCGACCATTCCCAAAAACTTGCGGACTTCTTTCTATGTTTTCGGAGTTGCCATTTGCAGAATCATCTCTATGCGATCTGGTGACACACTTTGTTTTCCCTTTTCTATTCGGTGACCCAGATACTGCACTTCTGGTTGACAATACTGAAGCTTGTTTGGGGACACCTTGTGTCCATTCTTTGCCAAATGATTCGGCAAAGCCACTGTATTGATCCTGCAAGCATCCTCAGTCTCTGAAGCGAGCAAAAGGTTGTCGATATACTGTACTAGGACTGAGCTCTGGGGCCTCACCAGGCCTTCAAGATTCTTTTTCAAACACTGATTAAAGATAGAGGGACTTTCTGTATACCCTTGAGGGATCCTACACCATGTTAACACATGGTTGTCCATCCAAAATGCAAAAATATATTGGCTATCCTCGTGGAGTGGTATGGAGAAAAACGCCTGACACAAATGGATGACTGTAAATCAGGTATGTCCACTCAGGAGATGCGTACTTTTTAGACAGTACTCTCTCCCTTCTGAATTTTCTTAGACCATCCGGTCTTTCTTCGGCTTCACTTTGATCAGATTCAGATATTTCAGGAATCTGAGAGAGATTTTTCTCAGTTGCAAACCTTATGTTCAGCCTTTCTTTCTTTGTTGGCCACTTTGCTGCTGCAGCATCTGCCCTCCTCTCTTCCTCTTGATCTGATCCTTCTGCACCAGGCTGTTCACTCTGCTCTGGTTCAAAGTTCACCTCTACAATGTCGTCTATCTCTGAGTCTGAATTCACTTCGGGAGCTGTTTGATTTATTCTTTCTTGCTCAGCTAATTGTTCTGCCTCATCAAGGGTTCTCACGATCTGACCTGTTCTTTCTGTTTCTGTTGCACTCTCGATTGCACTTCTCGGAACGAGGGGAGTCATGTCCTCAACAGGTTCAGGTACTTTGCGAGTATGTGTAGCGTGGGTCCAGTTTGGCAATCCTCCACACTTCACCGCTGTACTTGTGACTAAAAGCACTTGATATGGTCCTCGTCAGCTAGCATCAAGGCAGCTCTTCCTCACGTGCTTTCGGACAAGCATCCAGTCACCAGGGTAAGATCATGCAGCAGGTCTCTCGAGGTGGATGCAGTCGCAGCCTTGACCTGGTCGGACACAGAATTAACCACATCAGCCAGAACCTTACTATAATCCATAACCAAATCATCTGTGATGTGTATCAATGCTTCAGCTGCCACCATAGGCAATCCCATATCTCTTCCCATCAATATTTCGTGGGGAGAGAGCCCTGTCCTCCTATCAGGAGTACTACGCAGACTCATCAATACCATTGGTAAAGCATCAGGCCATTTCAATGAAGCTGGCGAAAAACACCTTCGACACTCTCATCTTGATTGTGCCATTTATCTGTTCCACAAGGCCAGAAGCCTCAGGCCTGTAGCTACATTGCAATCTTCAATCAATCTTCAAAGCGGTACACAACAGTTTCATGATTTCGTTATGGAAGTGTGTTCCTCTATCTGTCTCCACCGAGGTTGGAAATCCAAACTGGGGTATCAGTTCCTTTAAGAGCAGTTTCGCCACTGTGAGACTGTCACATTGTCTAGTTGGATATGCCTCAACCCAACGTGATAAGATGGACACCACCACCAAAACATATCTCAGCCTATTGCATCTCGATAAAGTCCAACTGTATCCTTTTAAAAGGACCTCCTGATCTTCCAATGTGGCTCATCACAACCATAGTTCTTTTTCCCATATTCATTTGTTGACACGTAACACACCTGTGACAGACTGCTTCAGCATGCACACGAGATCGTGGATTAAACCATGTTTGCATAAACATTCGCACCATGGCATCTCTCCCAAGATTAATTGCTCCGTGAGTCTGCCTTCCCATTGGGCTCAATAAACAGTTAGGTAACACTGCCCTTTCATCTATCGATACCCAAATGCCATCTTCTCTCTTTTCACAGCCTGCTCTAACCCATGATGCAGCTTCCTCCTCTGGGACCTCATCCTGCAGCCGCTTCATCTCATCCCACGTATCAGCTACAGCTAACATCATGCTGAGCTCGGTCTCTTCCGTGCTCTCTCCTATATATTCACCATTGAAAACACAGACATGTATTGCACAAAACAAGCTACTTCATTGCATATTTCTTTAGGTTTCTGTAAAGCTTCCAATAATTGACATACATATTCTCCATTATGGATAGGGGATCCTGAAGACGTTAAAAATCCCCTCTGAGATCATAACTGTCCAAAATCATGTACCACTCCAAACCCATATTGGCTGTTCGTATTGATAGTCATTGGAACTCCATCCGCGATGGTACAGGCACGTATCAGAGCAATAATTTCAGCCACCTGAGCAGAATATACTCTTTTCAAACAGGCAGCTTCAACAACCCCCAATATGTTACACAAAGCAAAAGCTGCTCTTAAACACCCTTCATTGTCTCTTAAGCATGAACCGTCAACAAAAGGATCAAATCAGATTCAGTCAAAGGTTCATCGACAATGTCAGGTCTGGGTTTAGTAGATAGTTTAGTAACATCCAGACAGTCATGCTCTTCACAATACTCTCCTCCTTCTTGCGGAAGAGGTAACAATGTTGCGGGATTCAAAGTAGTACAACGTTTTAGAGTAACATTTTCAGAGGCCAATGTAACTTGCTCATACTTTGTAAGTCTGTTATTCGTTAAATACTGTGTATTTGTTCTTGTCATTAACTGTTCTACTGAATGTGGCACATAAACAATAAGCAGATGACCCATCACTATGCTTTCACATCTCTCAATGCTGACACCTGTTGCAGTAACAGATTTGAGACATCCGGGCAATGAAGAAGCTACAGGATCTAACTTAGCGGAAAAATAAGCCACTGATCTTCGGGCACCTCCATGTGTCTGTACAAGGACCGCTAACGCACATACTTCTCTCTCACGGCAGAAGAGTAAAAACGCTTTTTTGTAATCTGGCATTTCCCGAGCTGGAGCACAACAAAGGCTCTCTATCAGCTCATGGAAGGCTTTCAAGCAGTCATCAGCCCATGGAACTGGATCACTAATGTCCTTTCAAGTCAACCTCAAGAGTGGCTTTGCATGCAAGGAAAAATTTGGGATCTACTGTCAACAATAGCCGACCATTCCCAAAAGCTTGCGGACTTCTTTCTGTGTTTTCGGAGTTCCCATTTGCAGAATCATCTCTATGCGATCTGGTGACACAATTCGTTTTCCCTTTTCTATTCGGTGACCCAGATACTGCACTTCTGGTTGACAATACTGAAGCTTGTTTGGAGACACCTTGTGTCCATTGTTTGCCAAATTATTCAGCAAAGCCACTGTATTGATCCTGCAAGCATCCTCAGTCTCTGAAGTGACCAAAAGGTTGTCGATATACTGGACCAGGACTGAGCTCTGGGGCCTCACCAGCCCTTCAAGATTCTTTTTCAAACACTGATTAAAGATAGGGGGATTTTCTGTATACCCTTGAGGTATCCTACACCATGTTAACACATGGTTGTCCATCCTAAATGCAAAATATATTGGCTATCCTCGTGGACTGGTATGGAGAAAAACGCCTGACACAAATCGATGACTGTAAATCAGATATGTCCACTCAGGAGATGTGTACTTTTTAGACGGTACTGTCTCCCTTCTGAATTGTCTTAGACCATCCGGTCTTTCTTCGGCTTCACTTTGATCAGATTCAGATATTTCAGGAATCGGAGCGAGATTTTTCTCAGTTGCAAACCTTATGTTCAGCCTTTGTTTCTTTGTTGGCCACTTTGCTGCTGTAGCATCTGCCCTCCTCTCTTCCTCTTGATCTGATCCTTCTGCACCAGGTTGTTCACTCTGCTCTGGTTCAAAGTTCACCTCTACAATGTCGTCCATCTCTGAGTCTGAATTATCTTCGGGAGCTGTTTGATTTATTCTTTCTTGCTCGGCTGATTGTTCTGCCTCATCGAGAGTTCTCACGATCTGACCTGTTCTTTCTGTTTCTGTTGCACTCTCGATTGCACTTCTCGGACCGAGGGGAGTCATGTCCTCAACAGGTTCAGGTACTCTGCGAGTATGTGAAGCGTGGATCCAGTTTGGCAATCCTCCACACTTCACCGCTGTACTTGTGACTAAAAGCACTTGATATGGTCCTCTTCAGCTAGCATCAAGGCAGCTCTACCTCACATGCTTTCGGACAAGCATCCAGTCACCAGGGTAAGATCATGCAGCAGGTCTCTCGAGGTGGATGCAGTCGCAGCCTTGACCTGGTGGGACACAGAATTAACCATATCAGCCAGTACCTTACTATAATCCATAACCAAGTCATCTGTGATGTGTATCAATGTTGTAGCTGCCACCAAAGGCAATCGCATAGCTCTTCCCATCAAAATTTTGTGGGGAGAGAGCCCTGTCCTCCTATCAGGAGTACTATGCAGACTCATCAATACCAATGGTAACGCATCAGGCCATTTCAATGAAGTTGGGGAACACACCTTTGACACTCATCTTGATTGTGCTATTTATCTGTTCCATAAGGCCAGAAGCCTCAGGCCTGTAGCTACAGTGCAATCTTTGATCACTCTTCAAAGCAGTACACAACAATTTCATGATATCGTTATAGAAGTGTGTTCCTCTATCTGCCTCCACCGAGGTCGGAAATCCAAACCGCGGTATCAGTTCCCTTAAGAGCAGTTTTTCCACTGTGATACTGTCACATTGTCTAGTTGGATACGCCTCAACCCAACATGATAAGATACACACCACCACCAAAACACATCTCAGCCTATTGCATCTCGATAAACTCCAACTGTATCCTATTAAAAGGACCTCCTGATCTTCCAATGTGGCGCATCGCAACCATCGTTCTTTTTCCCACATTAATTTGTTGACACGTAAAAAACCTGTGACAGACTGCTTCAGCATGCAGTCAAAATCGTGGATTAAACCATGTTTGCATAAACACTCGCACCATGGCATCTCTCCCAAGATTAATTGCTCCGCGAATCTGCCTTGCCATTGGGCTCAATAAACAGTTAGGTAACACTGCCCTTTCATCTATCGATACCCAAATGCCATCTTCTCTCTTTTCACAGCCTGCTCTAACCCATGATGCAGCTTCCTCCTCTGGGACCTCATCCTGCAGCCGCTTCACCTCATCTCACTTATCAGCTATAGCTAACATCATGCTGAGCTCGGTCACTTCTGTGCTCTCTCCTATATTTTCACCATTGAACACACAGACATGTATTGCACAAAAACGAGCTATTTCATTGCATATTTATTACCTTTGGTGACAACATCTTCTCCCTTTCTATGGGCTTCACATTTGACTACAGCTATTTCTTCAGGTTTTTGTAAAGCTTCCAATAATTGACATACATATTCTCCATTATGGATAGGGGATCCTGAAGACGTTAAAAATCCCCTCTGAGACCATAACTGTCCAAAATCATGAACCACTCCAAACGCATATTGGCTGTCTGTATTGATAGTCACTCGAACTCCATCCGCGATGGTACAGGCACGTACCAGAGCAATAATTTCAGCCACCTGAGCAGAATATACTCTTTTCAAACAGGCAGCTTCAACCACCCCCAAGATGTTACACACAGCAAAAGCTGCTCTCAAACACCCTTCATTGTCTCTTAAGCATGAACCGTCAACAAAAAGGATCACATCAGATTCAGTCAAAGGTTCATCGACAATGTCAGGTCTGGGTTTGGGGGATAGTTCAGCAACATCCAGATAGTCATGCTCTTCACAATACTCTCCTCCTTCTTGCGGAAGAGGTAACAATGTTGCGGGATTCAAAGTAGTACAGCATTTTAGAGTAACATTTTCAGAGGCCAATGTAACTTGCTCATACTTTGTAAGTCTGTTATTCGTTAAATACTGTGTCTTTGTTCTTGTCATTAACAGTTCCACTGAATGTGGCACATAAACAATAAGCGGATGACCAATCACTATGCTTTCACATCTCTCAATGCTCACACCTGTTGCAGTAACAGATTTGAGAACTCCGGGCAACGGAGAAGCTACAGGATCTAACGTTGCGGAAAAATAAGCCATTGGTCTTCGGGCACCTCCATGTGTCTGTACAAGGACCGCTAACGCACATCCTTCTCTCTCACGGCAGAAGAGTAAAAACGCTTTATTGTAATCTGGCATTTCCAGAGCTGGAGCACAACATAGGCTCTCTCTCAGCTCATGGAAGGATTTCAAGCAATCATCATCCCATGGAACCGGATCACTAATGTCCTTTCGAGTCAACCTCAAGAGTGGCTTTGCATGCAAGGAAAAATTTGGGATCTACTGTCAAAAATAACCGACCATTCCCAAAAACTTACGGACTTCTTTCTATGTTTTCGGAGTTGCCATTTGCAGAATCATCTCTATGCGATCTGGTGACACACTTTGTTTTCCCTTTTCTATTCGGTGACCCAGATACTGCACTTCTGGTTGACAATACTGAAGCTTGTTTGGGGACACCTTGTGTCCATTCTTTGTCAAATGATTCAGCAAAGCCACTGTATTGATCCTGCAAGCATCCTCAGTCTCTGAAGCGAGCAAAAGGTTGTCGATATACTGTACTAGGACTGAGCTCTGGGGCCTCACCAGGCCTTCAAGATTCTTTTTCAAACACTGATTAAAGATAGAGGGACTTTCTGTATACCCTTGAGGGATCCTACACCATGTTAACACATGGTTGTCCATCCAAAATGCAAAAATATATTGGCTATCCTCGTGGAGTGGTATGGAGAAAAACGCCTGACACAAATGGATGACTGTAAATCAGGTATGTCCACTCAGGAGATGCGTACTTTTTAGACAGTACTCTCTCCCTTCTGAATTTTCTTAGACCATCCGGTCTTTCTTCGGCTTCACTTTGATCAGATTCAGATATTTCAGGAATCGGAGAGAGATTTTTCTCAGTTGCAAACCTTATGTTCAGCCTTTCTTTCTTTGTTGGCCACTTTGCTGCTGCAGCATCTGCTCTCCTTGATCTGATCCTTCTGCACCAGGCTGTTCACTCTGCTCTGGTTCAAAGTTCACCTCTACAATGTCGTCTATCTCTGAGTCTGAATTCACTTTGGGAGCTGTTTGATTTATTCTTTCTTGCTCAGCTAATTGTTCTGCCTCATCAAGGGTTCTCACGATCTGACCTGTTCTTTCTGTTTCTGTTGCACTCTTGATTGCACTTCTCGGAACGAGGGGAGTCATGTCCTCAACAGGTTTAGGTACTTTGCGAGTATGTGAAGCGTGGATCCAGTTTGGCAATCCTCCACACTTCACCGCTGTACTTGTGACTAAAGCACTTGATATGGTCCTCGTCAGCTAGCATCAAGGCAGCTCTTCCTCACGTGCTTTCGGACAAGCATCCAGTCACCAGGGTAAGATCATGCAGCAGGTCTCTCGAGGTGGATGCAGTCGCAGCCTTTACCTGGTGGGACACACAATTAACCACATCAGCCAGTACCTTACTATAATCCATAACCAAATCATCTGTGATGTGTATCAATGCTTCAGCTGGCACCATAGGCAATCCCATAGCTCTTCCCATCAATATTTCGTGGGGAGAGAGCCCTGTCCTCCTATCAGGAGTAGTACGCAGACTCATCAATACCAATGGTAAAGCATCAGGCCATTTCAATGAAGCTGGTGAACACACCTTCGACACTCTCATCTTGATTGTGCCATTTATCTGTTCCACAAGGCCAGAAGCCTCAGGCCTGTAGCTACATTGCAATCTTTGATCAATTTTCAAAGCAGTACACAACAATTTCATGGTTTCGTTACGGAAGTGTGTTCCTCGATCTCCCTCCACCGAGGTCGGAAATCCACACCGGGGTATCAGTTCCCTTAAGAGCAGTTTTGCCACTGTGAGACTGTCACATTGTCTAGTTGGATACGCCTCAACCCAACGTGATAAGATACACACCACCACCAAAACATATCTCAGCCTATTGCATCTCGATAAACTCCAACTGTATCCTATTAAAAGGAACTCCTGATATTCCAATGTGGCTCATCGCAACCATAGTTCTTTTTCCCACATTAATTTGTTGACACGTAACACACCTGTGACAGACTGCTTCAGCATGCACACGAAATCGTGGATGAAACCATGTTTACTTAAACACTCGCACCATGGCATCTCTCCCAAGATTAATTGCTCCGTGAATCTGCCTTGCCATTGGGCTCAATAAACAGTTATGTAACACTGCCCTTTCATCTATCGATACCCAAATGCCATCTTCTCTCTTTTCACAGCCTGCTCTAACCCATGATGCAGCTTCCTCCTCTGGGACCTCATCCTGCAGCCGCTTCACCTCATCCCACGTATCAGCTACAGCTGACATCATGCTGAGCTTGGTCACTTCTGTGCTCTCTCCTGTATATTCACCATTGAAAACACAAACATGTATTGCACAAAAACAAGCTACTTCATCGCATATTTATTTAGGTTTTTGTAAAGCTTCCAATATTTGACATACTTTCTTTCATTTATCTTTATTTCGGCAAAATTTGCCATAAAAGATGCACACACAATTGATAAAATCCACAGTCTATGTAGTACCAGGATGATAAATAGTTCCAATTCAGCACAGACAAATTGACGTTAATACATAGTTCGAATTAATCAATGAAGATCTAATATAACATCTGTAAAAAATGACTTACAAAGTGCATGTGCAGAGATTTCAAATTAAACATTATTTACTAAAACTCTACGCTTAAACCAAATTGCTGCCAAACATTTTGCTACAGCAAAAACAATTGGACTGGATTGGTCTGTTTTTAAAATTCTATATGCTAGCATACAGTGAGAGAATCCCAAGTTTCTGCACAGCGGCACAAGCCAGTAACTTCTTGACTTTTTTTAGGCAGGGCAAAAAAACATAATATGCAAGTCATTTTCCAGATCACAGTTGCAACCCTTGCAGCTTTTTATGGAGGAAGGGCACCATTTACTAGTAAAATCTCTAATTGTCAAGGTGCCGTATCTCCATTGCAGGTACAGCTTTCTAGTTAAAATGGGAAAAATATCATCCAGAACACACTCAAAACTATAAAAATATTTTTCCTTTACAAAAGAATCAATTAGGGTTCCGCTTTGCACATTATGTATAGAAGCTGATAGTTTACTATCATAATAAAGTTTTACTAGGTGCTTTCGTGAGACCCTACTACAAGCTACCACCGGGTCAGTCCACAGTTGCAGAACCTAACTTTCTCAATTCATTTTTTATGTAATTGAGCCAAGGAATTTTCCCCACTTTTGGTAGACTTAGGATTTCTGGGAGTTCCTGTCTATATTTAAGGAGCTCTGGCGAACTCCAAAGCCTTCGCCAGAATGATAGTGGTTTAAGTCCCAGGACCTCATCTATTGGTCTGAGGCCCATGTCGAGCCTCAGTGGTAACAAGGGAGTACTAGAAGGCAAGGTTAGTAGTTGTCTCAGAAATGTATTTTCTGTGGTAACAATCTCGGGTCTACACATATGTCCCCAGAGTTCCCCACCATAAATAACTGCCCCCCTTGCCTGTGCTTTACAGATCTCAATGGGTGGGCCAATAGGTTTAATAGTGGAGGTATTAGGGAGCTTAAAGATACCCCCTATTGATTGTGCCAATTTAAGTTGGGATTTGATTTGGTGCGGGGCCCAAGTCATACTTTCATTTAAAGTCACCCCCAAATAATCAAAAATCTGAACTCTTTCCAGCCTGTTGGTACCTATGCTCGGGTTTGGGCGCATAGTTGATGGGGAATTAAAAATCATGAATTTGGTTTTGAGGGCGTTAATATCTAACCCCCGCTCCACAAGAAATGCCTCAAAGCCATCCAACACACGTTGAATCCCCATTGGGGATTTCGACAGCAGCAGGGAGTCATCTGCAAACATGATCGCAGGCACCCTGCTGCCGGCAAGCTTAGGAGCATCTGTGTTGGATATCCATTTCATTTCATAAATCTTTATTTCGGTAATTTATCACCATAAAATATATTGAGTATCCATTTCATAAATTGTTAAAACAATAAAACATTAAGAACATTTCAAGATACATCATAGACCATAGGAAATTTCAATAATAGGGGGTATCACATTTTTACTACGGTGAAGATCAATAACCAGCCTTAAGGCACTGACTTCTCAGAAACCACATTGCACCTAGGTATTTAGCCACTGCAAAGACAATGTGATCCGACAAGTCTGTTTTCAACACTCTAAACGCGGCCAGGCACTCTGCAAACCCCAAATTCCTGCATACAGGGACAATCCATTTCTTGCGGGTCGCGTTATAGGCCGGGCAGAAAAAAATTATATGCAGCTCAGATTCATTGGCCACTCTGCAAGCCGGGCATAAACTGGCTGCTGATTCGCTCCACTTACTAGTTAGAGCTCGAAGTGGAAGGGTCCCATGCCTCCATTGCAAATAGAGGTTCCTGAGTAAGACAGGATATATATAGTTTGTCCAAGGCTGGTTCGAAACTGTAGATGTCCTTGATGCGTAAAAATGACTCCGTGAGTGTCCCAAGGTTTTGCCGCCGACAGAGTGCCGCTATTTTGCTGTCGTAGTAAACCTTTGCCAGTCTCTTTTTGGGAATTAATGGGCAAGCGGATGAAGGGTCAGACCAGAGTGTCGATAGGCCTAGACCCTCCAGTTCAGTTTTAATAAATTTAAGCCATTTAATTTGCCCTGCGCTAGGCATGGCAAGCACCGCCTGAAGCCCCTGCCTATAGCTAATCCGTTCTGGGACTGCCCACAGCCTACGCCAATAGACCAAGGGACGCAGTGCCAGTTCTTCACCAAGAGGTCGCAACCCTAGATCTAACCTTAATGGAACAAGGGGCGTGCTGGGCGGAAGTGCTACCACCCGCCTAATGTACTTGTTCTCCTCTCTCACCAGGTCTGGAGAAGCTACATGACCCCAGAGCTCGCAAACATACATGGCAGCCCCCCCTTGCCCCCCTTGCCTGTGCCCTGTATATCTGGAGGGGTGGGCCAACAGGTTTGATGGATGACCTGTTTTTTCCCATAACCTTCATGACCCCTCCCGAGTACTGGGCCAATTTGAGTAATGCTTTCTCTTGGTGTGTGCACCAGGTCATATTCTCATTTATCATGACTCCAAGGTACTCAAAGGTTCGCACCCTTTCGAGTCTACTTTGCCCGATGGTGGGGCTAGATCGTAGTTTTGGTGGGGGATTAAAAACCATAAATTTGGTCTTTAGGGTATTGATTTCTAAACTGTGTTCCCCACAAAAATCCACAAAACCGTTTAGAACGCGCTGAATCCCCATTGGGGACTTTGAAAGCAGCAGGGTGTCGTCAGCGAACATAATCGCCGGCACCCTGCTGCCTGCTAACTTGGGAGCGTCAGAGTTGACAACCCCATTCAGGTGGGAGATTACCCCGTTGACGTAGAGGCAGAACAGGGTCGGTGCAAGCACACAACCCTGCCTTACCCCCCCTGTCAACGGGGAACCGGTTTGACAGCGCCCCCTCCTTGCCACACCTCACCTGAGCAAAGTTGGCAGTAAGGAGACGGATAATCATCTCCAGCAAGCCCTTAGGGACCCCCAGTTTGGCCAGCACCTCCCAGAGTTTTCTGCGGGGAACCAGGTTGAAGGCCGCCCTCAGGTCCACGAATACAGTGTAGAGCAGGGGTCTCCAACCGGTCGATCGCGAGCTACCGGTAGCTCGCCGACCCTCTGGGAGTAGCTCGCGCTACTTTCTAATTATAGAGAGGTCATTTAAATATTCTATTTTTTATCCTTTCATTGTCTTTTCCCGCTTTAAGACCTTGCCCGCCCTCTCACAAACCAGCTGCTCTGATTAGCTGAATGAGCTTAGCTGGGGCGGGGCGGGCCAAAGAACATGACGTTCTTCCTAAAGTCGTGCTCCGTTGCGCAGTTTACAATTGCAATCTGACCTATCTCATCCTTCTGGGAAGCTGCGCAGGTCTGGTAAGTGTTCCCCCTGTTTGTTCGAAGTATTGTTGGTAAAACTGTCTACGTGCATTGTTAGCCCTTTGATTTTAATATCGGCTGCCACCGTGCTTTACTTCTGCCTTCAGTAACAAAGCGCGGTGGCAGCCGATATTAAAATCAAGATTCTGCAGGCAGTGAGCAGCTACCGCGCTCACAGCTGATTTAAACATCCAAAGTCCTTGCCTGCACCAACTACTTTCACTGCCTACCACGCAAAGGCAAATTTAAAGCGTGTTGAAGTCAATGAAAGCCGTTCAAGGCAGGCAAGGACTTTCGATTTTTAACATTGGCTTCCGCTGTTGTAGCAGCTCATTGCATTCACTGAGCAGCTTTCACTGACTGCAGCACGCTTTAAATTTGCCTTCGTGTGGAAGTCAGTGAAAGCAGCTTTACAGTTTGTTGCTAGTGATGTCTCCGGGCAGATGAATGTGAGCAGGCCAGCTGCCGTTCCTCTTATGTTAAATGGCGTCTCGTCTCACAAGGGTAGTCTGAAGATGTTGTGCTCTTCAAACAGGGAAGCCTTGAATGAGAGGGGACATATTTTGGACTTGGAAGCTGGTCCTTAATCTACTAAAAGTGTTGGATTCCAGCGTCAGTTGGCGACAGCTATTGCATTCCAGCTGGCTGCTCAGTACTCGAGTTGTGAGAGTCTCCTTTATTGACTGTCCTTACCGTTGACGGAATTCCTTCCCTGTGACATTCAACCTTCCTGGGTCACACCCCCTGAAGAAACTTATCAAAAGACCACCGCTCAGAAGCTGCGCAGTCTGCATTTTTAATTAATATGATATATTTCCTGACCTATACATACCCGTAGACATCAGTGACTCATGATTAGTGCATGCAAGGACCTTTTTTAACATCGGCTGCAACCATGCTTTATATCTGACTTCAGTAACAAAGCACGGTGGCAGCCGAGGTTAAAGTCCAAGGACCTTGCAGGCACTGGGCAGCAACTGAGGTGGGAGACAATGCTAAAATCAAAGATTCTTGTCTGCAAGAGCCACTTTCACTTACTACTACATCACGCTATAAATTTGCCTTTGCGTGGTAGTCAATTAAAGCGGCTCAGTGCATGCAAGGCTCTTTGATTTTAACATCAGCTGACAAAGTGCTTTATTTTATCTTCTTTCAAATTTAAAGTGCTGTGGCAGCGATGTTTAAATCAAACCGATTTACATGTACTGACCCAATACTCCGAAAACAGGCCCTTCCCCTCTGTCCTGTCGCTCCCAGTCTCTGTCTCCCACACTCTTCCTTTGTGCCATGGCAGCTCGTGTGACAATGAGCTGTGTTTTGCTGCACAACAGATGCGCAAAACACATTGTTTTGTAAGTTCTTCTACTGGTTTGACTTTAATAGAGGCAGTTTACAATTTTAGTGGCCGAGATGATGCAATTTCTTCTTGTGTGGGATTTTTCTAAGCAAGGCTCAAGTCCTTAAGGCAGTGATTTTACCCATGCACTCTGATCCCATTGATGTTCTGTCTTTATTTAGCATGGTTCTTGCTGTGTTTTACTTTTTTTGATAAGAAAGGGGATGCCTTCTATTGAAGCATTTTAATAGCGCTTACTAATGTGCTGCACTTACCTACATGGTTAGCAGGCTATGGCATGTGTAGGGTAGGTGGTTAAAAGTGTTTTTTCTTTGGTTTTTGATCCTATTTTGGATGTGCTTCCTTGTCTTGCCTGATAACACCAAGTTGCAGTTAACACCAAGTTGCAGTTATCATATTGTTGGACGCATTGCATAGCAGTGTGGTGAATGAGGTGTGAGACAGATATACAGTTTACTATGTTATGATTTTCAGTCTGCTGACAGCTTTAAACAGCTCTATAGTTGTATTTTGTTCAAACCACAGTATGGGCCACAAAGAAATTAGACTTAAAGACAATGAAGTAGGGCGTGAGAGGTGTCTCAGAAAAATGCGCGAGTTGCTTGGCCTTTAGTAGCTCACGACGATTTTCACTGATCAGAAGTAGCTCTCACTACAGAAAAGGTTGGAGACCCCTGGTGTAGAGGCTGCCACCCTCCAGCTGTAAAAAAAATGAGGGCGAGCTGAAAGACCTGGTCTGTGGTGGAAACCTTCCTTCTGAACCCCGCCTGGAATGGACTCAGAATATCATATTCCAACATCCATTCCGACAAACGATCCAGAAGTAGCCTAGTGAAAAGCTTCTGGGAAACGTCTATCAGGCTTATTGGCCTGTAATTGGCTGGGAGCAGAGGCGAGCCCTTCTTAAATATAGGGACTATCTCTGCCCCCAGCCAAGTTGGGGGGATCGTCATGCCGTTCAGAATTGCATTGAACAGCACCCTCAGATACGGGGCCCAGATCTTGACTTCATGCCTGTAGAGGTCGCACGGAAGCTTGTCTAGGCCTGGCGCCTTTTCAGCAGCGAGGCCCAAAATTGCCATAGTGAGTTCTTCCAGAGTGAACCCATCCATCGGGGATATGCTTTCAGGGGGTTGGACCCTTGCTGGTTTGGGTAGGTTCCCCAATTGATCCAGATCGGGCGCGCTATACAAAGTTTTAAAATGGCCCTCCCACACAGCGGATGCAATATTTGCATCTACTGCCGCTATAGGTTCAGCTGTACCGTGCTTGACGATCTGCCAGAATTTCCGGGCATCTCGAAGTGCAAGGGCAGTCGACATTTCAGACCAGTTGTCCTGGTCCCATTCTATTTTAGCATTGCGGAGGGTAGACTTATAGGCCAGCCGCTTTTCCCTAATCTTGCTAGGGGTTTCCCGGATTTTGAGGGACTCCAAAAGGTCGGCCTTTGCTCTCCTGCAAGAAGCATTGAACCATGAGGTTCTTCTCCCCTTGGCCTTTTTCGTCCTGGCCACAGGGTTCAGTACTTCTGCTAGGTTAGAACAAAGCTCCGAGTGAATATCCCCAAGCACGGTGAGCTTATCGGGGGTGGGTGACTGAGGGATGAGATCCACAACTTTTTCAAGGGCAGGGACCACAGCCGCATATAGCCTCTGGATATTTTTAGGGTTCTCCACTAGTCTTGGCCATCTAATTCTACGTCTATTGCTAGTTACAACTAGACCAACAGGAAATGCTGAATTTTCATCTGTGATAGTCATGGGCATTCCCTGGACAGCGAACCTCAGTGACAATACATTGTGGTCACTGTCAGTCCTTTGACTATTGAGAAGTCCCTCACTTTGGCCCAATCCTTCGTTGAAACCAGGATATAATCAATCCGTGACTCGTGCCCTGGTCTATTGAAGGTGGGCTGGGGTGGGATATCTCCCTTGAGCCGTCCGTTACAAGCCCTCAATGAGTGGGATAAAGTGAGAGATGTTATTTGGGTGGCTAGGGGTGACCATAATTTTACTGGTGGGCCCGGCAAGGTGGGTATCTCCCAGAGATCATCCTCTTCGCTAATTACCCCTTCCAAATAATCCGGGAGGGGCTCATACTGGATGTTAAAATCCCCCCCAACTATAAGTGATGGGCAGAGGGTGGCAGAGTCGAGGAACAAAGCTAAGTCCTCAATTGTCCCCGAAGTGCCCGTTATCCCAACCGGTCTAGAGTATACATTTATTAATGCTACACTCGCACCAGATGCCCACTCCAGAACAACACACTGAAAGTCCGGTGAGTTGGTTTCGAGGTTTCTTGCCCTGCATCCAAGGTGGGAACCTACCCAAATCAACAAGCCACCAGACGGTCGACCCTTCCCACCCCATTTTGCCGCAATCTCAAAGGAAGCGTACCCTGTGCGGGACTGTTGTTCTCTGTCCCACGTTTCCTGGAACAGACATATGTCATATTCCTCAATAAGTTCCACCCACTCTGGGGAATCCAGTTTATTGGCCAACCCGGCAACGTTCCAGGAAAGTATCGAAACTACACCAGAAGCCCCCGCCTTATCAATAGTATTAAAAACCAGGGAACACCTGCTTGTCCTACACTGGCTGTACTTGGGACAGGACAATCCCTCTGTTGCCAGCGAACATGTTACATACGGTGCCTCAGGAAGGGGGTTATCCTTGTTATTTTGGCCAACTAGACCTAAGTTGGTAATATCATCTTTTGTGAGCTCAGTGAGTGTGCCCCCCGCGCAATGTTCAACAACCTCCCCCTCTATGTGCCTAGTCTCACCCATGATTTGATTGCAGTCTCCAGGGAGATATTGCGATGGTGGTGAAGCAGAGCGCGGTGAAGGGTATGACAGAGAACAGTGTGAGTCTGCCAAGGACGGCGTATCGGTGACCCTGTGGGAGTCAATCCACATCCTCAAGACATCCAAATCTGCTGTGGGTGGGTGCCCCATTCCACCCCCCATGTGTGTCTTGCCAGTAGTTAAGTAGCCCACCCTGTACACAGTTTCTCACCGGAATCCTATTCCAGTTTCCCCCCGTATTGGAGTGAAAGCGCGGGGGATAAAAGTAAGTTAGTGGTCTAGTTGCTATGGGCGAATTTGCTCCATAGTTGTTCCATGAATGAATAAGGTCGGCAGTGTTGGGGTCTTCAAAAGAGACAATAACACAATCACTTGTGATAGACTTGTGCGAGGTGCCTATCCAAGGGACCCGTCGCACCATAAGAATTTTACTTCTCAGGTGATTGGGTAATGGCCAGTGTACATTGAGCCAATGGATTACCTTGTTGCGCGGAAATCCCAGTCTACTCTTGCAACCCTCAGATGTCAAGGGGGCGTGGCCGCTGCAGGAAGAGGCTGCAGCTGGTGTAATAGCCTCGCAGTCCCGCAGCGGTGGGGGGGTGGTCAGCGGTTCCTGTTGAATCAGGCACAGCGCCTGCAGCGTCCTCTCAGCCCCTGGCATCACACAGCAAGGGACCAACTCCCTTGAAGGTCCGAGTCAGGAGAAAACAGAAGTGAGTTGGATATCCCATTTAATTGGGCAATTACCCCGTTGACATAGAGGCAAAACACGGTGGGTGCTAAAACGCACCCCTGTCTTACCCCCCTGTAAGCGGGGAATTTAGAGGACAACAATCCATTCCTCCCACACCTTACATGTGCGAAATTCTCCTGATGGAGCCGTATTAAGATGTTCAGGAGATGCGATGGGATACCCATCTCAGTGAGCAGAGACCATAGCTTGCCTCTTGGTACCAGGTCGAAGGCCGCGCCTAAGTCCACAAAGACCGTATATAGACTCCCCCCTTCAATCCTGACAGTTTTCCAAAATACCAAAGACAGGCAAAAAATGTGGTCAATTGTAGATATATTCTTTCTGAACACTGCCTGATAGGGACTCAATATGGAATTTTCCTCCATCCAGTCCTAGAGGCGGTCTAAGATCAGCCTCGCAAAAATCTTTTGCGGCACGTCGATCAGGCTGATAGGCCTGTAGTTGGCTGGGAGCAGAGAAGAGCCCTTCTTATAGATAGGGACAATCTCTGCCCCCAGCCAAGTACCAGGTACCGACATGCCCCTAGGAACTGCATTATATATGACTAGCAAGTCTGGAGCCCATATTGTGGGTTCATGCTTGAAGAGGTCGCCCAGGAGTTTGTCCAGCCCCGGTGCTTTTCCCGCTGCCAATTTAGCTATTGCAGCACAGACCTCCTCCACAGTAAAGTTGTCGCCAACGGGTTGTGGGGTGGGATTTAACAACACCCCCCCTGAATCCCCTTCCAGATCAGCATTGCCTACTGCATACAGAGCCCGAATGTGTTCCTCCCAGACACTGGCGGCTATATTTTCGTTAACGGCCGCCAGTGGCTCATCAGACCCAGTATTTACAATTGACCAAAATCTACGCGATCCTCTAACGGCAAGGGCATTAGTTAAGTTCGTCCAGTTATCACGATCCCATTCCTCCTTTGCGAATTGAACTAGGCGCTTATAGTCAGAACTCCTGGCCTGTATCCCTGATTTATCAATATTCTGTTTTAAGGCAGATACTAATTCGGCCTTCGCCTTTCTACAAGCTGCATTGTACCATGAAACTCTTTTACCCTCGGTCAGCCTCTTTGTAACACTGGGATTAAACACCTCTTCCAGCTTACTGGTTACCTGATCATGCAGAGCCCGGAGCTTATGATGCATGTCGGGGGAGTGGGGATGCGTAATTAGATTACTAACTTCTTCAAATACAGGGACGATTCGTGCATAAAGCTCGAAAACCTTCTCTGGGTGCGTCACTAGTTTAGCCCACTTGACTCTACGCCTATCGTTGGATAGGGTCAATCTCAAATCTGGTAGATCATTACCTTCAAAATTCTCTTTAACCATACCAGGGGAGAATATTTCCAAGTTTAGTGCATTATGGTGTAACGACCGGATTCTCGAACCAGATGGAATCAGCTCCTGAGAGCACCTCCAACCCAGTCGGAACGTAATCACCTCCCTCCTTAGAACGTATTTACAATAGATATATATATATGTGTATGTACATCTCGTACCTAAGGATGGGGAAAATAGCAATACACATGCATAGGTTTTCTACAATATCCCATTCATACCAGCTAGTCTCACGGCCACTTAGGCCCAGACTAATCTACCCTGGGGCAGTTCTGATTATGTACCATTACACACTGATCACCATCAGTGCTCACTCGACACGCAATCCGGCGTGCCTTACACACTGAGCTGCAGCCCCAGTGCTCTCTTTTTATCCAGTCCACAATCCGGCGGACCTAGACACTGGTATCCCTCCCAGTGCTCTCTTACTTACAACCCGATCCGCAATCCGGCGGATCTACACACCAGTGTCCCCCCTGGTGCTCTCATTAACGCCGCTTACCAACGACGATCACTCTCCTATGAATACCTTTGGAAGAAATCTCTCATTGGCTACTCGGGATGATACTACAATAACAGGAATTAGCTCAACTTGCCAAATTGAATCATGTACCTTCTGCTCTCAGCATCAAATGGTCCCTCTCTCCCTCATTATATACATCCGTTCATGAAAACGATGTCTGACTAGAAGACCAGGTTACCCTGATTGAACAAGAATACAAGGCACATGTTGGTTCACTAAGAACTGGGGTATTTTATTACAATAATTATAAACACAGCACTATACTATAACATATATCCTGCAAAGAAAAGTAAAAGGTTAGAATGTGCACACTATGGGGAAAAAGGTCGACGTCACCTTAGTAATGTGAAGTCTGGGTTCAGTAGTCATCTAGGTTCCCTTCTCGTCTGTGCCTTGGCTCGTCTCGGAATCACACCTCAGCAGTCACGAGTACACGTCTGCACCGCTATGCTCTGTCGTCTCTACTTTCCTCCAAGTCACTGGAACCTTCCTCTTTATTAGCTGCTGTCTCTCTCTGTCTCCAATCGCTCTGCGCTACTTCTCCTTCTCCTTCAATCTTTCTCAGAGAGTATCAGCTTCATGATCTTTCTCGGACTTCAAGATGGCGACTGTCTGCCTGGAAATAATTAATGGCATTGATGCTAACGGCTAGCTGCCGCCTACAGACTGACTGACTCACTGCCTAACACTTTCGCTAATATGGAAGCTTGTCCTTTCATGGAAAGTTACGGCCAGTAACCTGCCGCCCATCAAATTCTTGTACCTCCCCGTACCAAGGACACGTTCCCAGCCGGCCGGCCTGATGTTGTGTCTTCGGAGTGGAGAAAAATACAGTCTTTCGATAAGGGCCAGCCTGAGCCGGTTCTCTCCAAGCGAACAACACTTCGAAACTAAAACATTACACTTGGCCTAGTAGCATCTCAAGCTGCCGGGGCAGAAAGCAAGATGGAGTCTCTCCCGTTTGAGGCCTACAAGGCCCGAAATAAGCATAACTCCATAGAAGGTATACTAACACTTTTGCAAAAGGACGGATTATTACTAATACTAATGAATCTATCCCCTAGCTTAAGTTTATAAGCCCTGATCTAAGGAAAAGGGTACAAAAGTGCACTACTGTGCCTTATGAATAGGCCCTGTTTATAGTTCTAATCCCTGCACTAGAAGGGTAATAGGCTGGAGTCACCTTCAAACATTCTCCCTCAAAGGAGGGCCGAAAAAGTCGGTCAGAACATATGGTCACTATCATTTCTTACAATGACCGTAAAGTCGATCACCTTCGGCCAAGACCGAGTTTCGACCAATATATAGTCCAGGCGTGACTCCTGCCCTAACTTATTAAATGTGCATTTTGGGGGGATATCGGATTGCACACGTCCATTACAGGCCCTCATTGAGTGCTTGAGCGTTAGAGCCGTAATTTGAATAGCCAATGGTATCCATGACCTTGGGGATGGAGCCGCCGTTGGCGGTATTGCCCAGTGATCATCTTCGTCCATGGCTACCCCATCGGTCAGACCCGATAGTGGCTCAAAGTGACAATTTAAGTCACCCCCGACCACAAAGGGGTTCCCGCTGGGGATGGAGCTTAAGAATAGGGACAGTTCCTCAATAGTTCTAGATTTACCGGTGATATTCACCGGTCTAGAATACACATTGACCAGTGCGAGCCTAGATGCATTGGGCCACTCCAAAAGGACGCACTGGACATCCTCAGAGAGTGTATTCAGGGGCTTGGCCTTGCAGCCCAGTTGGGAACCCACCCAGACAGCAAAGCCCCCCGACGGGCGTCCCTTACCCCCCACCATGCCGGAACAAAAAAAGAGGCATAACCAATTCGTGTTTTGTCCTCTCTAGCCCAGGTTTCCTGAAAAAGACATACATCGTTCTTGTCTATGAACGATCCCCACTCTGGGCAATCCATCTTATTAGCCAGCCCTGCCAGATTTCAAGAGAGTAGAAGTAGAGAGCCAGAGTTGGTATTGTTACCGGTTCCCCCCATTGGACTTATGGGGCCCATTATGTTTAATTTCACCGGTTCCTGCATGCCCTGCACAATAGGAACACTGTTTGGGCCATCACCCGAGCTAGGCTGGTCGATAGTATCGGGGAGTAAGCATACCAATTGCCTCGAGTTATTGCTCTCTATCTGGCTGCTACCTCGAAACCTTTCTGCTTGATCGTATATGGGCCTCCCACTAGGGTTGATGAGCATACCGTTGCGACCCTCCATTTCCATGCAATCACCAGCCCCCACATGCTTAAAGTGTAGTCAATCGACCATGTCAAGGCAACTATAGCGATTCTAATTGCAAAAGGTATCAGGAACATGCATATAGCCCATCCTGCCCGGGTTCCCCCTACTCCCCCCTCTTGCTTCCACTCTTACCCATCCCTCCTCCGCCCCCCGGTTATCACCCAATAAACCTGGTGGGTAAAAAAAGTACAGTGGGAGGGACTGGATGGTGGTATCCGAATCACGATGCGGCCAGGCGCATATATGGGAAACCGTTCTAGGGTCCTTAAAATTAACCAGAACACAGTCACCACTAACTGTTTTAGTAGTGTTGCCTACCCAGGGGAGCCTTCTTACCATCAGGATCTCACTCGAAATTGGGGGGGAGGAGTGGTCTATTTTTATTCAGCCAGCTAACTACCTTATTTTTAAGCGACCTAAAGGATTCTCTGGCCAGAGCCTTTAACACTGGGACTCCCGTTAAGACAACTACAAGGGGCTTGCTTCAGGGGGCAAATCAATTATGAGATTTTTTTCCATGAATACTACCCTCATATGCTTTCTGCTCAACTGATGGATCAGGCTTCTTGGCTACTGTCGGAGCATTCACTTGTGGCAGGGCACAGGGTTTCCTAGTAGGAATACGCTGCGGTGCAGGGCTCAAATTTGCTGTAGGATAAGTGTTGGCTATTTGCGCCCCCCCTGGCTTATCTCCTTCCCTCCGCTTTCCAACTTCTTCTTAACCATACTCAAGCCATCAACAGCAACTGCTGTAGCTTTCTCTATATTTGACAGCCTTGTTTCGATATTAGCAAGTCTAGCTTCAAGAGGGTTAAGTAGGGTCTTGAAGAGTACATCTACACTTTCAATTGACAAATCACTTCCTACCGGTGTCGGGTTGCTATTATTGGGGGTGTGGTAGACTCGCTAGTACCTACAGTGGCCCTACCTTAGGGAGCCGGGCAGCTCGATTGCTTAGCGAGTTTTGCCTTTCTCCTGTCAGGTTTTCGAGCCTCACATTTCCTTTTTGGTACCGCCCCCTCCCGGCCCCCCGTATCTGCCTAGTATTTGGTTTTCCTAGACTGTCAGATGGTCGGTTAACAGGAACATTAAGTAGCAGATTACTCTCAGGTAAGACTGGGAGAATAACATCATTGCACAATGGTTCGCTGTCCCTTGCAGGAGAAACCTTGTTTGCTACTAAATTATCGCCACTCTCAGGAAGTTCAGTTATAGGTGTGTCCACCCACCTCCCAGGTGTTTTAGCATTCGCTATACAACCCAGTGATGATCTCTTGGCAGTAGTGATTTCCTGCGAGAGCCGCCGCTCCAGTATGGTAATTTCATGGGATAAAAGAGAACGGGCTCTAATAATAAATTTTTCCATAGTACCTGCTGTAGAGCCATCCGGCATTGTTGATTTTCTCCTCATTTCCTGACCTGGCATTCTCCTCGAGTCCAATGCCTCGGAGTTTCCTCGATTTTTACAGGCCTATCCTTAGCGTGGGACGGCAAATGGAAGAGGGGTAGCCCGGTCCGGACACTTTATTGTTTAAACATTAACTTGGGCGTTTCCCCTATTTTGCGTTATTTTTTACTCTTTTTTCCCCAGCTCATTCCAGAATAGATGGCCCACTAGTCATGGCAAATCCTCCATTTTGCTATCAAGTTTTAAGTAGCTGCATTCCTCCCCTCAACTTCAACCATTAGAAAGAAACAGAGGACTTTACCCAGAGATGAAATCCCATAGAAAGAGTGATCGGACTTCACACTTGAACCAAACTAACTCTGAGCAAACAAGCAGCCATATTGGAACGGCTTTTCTCTGCTTTTTAATCAGCTATATTTAAATTATAACATATCACCAACCTCACCTTTGGATTGCTTTTTCCACCAACGCACGGAGGTAGATATGACCTCATTCTCAGACAGTTATTAGGATCTAAGTCAATAAGATTCTCACTTCAAGGCGACAACTATCCACCGGAGCCTGCTCCATAGCAGCCGAGCCTGAGACTGACCGTGGATTCCTGCAACAAAGTCTTCACAGTGGAGCGCTACCCCCGGAGTGACGGTGTAAAAACTGGTACCTCGCAAGGGACAGCGCAATTTAATATGTTACCCGTGGGAGCGCTCAGGGCTGGACTGATGATCAGGGGCCCTTCCTCCCTCCGAGCCCCTGAAACAACCTGATAGCACGGTCCCTCGTCACCCGATGATCCTGACACGAGGAGCGACCCAACTCCGCTGCACAGAGAGAAAGATGAAGTCCCGCCTCTTTTACCTCACATGTCTCGACAACCGGGCAAGCCCCAGACACCGAAAAAAACCCTCCCACTCATGCAACTATAAGTGCTTCCTGTGCAAGCTAACTTTGTAACTATTTTACAACGGCGCTGGCAGCTTGCTGGCGCCATTGTAAAATAGTTACAGGCACAGCCTCACACAGGTCACTCAAGGGACCCCTGCGCCCTTCAGGGCGATTGCATAGTAACACACACATGGTCACTCGAACTAGTTGCTCAAATTCAGTGACTCATTCATTAGCCCAAAAACAATCCTGAGCGTCTTCGAGGCTGGACAGGTGTGCCTCACCCCAAATCTACCGTGGAAAATCAGCTGTGATGCTGGGTAGAGGGCGGCCTTTGCATGGTCGCTCAAACTAGTTGATGCTCAAAATCAGTGACTCATTCATTAGCCCAAAAACAATAATGAGCGTTTTATTGAGGCGGGACAGGTGTGCCTCTTCCCAAATCTACTGTGGAAAATCAGCTGTGATGCTGGGTAGAGGCCTTTGCATCCTTGACTTTCATGAGCGCAATCCCCGTGCTGTTCCTGTGGCCAGGAGCTTTTTTCTCTTCATATAATTGTGTTTGCACGGGTTGCTGCAAGTTCGCACGCGTTTTGTACAATTTCGCAATTTGCGAAATTGTACAAAACCCTTGCGAACTTGCAGAAACCCGTGCAAACATAAAAAAAATCTGCAAATTCGCGAGAATTCGCGGATTTTGCGGATTGCGAGTTCGCAAATCCGCAAAATTCGCGAACGCGAGATTCGCAAAATTCGCTCATGCCTAGTCATTAACAGTTCTACTGAATGTGGCACATAAACAATAAGCGGATGACCCATCACTATGCTTTCACATCTCTCAATGCTGACACCTGTTGCAGTAACAGATTTGAGACATCCGGGCAACCGAGAAGCTACAGGATCTAACGTAGCGGAAAAATAAGCCACTGGTCTTCGGGCACCTCCATGTGTATGTACAAGGACCGCTAACGCACATCCTTCTCTCTCACGGCAGAAGAGTAAAAACACTTTATTGTAATCTGGCATTTCCAGAGATGGAGCACAACATAGGCTCTCTCTCAGCTCATGGAAGGCTTTCAAGCAGTCATCATCCCATGGAACCGGATCACTAATGTCCTTTCGAGTCAACCTCAAGAGTGGCTTTGCATGCAAGGAAAAATGTGGGATCTACTGTCAACAATAGCCGACCATTCCCAAAAACTTGCAGACTTCTTTCTGTGTTTTCGAAGTTCCTATTTGCAGAATCATCTCTATGCTATCTGGTGACACCCTTCGTTTTCCCTTTTCTATTTGGTGACCCAGATACTGCACTTCTGGTTGACAATACTGAAGCTTGTTTGGGGACACCTTGTGTCCATTCTTTGCCAAATTATTCAGCAAAGTCACTGTATTGATCCTGCAAGCATCCTCAGTCTCTGAAGCGACCAAAAGGTTGTCGATATACTGTTCCAGGACTGAGCTCTGGGGTATTACCAGCCCTTCAAGATTCTTCTTCAAACACTGATGAAAGATAGAGGGACTTTCCGTATACCCTTGAGGGAACCTACACCATGTTAACACACGGTTGTCCATCCTAAAAGCAAAAATATATTGGCTATCCTCGTGGAGTGGAATGGAGAAAAACGCCTGACACAAATCGATGACTGTAAACCATTCTGCCTCACATGGTATCTGAAATAATATAACAGCTGGATTCGGTACCATAGGACAACATGGGATCACAATTTCATTGATCCTGCGCAAATCCTGCACTATTCTGTACTTGCCACTAGGCTTCTCTAGTCCCATTATAGGTGAGGTACAGGGACTTCCTCTTATCTCTTTCAGAATGCCTTGCGCAATCATAGACTCGATTACAGGTCTTATTCCAGCCACAGTTTCTGGAGTCAATTTATACTGCAGGGTTCGTGGGAATTCAGCATTCGGTTTGACCTGTATCTTAACAGGTTCAACTCTTCGAATCAATCCTATCTCCTCACCCATGAAATCCCACACATGTGTAGAAACTGAATCTCTCAAATCATATGGTAGGTCTTCTATTGTTTGAATCACAAACAGCTCTGCACACAAGCTCATATTGGTCATTTTAAAATAAGCGTCATCATCATAAGTTTACAACTCCACACCCCTCGGAGTGCAAGATATGGCGCAATTTAGCTTGCACAAAAGGTCTCGTCCAATAGGCAGACTGGACTAGAATCACACATCACAGATTGGTGTTTGTCCTGGAATGGTCCTATTCTCACAGGTAACTCATTTGTAAACGGGTTAGTCATTTTCAAATTAGTAACTCTCACCACTTGAATCGATTTTCCAGACAGGGATACATTTGGGACCACTTCTGTCCTTCCAGTGGAGCGCCCAGCTCCAGTGTCTTAACAAAAGGTAACCGGATGTCCATTCACCTCTGCATCTACGGACGGTCCACTTTGATCCACTTCCAGGGCAGCACCCAAAGTGCACTCTCCCTGCACCCCTCTGCCTCTCATGAGGACCTTGTATTTGATCTAATCTGTCTTGTATCTCAGAGTAAGGCATCTGGTGATATACCTGATTATTCATGGGTATTCTTGGAGGCTGAGGTATCTGCATTTGGGATTCACAACCTCCCCCATACATGGATCTGGGTCTTGTCACAGTATTCACACCTTCTGACATCTGTCCCTCTCCCTCATATTGCATTTGATTTGCTGGATTCAATCAGCACTCGCGCTTCCAATGCCTGATTTTGTGACAATAGTGACTCGCTGTGACCTTATTCTGGCTTGCTACCCAATCACGTCCCATACCGACATTCGTACTACCCCTTCCTCTTCCCTGACCTGGTTGTGGTACCGTCTGTTGGTTCATTCCTCTACCACTTCCTCTTCCTCGACCCATTGCTCCTCCAACCCCTTGCACCCAATCAGGCCTATCAGCATTCCTCAACATTAATTTCTCTTTTGTTTTCTTTTGAGCTGCCTCCACCTGTTCACTGCAGTATTTTGCATAACACAAGATTTCATCGACAGATTTGTTCTGCCAACATATCAAGTAAGGGGAAACTGGGAAAGGCTTGGGTCCTGTCACTATCCGGCCTGGACCACTCTTCATAAAGTAAACAAACAAAGTGGCCGGACAGCTTGAATTTCAATGATCATTCACCACCTAGTTCTAATAGTCACTAGGTTGGACAAACATGTGTCTTGAATCACTTTTTTATTTTATAAAAAGATTTAGAAAAAGTTTTTAGCGTCAAAAGACACAACGAAACATTAACAGACTTTACAAACAATACATTCAATAAATTGAAAGCAACAATACGAAAAATGAAAACTTAGACCAAGGAAATTCAAACAACATAATTTTCATAGACAACTGTACTATGCCTCGAGTTAAATAATCTATGAGGCACCAATCCTGGATATGGAATGAACAAGTGGACTAACAGAGTGGAATACTAGCCTACTTGTTATCGTCTGCAAAGAATACACAGTGCATTTATCACCAAGTGCTGCAAAATAGGAATTACAAAGAGACTGCTCTACACTTTGCACATGTATTAGTTACATTCCTATTGAGCCTTAGAACATTGGTATCTTGCAGGTAAAGACGTCGATGCGTTTTGAACCCAACTGTGTTTAACGGGTTCTCCTCAGGACATGGACTGGGGGGGTGTTGTCACTATGAAATAATTATAAAAAATGTATCAGAGAAGGGCTGATTGGTATAAACTTCTTACATAGACTCACACACTTAAAAAATGAAAGGTACCTTTTTGGCGGGGGGTTCAGATCACTCCCTGCGATTGAAAAAGTATAAAGATCCAAATTAAAGTCATGCCTCCAGAGTGCCTATAGCGTGTCAAAAATGAACTACAACATCCAGGACATACCACGAAGATGCGCCAAGGTGGCGATCACTGGGAGGGGTGCCGGCACGGATCAATTAATCGATGGGCAGGTCAGGAAAGCTGAAAAAAGCAGTGGGCACCTGTTACTAAGCCTCGTGCGGTTTTAGGGATGTTAG
This sequence comes from Lissotriton vulgaris, assembly GCF_964263255.1. Classification (NCBI taxonomy): domain Eukaryota; kingdom Metazoa; phylum Chordata; class Amphibia; order Caudata; family Salamandridae; genus Lissotriton; species Lissotriton vulgaris. The sequence continues at coordinate 1,343,873,951 of NC_141695.1, read as the reverse complement.
GCAGGGTTTGAACAAGATTGGTTCCTACCTTTTTTATGCGGGCATAAATCCCTTCGTGGATGCTTGAACAAGCGGCAGCCGCCGCCTGGGTTTGTGCGCTGTTAAGACACAAGACAGGCGTTTTAGTAACGCATAATAAGTTTTCGCTTTCTTGGTGTGAACTCCATTGAAAAATACGGTATCTTACTTCTCTGTGGCGTTTAGAAGTGCTTGGATCCGGCACCCAGCTTGTTGTGAAAAGACAGCTTGTGACTGGAAGGGGCGTGTCTAGCTGTATTTGAGTCCGCCATGTTCGCGGTGGATCTTGGGAAAAGTAGTTTTTTGAATATCTTCTCTCACGGGTAGAGCGAAAATATTAGGTGCAGTAAAGAAAGAGGGTTACTGGAGGCATATACGGACCTGTTCAAACATGATGGAAAAGCAGGAGAATCTTTTAACTGAACCACTATTGGATTTGGTATGACAACGTCACATGAGCAGCAACAGGCAGAAGCAGGAGCAACAGATCTCCTCGACCAGAGGCACTACCAAAAGAGAAACACAGAGTACACTCTTCAATATGGGCCCAGTGAAAGGACATCACAAATGTGGTACGTGTTCGGTATGCAGCCTCACGATGGAAGGCACCCATTTCACGGATGGCAAAAAACATTGGCGGCACGAAGTCTTTACGAACTGTAAGACCAAATACGCAGTATATGCCATCACATGTCCCTGCGGTAAAGTCTACATAGGCAAAACAACCCAAAAAGTACGCCAACGCATTATCCAACACAGATCCAGGATAAACAACAAAGTACTGACAGCACCCCTGGTGTCCCACTTCCTGAAGAAAGCACAATCGGTCAATGACCTTAAATGGACAATTCTAGCAAGTATAAAAAACATCCCTGGAGCTGGCGGAGACCCAGATGTACGACTGGCATAAAAAGAGGCCTACCTCATCTTAAAATTCAACACTGCCATGGACGGACTGAACGATCTTAATGAATTCAGTAACCTCTAAAAAACTCGGCATGCCCGCTACGTGCTCCTGCTTCTGCCTGTTGCTGCTCATGTGACGTTGTCATACCAAATCCAAAAGTGGTTCAGTTAAAAGATTCTCCTGCTTTTCCATCAAGTTTGAACAGGTCCGTATATGCCTCCAGTAACCCTCTTTCTTTACTGCACCTAATATTTTCGCTCTATCCGTGAGAGAAGATATTCAAAAAAATACGTTTCCCAAGATCCACCGCGAACACGGCGGACTCAAATACAGCTAGACACGCCCCTTCCAGTCACAAGCTGTCTTTTCACAACGAGCTGGGTGCCGGATCCAAGCACTTCTAAACGCCACAGAGAAGTAAGATACCGTATTTTTCAATGGAGTTCACACCAAGAAAGCGAAAACTTATTATGCGTTACTAAAATGCCTGTCTTGTGTCTTAACAGCGCACAAACCCAGGCGGCGGCTGCCGCTTGTTCAAGCATCCACGAAGAGATTTATGCCCGCATAAAAAAGGTAGGAACCAATCTTGTTCAAACCCTGCCTAACATCCCTAAAACCGCACGAGGCTTAGTAACAGGTGCCCCCCGCTTTTTTCAGCTTTCCTGACCTGCCCATCGATTAATTGATCCGTGCCGGCACCCCTCCCAGTGATCGCCACCTTGGCGCATCTTCGAGGTATGTCCTGGATGTTGTAGTTCATTTTTGACACGCTATAGGCACTCTGGAGGCATGACTTTAATTTTGATCTTTATACTTTTTCAATCGCAGGGAGTGATCTGAACCCCCCGCCAAAAAGGTACATTTAATTTTTTAAGTGTGTGAGTCTATGTAAGAAGTTTATACCAATCAGCCCTTCTCTGATACATTTTTTATAATTATTTCATAGTGACAACGCCCCCCCAGTCCATGTCCTGAGGAGAACCCGTTAAACACAGTTGGGTTCGAAACTCGTCGACGTCTTTACCTGCAAGATACCAATGTTCTAAGGCTCAATAGGAATGTAACTAATACATGTGCAAAGTGTAGAGCAGTCTCTTTGTAATTCCTATTTTGCAGCACTTGGTGATAAATGCACTGTGTATTCTTTGCAGACGATAACAAGTAGGCTAGTATTCCACTCTGTTGGTCCACTTGTTCATTCCATATCCAGGATTGGTGCCTCAATGATTATTTAACTCGAGGCATAGTACAGTTGTCTATGAAAATTATGTTGTTTGAATTTCCTTGGTCTAAGTTTTCATTTTTCGTATTGTTGCTTTCAATTTATTGAATGTATTGTTTGTAAAGTCTGTTAATGTTTTGTTGTGTCTTTTGACGCTAAAAACTTTTTCTAAATCTTTTTATAAAATAAAAAAGTGATTCAAGACACATCTTTGTCCAACCTAGTGACTATTAGAACTAGGTGGTGAATGATCATTGAAATTCAGCTGTCCGGCCACTTTGTTTGTTTACTTTAACATATCAAGTAAGGCTGTATCATCAAACTGATTTCAGACCTCAATCCTAACACAAACTTCGAAACAAACTGTCCCATATCTTTTGGTTAGACGGTATCCAACCCACTATGTTGTTTGAAAGCCACCAAAAGTCTCTCATATTAGTCATGTATCAATTCTTTAGGATCTTGAGTAGTATGGTCGATTTTAAGCAATTCAACAGTCAGCGGGGCCACTTTTGACTGCAACCAAGTAATCACCTATTCATATTTCTTCATTACCTCAGCCGAAAGGACCATTAGTCACCGCATCTCTAGCCGGTTCTGCATCAAGCCAATCAACGGCAACCTTGCATGCCGTCCATAGATCACCCGGGACCACTATGTCAAATAAATAGGCTGTCCAGAATTTGGTTAAAAACCGACTCTGCCCGATATTACCCTACCGACTGCAAATCAGCTGACCAGTTTTAAACCGAGTATCACTGAATTTTTCACATTTGATTCACCACTTGGCCATTTGCACCTTTTGGCCACTTGAGGGAGCCAAAGCAGTACAAACCCAGCATCCGATCTAGGCATCGGTAATTCAATGAAACATTTCACCCTCCTCCCACTGTTCATGGCCTTCAAACACTTACTTTAGGCGCGGTTCTCTTGTAACGGGCGCTGGGCTTTGCATTTGGGGATGGTTCTGTGTCCCTCCCCGCTGTAGTGTATGTCTCCCCTGGGGGTTAAATTAAACCCCGAGCGCCAGAGTCTTTTAATCTCAGCGCAGTGCCATTGTTTTAATTGAACTAACAAGAGGAGACACGCTCCTCCTCTCACCCTACTGTCAGCCTTATTTTTAAAAGTTATCATCCCTTTCCTGTTAATTATTTGGCACTGTTTTCCAACTCAATTGTAAGCAGTTCCACCTTTAAGAAGGTGGGTCTTCTCCATAAATGTGCAACTGGCTCCAAAGCCCGGCGTTTCAAGCCGGCCTAAGGTGTCCGCTCCTTCCAGTTCCACGGGGTCTGCATTTTGTATTAACTGTGGGACTGTGATTTGCCGCCAGTGTCTGTGCCCTGAGGAGGAACTGGCTACAAACACCACAGGAGGTGCCGAGGTGTGCGTTACACCCCTGTTGAGACACATAACGGGGATTTGTTCTTTCACAGGAGATTCAATAATAACACCTCGTTCGATTTTATTGCGGTGAGGGGTCACACATGGCAGCGCCTGCTGAAAACATGTGCAAGAGGCCTGTCATCAGTGTTTGTATTGACAATTGCTATCGTTGCAGTTTGTTTGTATGTGCAGCGCGCCCACCGCTTTTAGTATAGAGCCCACAGCACTCATGGCACTATGGCAAAGCTTTTTTAAAATATAACTTTTTAGAAGAATGCGGCGTCCGCTTCAGGGACACCGCACGTTCTTTCACCATTTTTTTTAACTTGCACGCTGAGCGCGGCACACTAAACAGTTCTTCAACTTTGTGTTTGGAGGCTGTGCAAATGTGGCAGAATAGGTTGCCGTTGCACTCAAGACAGTGTGTATAGTGTTAAGTAACACAAAAACAACATGCATATAACAAAATGGCAGAATTATCCAAACAAAAGAACTCTCAATAAGTAGATCTTGGAGTCTTTAATGTGATGAACAGCCAGCGGACACGTGTTTCATCGCACTCGCGATTCCTCAGGGCTGAAATGAACAAAGGTTGACAATGGAGCATGTCTTTCACAAAGATACATCATACCATAAGACCTGGTTACATGGTCTTGCATGCACAGTAGTTGCTACTACCAGTGTACAGCAATGCATCTCCTATTCCTGAGTGCCACCCCAACACATCCGTGTCGTAAGTGTAAGGTTTATCACTATTATCTCTAACCGTGCAGTATAATAGTGATTTTGTGCAAACACACGTGGGTGTGACAGAAATATCTCGATATGGACACAGACTTTATGATCCAGAGGTGAGCTATTTGTGGGCGATGCAGTCATACTGCATGCTATAGTGAATCTGTGTGAAGTATCAAAACTCTGAACCTCAGAATGTATCCGTCACATACCTAAATGGCTGTAATCCAGTCAGAAGGTCTATATAGCAGCACGGAAGGAAACATGACAACAGGAAAAATCTCATTACTACTTGTCACAATTCCTTGTACAGGCAAGAAGAACACAGTAATGCGAATGTGAGGTAAATAAGTATATAGACGCTCACCGCTCAGCTGGTGATATTTCCAACCCAGCTGGGCCCTTGACCATGTATATTCCAATCGCGTATCCGAAAGAGAAAAGTCCTGTAATCAGATTAGCGGTCTGAATTATTGAACCAAGCGTCTGCATTTCATGGGTTCAAAAAAATGCAGGCCAATAGACGACATGTAGTCTAACAGTCTATGATTATGAGTACAAAATCACCGACTTAATATCATTGAGGACATCGCACCCAGGCCTACCGCAAAATAATGTGGAAGATAATCAGTAACAAAACATCATGTATACCCATGACCTCCCCTTATCCGAGGGTATTCTGAACACATAAGTTATTCGATGGTTCTATAGTAAGTAATTTCCAGTACACTTACTTTATTATTCGAAGTGTATCAAAGAGTATCCGCTTGACGAATTTCAAAGTTATGAGGTATTTCTATTAAGTCTGCCCACGGCGAGTAGGATAGTACTCTGAAAAATATTTGGGGCAAAATCAATCATTGGTTCTATTAGAGACTGTAGACTAAAGTTATCACCGAATAGCGTAATAGATATAAAGTCTTACCCAATGGTATAGGGTATGTTATCAAGCCGTGGTGTCTGTCAAAAGTATCTTGTGCTCCCAGCTGTAACGACATAAAAATACGGGGGGAGTTATGCTCCTGAAATAGTTCACGTATATATGTAAGCTCGGCTAGAGGTCGGGGCTTCTGCCAAAATGTTCTCGGTAGCTTACCTCTATCAAGCGGAGAAACGGCTCGTGCAGCGTCTGGATCCGACGGTCGTGTTCCTGTTGGGACACGTGACCGGCGTTCTGACGTCATTAAGTAGCGTCTAAGCATCGCGTCTCGAAAGACTAGACCGTATGTCTCCTGTAAGAGTCCTCCATGTTGGGTTGTCATGGGAACCCTGAGACGCTACCCACAGATTCACTATAGCATGCAGTATGACTGTATCGCCCACAAATAGCTCACCTCTGGATCATAAAGTCTGTGTCCATATCGAGATATTTCTGTCACACCCACGTGTGTTTGCACAAAATCACTATTATACTGCACGGTTAGAGATAATAGTGATAAACCTTACACTTACGACACGGATGTGTTGGGGTGGCACTCAGGAATAGGAGATGCATTGCTGTACACTGGTAGTAGCAACTACTGTGCATGCAAGACCATGTAACCAGGTCTTATGGTATGATGTATCTTTGTGAAAGACATGCTCCATTGTCAACCTTTGTTCATTTCAGCCCTGAGGAATCGCGAGTGCGATGAAACACGTGTCGGCTGGCTGTTCATCACATTAAAGACTCCAAGATCTACTTATTGAGAGTTCTTTTGTTTGGATAATTCTGCCATTTTGTTATATGCATGTTGTTTTTGTGTTACTTAACACTATACACACTGTCTTGAGTGCAACGGCAACCTATTCTGTCCATATAGGTGTCGTGTTTTTCTACTCAATTGAGTGGTTTAAGGTTTCTCCACTCGCCGTCCTGCACCTGAATAGTTAATTAGCTCTACACTGATGTGCGTATAAACGGGCTGTGCACCCGGTTCTAACTGATCAAAAGCCTTTCCTTTCTGATGTGCAAATGTGGCAGATGGTGTAATGAAGGTGTTGCGCTGCCACTCACCACACACTTTGACCGGGTCCTGGTGCTGCAGCTCTGGGTTCGGTGGCTGTGCAAATAAGGGGGAAAGTTTCTTTTTGCAGCACCAAGTCTGATGTGATTATGACAGCCGCTCCCGAGTACTTCACAGGTCTTTAAAAAGACCATTTACTTAACAAGACGTTAATAAAGGAGTGGGCGCCGGGGGACGGGGACTGGAGATAGAGACGGCACCTAGACAGGTATGCGGAGGTACGTGTCATGACCTGGATGCCAGTTCTTTTTCTCTTATTTTACCATTACACGATAAACTTTAAATAAATGAGATTGAAGCATGAGCACAAATATCCACTCCCTCTGACAGTTTAATTCAGCACCTTTATAACAGCCAGTTTTCCACCAGTCACTGAAACGAGAAATTGTTTAATCTGATCACTGGGCATTTACAGGTTATAATCTGATGCAAGAGTTGCATTACTTACAGACAAACAAATGCAGAGCAGTATTTCTCAAAATATTGGAATAGCAGAGACACCTCGGTGATCATGATCCTGGAGTTTAAAGTGCTTGTTATCCATCACAAGCACATTTGCTTGTATAGCACAGCCATGTTTTTTTTACCAAATCTGTAAGTGACATGAGTGAAATAAAGATACCCAACAGCAGCCCCCTCCGAGTCAGCTGGGCACCACCAAATTGGAGAATATGAGACTACGCAAGATAGTCTGACGGGTTAAAAGTTGGAAATTTCAGCTATAATAAATATTCGGTATTCTCAACAGCTTGCAAACACATGCATGAATTTTGGCAACAATGACAAGGGCGATGGATGGTGCAAGCTGCAGTGTCCTCCTGGTCAGTGCCCTGGCACTTAATACTTTACTAATTGGGCACTGCTAGTCATACAATCAAACACGTGGTAAAGAGGCTGTGGTCCAGGGGACAAACAAAAGAAGGAGGAAAGCCATTGAACAAAAACACACAAATGAGATTGACAAAAAAGCCAACCAATGATCAGCAAAGGGCCGCCCCAAAGCCTACTGTAAGTATTGGTATAGTACACCGGTCTTTTGACACAAACAGCTAAAGCTGTGGAACGGCAAGACCTAAGAATGACACACTATTCTGAATCCACAAACCCAGAAGTGTTTTCAAAATTAAAGAACTTCAAATTAAACGAAAACGGAATTTTCCAATGGAGCGCTTATTTCCACTTTTACGAATGTGCATAGATAAACAAGCATTAGGTTCTGAAATTACATAATTTGGCAACTTAAAAAAAAAGAGTGCAGTTTTGTCATAACAACTGAGTGAATGACGAACCTCTCAAAGTTAACCACTCATGTTGGGGTAACAGTTCCACCTCTTGTTTACATTCGAGTGGCTCACCCACTGAAGGACACAGCCCGCTCCATGGGTCCTACCCCAGCTCCAGTCCCATGGGGCACCCCGACTCATCGCTCTACCTCCGGCTCTTTGTTCAGGCTCACTCCTTGTTCGGCTGGCTTAAATGTCCCGAGAGGCATCCGATCCGTCCTGGCTCAGACACTCCTACCCTCTCATTCAGTTACTGAGGCCTCTTAGGCTAGCTGCCACAGGGCAGCATGGTTCCTAAAGACACCAACCTAGAACCTACAGTCTAGTCCAAAAAGGAAAAGGAAGGCATGCGCTGCAGGGTTAGGGCTGCTCATGGTGTGAGGAGGATGACTCTGTGGGGATGGTATGGTTGAGCGTCAGGAGAGTTAGAAGAAAGAGAGGAGGGGACAAGTCCTACCCCTTCTAAATAGAACAAAAAGTGACCATGGGAGAGGGTGGACCAGCACACAAAAGGGCAAAGACTACTCGTGAGATGGAGCTGGAAGGTAAGACGAGGACAATGCCTTCGAGCACAGGATTGCAAATAACAATGCCTTTTATTTTTGTTTTCGTTTTTAAAACATAAATAAAGGCTTTGTAATTTACAATGCCAATAGCTTAAACTCGCATAAATGCGAGAACTATTGCATTGCAAATGCTTGTTAAATCTGAGCTGCAGAATCAAAGAACAATGGAAAGTATTTCATGACATTATTAAGCTTTTGAAATGTAGAGCAGTATGCAATTTCTGAAGAAAAATTGAAAAAGCAATCATAAAAGCAAAGCGTTCCATAAACACTGGCAAAACACTGTTTCAGTTGTTTTTTATGGCGCGAAAATGAGTAAACACTGAAGAGCACAATTTTTTGGGAGGTATGGAAATCACTGTAAAACACTGAAAAAACACCACCGGAATCTACCAAAAATAGAAACTGAAAACAGGAAAGCCTACAAATAAAGTATTCAAGTCAATGCATAACACCTTCGAAATCTTAACAAACCAATCAATTTGTTTATACCAGTCTGCAAGTTTCTCCCTCAGCCGAGGAAAATCATTAATGAATGCTGCCAAATAACCCCTGCTCCATGGCACATGTACATACCCCCCATTTTGTACTTCTCTCAGAGGGTAATTTCCTGCTGATCCCATCCCTCCACCTGGAGGCGGAGTGTCTCTTATCACTTTCTTGGCACTTTTCTTTTTCGACCATCTTTTTTCCCAGCTGTCTGATTCTCTCCATGGTCTCATTGCTACTATCAAGTCTCTAATTTGCGCCTTTAATCCTGTTGTTTGCTTTTCTTCCAAAGCTTGATCAGTATACTTCAACCTGCAGCTTCCCTGCATCAGTTTCATCTTGGTCAAATCCACCTCATAGCTTCGTGCTAATTGTACCAATGCTTCATGGCCTCGCTTTGCCTTTTTAGTAACATCTTTAGCTACGAATACCAACTCGCTTGGATCATATGTTTCTATCCTGTCCAATGGCCGATTCCCTTCTATCACTTCATCTATTTCAACTTTGAATCGTACCACATCTAACAATGGTGCCTTCATTGCCACTTATATGATTCTCTGACCCCTCTCACTTCCTGTTTCTTCCCTACCACAACTTGGTGCCCTCCTTGGACCTGCACTCTCCTCCTCCTCCTGGACGACTTTCCCTCTCACAACTTCGACTTCTCCAATGGTTACCTTCACACAAACCCTGTGGTTCAAAAAGTACTCTAGGTGTCTCTTGTCTCATCTCCAGTTTCTCTCTTGGTTTGATTGACTCCCTCACTGGCAGAACCCACATTCTGATGTCTGACCGAGATCTTGCCAAAGCTCCTGTTTGTCTTCGTTCTGACCCACTATCCATTCTGGATGGATCAGCCGTGGCTGGCAGTGGAGTAATAGCTTCCACTGCATCTGATCCATTGCTGTTCCACTCATTGTAAGACTGCTGCCAGACATAGTCTCTTCCCCTCCTCTAGTCTGCTGTTGACTTTCTTTGGCTCTCTCCTTTGGGTTATAGATCGAAACCACAGGTCCAATTTTAACTGGTAACGTAAGAGAGTCTGGTAACTGTATAGTAAATGCACCTCCTTCATGCTCAGGGTCTGCATATCCTTGCCCTTCAGATTCCCCTGGAATTCTTATTCTCAGTGCCATTCTCCCTCTTACTTCTGCTATCTGCTCTTCTGAACCCGTTCGACCCACTCCTAAAACTTCCCTTGTTTGCTGCGTTTTCTCCGGCTCCGGCCTGGAGTCATAAGGTTAAAGGACGTTCTGTTAGCAGCCTTTCTAAAAAGCTATCATCTGTATCACTGACCTCCTCTGTCTTATTCGGTCCTTCAGACCCTCTGTAGGAAGGTGGATATCTGACTATGGTTACCCCCAACTTTTTGCCTGGTGTTTTGCTGGTTTTTCGACTTAGTTGACCTGGGGCCCTGAAATTCAGGACCCCAGGCCCACTGCTCTCTCTGTAAAATGGATTCCAAGTACTCTAGGTACATAACTAATTGGATACTGAGTCACCTTATCAGTCCCTGTATAGTGTACCTTAGGTACCCAGGGCATAGGTGCACCCTGGGCCTACCAGGGGATGCAGCATGTATTATGCCACCCCTGGCTGGCCATCCAAATCTGACACAACTGGCTGCATGACAGCTGGGGCAAGGTGCTGTAATCACCCTTTGCTTTAGATATAGTATTCCTATATCTAACCCTAAAATGGACACATATATTCCTATCAGTCACTCCTATGGCAGGCCTTATCAATCCTGAAGGCAGAGTGCTTGGAATTATGTGAGATGGTGCTCTGGCATGAGCTGAGCCTGTTTGCAGCTTGCGGAACCACGTCCTAATAGCTGTTCCATGATAACGCGTACCATATAGTCTTAAGTGCATTATAATCCTCGCGGTTATTTGCCAACTTTGGTATCGCTTTATCAAAACATGTCGAGTAAGGTGTCATACGAATTGGAATACTAACCCCTCGCCAATTCTGGCGACGGGGTTAGCATTCCACCCTTCTAGAGGGACACGACATGTATGTAACTGTGAACCCCGGTGTAGGAGAGTAGGGTCTGCAATCCTATGATCACCCCAGATTTTTGCTTTTTGCTTCACTGGTTTACGACTTCTCTGGCTGTGGGCCTGCTAATCAGACCCACAGCCTTGCTGTTCTCTCACTAAATTGACACGTGTACCTTAGGTGCATTTACCAATTGGTACTGGGCCACCTTATCAGACCCTGTAACTCAGGGCATAGGTGTACCCAGGGCCTACCAGGGGCTGCAGCATGTATTATGCCACCCCTGGCTGGCCATCTAAATTTGACACAACTGGCTGCACGACAGCTGGGGCAAAGTGGTGTAATCACCCTTTTGCTGTAGATATAGTATCCCTATATCTAACCCTAAAATAGACGCATGTATTCCTATCAGTCACTCCTATGGCAGGCCTTAACAATCCTGAAGGCAGAGTGCTTGGAATTATGTGAGATGGTGCTCTGGCATGAGCTGAGCCCGTCTGCAGCTTGCGGAACCAAGTCCTAAAAGCTGTTCTATGATAACGCATACCATATACTCTTAAGTGCATTATAATCCTTGCGGTTAAATGCTATCTTTGGTATCGCTTTATCAAAACATGTCGAGTAAGGTGTCATACGAATTGGAATACTAACCCCTCGCCAATTCTGGCGACGGGGTTAGCATTCCACCCTTCTAGAGGGACACGACATGTATGTAACTGTGAACCCCTGTTAAAGTTAACTCGAGCCTCAGCATCACAAAATGGATGCTGCCACCACAGACACAAGTCTGACCCCCTGCAGCTGGGAGTCCTTCCAGCGAGGGGAGCTTGGACAAAGGGTTTCCTGTCAGGGGCGGTGCTAGCACCATCCCAGACAGGGTTTTGTGTATCCTAGGTAGTCAGGGCTGAATAGGAAGGTGACTGCAAGTGGCACCCCGGTGCTCACTGTGCATCTGCCAGTTTGAACCAGTTCCAGGGGCACACCAGCCCCTGAGCTGGGGAAAGTCCGGCATGGGAGAGGGGTGTAACCACCCCCCTTCCTGGTCCCACCCATGGGCAGGACCTAGTCCCGTACCAGCCCCTTTCTTTAGAATAAATGTGGGAGCGGGGACCCTTCCAAATTAGATAATCTTTGAATCCTGAAACTACTTTCTACGAAAGGAACTCAAGACTTCTTCCTAAGATTTCTCCCTTGTGACTAAGGAGTTGTCACCCTGCATCTGCGGGCACCAACTAAGTAACCTGCGGTTTGCTGCACGTCCTTCCCCCGGAACCAGACCGACCAGCACGACGAGACCCGGCTTCCCTGGCACCTCGGACCTCTACCTACATCATCAGCCCAGCTGAGATTCGTGGGTGTGACGAGACCTTGAGGGACCGGCCATCTTCAGAACTGCACTACGCTTATCCAGCACAACCGCCGAGGGATCCTCGGGTGAGTGCTTTGGGGTTTGAGAAGCCCTAACCCTGAGCAGCTCCAGCACCGAAGTCCAGCCCCTTAGCATCCACAAGATCTGCGTGGGGCCCTTCTGCTCTTTGCTGCTCACCGCGTTGTCCGGCCACTTGCCTGCTGGCTTGTAGCCCTCTTGACGACGAACGACGACACTTCCATCGCTGGTCTGGTTGCTCCAGACTGGCCCTTGCTCCCCTCCAACAGAGGAGCACCCCGGACCCTCCTGGTCCACTCCAGACGCCATTTTGAGTCCACCGCGTGGGCTTGCATTTGCCAAGAGTTGTTGCCCGAATCCTGGGTCCAGCATCGCCTTCGTGGGACAGCTCGCACCTCCATCCTGGTCGCCGACAACACCTCCTGGTCCGAGAGACTGCAGAGCCCAGCGTCGCCCACTCACCTGGTCGAGGTGACTTCATCCGGTGCCATCCTGGTGCCCATCTAATCACTGGCTAGTGATTCAGAACTTGGTCCCCTCTGCTTACAGGTACCCTCTTCAGCTGATCCAGTCCTTGGATCGGCCCGGAACATCTTCACTGGTCGCCTGCCAGCAACTTCCACTTCAGGCTCCTGGTTCGTCGACGAAGAAACCCGACGACACTTGAACCCTATGCAGCCGCAGCCCCTGGGCTAGGTAAACCGAGTACCACGGTGCTCCAGCGTAGACCAACTCTCTAAGTGTCTAGATCCACTTTCGTTTTTGACCTACCTAGTCGGGTTCGCCCAAGAACACTAACTTTTGCATTTACTAGTTAGTATACATAGACTTTGTCCCGCATCACGCGTGAGAGTTCCCACTCTGCACACGACGTCCCTAGGCCTCCTGCTTCTAATCTAAGGGTTCAGCATTGTAGGCCTAGCGTTTCTAAAGTCTTTGACAGTAGTACTTACCTGCTAGTAATTTCGCATTCCACTTTTGTAGTATATGGTTTTCCGTGCCCCTCGGGCATTTGTGTAAATTGTGCAACTTTCAGAATTTCTTTAAGAGCTTTGTATTGTGCTTAGCGCCCTGTCCTCATAAAGAGTCCAGGGCTGTTGTGTTCTAAATAAATATCCTTTTATTTTCATAACAACTTGTGTGGTGTCCTTTCACTTGGTGTTCAAGGGGTATATGTGATGGTATAACAGCTGGCTTAACACGCCCTCTAGAGTTTAGCCTAAAGACTGCTCATGTCCATGCTACTAGGATAGCGGGTCTATAAGGTTGACTTAAAACCAATCATCAATAAGGGTCGTTTGGTATGATACAAAGTGATCACTAGAATATAGTGAGCACTATATATCAGGCCAACTTCTCACACCCTCCTTTTAGCAACCTGAATGGATATAAGCGTTCTCCCTCTATGGTGTCTACTCTCCACCTCTTCAATTGTGCATCCCACCTAGAATCCTGATATGCCTTCATTGCTTTCTTCATTATTCTCTGTGAAGCTTCTCTTCTCTTCGCCATTGCTGCTTTAGAGAAGACATCACTCCTCTCAGCTGGTACAGTACCTCCATCCGAAATGACCCATAATGAGGGAAAGCAAATTATCTTTCTTTCTCTGCGATTGTATGCCTATTTTGCAGCCACACTATAGTCCTACATTGGTTACCATGTAATGTGCAGGGATATCCTCCAGTGGAGCTTCTTCCCCTACCCGAGTTACCACCCCTGTGTCACCTCTACACAAATCAGGCAACACCTTACATCTCATTGTGAAAATTAACTATTTGCAATTCAGAATTCAATATTCAACTTTAGACAAACTTCCACCAATCCCAGCGTGGCATTATACCAACCGACCAATGCCAGCGCAGCTCGCACGGACGTCACAACTCCCTCTTTGCAGCGGCTCACCCTCCTTTACAATTTCACTTCATACTCTCGCTCACACATTCGTACACAAGTAACTGTATATCCAAAAGTTATTAAACCAAGTAACTGCTTCCTAACACAGCCACAGTCACTTACAGGTACATAAATAGGTAATTGTCCGTCCGCTAAAAGATCGATAGAACACTGTTACAAGAACATCCGCGGTGACTACCCGACCTGCGTTGGTCACACAATCTCTGTAGTCTACCCCCGGTACCTGAGGTTTTCCACTGTGACCTTACTTACATTCAAACAAAGTTCCCTATCACAAGTGGATTGCCAATAGCGCTTCACAACACCCACAATTTTTGATCGGACAATCCCATATACAAAATTATCTCGGGATGTTGGACTTCTTTTGAGTCCGCTCACTAAACTTCCTGATCCGCACGTGTCCGGACCAGTAAACCAATTAACCCACAATCACTCAACTTCGCAAGACATCACGCAATTAATTCATCACCGCAATCTAACACACCACACAATTTCATACTCACGCTACCACTGTTTCCGCCGCACCATCAGCATCCGCCGACCTCCATCAATCTTCGTTTTCCGCCGTTGTCTACACCAAGTCCAGAGCTCACTTTTCCTCCGTTTTTACTCTAAATCCCTCATTCTCCCCTCACTTTCGAGGCAAACCATTCTCTGCTACCATTTGATTATGCTAAATTTAGTCCTTGCCTTCCCTACTAAATTCAGCACAGATGGTTTTTTATTTGCCTGCTGAATGTGGTTGAGGGGAGTAAACAATTCAAAATTTTACTTACAATTTAGTCATGTTTAAAAGACCACAGACTCCGAATTCCAGTTTATGGATTTTATTATAAGGCCAAAAATAATTGAATACAAACACATCTTAAAATCAGAGAATATAGGTACATAAAAATCAATACAGAGCCAAATCTACGTATGTCATTAATTCGGCATGGAAGGCATAATGTGATAAATTCCAAAATCAAAATACAACCCAGAATTAAAGCTGAGTTCAAATCCTTTTTCATGAAGAAGAAAAACAAAGGTTATCTTTCCCTACGCTGCTCTCTGAGGGTCCTACCTATTTCCCTTATATCATACCCCAAAGGTGTCAGAACGTGTTGACTTCCTAAGAAGTACTTGCGTCAAATGGGTCAGATAACTTAAGGCTATGGAGCTCGTTCTAAGATGCTCCTTCTCCACGGAAAAGTGCAGAAGTTCCTTTTTCTGTCCCTGCGCATCTTACACGAAGACAAAGTTCGCTCCCCCCAAATGTATCACTTGATGAACTGGTTCACTTGCAATATTTTCCAGTAGATATCCATAGAAGCTTTAATTAAGTTCTTCTTGTCTTCTAATGGCCTTGAGGTTCAGATCGGCCAGGCACGGAAGCCATCCTCCCTTTTTGCCTTTCAGACTTCTTCAAAGACATTCCAGGTATCTCCTTAAACTAAGAATAACAAGGTTGAATTCCTGCACTTGCAGTAGGAGGAGACATACTGTTTTCTCACACAAAAAGGATTCATTTAATTATTTCTGAGCAATCAAGGATGCTAAATCGACAACAACCCGTAGTTCTGGGCCTACAGTGCAGGCAATTTAAACGACACACAATTACATTTATATGAATATATTGTCATCCTGCTCATTATACATATGCAGGAATTATAAGTGTCTCTAATATATGTAAAATCTTGTTTGAATGTGTACACTACATTTCAATACTTATATAGTGTAAGTAAATGCATCTTAATAATCATAAAACACTGCAAACGATAAAATACATGAGTGTGCGTAAACCAGGAGCGTAATGCACCCATACAATTCAGAGTGCTGTAAGAGCTCTATCACTACCAAGACAGTGTACTTTGAAAGCTGGAACAGGTTTGCGACCTGGTGTTCTGAGAACAGTGAGGATCCCTCGATCACCGTTTGCTGGACATTCTTACGTTTGCGCAGCACACCTGTGTTGTTGACACTGGCCAATAAGTTTCACAGGTGTGGCCGACTGACTCTAAAAAAGTTTGCTTTTCTAGTGTGACATTTGTCATTTGGATGCTTTTTGCCAGCTTAAAGTTAGTACTCAGCAGGTACCATGTTTATCTACACCTTGATATTTCCTGTCTTATTTATATAGAAAACGAATTCATGATACTCTGTTATTTTATGTGCAGCATTCATGGGAATGCATTCACATAAAACAGGTAGGTATAATATATATTTTTTTCCACTTGAAATGTGGTTCGGAATACCACGGAACTTAAAAGACAGTGGCACCCAAGTGTTAACATTCGGTTGTTAAAGTTGCACACCAGTGAGAGACATTACATTGGATGCAATCCAATGAGTTGACTGCCGATTATGTTTTACGGCCTGTTCAGTGCTCAAAAGAATATGTTGGTGGTGGGCGTAACTTCCAATTTGAGTACTGTATACAAAACTACATATGTTACTGTTTCTGCTCTTTAGCACAAGCTCCCCTGTCTCTTGAACAAATGCTTTCCCATTACACTGCTGTTTATCTTGTACTTATTGATTATTTTATTATTTTGCAGTAAAGAGGCTCTACTCTCCTCAATTAGGTAAGGTGTACATCTTTAAAGTTATATACTTAATGGGAACTTGCAGGTACTAGTGAAGTAGTGTGGCTCACTGGTTAGAGGCGGCAGACCCGAGAGCAGAGGACGGCCCGGGACCAGGGTTCGATTCCCGACGCGGCAGGTTTCTGGACCAGGGTCAGCGGACTCGATAATTCTCTCGCCTCGGTGCCCACTCTGATCAGTGATCACACTCGGCAACTCTGGGCATTAGCTTGCCTCATCTTCACTAACGGCCCCACCAGACCGCCGGCGATGCCTGGTCTCACCCTGGAGATACCCACTAAGGGACCATCTCTCAGGGAAGCCAGGAAGGGTTTCGCAGCGGTCGAAGCGCGGAGATACTCCTCCGTGAGTCGATCCTCCTCCGTGAGTCGATCCTAGCGCTATATAAACTTGCAATTAATTAATTAATTAATCACTCTAACAAAGAAAATCTAAACAGTTGGTACATTATTTGCTAAGGCAGCAAATCAAGGTGACAATGCCAACTTACTCTAAACAAGACCAGGGATTTCGACTGAGAAAAGTTTGGAAAACAAGTTGTCTAAAATGCTATAGTAATGCAGGGAAATGGTCATTCATTTCCTATAAATTAAATCTATATTTCTGTCTACATTTCAAATTCTTTCTATTTTCCATCCTGCCCTTACACAATCATATAGCGTGACAGAGAATCTTCTTAGAAATTGCAGGGCGAAAAAATATACCAATCTTGCAATTTCATTGTGTACAGCATACTTTATTTATTTTGAGTTTTATATAGCGCTGGCTAGACCCGGAGATATCAGAGCGCTTTACATAATGTTCCACAAAGTTACAAAATGACATCCGTTACCAATTACATCAGTTACTAGAAAAACATTTCAAGAGTGTCAAGACGAAATAGAAAGGAGCTAAGAAGGGAGAGGGGGTAGGGTAAAGAGATAGAAGGGAAATAGGATAGAGAGACGAGTGTGAGTCTGCCCAAAGTTCGGCTGGGTAGGGGACGGCCAAGGGGGAAGTCCACAGCCCATCTTCTCTATAGCTATCAGGTAGCTCCACCGGGCATCGGCCAAATAGCTAGGTCTCAACTTAATAACATTAGGAAGGGGACAAGAAAATGGAGCATAGAGTGGGAAAGAGGATAAGGTAAAGGGGTGGGAGGGAGAATGTGAAAGCGAGGCAAGGGAGAGTCTGCCCAAAGTCCGGCTGGGTAGGTTAGACCCGTAGATGTCAGAGCGCTTTGTATTGGTTTACATAATGTTACAGAAACATAATGAAAAATGACACATTACATCAAAATATACAACACCTTAAAAGAAAAAAGAAAGGTGAAACAAATAGAGCAGGAGAGGGAAGGTGCAGGTGTAAAGGGAGGAGATGAGGGAAAAGACTGTAGGAGAGACGAAGAGAAGTCTGCCCAATGACCGACTGGGTAGGTGACGGCCCATGAGGGAATCCCCACCCCGTCTCCCCTAGAGCTATCAGAGTAGCTCCATCGGGTATCGGTCAGATAGCTAGGTCTCTACAGACGAGTGAAAGTTCACAGAGAGGACAAGAGCTGGAAAGCAGAGAAGATTAGAGCTGATAGGGGTAGGGTGCAGGGGGAGGAGGGAGATAAAATCAGGTGAGACAAAGGAGAGTTTGCCCAAAGACCGGCTGGGTAGGTGACGGCCGAGGAGGGAATCCATGGCCCATCTCCCCTATAGCTAGCGGGGTAGCTCCACCGGGCATTAGTCAAAATAGCTAGGTTTCAATTGTTCAAGAGGAGTTCATCGCATAAAAGTCCTGGTGTGAGGTTAGGAACAGGGTATAGGCTAGACCCGAAGGTATCAGAGCGCTTTACATGAGGACGGAGAATCAAAACATTTTTACTTTTTTACATCAATTAGGATTACAATTAATAATAAATGCTAGGGAAAGAAAGATGTGATCTTGACACAATAATATAAGATATTAGAGCGTAACTTAACCAAGACTCACGTTATAGGAAAGGTGGAGGATAGAGGGGACAGATAGTCCGGATAGAGGCAGGTGGATAAGGACAGGGGGGTCTGAAGGGGGAAGGTACTCAGTGTGAATATAGCAGTCGAGTAGTTGCAGAGAAGAGATAGAGGAGCCATGAAGAACAGTGAAAAGCAGTGTCCGAAATCCGGCTGGGTATGTGACGGCCAAGGGGGTGAGCCAGAGCCAGACTCTGCTATAGCTGCATGGGACAGCTCCATTGGTCAGAGTGTTCAGTCTCCACGGTAAAAAAGACACAGTTTAAAGAAGAGAGCAGTGGATAAGGGAGAGACAGGGAGAAGGAGAGACACTGAGTCCAAAGTCAGGCTGGGTAGGTGACGGGCAAGGGGATGAACCAAGGCCGATCTCCTCACTAGCTAAACCGAGCAGCTCCACAGGGCGACGGACACAATGCTCAGACTCCGCTGTCCGGGCAATGATCAGGTGCGCTCAGAGAGAGACAGATTGGTGCAGAGGGAGTGAGAAACCATGGTCAGAAGTTATGTCTGTCTGAAGTTATCCAGCTTTTTTCTTTGATCCAGACAAATATCGTCTGTTTGTACACAGTCTGCCGCATTTCACTTCCCATCTAGAGCAGAGAGCCTGCAGCACAGTCGCATCTTCGTCCGGGTGGAAGTGGCGTTACTGAGGTTGAAGAGGCCTCACGCGTTCAGACAGCAGACGGGCTACGCTTATTTTGCTGATTAAGATTTCAGACAGAGCTTGTTACTGTCACTCACGTTTCTGCTATAAATACATGTTATGAAATGCAATAATAGTGTCCCCAAGCATAAGGTTATTACATTACTAGCACATTTTGCTAGTATATTAATTTATTTTACTTTAGAAAATTATATGAAAATCCCTCAATCCAAAGATGATCATTTTAATATTAGTAAATCTCTGTTTGATGCCCAAGCTTAATGTTATCAAGTTTTTCACGTAATCACAAGTACTATTGCCATACATTTAAAGATTCTACCTTGCATATGCCTGTTTATCATCATGTAATACCACGGGTTCCGACAATATCCCAAGAATTAACAAGTCGTCAAGTGCTTGAAGGCAAACACATAATGGAGTAGAGTTTTAAAATAAAATTAAAATAAATTACATTTTGTAATAGACTTGCAGTATTAAAAAATGTAACATCTTCATGCTATAGAAGCCCGCAACAGGACAGGAATCACCACTATTTCGTCAGGGCCAGCATTAATGGGAGGGCTGGCAAGTGGGCATGTATGACCATTTCATGTCAAACATTCCTATGAGGGCCTCAACTGCCATGTGTGGTCACCATCATGCCAAAGAGGCCCTGATATGCCAAGAATTGCCACCAATATGTCAGTTTAAACATTGTGCTAGGGATGGGCAGTATTATCCTATGTATGCTAGCTATTTGACAAGAATCATACACTGTTGCCCTTCAGTCTCTCCTATCAAACTTTGTAGATTATATGAAGGAACTTAGCCTTCTAGTTAATCAAGGTAAAACCTTTATTATGAAATGTGGAAATACCAGTCAAAAATGCTTAGACATATTGGCACAACTGTTGGTGTCACGAACAACTTTAGTTACCTTGGGATTTTATTTGATAGAGATGGATTATGGAACAAGACCATCGCTAACAGAAAGCAACAATTTAGTAAATCCTATATGGCCCTAAGGAGTTTTGCGAAATGCCTGGGTACAAATCCCCCTGAGGTAATGATCAAAATGTATAAAGCAAAGTGTCTCACCATAGCTACATATGGGGCAGGATTGTGGGGATACAGAAAATGCACAGACATCCAAACTGTAGAGAATGATTTTTTTTAGATGTCTACTTGTCATACCTAAAAGCACATCTGTTTACGTATGTCGTACTGAACTGGGGGCACAGCACATTACAGACATAATTAAACTGCAACCAATTCTTCTTTGGTATAAGATATGGACCTCGGAATATACCGTGCTTAACTGAGCGATTATTGAGAAATGTCTTAAATTAAGTTCACACTTAAGAATTTCATGATTATCTTATGTGCAACACTTTTTTCATGATCTGGGTCATCCTGAATACTTTGAAAGACTAGAAACACCGAATAGTATCAGTAGAAAGACACTGAAAGATGAAGGGATGACACATTTAGGAAATATTCGATTGCTAACCGAAATCCACAAACCCAGTGTTTTTAAGAACCAACTGATTTTAGCCACTTTTTACTTGCAGCCCTATCTCAAAGTAGTATTGAATGGTAGACAAAGATTTAATTCGGACCCGTCTTAGACTGGATATATTCCACAGACTAGTCAGCTTTCCAAAAACATATGATTGGTCTACAAATGTAACTGTTTGCCCCTGTGATAACATGATGCCCCAGGATACAATGGATGTGGTTTTTTACAGATTTTATAGTGATTTAAGAAATAGATATATCTTACCAGTTATTAAACCATACTGTTTTACACAATGTCGCCCTGCTTACTTATATCTGCAGTTATTGCTCACTCTAGAGATTTGTTGCAGATTGTCATCCTTTTTATGGGCGGTATTTTATACAAGAAAGAATATTTTATTAACTCAGCTAGAATAGGATATATGTCCCATGTCCTCCACCGATTCAGGGAGTACTATATATATAAAAGAAGGAATTTAGTCAAATGATTTGTGAAGAGCAATGCACTGTAGGGATCTATTTTGTATTATTCTGGGCATGTGCAATACTATGTACTCATATAACTTTATTACGATTCTCAATGGTATGACTGTATAATATTTATGTACTCTTAAATATGATTTTAGTCCATCTCTTATCCAGATTTTATCATGGAGAGGGATACGGGGACCAGGTTCTTTATGTTATTTTGCACCCTCCCACTTTCTGTATCTGTTGCATTATAGAATAAGTTCAACTATACCTTTATGGAATGATGAGGAATTGTAAAAATGGCCATATGATGAAATCTGTATAAATGCCAATGTTAATATGTAGGTTCCCTACAAATTGTTCTTGGACATGTTTGATTCCCGGTGTGCGTTTGTAAAGTAGGTAATTAGCTATATTTTATTATAATTCTCATAAACTGTATAAATACCTGCTGATAATTAATTATTGAATGACATAAAATTCCGGACCCGTCCTTTTAACCAGTAGTGGATGTTTACCAATACAGGATAAGTACTTTGTAATGTTGTTTGTTTTAAATGTTGGTTTTATGGATGTTTTTATTTTATGCTTCCAAATAAAGTATTCTAATAATAACAATGACAAGAATCACTACACATGTGCTGAGATTCAGCATTTTTCCAAAGGCAGGTGCTCTCATATTGTAAGCAGTATGATTAGTACGCTAGTAGTGTCCTCCATGTTTCTAGAATTAAATCCAGTATGCCAGGGCCAGCAGTTGACCAACCTCCGTATGCCATGGTAGCACTCCTGTAGGTCAAGAATTATCTCCAGTATGTCAGTGTCAGAACTTTACCTTACGTGTTATCCTATGCGAGGAATTCCCTCCACAGTGCAACTCGCAAGCATACTTCTACACACGTACTTTTACTTGCACATACTCACACTCACTCACTCGGGCAAAAATATATACACTCAGTCACAAGTATACATAAATACAAACTCTTATTTTCACTTACTCACACTCTCACTCTGTCACAGTCATTCACTTTCACATACTCACTTATTACTCTTTCACTGTTTCACCACCTCACTCGGAATGACTCACACTTTTGTTCACTCTCTCACACACACACACACACACCCTCACACTCTCACACATAACATCATTTTGGCAACCTTTTTTGAATTTACCTGTACCCAGGGCTTTAAGTGGGCTGTGTCTCACCGGGTCTGGGCACCAGCATTTTTTTTTTAGGGCCTCGAAACGGGTCTCTATCGGGCTCTGTTTTGTGCCCTGGCAGAGGCGGTCCATTTTTTTCGGGACTGCAGTGACAGCAGGCACATCGATATGTGCTACTCACTTCCCACTAGTGGAGAAGTTATGGCATGACGTCATGCCAGGCATGCGTTGTAGTGGAAGGGAAATGCTTTAAAGAGAGTGATTTTCTCTCTGGGTTTCCCTTCCTGTTTGAAACTCAGGAGCAGAAACATTGTTGTGGTGTCAAGCAAATATTCCTGACTTGTAGGTATGATGTTACTTGTTGTATCATAACTGGATGCAATGACGGGGGGCGTGGCTTGGCACGCAATGGCGGAGGAAGCAGAAGGGTAGAGCTCCGGCTTAAGCTCCCCTTCCGCAGGCCAATTATCCACCACACTTCCTGATAACCGGCACAAACTGCGAGGGGAGCGTCCTGACATTGCTCCCTGCCTGATAATCAACTTTGAGGGGAATTGAGCGCCCCGGACCGCTCTGGACCCTCCTGAGCTCTCCTGACCGTGCCGCACGACGCGTGATCGGCCACCGCCATTAAGCGAGGTCGGGGATCGGGCTGCAGCTGCCGGGCCTGGAAGCAGGGCCTACACCAGAAGAAGTTGAGAGACTCTGGCGGCCGCGATCCCGGACTGGGAAGGACGGGCCCTCATCTTAGGAGCACGAATCACGGCTTACCCCGACACCCGGCACATCCAGCCGGCCGACCTGCGAAAAGGAGTCCGGAGACGCGGTGCCACGACCGACGGAGGAGGTGAGCCAAGACTGTGGGAGACAAGGCCACGCGCTTAGCACGGCTCCACACCGCAGATCGGACTGGGGCCCAGAACAAGCGGAACCATACAGAGTACATATACTGACCAGCACCCTCACGGGCATGCGACTGCCAATGGGATGCAGGGGAAGCGTCAGGACGCCGCCGGTTGCTTTTGGGGGCCCAAGACTCTGTGAATGAACGCGCTGGGCCACACGACACGGGAGCGCGCAGTGGCAGGGGTGAATCACGGGCCAAGCCAGCACATTGGCGGTCGCAGAAAGGTGATACCGAAGCGCCACGACCCACTTTTGGCCCTGGGCATTGAAGCAAACTGCCCCTCACCCCCCCCCCCGCCTCTCCCACACGACAGCTAAGGACCATTGCGACACGCAGCGCCGACAACCTTGTGCCGCGGATCGCTCTGGCAAGTGACCGAACGGGCCGGTAGACGGCGTGGGTGGAGGTGCAGACTGATGCAGCACACCTCAAGGTGATCTCTTGCACGCTGTGTGCTCACATCCAGAGGCGGCCCTGGACCCACGGGTACTATAACAACACAGACACAGCACCACAGACGAAGCCTGACGCCTGGACCCACGGCAGATACACCCATCCGGAATTGGCGTAGGGGCGCGGTGGCCGTGGCAGATCCCCAACCACCCCGGCAAACTCTCGGAGCTGCTACATCCCCGGGCCTGAGTCACCCGGACCTAGGCTACAACAAACCCTGCTACTAATGGCTCTGGCTCACACCAATAGGCCGCCGCTACACATCTCACCCACCACCCTGCCCATGTCTGGGGGAGTAAAAACAAGGACTGCCACTGGCGGTGCACAACAGAAAGGGAAAATGGACAGACCGTCGAAGCAGACAGATGCCGACCAAGTGGCGGTGAAACTGGACACCGTGCTAGCCGCCATGGAACGACTGGAAGAGTCGCTACAACTTACCCGCATCTCCCTAGAGACTAAAATCGACAGTGTGGTGATTGATCTCATCCACCTCCGAGCTGACCACAAGAAGCTGGCAGAACGCACCATGTCGCTGGAAAGCGCAATGACAGATCTCGAGCCTCGGGTCAGCCAGATGGACAAGCACGTCCGGGACCTCCTGAACAGGGTGGAGTTCCTAGAGGACCGCGCCGAGGACGCAGAAGGACAAGCGTGAAGAAACAACGTCCGGGCGGTAGGTGTCCCGGAACGATGGGAGGGGAAGGACCCTATGCAACATGTGGAAAACTGGCTGAGGGCAATGCTACCAGAAGGCGCCCTGTCCCCACACTTCGTGGTGGAACGCGCACACCGAGTGCTGACGAGACCCCTCCCCACAGGATCCAACCCTAGACCACTACTCTTCCGAATCTTGAATTACCAGGACCGGGATTAAATCCTACGCGAAACCAGGAAAATCGGGGATGTCCAAATAGACAACGCTAAAGTAATGTTCTTTCCCGACTACACAGTCCAGGTACAGCGCGAGAGACACTCCTTCCTAGCGGTGAAACAACAACTACGCAAAACCGGCCTCAAATACTCCCTCCTCTTCCCAGCCAAACTAAGGGTGTGGCACAGGACAAAACACACTTCTTCACCATCCCGGAGGACGCTGAGGCCTGGCTGGACAATGGAGTGAACTCGACACCCAGACGGACATCAGGGTCCACCACGACGGCTCGCGCTCGCGGGCCGCGGAGACGCCGTCGAACCAAGACACTGCCAGTCCACCGGCCACAGGGGTCAACAGAGCACTCTCCATCTGCAGAACTTGTTCTCCTTGAGCAACAGGACGCTGTCCGCAAAGTCACTTAAATAAGCAGCTCCTTCACATCAAATCCGGCCCTGGAGGCCAGCCCCAGGGCTTTCCCGAGCGATGACGAGGCTATCTATGGAATACCTGACTCTCAGCAATCAGTGGAACGGCCGGACGTAACACCGCAAACTGCAGATCTGATTAATTGACAACGTCACTGACCTCTGGCAGGGCACCCCCGGCCAGCGCGGCTCGGGCCTGGGCCCGGTGGATGTTCCTACTGGACTGCGGACTGGTGTGCGCCCGGGGCGAGGCCCCTGCCGAAGCACATGACCACGGACAGGACACGCAGTGAGTACTAACTTTCGATGCTTCCCCGACGATTTTATACCACACTGATGTTAGCCCCATGCAGCCCGTACATGCTGGGCACTGACTCTTGAAGGCTCAATCACGGAAGGGACGCACAGAACTATCCCACTGGCCTAACTATGGCCTGGGCCGAAGGGACACATGCATAGTGACTCATGGTATGATAGACTAGCAGATTCTTAGCCGGGCATAACCTGCTTTCCAAGGCCTGGGAAGGGGCGATACCCTCCCCACTGACTGTCCTGTTCTAACGCCGCTGCTGTGCCTGCCATTTAGCGACCCCCTGAATTCAAAGGTTACATATCTCACTTGAGAGTTTGGACGGTGGCATGTTCACCAACCGACCTTTTGGTATTTTTTTATTGGTTTAGTGCTTTATGGTCTATTATGTTCCCTGACCCCCAACCCTTTTGCCCTTTGAGGAAACAATTTTGGTGTCGCCAGAGATGTCTTTGTAGATGGACGGCAGGGGTGCGCAGGGGCTGTAGGAACGGGCTCCTGGGGCGGGGATGGGGTGGAGGGCGAATGTGGGGATTACCTAATGTGGTAAAATGACTGAGATACCCGTAAGTACCTGGAACGTCAGCGGTATGCACACACCTTTGCGCAGGTATCACATTTACTCCTACCTCAAGCGCCACCGGGTACACATCGCGCTCCTGCAGGAGACACATTTAAAGAAGACGGAAGTGCAAACACTGCGCCGTAGATGGCGCGGGCAATTACATGCCACGGAATACTCTTCCTATGCCCGCGGAGTGCTGCTATGAATGAGACCCGGGACCCCCTTCACGATCACACACTCACACATAGACCCTGAGGGCAGGTATGTGATGGTCCAGGGCACATTGGATGGGCAACTGGTGGTTATAGCCTCCCTATACTCCCTCAATACTGACCAAGGTGATTTCTTTGCGCAGCTATCCATGAAATTGGTGCCCTGGCATGGCATCCCCTGGATACTGGGAGGCGACTACAATTGCATACTAGATGCTGCATTGGACCATTCCTCCCCACCCCGGAACACTGGCGCATGGAGCCATGAAGGCTTTCACTAGTTGGGTGACACGATGGGGACTTCATGATGCTTGGCGCACTCGCAACCCCACCTCCAGAGTATACTCCTACTTCTCGGGAGCACACACCTTACACGTACGATTGGACAGGTACATGATATCCACAGACCTTCTTCCTCTTGTCACAGATACGTACTATATGGGCCGCACCCACTCCGATCACAACCCACACACCCTCAAAATAGCATGGGATCGGCCCCACTTGCCCGTCCCCACCTGGAGACTGCAGCCGGCATTACTGTTAGATGCCCCCTTCCGCGACTCCCTTTCCGCACAAATAATGCCATATTTTGAAGAAAATAATGGCACTGCGTCCTCCCCCCAGATAGAATGGGACGCCTTTAAGGCTGTAATCAGGGGACACTGCCTAGGCACACAGGGGCACATACAGAAGCAGTAAGAGAGGGACCTGGCACACATAGAGGCTGACCTACTCCGGCGGGAACAGGAGGCAATAAGAGGCGCAGATGGGCCACTGCTCACAGCACGCACGGAACACGCACGACTACTGGAAAGGCTATGCCAAGTCAATTATACGGCCTCTCGGCGCGCACACACCACCTCAGTGATAAGCCTGGAAAATTACTGGCTTGGCTTATCACGCAGGAAGACCGCTCGGCACCTATATCTGCGATATGTACTGACGGAGGTGAGGTAGTATATACAAAGGCTCAAATACACAAGGCCTTCACGGGCCACTATCAGGCTTTATATCGCTCCCAACTCCGGGTCTCCACCGCGGACATCGCGGACTATCTCTCGGCCATACAACTACCGGGGCTGACCGCTGCGCAGCGGGATGACCTAGGGGCGCCACTCACACCAGAGGAGCTCCGCACCTTTATCTTTGCCTTGTCGAATGGCCAATCCCATGGCCCTGATAGGTTACCGGCCGAATACTACAAGGCCTATCCAGATGTCCTAATTCCTGAACTGTTAAAAATGTATACAGCCGCCGCTGAGGACTCCGCTCTTCCCCCCAAGGTAAATGAGGCCAATCTCATCTCCCTCCTAAAACCGGGCAGAGATGGCACACAAATGGGCTCTTACCGGCCGCTGGCACTATTGAATACTGATTACAAAATACTTGCCTCTGCCTTAACCCAGCGCCTGGCCCCACTGGTCCCAACCCTTGTGCAACAAGACCAGAATGGTTTTGTGCCCACGCGTAGCACATCCCGCAACATACGCAGACTGTTTAGAGTACAAACCTATGCCACCCACCAATGGCCCCGATCGGGATGCCTTGTCTTGGACCTCGAGAAGGCCTTTGACACTGTCGAGTGGCCCTACATTAGGGCAACGCTGGAGAAATACGACCTCGGGGACGACTACATTGACATGGTGAGGCTGCTTTATCAAAGGCCGACCAAGCGTGCGAACGGGCAGGCTGTTGTCGGACGAAATCTGGGTGCGGAGAGGGACCACTCAAGGCTGCCCCTGTCCCTGTTGCTATTCTCGATGGCCATGGAACCCCTTGCAGTATTGTTGAGGGTGCAGGGGGAGGAGTGGGGGATCCCGCTGGCGGGTGGTCTGCACACGGTCTCGCTCTACGCGGACGATTTACTCCTATATATCAGAGACCTGACCCTTATACCACCATCCCTATCGGATTTTTTTCGAACCGTTGAGTCCATGCCGGGACTCACAGTCAACTGGGCCAAATCAGGAGCGTACTCCTTCAGTCCAGACACACGGGAAAGCGACATTAACATCAACGGCGGGAGACTCACCTGGTACCCCACAACGTTCAGACCCGCTAGACATACTGGAAGGGAACCTGGTCAGGGCTATCTCCTCCCTACAAGCGCAAATAAAGTTTTGAAAGACACTCCCTCTGAACATGCCTAGCCGCATTGCGCTCACAAAAATGATAGTCTTGCCGAGACTATTATATTATTATGCCAATATCCCAACATATGTTCCAACTCGGTTTCTCCGGGAACTAGAGAAACTACTCCGTAGCCTCATCTGGAACACTGGCAGACCCCGTATAGCCTTGACAAAGCTATATGCCCCACGGAGGCTGGGGGCCTCGCGGTCCCCATCTGGAATTGTATTACCTGGCAGCCCAGATGCAGTGGGTGACGGGATGGCTAGGTGACAAGAACCTAGGCGACACCGGTACAGATGCCACGGTCTGGACCCATGTGCAGGCGTGTGCGCTGTTTCACCCCCTGAACAGAGCCCCCTGCCCAACACAGCTACATCTGGCTGTAGCCCGCAGATCCTTCCTACGCACCTTAAAATTAACACACGAGGTGAAGCCCTATGCCCCGGCACTCCCGCTATTGGGTACCCCCCGAGACGGCGGAGAGGTGACAGAGGCAATGCTGGACAGATGGGTGCGGGCTGGGGTGGAGACACTGGGTGACTTATACGCGGACGGCGCATTGCTTCCCTTTGAGGCACTGGCAAGAGACACAGGCCTGCCAGCCGGACAATTCCTCCTGCATGCGTCCATAACACACTCACTCGCGCGCCCTTGGGGAGACATAGCTGAAGAACCGCCGACACATCACTTCATACAATACCTCCATGTACTGCGCAATGGCACTCACGCGGTCCACTGGCTGACACAAGCTCTTCTGATACACACACAACACCCTACCCAACAATTACGAGATAAATGGGCGGTGGATAGAGGAAGGGCATGGACAGACAAAGAATGGGCAGTGGTGCTGGGCAGCCCAATCAATATCCCACGTAACTCCCGTAAGACAATACAATTTTACATACTACACCGTGCTTACCTGTCACCAGACAAGATTAACACATACTTCTCGGCCACTAATACCGCGTGCCCCAGATGCTCCCTGGTCGATGCAGACCTCCTACATATGCTCTGGGCCTGCCCTATCATATCGACATATTGGAACACAGTGACCACCCTGCTGAAGCAGAGCACCGGCGATGACCTGCCGCACACATGGGAGGCTTGCGTTCTGGGGTTATACAAGAGGACCAGATTAAACAGGGTTCCTGCCAGGTTCCGGGACCTGGGACTAATTACAGCCAAGCGCCAACTCACCAAGCGGTGGAAAAAGAATGAACCCCCACACGACAAACATTGGTACGCCTCCTTTGATAATTGGGCGAGAGCGGAGGGTATCGTGCTGCTGCGCAGGGAGGAGACGGCGGGACTGAGGAAATTCCCCTTGGACAACTTTGGGACGAAACCCTGACATCATTTCAGCAGGCGAGCTTAGAACAGGGGATCACTTGAGTGGCACCTATCCCTAGGTAGGACCTGGGCTATGACAGAGACAGAATTACATCATGCCCCCTCTGACACCTCATTGGCCCAACCTGGTGAAGGACACAACCCGCACTTGCATGTTGTGACTGTGCTGCAGAGACCTGACGCGACACATACCCAAGACCCCTACTGCCATGACACTGACCCCTCGATGCCCATCGGGCCATTCTGGGCCGCTCTTTCCCCCTCCCCCCCATCGCCTTCATGGAGGGGACCCACCCCACAAGCGGCCCTGACCACCACGCATCCTTGCCCTGAAACTGGAAACTTACCTCTGCGAACGCACACGGACATTCTTCCCGGCACACCTACCCTTTACCCTCACTTTTTCCTTTTTAAGCCATCTTCCTTTCTTTGTTCTCTCTCTTTTGGTTAAGTTTGGGTGTCAAAACAGTTCCCCCCCCTTTGACACGTTTGTTATGAGACTGTGAATATAATATTAGTTATAACTACTCGTCTAATCAGGATCACCTCACACTGCAAGTTAACGCTGGGGGAGACACCACAAACCGACTAGCAGATGAGGCCAGGGGAAGGCGCACAAACAAAAGAACACGCCGCCTCAAATCATATCTCATCCCTATGTCTCAATCCATAATGCAAAAGACACCATAAGACGTCACGTTAGCGGATACAAATGATCACCATCTTGTTCTATGTCCTCCATTAACCCTGTCAAAACAATATGATGTGTGTTCAACAATTTACCATGTATTGCCAAACGTATTGCATAGTCGTTATAATGCTGTGCTGATTATGTCTATCATTTCCTCTTGTTCAATAACTGAGTGTGTAAAGGACTTAAATGCTGGAAAACTAATAAAATATATTCAAACAAAAAATAACTGGATGCAATGACAGAAACAACAAAATACAAGTCGGACAGCACACTATGCTAAGCACGGATTTTTAGTTTATGTGTTTTTAAGCCATGCCCTTAATTACATTGGCCACTGCCCTTTCAGAGACCTCCCCCCCCCCCTCCCCCGTTTTTGTATCTCATTCAAAGCCCTGCCTATACCTATCTATCTAAAAGGGACGAGTAAACCTGGATTCCCATGCTTCAAACGAGGAGCTGGAAAGAGCAGCAGATACAGGAATTATGGGAAGTAGTAGACTCTGTTGAAGTTGGTTCTGCTCTGACCTGGTTTGACTCGCAGTACTAGGGCTCACCTTGAGGTTCCGTGACAATTGTAAGTGGTGTTTTTGACTCGCACGAATATGGTCGAGTATGGTATCTATGAACCGCAAATGATGAGTTTAGTGGGTTTACGCTGTGCTAACCTGAACCGTTCGTTTGTTTCGTGGGTTTCTTCATCTGAACCCACGGGTTCCATCTTAGATACGGCATCCATTTTGTTTCTTGCCCTCAAGTAGCCAGCGAACGGACGCTGCCTGCTTCGCGACCCTGGGATTCCCAAGCTCCTGCGGAAGACACATTTCCTTTGGAGGTGTCTTTATGATGAGGGGGATGGCACTGTAAGGCAGATGGCCCCGCTCGAGGTTCATCTTGCCGCTCTATTGTCTTAGCTGTGCATTCATTAAGCACGTCCCCTTTGATGCCTGCAACTCGTGTTTCCTGATAACACCCCTTTTACACCCTTTTCGATCTGCTCACTGTTCTCATCTTCCTCTGCACCTGTTTTTGTCTCTTCCTCGATTTGTTTACTACCGGTTGGAATGTACTTATGGTGGGAAGATGTGCTTTTACAGTTGGGAACTGCCAAATGTTACTGTGATTATGTTCCGGGCCCTGAATACATGAAAGCGACCCCTTTTGCCTTTTACGATGGGAACCAAGTTGTAAACCTTTGTACACCATGTTATCCTATGCTGGAAAACTGTATAAGAAGAGCGATCCACAGATACAATTCGAATCAGACTCCTCGAACCTACACATGTTGTACTTCTTGTGACTTCTGTGTTCCCTGCAGTAATAAACCTCGAATCTTTGACGCCGAAGGAAGTGTCCCGTGTCTCTGTCATTTGTACGCCGGAACAGGTTACCCACGAAGGTTTTAGGTGTTATCCCTGGCACCGCTGGGTCTTAGCAGAACCCAGTCCTTCAGTTGGCGCCCAACGTGGGGCTGCATCAGTGGTACCGGTCCAAAGCCCGACGATCGTGAGGAACTTCGTGTGAAATCTCCGAGGGAAGGTGCACCCCGCTTCATCGATCCTGTTGTCGAAACAAGTGGCCCGACGACTTTTCCCGCGAAGATCCCCGCCTCCTGACGGCTGCGACGGACTGCTGCCCTGACTGTAGACCTGTTTTGGCGCCTGGTGTAGACCTTGGTACAGCGAGACGATAGACGGGCCTTCCTGCTGACGCCATTGACCTTTGAGTTAAGTATTTGTGGGTCGCTCCCAGAGTCCTTTGTTGTGGGTGCTTAGTTGTTGCATGGTTCCATTGCATTTGTGGTTCTTGGTACTTTGTTCTTTGTTGTACTATTTGACGTCTGCAGTCGCCAAAAACCAAGCGTTTTGCTCTTTGTAGGGATATTGTGATCCTATAACCCTTGACGTTTGTGAAACTCGGTTAGTGTGCACGATGTCTAGCCGTAGTACTTTGTTCAGTTGTTTTAGAAGTTGTGGTGCGGATTCCCGATTGGAGGACTCGTGTCCGATACCTCCGATTGGAACTCCAACTTACGAGCTGTACAGTAAGCATGGATTAGGTCCAATTACATTCAACGAGTGTTGGGTCCGTTATACTAAAAAGGATTGTGTAGTCAGTTGGCCACCTCATGGTAGTTTCGATACTCCGATTTTAGATAATCTTGAAGCTAAATTATTTCAAAGGAAAGCAAGGCCGGCCATGTTTGATTCCTTTCGGTTGTGGCGTAAGGAAGCCAAGCAGAGACAAATCAAACAGATCAAACGTAATAAGAGAGAAGGTATTGTTACTACGGTAAGAAACGCAGAGCAGTTCCAGCGAGATAAGGAGGAAAAGGAAAAGGAAGTTTTCGATAGATTGCAGCGCATGTCTATAGATAAGTGTTATCCTGCTTTACCGGCAGATACGGATAAGAAGGAGGAAGTTACAGAGGACCCTTTAATGTCCTATCTCATGAAGTCACCACCTCCGTATGTACAGGGTACCGCAGCTCCTGTGGTTCCCCCTGTCCCTGTTCCCCAACCTGCTCCCGTCCCTGTACTTCCAACTGTTCCTGCTCCTCTGCCTGCTTCTGTCCCTACTGCTCCTCCGCTTGTACTTCCTCATACTCCTGCTCCCGCTGCCTCTACTGTTCTGGTTTCTCCTGCTGTTCCCTCTGTTTCTGATACTTCCCTTGTTACCCCGTTGTGTTACCCTACTACCCCGTCTACTGGACGTCGTGTCCCTTCTGTTGCTGCTAACTTCTTTAATTCTCTTGGACCGATTCTTGAGTCCGCCGGTTCCAATGGTCCCCAAAGGCGAAGTCAGCTTCCCGGTAGTTGGGAACGTGACTGTCTATATAATATGGCGATGGCTTGGATGAAATATCCCCTTAGGAATCCTCCACGTGTGGTGATTGACACGTTCTCTCAGTTCAATATACCAACACAGAGGTTCGTGTTTGAGGAAATGTGCAAGGTTTTGCGCGATCAAATATCGGTTGATGCGTCTGATGATACAATGGCTGCTCTAACTAATCTTCAGCTTCAGTTTGCGAGCTTAATGATAGTGGGTAGCAATGTTCGACGTGCTGTCGAGCAGTTGCTGTCTTTTCGTCCTTCTATAATGCCTAGAGCATTGTTTGTAGAAGACATTGAGGGACCCCTAGAAGCGCCTGGTCAGTATCCCATGCGCGAAGTTCCACCAGTGTGGATGCCGGGTGATGCTACTCGAGCTCCGCCGATCTTGCCACACTTTCAGAGAGCATGGATACATCTTCCGTGGAAACGATCAGAAGTTTTGCAGGTAAAGCAATCTTTGCCTGACCCTCGCAAAAATCCTGCGGGGTACTATAAAGAATTGTCTCAGTTAGTGGATGCTACGATAATGAATCTTGCCGACATCGATATGTTGTTTGGTAACGTCATACCGCAACCGGTGTGGGCAAAGATTCGTCAGGAAAATCATGCAAACGAGCTAGGTGGTGACTGGCCTGCTCTTGTGGCAGCAGACACCCGCCAAATTGGTGGGGCTAAGCCTGAACAGCTCATTACCGATCTCCCTCAGAGAATAATCACTCTTATGAAGACGCTTATGCCAGCTATGAAGGTGAATTGGGACAAGTTGTCCGCTTGCAAACAAAAGAAGGACGAGAGTGTCTCTGATTTCTTTACGAGATTTGAGGAGGCATTCATCGATCATAGTGGTCAGGATATGGGCACTGAGGGAGGTCAGAGGTTGTTCGTGGACAAATTTGTGTCTAATTTGTTACCGGACTTAAGCAACAAATTAAGAAATTCTGAGAGTGCGTGGGC
Source organism: Lissotriton vulgaris (assembly GCF_964263255.1). Lineage (NCBI taxonomy): Eukaryota > Metazoa > Chordata > Amphibia > Caudata > Salamandridae > Lissotriton > Lissotriton vulgaris. The sequence goes on along the minus strand of NC_141695.1, from coordinate 1,343,839,965 downwards.
TGTTTCTACTTCTGCTCAAATATTGGCTACGGCCCAATATTATGAGAATAGAGAGAAAGAGGAAAATGATCGCGCCGATAAGAAGACGAAAGAGCTCAAAACGAAAGTGCTGTTGCAGCAAGCGTACCCTCCACGTTCGAATCAGAACGATTCGCAACAGCGGAATCGATCGCAGTCTCAGTCGAATAGGTCACAATCCCGAAATGACTCCTCTTCTGAGAGATCTTCATTGGGGTACAATCAGTGTGCCTATTGTAGGAACGAGGGTCATCTGAAATTCGATTGTCCAGTCTTGCGTGATCGAAACAGTGGTAATTCATCTAGAGGAGGTCGTAGCGGCCCCCAACAAGCATCACGTGGTAGAGGTCGTGGTGTTCAAACTGATCGTTCCAATAATTCTTCCGATTCTAACAATTGTTTTGATCAGCGTGGAGCATCACAAAGCAGATCTGCTCAGTACAATGTAGACGATTATTACGTCGATCACAACACTGACGACGGTAATTACTAGGACAGCCATAGACAAAGAGAGGGAGCAGTATCAGTTCCGGTCGATCAGAGAGGGCCTTACGTCGCAGTTGCCACCTCGGGCGTCGTTGAGCCTTTTCTGTTGGACACTGGTGCAGCGAAAAGTTCCATCATGCATTCGAAACTCCCTGGCGCACCTTTGTATGGCTTAACAAATGTTTCTGTTGGATTCTCTGGCGCCCCTGTTAGCAATCCGGTTTCGTGCCCTTTGCCCCTTACAATTGGGCCTCGTGAGCTGAAAGCTCCCTTGATTTTGACTACTGGTTGTGATGAGAATCTTTTAGGCCTGGATTTGCTGAAACGTCTGTATGCGACTTTGTATTGCTCTCCTGCGGGGGTAAAGCTTACATTGGGTGAGAAAGTTATCTCTCCTATGTACTTGTCCCTCGATAAGCTCCCACCGGAATTGAGTTCTCTTCCTGCATCTTTGTGGGCGACAGGTCCCAATGACGTGGGCCTACTTGATATCTCCCCTTATGTTGTTCACTTGAAATCTAATGTGCGTTTGCCACGTATTCCCCAGTATCGTATCTCCCTTGATGGTGAACAAGCGCTGTTAGCAATCATCTACGATTTGATCGAGAAAGACGTTATTGAGGAGACTCGGGGAAACGTGTGCAATAGTCCTGTGCTACCCATTCTGAAGCGTACTGATCCATCTAAGCCTCCTGTTTATCGTTTTGTTATTGACTTACGAGAGGTGAATAAAATTGTGGTTCCTCAGTTCCCTGTGGTGCCTGACATTACGGCTCTACTGACTCTGATTCCAGCTTCTGCATCTTGGTTCTCAGTGATCGATCTGAAGAATTTGTCTTCAGCATTCCGATTGCTGAGGAGAGTAGAGACCTTTTCGGTTTCTCTCTTGGTGGCCGCAGCTTTAGGTTTAAACGTGCTCCTCGGGGCTACTGTGAAAGTTCATTGATATACAGTCAAGCCTTGAAAGGCCAACTTGATGCGTTTGTGTTGCCGGCCGGTGCGGCCTTGATCCAATATGTCGATGACCTATTGGTGGCTGCGGATACTCAGGACATTTGCAGAATTGCTACGGTGTTGTTGTTGCAACATCTTTGTGACTTACATCACAAGGTGTCACCTTCTAAACTGCAATATTGTTGCCAAGAAGTAACCTATCTAGGTCACTTATTGTCAAAGGAGGGAAGAAGGTTGACCCCAGAGAGAATTGCAGCAATTGCCCGAATGACTGTGCCAACAACTCAGAGAGATGTGCGTGCCTTTTTAGGTATCACGTCATACTGCAGGCAATGGATTCCAAATTTTTCATTGCTAGCGAAACCATTGGTAGCTCTTACGTGCAAGGATGTTCCAACTCCTTTGCCATGGACGGAAGAATGTCAGAAAAGTTTTTCTGAACTACGTGACGCGTTGTGTTCGGCTCCTGTGTTAGGTACCCCTGACTACAGTAAGCCGTTTACACTATACATTCACGAGAGGGAAGGTTGTGCGTTGAGTGTTTTGACGCAACAATTCGGTGGTAAGCAACGTCCATGTGCATATTTTTCCTCGACCTTGGACCCGGTAGCTAGAGTATTGCCGAGTTGTTTGAGAGCAACAGCGGCAGCTGCGGTGTCCATCCGACAATCTGCAGGACTGGTCATGGATAATATGCTTACGGTGATGGTTCCGCATGCAGTTGACACTCTCTTGAATCGTACGAAAACCCAACATCTGACGAGTGCAAGGTTGTCTGGGTACGAGTTGACGCTTTTGGCAAGTCACATTCAGATAAAGCGCTGTAATGTCTTGAACCCGGCAACGTTGTTGCCAATTAGTATGGAATCAGACGAAGTAGCACCTCATGACTGCTACTTACGAACGGAGGAAGAAACAAAAGGTCGTGTGGACCTGAAAAATACTCCTTTGGAAGATCCCAATGGGACTCTGTATGTGGATGGGTCATGTTTTAAGTTGCCGAATGGTGATGTGACGACTGCGTATGCTGTGGTAACATGGAGTACGGTTGTGGAAACTGCGAGATTGAATCAGAATTCTGCTCAGGCGGCAGAGCTGATTGCTTTGACTAGAGCGTGTGTGTTGTCGAAAGGGAAACGGGTGAATGTGTTTACCGACAGCCAATATGCTTTTGGCGTCGCACATAGTTTTGGACGTTTGTGGAGAGAGAGAGGTTTTATGACGTCGCATGGCACTAAGATTCAGCATGGACAGCTTGTGAATGATCTTTTGGATGCACTTACATTGCCTGAACAGGTGGCGATTGTTAAATGTAGTGCGCACCGTAAGGTGACGGATGATGTTGGTCGTGGCAATGCGTTTGCGGATGAGACTGCTAAGGAGACTGCCCGGAACCTTAGCACTAGAATGTATGTGACGAGTTCGGTTAGGTGGCCTACAGAGACTGGTATGTGTGAGGACACTATCGAGAGTGTGAAAGCGATTCAGAATGAGGCCACCGAGACTGAAAAGATGAAGTGGAAAGAGAGTACGGGAAAGTTGGATGCGAATGGCTGCTGGATCGATCTGTCGGAGCATAAGAGGTGGATGTTGCCGGATGCGTATGTGCTGGCTGTTGTGACGATGGCACACGGTTTAGCACATATTAGTGCGAAAGGTATCTGCAAGTTGTTGTCCCCTGTGTGGAAGAATGACGGTATTACTAAGTGTGCTGAGAGATTGGTTAAGAATTGTATGATATGTATGATGTACAATCCTGGTAAAGGAACCCCTACACCTCCTGGCCATTTTGCTCCCCCTTCATGTCCCTTTGAGGTGATTCAGCTAGACTTCATTCACATGGAGCGATGTAACAACCTGAAGTACGTTTTAGTTGTGGTTTGCGCATTCTCCCGATGGATTGAAGCCTACCCTCTCAAAGATAACACTGCTCTGTCCACTGCGAAAATCCTGCTGAAGGAATACTTTCCTCGGTATGGAATGCCACGGATTGTATGGTCTGATAACGGAAGCGAGTTTGTGGGGAGTGTGATGAAGAGTGTGTGTAAGGACCTTGGAATTACTCAAAAATTCCATAGCGTTAATCATCCTCAGTCAGCGGGTTTGGTTGAAGGGTACAATGGCACCCTCAAATTGAAGTTAGCGAAGATTCAGGCTACGACTGGTCTTTCGTGGCCTGACGCTTTGCCCCTAGCTCTTCTGTCAACTAGGGCGACTGTACACTCCCGAGTAGGGCTCAGTCCCTACGAAATAGTGTTCGGCCGTCCTGCTAATGTTTGGGGGGTCCCTAGACCGAGTGTGTTTTCTGATCTTGAGTATCCAATGTTGATCGATTATCTTCATGATCTGACTGCTAAACTGAGGTTAATTCACCAACAGGTCTTTGAAGCACTGCCGACGCAGACGGAGGGTCCAGGCCACCAGCTCCAGCCTGGACCCTCATGATGTGAATGGTTGGGAGTGAGAACTGCCCCCCCCCCTATAGATAATTAATTGAGTCTCTTCGGGTAAATGAAAAATAGGAACGTAGTGTTGAATTCTAGCTTAGAGTACCGAGCAGTACACCTGTTTTTAGGAATAGGATACTATTTTTTGCAAAGCCATGAGAATAATACACTTAGAATAATAAAATTGTGGAAAATGTTTATTGATTGGATTTTTAAGTTATAATAATAAGTATCATCAAGGATAACAATCATAATTAAAAATGTGAAATATATGTATTGCAGAAGTTTAATATACAGATTAAGAAGGGATGGTAGATGAAATAATTTTTATAATGTATTAAGGATATGTATAAATAGATATTTTCTCTTGTCTGTGCAGATAACAACCTGCTATATGGAGGAACTAGCAGCCCGTCCCGACGTTGTCCGGGAGCAATTAAGCTTCAGGGCCCCCGCCCGCCCGAGGTTGTCCGTGGGTCCCCCGGAGCCTTCCTCCATATATTGCAGTATTATACCTCTATGTTTACTTTGTACGCTTTTGTAGCAGCCCGCCCCGACGTTGTCCGGGAGCATTCAGGGCCCCCACCCGCCCCGACGTTGTCCGCAGGTTCCCCGGAGCTTTCCTCCATATAAATGCAGTATTATACCTCTATATTTACTTTGTAGGCTTTTGTAACCTGCACACGTAACTTTTCCCTCCTGTAATGCACCGTTTGGCTCACTTTTTTAATGCTCCGTTTGCTTCCTTTTGCTACCTGCACACGTCACTTTTCCTCCTATACCTTTATGTTTACTTTCTACGCTTTTGTAACCTGCACACGTAACTTTTTCCTCCTGTAATGCACCGTTTGGCTCACTTTTGTAATACTCAGTTTGCTTCCTCTTGCTCACGATTTTCATTTTTGCTTCATTTTTCTGCCGCGCACCGCTCCTAAATAAATAAATAAATAACCTACCTCATCCGCCGCTCACTGCTCCTCCACGCCTGTCCGCCGCTCCTCACCGCCTGTCCGCCGCTCCTCACCGCCTGTCTGCCGCTCCTCACCGCCTGTCTGCCGCTCCTCACCGCTCCTCCCCGCGCCATGTCCGCCGGTCCTCCTCGCGCTCCTGGACACCGCTCCTCACGTCGGGCACGCACGTCGCGGCTGGCACTTCTTCCAAGGGACTACTTTTTTTTCCAGTACATTTTTTAAATAACGTATATTTATTACGTTTATATAGCCTATGTCCATCTGCACACCCTGACGATTACAACGATGTAACGGGTGTGTGGATTGGTGCTGTGGTTCCAGAGTTTACCCGCCTCAAAGGTTCAAAGTTCTTCCTTTATAATAGTAGTATAGATAAATCCCATATTTATGTTGAGTCCTGAAGAAGGTGGTCGTTGTATATTATCTGTAATACCACCGAAACGCGTCAACGCTACTTTTGTGTTGAGAACTCAACTTATTGGAATCATGTGGATAGGATTGATATCCCTAAGCGTTTTTCTGTATGTGATAGAATGTGGGGTCAAGTTGGGCAACAGTACATATTATTGTGCCTCCAGGGTTTCCTTTTTGTGGACCATGTACATACTGTTTTGTGGATTTGTATATGATTAGCTGCATTATGTAGAAATTGTATGTTTTTTATGAATGTTAATCTTGTGCATTGTACAATTATCTCTGGGTGCAGAGAGATTGTTTAAAAAAAATTAGTTGGTAATAAAATTTGAGTAAACACTACATTCTATTTTGGGTTTATGTGTTAAGACCTCAAAATGTTTTTGGGAGGTCCTGAGGTGTGTAATCGGTGTGAAAGTAGTGACTGCATAGGAGTTCTTGTGAATGCAGAGGTTTCCTGGGGAAATTAAGTGTTTTCTTACTGCTACGGAGTACTCCGTTCCCTTGGACAGTTGAGCCACCTCTCTTGTTTTTAACATCATGCTATATAACTCAGCCTCTACCCCTGCAGCGCAAGACTCTGCTGGAGATGGTTCTGTGTTCTCTGCCCTGGTGGGAATTGCGGTACCTGGGCTCACCTGTTTATCCAGTATTAGGGTATCTTTCATAGATTCACATGCCTGAATCATTCCCCGTCATCGAGGCGGGAGTCCCACGGTAAAAATATACACAATAGCAGTGCCTAAACATTTCTTGTAGTAGGCTGGAAAAGCCAAAAGGCCTAACTAGGCCTCAAAACTTAGCAGCCTATCTACATCATTATGTAAAAAGTCCTGAAATAGTAGCCTCAGCCAATCAGCTGTCCTCACCCTCTAGAACCTTCCCAGCTCAGGCAGTTCTCCTCAGATTTTCACCGCACTTCGTGTGTAAGGGAGTCTCCCTGAGTGCCTACTCAGTTTTTGATCTTTTTTCCTCAAAATGTCTGAAAAGAAGGCTCTTTTCAAAGCTTGTGGAACCTGCTACAAGAAGAGGGTCCATGTGGATGACCAGCACTCTGACTGTATTTATTGTCTGCACCCTTCACATATTGTGAAGGACTGTAGGATTTGCTGTACCTTCCCTCAGAAAACTATCAGGGATAGGGAGGCAAGGGTTCTTTTGTGGTTGAAGTCTTCTTCCACTGATGATGAGGACAAGGCCTCTACCTCCAGCAAGAGAGCTAGATATAAAGAAAGTTCTTCTCCTGAGAGAAAGAAGAAACTTAAAACCTCTCAGAGAACTTCAGAACCCTCAAAGAGTGCATCGGCTTCTTCAGGTTTATCAACTGTGAGTACAACCCAGGCCAAGACTGCTTCTCTGGTGTCTGTACCTACTACTACCTTGACTTCTGCCTCTTCATCTACTTCTACGGTTACCACTTCGGCTATTACCTCACCTTTGATGTCTGTTAAACCATAGCTGACTAAAAGCAAGTTGCCATCGTCGACGTCTCCGTCGACGACGGCTCCGTCGACTAAAACTTCTGGTCCGTCGACGACAATTCTGTCGACGAAGCCGTCATCATTGTCGACGAAGATACTTTCAACTTTGTCGTCGACGAAGGCCTCGTCGACAAAGGACTCGACGTCGAAGTCACCATCAACGGCCTCGTCGTCAAAAGACTCGTCAACGAAGGCATCATCGACGGCCTCGTCGGCGAAGGGCTCGTCGACTAAGGACTCGTCGACGAAGACACCATCGACGGACCTGACGATGAGGGACTCGTCGACGAAGACCTCATCAGCGGTCCCGACGACGAGGGACTCGTCGATGAAGACGCTATCGACGGTCCCGACGACGAAAGGGTCGAAGACACCATTGACGACCCCGTCGACGACAAAGTCCTTGTCATTGATAGTCCCGTCGACGGAAATCCCTGTAACAGTGGCTTCCGCAGTGACATCTGCTCATCTGTTGCACAGTTCACCTCCGACAAAGATACAATACACTCATTTTCAAATGAAAACGTATCAAAGGCAAGATTATTCTCACATTTCTCCACTCTTACCATCGCACATTTTGGAGACATATGTGGAGGAGGAGTCAGATGAAGGGGAAGAGGATGATGGTCCTTTTGGGATTGCCCGTCACCCTTCTCAATTATATATTAAATATCAGGAGGATGATGAAGATGAGGTCCATGGTCATTATACACATGACGTTTATTCCACGCCATATCAGTCACCTCATACTAGACCTGCTCGGTCTGAGGACACTAGTCATTTGCCAACTTCCTTAATACAGGATTTGCAGGCTATGTTGGCGGATTATCGCCAGAGAGTTCCACCAACCCCGGTTGCACCCGCTGGAGCGCCTATTTAAGTTGACGTGCCAAGACCTCCTTCACCACGACCTTCATTGTCGCCAAGACAGGATACTGGTCCAGCACCTCAAAATGATACGGATACTTCTTCTAATGATGACGAAGAAAGCAGGGAAGAAGGCGAGTTGCCGGATAAAACACCTGTGGATCCTTGGGAAGATTATGTCATTCCTATGCCTTCGCCGCCTGCGCCCCGTCCTTCAGATTCTCCACCTGAAGATATTGGCGGTTTTCACAGTATTATGCAGCGAGCTGCTAATAGATTTGAATTGGCCGTCACAGTTGAGCAGTCGGACTGCTTTTTACATGACTTTAAAGAGGGATATCGCAGAGTTACCAGGGCGATTCCCATTATTGACTATATTTGGAAGGAGCGCCTCAACATAATGAAAACGCCCGCTTCCATTCCTGCAGTCCTTCCAAGAATAGAGAAAAAGTATCGAGCACCATTGGATACTCCATCCTGTTTGATAGGTCACCCTCGACCAGATTCTGTCATATCCCAGGCTGCGCAGCAGAAATTCAAAAATCCTTCTGCTCCCATTTCCACACCACCTGACAAGGAGGGCAGAAGACTTGATGCCATTGGAAAGAAGTTTTCGGCAAATGCAGCAGCCTCCATTAAAGCTGCTAATTCATTGGCTATCCTGGCTCGTTATGATAGACAAATGTGGTCTGATCTGACGGAATATCTGGATTTGATCCCTGAGGATCATCAGATGGAGGTACGCAGAATTGTGCAGGAGGGTGAAAGGGCGGCTTCAGAAATCATCGATTGCGCCCTGGACATTTCAAACACCAATTTCGGGCAATTGGCTGGAGCAGCTGTACTTCGGCGTCAAGGTTGGCTCAGGGCTACCGCCTTCAGGCCTGAGGTCCAAACCAAAATCTTGGACATGGCATTCAATGGAGATTCACTTTTTTGGGAAGCACATCGATGACGCTTTGCTGGCTATAAAAACTGATACAGACACAGCTAAATCACTTGGTACCCTGCAATACAAGAGGGGATCCTTTAGAGGAGCAAGAGGCCGTGGTTACTCCTCCAGAGGTAATTATTCCAACCAACAAAATCGTCAGTATCAATCTAACTACAACAAGCCTTACTATCAATCCCCTTACAGGCAGCCTGCCTCTGGTTCTTTCTCTTGGCAAGGAGGGAAACGACGCTCAAGTAATCAAGGGCGAGATTCCAACAAGCGCCAATGAGCTTTGCCGGATGTCAGCCACTCACCTTTCCCTTCCCGTGGGCGCCGAAATCTCTGCCTTTTACCACCAATGGCGGAAGATAACTTCAGATCAGTTGGTCCTGGATCTTGTCAAGAATGGACACTCCGGAGTTTTTGCAGAAACCTCCAACAACGCCGCCCAGGGGTCCCCCTCCCCCTCGTCTTCACTTACTCTTCAAAGAAGCCTTAAAGATGAAATACAAGAACGCGATAGAACGAGTCCCTCCTTCTCAGAAAGGGAAAGGATTTTATTCTTGCTTCTTCCTCGTAGAAAAAAATTCAGAAGAGTGGCGTCCAATATTGGATTTGCGCAAACTCAACAAATATCTAAAGAAACAGAGTTTTCGCATGGTAACGTTAAAGGACATTCTGAATTGTCTCAACGGAGGGGACTTTATGGCTTCTCTGGACCTACAAGACGCCTACTTCCATATCCCTATTCACCCGAAACACCGCAAATACCTAAGGTTTCAAGTGGCTGGCGTCCACTTTCAGTTCAAAGTGCTCCCATTCTGCTTAAAATCGGCCCCCAGAATCTTTACCAAATGTCTGGCTCCGGTGGCAGCAATGTTGAGGTCCCAGGGGATGCAAGTTTTCCCATACCTCGACGACTGGCTGTTAAAAGGTTCAACCAGAAACTCAACAATGGAAGCGGTCAGGAGTACGCTTTCTCTCTTCGCGAATCTAGGACTGACCCTCAATTCGAAAAAATCTCAGCTTCAACCTCGTCAAGAATTGACCTTTCTGGGAGCAGTCTTGAACACATGCCAGTGCAAGGCATACCTGACACAAGAGCGGCAAAACAAGCTGTTAAAACTAGAAAAACAAATATTTGCAAGAAGGTCACTTTCAGTTCGGATATTCGCTTCCCTTCTAGGGATGTGCTCATCTGCGATCAGCCTCATTTCTATGGCGAGACTTAGAATGAGACCGTTGCAAGAAGAGCTTCTTCGCCAGTGGAAGCAAGTCGACGGATCATTCGACGACCGCATCAAAGTGACTGCCAAAATGAAACATGCTCTTCTTTGGTGGTCGAAGGCGCACAATTTGACACCGGGCCTCACCTTTCTCCAAGAAATTCCAGAGTTCACCCTGACTACGGACGCATCCATGGAAGGTTGGGGAGGTCACCTTCAGGACCTTCAGATCCAGGGAAGATGGTCTCGCCAGTACCAACAGAAGCACATCAACAGCTTGGAGCTGAGGGCCATTTTTCTCTCCCTACAAGCCTTCCTGCCAAGGATTGTGAATTCGTACGTGCTGGTGCGTACGGACAATACCACCAGCATGTTCTACATAAACAAACAGGGAGGACCGAAATCTCTCACCCTGTCGCTGGAAGCTAAGGAGATGTGGGAATGGGCCCTGCGCCACGGCATATCCCTCAGAGCAGAGCATGTACAAGGCGTCCGGAACTCTCTAGCAGACAGCCTCAGCAGAACGTTCACAGGCTGTCACGAATGGGAGCTCAAACAACATCAAGTAGAGATGATCTTTCGGCTTTGGGGGACGCCGACGCTGGATTTGTTCGCCACACAACAGAACCGCAAATGCCTGTTTTATGCCAGCAGGTTCCCACAACGGGGGTCAAGAGGAAATGCCCTCCTGATGAGATGGACCGGAATGTTTGCGAACGCCTATCATCCGATTCCGCTCATTCCGAAGGTACTGCAAAAGATGAAGAGGGAACACTGCACTCTCATCCTCATTTCTCCCCGTTGGCCAAGGCAATTTTGGTTTCAGGAGCTCCTTCTGCTCCCTCAACAACCTCCGTTTCGTCTCAAACCGACAGTGTCGATGTTGACAAGGGAGGGAGGTCAAATCCATCATCCGGATGCTCAATCGCTGCACTTGCACGCTTGGCTCCTGACTTCCTAGAGTTCAAGGACCTAAACATCTCCTCGGACTGCAGGGCGATCTTGTCGCAAGAACGTGCGCAAAGTACCATCAAAACATATCGTTTTAAGTGGAAGAGATTCTGCTCATGGTGTGGAGACAATGATGTTCATCCACTTCAGGCTCCTCCTGAAGCCATCCTTCCATACCTACTGTCGTTGGCTAAGGCTGGTCTAGCCTTTTTTTCCATTAAGGTGCATCTGGCAGCGATATCTAGATTCAGGAAGAGTTCCAACAAACCATCCTTATGTTCATCCTCTTTGATCAAACAATTCCTTAAGGGACTATTTCGAGCTTTTCCACCAGTTCGTCCTCCTCCTCCTGAGTGGGATCTTAATATTGTTCTTTCTCAGCTTCTAAAAAGGCCTTTTGAACCGATTCATAAAACGGAACTAAAGTTTCTTACTTGGAAAGTGGCAATCTTGCTAGCTCTTACGTCAGCTCGCAGAGTTAGTGAAATACAGGCATTCACTATTACTCACCCTTTCTTGCAATTCTCTAAAGACTTTGTTACGCTTAGAACCAATCCAAAGTTCATTCCTAAAGTACCAACTCAATTCCACATCAATCAACCGGTCAAACTCAGAACCTTTTTCCCTGATCCGAAAACTCCTGCGGAGAAGGTCTTACAGTCTCTGGATGTGAAACGGTGCCTGAAGTTTTATCTTCAGAAGACAAAGGACATCCGCAAATCTAAACAACTTTTTGTTGCTTATGGCAAAGCCACCTTGGGTCAAGCTGTCACAAAAGCAACTATTGCTAGGTGGTTGTCTCTTACAATTACTTTCTGTCATGACAAGGCCAACAGACCTTTATCAAGGAAAGTCAAGGCGCATTCCACAAGAACAATGTCAGCGTCTATGGCCCTTTTCGCTGGAGTGACGCTGGAGAACATTTGCCGGCTGCTACTTGGAAAAGTGTACACACTTTTACCGAACATTACTGTCTGCAGTCTGCGGTTCATGATGATACAGCAGTTGGTGATGCGGTGCTGCAGCATCTTCTTCACTAAGGTTGGATAACTTATGGTCTTTTATTCTTATTTTAAAGTTTAAGTATTTATAATGCTGTCCTATCAAGGATGTTTTATGAAGGTTTTGATGCATGTGTTATGTTAACAAGTTTTGTACTCTACTACCTTCCTGGTTGCGTGGGGATAGATATATGATTTCTTTGTCTCCCACCTTCCTCTATCGACAGACATGATGTTACTGCTTGCTACTCTGATTCAGGCATGTGAATCTATGAAAGATACCCTAATACTGGATAAGAAAACGAGTTACTTACCTGTAACTACGGTTATCCAGTATTGGTATCTTTCATAGATTCACATGCACCCACCCTCCTCCCCGGCAGGTCAGTTCTATTCTATGGATACTCATTCTCACTGGTGCTGGGAAAATCTGAGGAGAACTGCCTGAGCTGGGAAGGTTCTAGATGGTGAGAACAGCTGATTGGCTGAGGCTACTATTTCAGGTCTTTTTACATAATGATGTAGATAGGCTGCTAAGTTTTGAGGCCTAGTTAGGCCTTTGGGATTTTCCAGCCTACTACAAGAAATTTTTAGGCACTGCTATTGTATATATTTTTACCGTGGGACTCCCGCCTCGACGACGGGGAATGATTCAGGCATGTGAATCTATGAAAGATACCAATACTGGATAACCGTAGTTACAGGTAAGTAACTCGTTTTCTTCTCCTCACACCGGCCGCAGCTGCTGACTGGGGAAGGCGCCCTGACATTGTGCTACATATTGTAGCCTCTACCGGGCAGCGTGAGACTCTGCTGGAGTTGGTTCTGTGTTCTGCTCTGCCCTGGTGGGACTCATGGTCCCAGGGCTCACCTATTTCGCCTCAGATCGGCACCAGCTGCTGACAGGGAGCGGTGTCATGACCTCGAGCTAAATAGCGCAACCTCTTCCCCCGCAGCGCTGTACTCCGCTGGAGTTGGTTCTGTATTTTGCTTTGCCCTGGTGGGACTCGCTGTCTCAGGGCTCACCTATATCTCTTCACATCAGCCGCAGTTTCGGACAGGAGGAGGCTCCCTGACATTGTGCTACATACGCAGCCTCTCCATCTGCAGCGTGGGGTCGGTGCGCACCAACACCATTTCTCCGGGTCAAGAGTGGGCTTGTCTGTGCCCATCCGTAACTGGGCAAGGCTGGGCCCCGCTCTGGGTTTTCTGGGTCGAAGACAACTGTAAGAGGCTCCCTCTTGCCCCTTTAATACAACCATGGAAAGCCATCACGCTCTGTGGGAAAGGGCAAACAAATTGCAGGAGCAAGTACACCAATAACAAACCTTCTAACTAACGCTATGGGTCTAATTAAATGGTGAAGTAGTGAACACAGTGGAACGTTTAGCCATTACCAAGTCAGCTTTGAATGCAGCCATAGAAGAAGCCAGGACAGAAATAGTGAGTTTAAAAAGCAGAACAAAGGACACTAGCTGTCCGAGGGGGAAACACAAGTCCCCTGTCTAACACAACCAAGGCACCCTGTATATCGACATCCCCATTAGAGAGGTCTGTCCTGCCACATAGTACTGAACTGATTTCACCTCCTACCAATAAGGCGGTAGTTCTACCCCTCAGGAAGAAACCTACCATCAGTTTTGAGAAGCTGGACAACCTCCGCCCAATCTCACTCCTTCCCTATCTGGCCAAGGTGGCTGAAAAAACGGTCAATATGCAACTAATGGACTTCGTGGAAAAGGCTGCCCTATTGCACGACACTCAATTCGGATTCCGTCCCCGCCATTCTACGGAGTCTGCACTCCTAACAGCGGTAGAGACCCTACGTCAGGGGGTGGATGAGGGGCACACCATGACCCTCATCCTATTGGACCTGAGTGCAGCATTCGACACTGTAGCGCACGCCAACTTGCTACAGTGTTTGAATAACGGAGGAATATCCGAAGCTGCACTCCAATGGTTACAATCCTTCCTGACAGGAAGAAGCTTCCAGGTTCGCCAGGGCGACCACTACTCGAGAGACATAGGTTTGGGACAGGGCGTTCCTCAGGGTTCGTCCCTGAGCCCAACCTTGTTTAATCTCTTTGTCTCTCCAGTGGCTTCAATTGCCGTGAGTCATGGACTGAACATCGTGTCATACGCCGATGACACGCAGCTGGCTATCTCCCTATCGCGTGCACCCGGTCTTGCGATGGACAGTTTCAGGGACTGCATGCAAGAACTTGCAACCTGGATGTCCACCAACTGCCTTAAATTAAACGGCAACAAGACTGAGGTGCTCGTTGTGGGGAGGAATCCATCTGTTTGGTCATCGGCGTGGTGGCCTCCATGCCTAGGTGAGGCTCCCATACCCCGCCAGGGAGTCAAAAACCTTGGCGTATGGCTCAATGCTGACCTATCTTTTGGACCCCAAATAGACAGAGTAGCATGTGTCTGTTTTAGCGTCTTAAAAACTATACGGAAGGTCCTTGACCTCCTTCCTATGTCCACACGGAGAACACTGGTACATGCCCTTGTGACATCACGCCTAGACTACGGCAACCTACTTTACCTGGGCACCACCTGTAAGGCTATGAATCGCCTCCAGGTAATACAGAACGCGGCAGCCCGTCTCATCCTAAAAATCCCTAAACGATCAGACACCAAGGCCGCTCTCAAAACCCTCCATTGGCTGCCAGTAAAAAGCAGAGTGGAATTCAAAGCCCTCTGTACCTGTCACCGCATCCTGGCTAAGAAAACGCCAATTCCACTCCAGAACCTAGTGACCAGGTATAAACCATCACGCGATTTGCGCTCCTAATATGGGGGCCTACTTCAGGTTCCTAGGGTCAAAAGGGCCCGTATGGGCGGACGCTCCTTCCGCCATCTGGCAGCGAAAAGCTGGAATTCCCTCCCTCTCCATCTCCACCTTGATCCATCCGAATCCATCTTCCGTAAGAACCTAAAAACATACCTGTTCTCCAGATAATTAGGTCTCTCGCCTCCAATCTTCGCCCAGAGTTCTTTAGTTGTAGCGCGGGGACACGCTTCTGCGTAACCAAGCTCTTTATAAGCTACCCTTATTATTATTATTATTATTATTAAAGACTCCCAGTTAAGGTTCCTGGTGCAACTCACCCTATTGAATAGGCTAACAGGGAGTTCATGGGGCTTTCCTAAAGTGGAGTGGCCAATAATGCTTTATCTGGTTCAGCTGTCCCCCTTCAGACAAGGGAAAATACAACTATATGCATAAGAACATTTGAGCCTGCCCGTACGAATACCATCAATACCACTTATGGTGATATGGAAGACATAACCTTTAGACCTATGAGGAATGCTCAAGATTCTCTGTGTTTATTACTTCAGGCAACAGCATAAACAATTATTCTAAACGATGTAACAAAGTTGGTACCTAAGCCATAAGAATCATTGTGGGTCTTGAAAAAAAAAGTTGTTTATCGTTTCACGAAGAATAGTAATTGTAGTATAAATTTTCCTTACCAGGAAATTATTATGATAAAAAGAGTAAACTGGGTTGGTGCCTCGAGGAAACTGTGCCAAGGGAATTGTGTTGTGTTATATTTCTGCTCCCCATTATTGGTTGAAGCATTGCTCAAAGATTTTAACCACAGGCAAATGATGATAGAGAACCGACCAGCTGTTATTGTAGCAGTACCACTCGAGTTATTTTATAAACCAGATGCTGAACAACCTACTCTTCCTGGGACCCTCGCCTTCAGTCTGGGACAACTCCTGGTGGCCAGCCACCCTGGGATCTCCTCCTACCCCAACAGACCATACATACAAACTTGACCTCGTACTGGCCTCATCGCTCAGAACGAACCGCTAAATCAATCCAGTCTCCTCAGCTTGCTCAAACATGCTCCTCCTGCTTCGAAAGACATTCAGATGGATCCCCACAGAATCCAGAATCCACCCAAGCACTCATCACCAGCAGACTCGACTACTGCAATGCACTCTATGCCAGCGTCACCCAGAAACAGCTCAAGAAACTACAGAACGTCTAAAACGCTGCAGCCAGACTGGTCCTTGACATCTCCTGCCACAGCCACTTCACGCAACACCTCCGACAAATCCACTGGCTTATAGTCAACAAGAGACTCACCTACAAGCTCCTCACACATGCAGCCTAAAAAAGCTCTCCACGACGAAGGACCAGCATACCGGAACGACCGCCTTGCATTCCACGTGGCTTCCAGACAACTCCGTTCCGCCCAGCTCGCCCTTGCCTCCGTCTCCAGGATCCACAAGACCAGAACAAGAGGAAGACCCTTCTCCTACCTCACAGCCTCTTACAACTGATGCCTGGATGCTGCATATGGTGCAGGGGATTCACATGGAGTTCTATGGGTCTTCCATCCAGAGGTCCCCGCCCCATCCTTTCCTTTTCTTAGACCAAGAAGCTGTGCTCATCCACCGGGAGGTAGAAGAGCTGTTACCCCATACCCGTCAAGGTTCGTAAGCAATTTGTTCTTGGTGCAGAAGCCTGACAAGGGTCAATGCCCATTGATTAACCTTCGAGAGTTCAACGAGTGGTTGGCTCACCGCCACTTCAGAATGGAGGGAATTCACTTGCTCTGCCACCTCTTTTGCCTAAACAATTGTATGGGCCGGGTGGATATCAAGGACGTGCATCTCATGGTCCCGATCCCCCCCTCCCCCGCACTGCGGGTTTCTCCAATTCCATTGGCAGCAGCAAACATTCAAGTTCACTGTGCTTCATTTCGGTTTTGGTGGGGTACGCGCAACTCATGGTCCCGATCCCCCCCTCCCCCCGCACTGCGGGTTTCTACAAATTCCATTGGCAGCAGCAAACATTCAATTTCACTTTGCTTCATTTCGGTTTTGGTGGGGTCCTTTGCAGTCTGGTGTGGGACCAATAATTGGGTGCAATCTTTCGTTCTCCTTAAAATGGACAACATGGCAGCGGTTCGCTATATCAATCGTTTGGGGGGCACACAGTCCAAGGCCCTGGCGGATCGAGCCAAAAACTTCTGGGAGTACTGCCTGAAACATCAGATCTCGGTGACGGCAAAGCATCTCCAGGGGTCGGCCAACTAATTGGCAGATTGGCAATCCTGTCACCTGTGGGACTAAAGTCCCTGGAGATTGTTTCCTCAAAAGTTTTAGTCTCTTCTCTAGTTTGGGACCCATTCATGATCTACCTATTTGTTTGCGCCTCGATTACCAAAGTCCCCTTTAATTGAACTGGAGATTGGACCCGGGGACACTGGCCACCAGTGCATTCCTCCAAGATTGGGCGACGGAACAGGGTTATGCGTTTCCCCCATTCACCATGATAATTTATTTTTTTAAACAAACTTTATTGATTTTTCAGTTTACAACCATTAGGCTCGAGTTGGTGTCAATTCTTGGCAACATCAATCGCAGATGCCTCTGCAATCATACAATTCCCTAATCTGTAATGAACCCCAACGTACAATGCCGAGGCCCCCTGTTGGTGCGTCACCCAGGCCCATCATAGCGAAGCTTTTGAATTACCAGGATAGGGATCTCGTCCTTCAGTTAGCCAGGGAGAAAGGTCAACTCTT
The DNA here is from genome assembly GCF_964263255.1 of Lissotriton vulgaris. Lineage (NCBI taxonomy): Eukaryota > Metazoa > Chordata > Amphibia > Caudata > Salamandridae > Lissotriton > Lissotriton vulgaris. Next base: position 1,343,822,660 of record NC_141695.1, on the reverse strand, counting down.
GCACAAAGTCAACACTATCTCATTTTATCCTGACTTCACACCGGCTGTGCAAGCGACGCAGGCACAGATCCCATATTCCCTGCTGTACCCACCCAAGTTGAAAGTCTCCTTTGACGGGACTGCCCACTTTTTTACTGACTCGAAGTCCGCATTGGAATTTGCTAAACATGGGAGCAAGAAAAACAAAGGCATCCGTGAGGCTGAAAGTCTACAGGAGACCACCTCAGTGACAATGACTGATATGGATATCGTATTGTATGTTAGCCTGCTACTCTGAGAAGATGGGGCGTAAGCCCAGGGGAGTATTGTTTAAGCTGTTCATATGGGTCCTGGTGTTCCCTAAATCAAAGTTCTCCTTTAGAATAGGATACCGTGGGCTTGGACATAAAGCACTATCTGCAGTACTCCCCGCTACCTTGAGTGAACAAGGAAGTTTGCCAGTGTCACTGCGCCCCTATGGGAAGGTTCCTTGTTTTGCTGTGTATATATTTGTGTTTTTTTTTCCTTAGGGTGGGTATTCTGCAACCTGATTGGGAGGTTGGAGTGGGGGTAGGGTTTGTTTTATTGTTTATTGCCAGTATAGATATAACTTGGTGGCTAGAATGTGCAGTCCATGATTGGTGGAAGTCTGCCGTCACTGCCAGCGTTGGCTCTGGCGGTGCACATTACACACACTCACGCTAACACACTAAATTGCCTCACTTGTAACATTCAAGGGCTCAACTACAGTAGAAAATCCAGACTAGTACATGCTTATCTGTCCCGACATAATATAGATGTCTGCTTATTGCAGGAGACACATCTAAATGTTACACCATCGCAGAAGCTCCGACACAGTGGTGGGGAAATGTTTACTTCTCCATCTACTACAATTATGCGCGCGGGTGGCTGTACTGGTCAAGCGTGGGTTGGACTGGCGGGAGGGTTCGGTGCATCGAGATCCCGAGGGAAGACACCTCCTTATACATGGGATTTGTGCAGCCTCTCCATGTGTATTGTGGCCGTTTACGGCCTTAATGTGGACTCCCCAGACTTTTTTTAGAGATGTTTGGGCAAAGATCAGTGTGACAGGCTGCAGTACGATACTATGGGGAGGCGATTTTAATGCTATCCTAGATGATGACTTGGACAGGCGGGGAGCTGCCAAATCCTGGCACCCTGCAGCTAGTGTTGCCCTGCGGGCTATAATTTCTGATGGAGACTTGCTCGACATATGGCGTAGTAGATACCCCTTGTCAGGGAGGGTACATGCATCTCTGATCATCACAGCGACTGGTCCCGCTTGGACTTTTGGTCAGTGTCACACAATGTAGCCACCTGGACTTCAGATGTAGTGCACCTTCCACTCTTCCTGTCGGATCATGCCCCATGCTTGCTGAAGCTGTTGATTCCAGGCTCACCTCCACGCACCTTCACCTGGCGCCTCCCACCATATGCCTCACTCACTTGATGAAGCTTTTAAAGAGGAGATACAGACGGATATCACAGAGTATTTCACTTTGAACACAGGCTCGGTAGCCACTGAGGCTTCACTCTGGGAGATATTTAAGGTTGTCATTAGAGTTCAGTGCATGGCCAGACAAGCGGGAGTGTTGAAGGCTATTAGGGGCACGGTTGCTTCTCTGGAGGCTCACATAAGGGAGCTCGAGGCAAGGTTTTATTCCACGGGTGATCCCGACACTGTCGCCTTCCTGAAGGCCAAGCTGCTAGACTTTTCTGAGGAGGCGCAGCGAGGGGTTAAGTTCCTTAGGAAATATGCAGCTGCAAGGTGATACGGGGAGTGGGATAGGCCAGGCCACACATTGACTGGTATGATTAGAATTCCCATGTCCACCATGCTCATTCATGAAATACACACTGCACCACATACCACTGTCAGAGGTCAGGTTGAAATTCTAAATACTTTCTCCACCTTTTATTCCCACCTGTACACTGCCACCCAGGAAACATGCCCCGATGGGATGCAGTCCTATCTTGACTCGATTGCATTGGTTTGGTTCAATGACACCCATAGGGAGTATATGGATTTCCCGTTCAGAAGTCGCCCAGGTTATAAAAGGCTTAACACTTGATAAGGCCCCCAGACATGACAGATTGACCACATCTTTTTACAAAACGTATGCTGAGGAATTGGCACCTCGGCTGCTGGCGGTATATGAGGAGACTCTGGAGGAAGGGGTACTGCCTAAGTCCATGAGGGAAGCTATAATTATTACTTTGTTAAAGCCTGGGAAGCCAGAAATGGAGGTGGATTCATATAGACCATTATCAATGATAAATGTGGATGTTAAAATCCTAGCTAAGCTGATTGCGAATCAGCTACAGCCACTGCTCCCTATGGTTGCCCTCCCGGGTCAGTCAGGGTTCATCCCGGGGAGGTCGACCTCTCATAACTTATTTTTCAGCTCTGCATTATCTGCACCCAGAGGGACACGCCGCAGTGGTTTTTTAAACACCACCAAGACATTCAACACACTCGAGTGGCCTTATTTGTTTGCCATATTGGGCCGTATGGGGTTCAGCCCACTTTTCATCAATCGGATTTGGCTATTATATGCCTGGAGAAGTGTGGCTCAGGGGTTAGAGGCAGCAGACCCGGAAGCTGAGATCGGCCCTGGACCAGGGTCCAATTCCCCGCCTCGGCGGGTCTTGGGCTCAAAAATTCCACGGACTCGATAATTCTCACTCCGGTGCCTTCTCGACTCACGGGTTCACACTCTGCTACTCTGGGCAATAGCTTGCTTAATCTCCACAACGGCCCCTCGCGGCGGGATGCCTGGCTTTCACCTTGTGGATACCCTGCCGGGGTTATCTCACAGGGGAATACCAGGACGGGTTCCCTAAGCAAGCGCCGGGAAACCCTTTGTGGGTAGCTGTGCGCTATATAAGCTCAAATACATACTCAAATACATACAACCCAGCGCTCGGATCAGGGTGAACAGATTACTGTCTGACCCCTTCCCAATATCGCGTGGTACAAGGCAGGGCTGTCCCCTTTCCCCGCTACTTTTCGCGATAACGATGGAGCCCTTGGCTGCCCCCAGCAGGCAACACCACACGGCACATGGTATAGGGTTCAGCTCCAGTAGCCTACTCCTATCATTATATGCTGACGACGTGACTCTTTATCTTGTTAACCCGGAGTAGAATCTAGACCCACTTTTGACAGAGTTAGCCGATTTGGTGGTCTAGCTGGAATTTCTGTTAATTGGGCAAAGTCGGTGATATTTCCCCTGACAGATGGCACGCTGCAGGTAACTTTTCTGAGTTTCTGCTAAAGTGAGAGGCCGAGACGGTCAAGTACTTGGGCATTTGGATCAGTCGGGACTCACAGCAGGTTTGGAATTTGAATTTTGGGCGGGCTGTCATGTGGTTAGAGGAGAAGGTGATATGGTCTAGGCTCCCGTTGTCCCTAGCTGGGAAAATAGCAATGGTTAAAATGGTTGTTCTGCCCAAATTTCTGTATTTATTTATAAACATTCCAATCCCAATCACGCTGCACTTTTTTGACACTCTTAGATCGCATCTCCTCTCCTTGGCATGGGCGATTGGGCAGGCTTGGGAATCCTGGGACTTGTTAACACTCCTGTTGCGTCAGGGAGGATTGGGTGCTCCGGACATGCACCTTTATGCGCTGTGCGCCCAGGCCCAATTCTTGCACATTTGGGTCCACCCGATGCCCTTCCAGCCCCTTGTGGCGGTGGAGCTCAATGCAGTTGCGCCTGTCCCACTTAAAGTGACTATTTATAAACCGTCACGGCGCCCTCGTGGAGACATGGACACTGTCGGAATGTTGCAATAGGCATGGGAGGACCTGCGCAAACAGGCGGGTGTCCCGGTGTTGTATGCCCCCTCAATCCCGCTGGCACAGAAACCAATGATGCCCTGTATTGGGGACGGGGTTGGTAAGAACTAGAACATAAGTTGCACCACCACATCTTTGCTGATTTATTTCCGGAAAACAGATTTGGCGGTACCCTTTGCCAAGCTATTCCTGTATCATAAGCTGCGTGTGGCATGTCGGGCCCTATGCGACAACTTCCCGGCTTCTCCCCCCGCTTGCCCGCGTCAGAAAACCTGTGGAGATCCCTGTCTCCCCCTAAACTTGTCACGCGTCTTTACACACACATGCAAAACACTGGCCCATTGGTGAAGCCTAAATTCCTTCAGTACTGGAACGATGAGCTCCACACCCCATAAACCGAAGCACAGTGGGACTTCTGTTGCAGACAACTTAAAGAGCTCTCTCCCAATTACAGGCTTTGATTGATTTACTTTAAATACCTGCACAGATTCTATAAAACACCTACAAACCTGTACCGCATGGGACTTAAGACCATCGCTGCTAAAGGGATTCTCCTCCTGTGCTGGCCCTGATTTAAATGGGTGTGGTTGTGATGGAACCATTCCGTCATCAGCACAGCCCAACCGTGACTGATGACGGAATGGTTCCGTCACAAGCATCGAAGGGGTTAAAGAAGAGGATAGTTGTTGGCATTGCTAATACTCTCCTGCTTCGTTTCTGCAAGGGATTGTCCAATAATTGCAGAATATTGGTCCAGGATTTTTACCTCAGTGAGTCAAATTGTTGGAGTGTCGGATGCTCTGTCTCCCATTCTAGGTCTATTAGGATATGTTAAAGACACCCCGCCTAAGCTGCGCAAGTTGCACGCATTATTTCTAGTATTCGATAACCGTTAAATTGCAGTACATTAGGGTAGGAGGAGTGCACCCTTGTTTAAGGGATGGATTGCTGATGTCAACTATGGCCATACACAGTTCAATACATTCTGGGAACTTATGCCCCCCACTTCCTGGCCCAAAGCATTTGGGAATCATTCCTAACCTGGGTTCAGACGCAGAGCGACTTTGCTGGGGCAGAGCAAACAGACGACATGCAGATTGCGGAATAGATGTGAAGTATTACTGGATATCGCATGTTCTGTGGCGGGTACCAGCTTCTAATTTCTCGGAAACTGTGGTGGTAATTGCAAATGACTGGTAAGATCTGGATAAGCCCAGTGAAATATTGTTGTTTTTTTGTTTTTTATCTCTTATCTTCCTAGCCTCCCAGCTGCTCCGCCCCCCCTCGCACTTCGCCATATATGGCGACCGTGCGAACGCGCAGCGGGCGCGCCGATTGTGCGCCGAAGGTAAGCCCGTCTGCGCCCGTCCGCGCCTGGACCGCGCCCAGTGCCAGGACCCCTGGCCCTCGAGGACCCCTGCCCACCTGCCTGACGTACACCGCCGCCACCCTCAATGCGCTCAACACCGGCCGAATCCCAGGATGCTACCGAGCCACCCCGAGACGTACCCACGGACCCTTCAGCTGCCACGCCTGCAAGTTCACCTGCATCCGGACCTGCCTCGCACCAGCACCCGCCAAGCCGAACACCAGCAGCAACCACCTGAAGTGCATCCTGCTCAACACCCGCTCCGTCCACAGACACGCCATCGAACTCTGGAACCTCCTCGACACCACAGCCCCTGACGTTGCCTTCCTCGCGGAAACCTGGATGAACGACTCTTCAGCGCCCAACATCGCCATCGCCATCCCAGAGGGCTACAAGATCACCCCGAGGGACCGCACCGCCAACCAGATGGGAGGAGGCATCACCATCATCCACAGGGACACCATCCGCATCACGACCAACACCAACGACACCCTGACCACCGCCGAACACCTGCACTTCCAGATCCACACCGACCCGAAGACCACCCTCAGAGGCACCCTGATCTACCAACCCCCAGGACCACGCACACAATTCAGCGAGGACATCGCCGACTTCGTCAGCCCGCATGCCCTCCCCTCCGCTGACTACATCCTCCTGGGGGACCTCAACTTCCACCTGGAGAACAACAAGGACCGCAACACCAGCACCCTGCTCGACAACCTCGCCAACCTCGGACTCAAGCAGCTGGTGTCCACCCCCACCCACCTCGCCGGACACACACTCGACGCCGTCTTCTCACCCAGCAAAGACATTGCCTTCAGCCACGCCACAGGACTCCACGGGACGGACCACAGCTGCGTCCACTTCACCTTCAGAAGAACGACGATCCACCACCACCAGCAACAGGTTGCCCGAAGAAGCTGGAACAAGATCACAGCCGACCAGCTCACCGCTTCCCTGAGCCAGCACCCTCCTGCCAGCTCAGCGAACCCCAGCCAGGCCGCCGACAACCTCACGAAGTGGATCAGCAACTGCGCGGACGAACTCGCCCCTCTGAGGACCCCGCCCAGCAGACCCGGCAGCAAGAAAGCCCCATGGTTCACCGACGAACTCAAGAGCTCCAAGAAGAACTGCCGAGCCCTCGAGAAAGTCTGGAGAAGGGAACCAACACCGGACAACATGACCACCCTCAAGCTTGCCACCCGGAAGCACCACCAACTGATCCGCGCCACCAAGAAAACTGCATTCAAGGACCGGCTGGACAACAACGCACACAACTGCAAGGAACTCTTCAACATCGTGAAAGAGCTCTCCAACCCCAACGCCGGAAACAACAACATCACCCCATCGCAAGACCTCTGCAACTCCCTCGCCTCCTACTTCCACAACAAGATCGCGGACATACACAATAGCTTCAGCATTCAACCGACGCACGCCACGACCGCAGCAACGCCGCCCACCACCACCCTCAGCGCCTGGACTCCGATCAGCACCGAAGACACCGTCCGCATGATGAACTCCATCCACTCCGGATCTCCGACCGACCCCTGCCCTCACCACGTCTTCAACAAGGCTGACGCTGTCATCGCACCCCACCTGCGGGACATCATCAACACCTCCTTCGACACCGCCACCTTCCCGGAGAGCTGGAAACACGCCGAACTCAGCGCTCTACTCAAGAAACCTACAGCGGACCCCACCGAACTCAAGAATTACCGCCCCATCTCGCTCCACCCGTTTCCAGCCAAAGTCATCGAGAAGACCGTCAACAAACAGCTGGCCGCCTTCCTCGAGACGAATGGATCCCTCAACCCCTCACAGTCTGGCTTCCGAGCCAACCACAGCACCGAGACCGCCCTCATCGCTGCCACTGACGACATCCGAGCCCTGATGGGCAACGGAGAAACAGCGGCCCTCATCCTCCTAGACCTCTCCGCGGCATTCAACACTGTCTGCCACCGCACCCTAGTGCAGCGCCTCAGCAACGTCGGAATCCAGGAGAAGGCACTGGAATGGATCATCTCCTTCCTCGACGGAAGAACACAGAGAGTCCGCCTACCACCGTACAAGTCAGAGGCCACCGAAGTCATCTGCGGCGTCCCTCAAGGATCCTCGCTGAGCCCCACCCTCTTCAACGTCTACATGAGCCCCCTCGCGGCCGTCGCACGCCAACACAACCTCAACATCATCTCCTACGCCGACGACACCCAGCTGATCCTCTCCCTGACCAACGACCCGCCGCAGCCAGAGCCAACCTGCACGAAGGGATGAAAGATGTAGCCGAGTGGATGACGACCAGCCGCCTGAAACTGAACTCAGACAAGACGGAGGTCCTCATCCTGGGCTCCTCGCCCTCCGCCTGGCACGACTCCTGGTGGCCCCCCGCCCTGGGCACCGCACCCAAACCGACGGACCACGCACGCAACCTGGGCTTCATCCTGGACTCCTCCCTCTCCATGACCAGACAAGTCAACGCCGTCTCCTCGTCGTGCTTCAACATCCTGCGCATGCTACGGAAGATCTTCTGGTGGATCCCCACCGAGACCAGGAAGACTGTCACCCAGGCCCTCGTCACCAGCCGACTGGACTACGGCAACGCCCTCTACGCCGGAACCACCGCCAAGCTCCAGAAGAGACTCCAGCAGATCCAGAACGCCTCAGCCAGACTCATCCTCGACATCCCACGAAACAGCCACATCTCCGGACATCTGAGAGACCTGCATTGGCTCCCCGTCAACAAAAGAATCACCTTCCGTCTCCTCACCCACGCACACAAAGCCCTACACGATCAAGGCCCGAGCTACCTCAACAACCGAATCAACTTCTACGCTCCCAAACGCCACCTCCGATCAGCCAGCCACGCCCTCGCCGCCGTGCCCCGCATCCGAAGAGCGACAACAGGAGGAAGGTCCTTCTCCTACCTGGCCGCCAAGACCTGGAACTCCCTCCCTCCCGACCTGCGCCTGACCCAAGACCACCTCTCCTTCAGGAAGAAGCTCAAGACCTGGCTGTTCGAGCAGTAACGGCACCCCCCCCCCCCAAGCGCCTTGAGACCCTACGGGTAAGTAGTGCGCTCTATAAATGTCTTTGATTGATTGATTGATTGATATTGCTGTCAGGGAGCATTTGGGTTTATGTGGTTAATGTTCTCTTGAGCAGTAGGTGCAGGTGCGACGCGACCAACTACTGAATTGTGTATCAATTCATGGGCTGTGACTAAGCTAAGGCCTTTTGTGTTGTTTAAGTGTTTTGTATCTTTAGCAAAATGTCAATTAAAAAATAAGGTAACGTACAATCCTACCTATTATCTCTTAATGGACAATTCAAAAATAAGGTGAAATCAAAAGAATTCAAATTGGCCCAACCCAAAAATACAACCCACCTTAGTAAAAAATGTCTACACGTTATAAACTCACTATTAAGCATAATACATCTTAGCTAATACACTAAAACACCCAGCTACCCTCCCTCCCCCCGCCTCCCAGGCATGTCGCTTCTAGTATTATAACTTACAATCAATACCCTTCAGCATCTCATAAGTGCAATTAGTCCTGTAGTCTGGGAATGTGAACATGTGCGTGGCTCCACCCCCTGGTAGCCTATCCTACGTGCTGCTGGTGCATCCCCGTTATTACTGATGTGAACCGGCGTGGTGTTGCTCTGGCTCCTGGGTGGGTGGTGCAGAATCATCTTCACTATCACTGTCTGGGTCTTTTAGCAATCCTACCAAGTGCTTCCATGTGTTCGCCTCCTCCACCTCTTTGCCATTTGCAATCGCACTATACCATCACATTCCGCCCATTTAACATTCTTTCTTCCATCTAGCTACTCCAGGGGCCACTCTCGCTTTGCAGTGCATCTTGATTTCCCTTTTTGCCAACAATAACCCCATGTCTATGAACATACTTGTGATCTTGGTTTTAGCCGTATGAGGAAACCAATGTAGGACACATGTCCCCAATGCCAGTTCCAAACCTCTATCCATCACTACATTAAGCAGGTCAACCACCTCCGTCCAATAATTTGCTAGTAAATGGCATCCCCATATCATATGAGGGAAATCCGCTCCCTCTCTTCTACAGCGCGGACATTCCTCCATGTCTGTGTTAAAATATGCTTTGATTTTTGCCGGGGTGAGATAAGCCCTGTGCAGGATATAAAAATGCACCAACTGAAACCAAGCATTCCTGGTGCTCTTCCACGCCCGTGCGACTATGTCAGCCCAAGCCCTATCTGGTATCTCATCACCCACATCCACTTCCCATTTTTGCTTAAGCACTTCCAAGGGAGCCAGCTTCTCCTGAGTCATTCGCTTGTAGAGGCATGTGAGTGCCTTATATTTCCCTGCAGCTGTCACAATATATTGGCAACCCAAAGACGTCCTAGGTTCAGTCAGGCCCTCCTTCCAGTGTGCCCGAATGGCCGCCGTAAGAGCCGCATGCAGCAAAAAGTCTCCCCCTCGCAAGTCAAACCGCTCCTGCAATATATGGAAGGGGAGCATAGTCCCATCTCCATACAGGTCCCCAATAGTTGTTAGCCCTCTCTCATCCCATTTGCTCAGTTCCCGCCACAAGCCCCCATGGGAAAGTGCCTCACACATGGAAAGCGGTATATCGGGAGCATATGGCAATGTCATACCTGCTCATCTAACACTCCTCCAGCATTGCCTCGCTGTCTTAAGGTACTCAGATAGGTCGCCTATCTGGACAGGAAGGTTCAAAAAGATTTGTGAGAGCAACCTTAATTCTGGAGCTCCCCCTCTTTTCTGCTCCAGGCCCGTAACCTCATTGCCATTATCTGTCAACCACTGCATCTGTGCAGCTAAATAGTAAGTTTCAAAATCCGGGATCGCCCATCCACCCCCTGAGTGCGGGCGCTGTAATATAGATAGGGCTACCCAGCGCCTCCCAGTACCCCATAAAAAGCCTGTAACCATGGATGTATGTTGTTTAACCCCCCCCCCCCCCCCCACCGGTATCCAAATCGGTAGGATCGCAAAGTAATAGAGCAACCGAGGGAGGGCCGCCATTTTAAGTAAGGCCACTCGCCCTGCCACCGACAATGGCAGCGTACCCCAGAACTCAAAACTGTCCACTAGCAAATCCGGTCGCGCGTGATACATCTGGACCCCCAAATACGGGAGGCATCTATTTTGCCACCTCACTCCTGTTACACTCTCCAAGCCATCCCTACTGCCGTCTGCTGGAAATAAGCATGATTTGGCCCAATTAACTCCGAGGCCAGATACCTCTCCTAAGCCATGCAATAGTGCCTTTGCTCCCTATAACGCTTGTCACGTGTCCTCAATAAACATGAGTAAATCGTCGGCGTACAAGGCTATATGGTGGGTCTGTTCCCTTACCTGTAGACCCAGGTAGTACCTCGCAGTCCCAGCCTTCACCGCCAAGAGTTCCATAGCCAGTGCGAATAGGAGCGGGACAAAGGGCATACCTGCCTCGTGCCCCGGCTCACTCCACAAGCTTCAGATATCACCCCGTCCGTTCTAACTCACGCCGTGGAGGACCAATAGAGTAACACTGTCCATGCTATAAATGTGTCTCCCAACCCAAAGTTGGCCATCACATGGAACAGATCCGGCCATTCCATACTGTCAAACGCCTTTTCTATATCAACGGCAAACACTGCAGCAGTGTCTTTCATTTAAGAGTCCGCTATGAGCACCTGCAATAAGCGCCAAATATTTAAGGCCGTATTTCGGGCAGGAATAAAGCCGGCTTGGTCCCGATGGATTAAGGTCGGCATGTGTGGTAATAACCGAGTGGCCAATATGCAACTTAATATCTTATAGTCCTTGTTAAGCATGGAGAGCGGGCAATATGCTGCCCTGTCCCACGCTGATTTACCAGGCTTAAGAAGAAGGATGATAACCGCCTCTCTCGTGGAGACCGGGAGGCGGCCCAGGCGTCTCGCCTAATTATATAATTCTACTAAGTGCGGAGCTAGGTGTTCAGAGTAGGCTAAATAGAATTCGATCAGGAGGCCGTTCGTACCTGGTGTTTTTCTGTGTCATATGTTTAATAGCCACCCGCACCTCTCGTAACTCAATATCTCCGCCCAATACTACGGCTCCGGATCACTACATTAAAGGCATCCCATTCCACCAAGGGCGTGGAGGCGGTCCCTTCGTTGTCCCCAAAATATTGTGTGATAGATTCGCTCACTGCTTCCGGGAATACCTGGTCTTCCAACACCTCCAAGCGCAGGCTCCATGTCGGTATCCGGGCTCGGTTTCGCGACCATTGCATCCAGATCAAGACAGGTTATGATCTGAAAGTGTCCTAGCAAGATACTCGCTCCCCTGCACTCATGCATGCATGTCTGGAGTACATAGTAATGAATCCTGTTGCAGGTGAAGGTCATGCAATGCTGAAAAGAACAGGTAATCACGCTCTTCTGGGTGTTGAGCCCTCCAAATGTCCACTAAACCCCATCGCTGTTGCCAATTACGCTTAGTCTCTGCAATTTTATGTGTGGGGGCATTTGGAAGCGGGGGGTGCGAGCGATCTAACAGTACGTCTGATATGCAGTTAAAATCCCCTCCTAGTAACAAGGAACCTGTGTAATAAGGAGCCAGTTTCCCAGACAACTGCAAGAGAAAGGCCGGCTGCTCCATATTGGGAGCGTAAATGCTCCCTAGAGCAATGCCACGTCCATCTAGTTTCCTAAGGACCACTGCATACCGACCTTCTGGGTCTATGAGCTTTTCCCTGCATTGGAAGGGCACCCACCCTGACCCAAATTAACACCCAACGTGCAAAAGCAGAATAGGTTGTATAGAACAGTTGACCACGCCATCTTCAGTGCAATGCTACTCCCTCCTGGGCCTGTAAGTGTGTTTCCTGTAAGAATGCAATTTGTACTCCCCTCTGTATCAAGTAGGCATGTAACTTTTGACGACGCCACATAGAGTGCCTACCCTGCACATTCCATGATAAATACTTCAGGTAATTGGTGGATCCTGACCCAGCCATGTGAAATAATCAATTCTGAAAGCGGCTCTAGCGACATGCCTGGCCCCAACACTCCCCAAAACAAAATAGCATCCCCAACTCCCCCTCCCCTTGAAAGCTACTCTGGAACTAGTACCCATCCAAACCTCAAAAACACACAAATTCCCCTGTCAGCTACAGAGGAGCTGGGGAACGCAGCTGGCTTGGATCCCCTTTCTCCATGTGCACCAGCCCCCTCATAGATAAAGAACTCCCGGCCCAATAATAGCATCACCTCATTATCAGCAATGAAAAAGATTCCCCACTTTTCGCCCTCGAATGTACCCCCTCCCATCAGATTGGACCATCCGCCGTCTGTGGCATCACCTCTGGCATGCGACCCCCGCTACCCAGCGAAGTGTCCGAGTCATTACCAAGGCTCGACAAATCTGAAAAATGGTACTAGCCCTGCATGTCTAGTACCTTTAAAAATCTCCTCGACCTAACAATAACCTACTTGACCTCTGTCTCTGAAAGCGGAGAAATGTGACAAGATGACAAGATTTAAAGGCATCTTTATTACTCATTTGCTTTGTGAGCAATAAAAAGGCCTTTAAATCTTGTTATCTTGTCACATTTTCTCAGTTTTCAAAGACAGAGGACAAAAGTTAGTATATTTTCCTACTCGCCAGAAAGGGCGAGTAGGACCTAAAAATAGCTCGACCTCATAAAATTTACCTCACAAATGTGAGCGGACGAGTGGATTTGTCGAGCCATGATTACCCACTGAGTCCCCTGTGGTGCCTGCTTCTTCAGTCGACACAAAATCTTGATCTTGCGCCAGCGCCAGCACTGCCTGCGGTGCTGCCGCCCTTTCCCGTGCTGTTTGAGAATCTGTGGGCTTCTTCTGGGTTCTGTTACGGGGCCACCTGCATGAGCCCCTCGACCTGTTCATGTTTCTCTCCTGTGAACCCTCACGTTCCCACTGCTCAGCGCCTTCTTTCTGATGGACTCCAGCCAGTCCCATGCTTCGTTAGGGGAGTCAATATAATGCATTATGCCATCCAGGATTATTCGCAGTCTCGCTGGAAACATCTTAGAGTACTGAAGTCCCTCATCTCTAAACGCCTTTTTAACTGCCAGATAGGAGGCCTGTTCTCGCTGCACCTCCAGCGTGTAGTCAGGAAACAACGTGACCTCTGCGTTATCCACTGCAAAGGCCCCCTCATTCTCGCTTTTTGTAGGAGCAAATCCAGGTCCCTAAAATGGAGTAGGCGAGCCACCACCGGCCTCGGTGGTCGTCCAGGGGCCAGCTGCTTAGTCGGGACTCTGTGTGCGCTCTCAAGGGTATAAAAGGCCGTGAGGCCTGCTGGGGCTACGACAGTTCAAAACCAATTTTCCAGGAAGGTTACTATGTTGTTCCCTTCTGCCCCCTCCGGTAGACCCACCACTCGCACATTGTTCCGGCGATTGCGCCCTTCTGCATCCTCGGCCCTACGTTCAAGCACACTCACTCTCTCCGTCAAGGCCTTCAGCTGCTGTGTCACTTCAGTTTGTGCCGGTGCTATTTCTACTACTGCGGTTTTGTTCTTCTTGACCTTCTCTGATAGCTTTTTATGTTCATCTCGTTGTAATCCAAGACCCACTGCTACCGAGCTGATGTCTTGTTGGAGGTCGCTTTCATGTCCGCAATCGCCTCAAGTATCTGCTGAAACTGTAATTGTATCTGGTCATAAGGGGGCGACTGTTATTGGGACGCAGGATCATTGTCTTGCTCTTGGGTGGCGCTGGCCACACGGGCCCGGGATTTGTCCATGACGGTAGAGATCCGCTCCGCTCCCCTTCGGTCTCTCTAATGGCAGGCCCGACTGCTCTCCGGAGCTTCGTGCTGGCAGTAAGATGTAGTACGACGATCCCCTGGTTCGGCAGGGCTGCCCCTCCAGCCACTTGTTCGGAATGTCCGCTACTGATGGCCATCCCAGTTCTTTCCACCTCAACTGGTCCAGTGACTTGGGAGCATTAGTCCGCCTCTCCTCACACATGTAGAAACCCCTGATTCTCTGGGAGCCCCGGCCCACCACCTCTTGATGAGCCTAGTTTCCGCCAGGGGGACCCTCCACTGATTCAATCCCAGTCAGGCCATTCGTTCCACACTCCCTGGAGTAGTCTGGCATAATCCGTCTTCCACCTGTTAAGTTCACCACCAGGCTAGTATGCAGGCCCGCTAGAGTCCTCAATAGAATCTATTCAGGAGTCTTTCTCGGGGGTGCCGCTCATGTCAGTGTCTCCCATTTATATGTCTGCACCCCAGTCTCCCAGCTGTGCCCCGCAGACCATACAGGCGCATCTTCGGCCACCCCCAGCTCAGGCGTGTGATGCAGCTCGTCTCTGAGTACGCGCAGTCTTAGGATGTACAGACACCTCCCGGTCCCAACAGTTAGACAGGGTCCACAATAGCGCACCCCACGCCAAGGCCTCGCACCGCAGGTCATTCAACAGCTCACAGTGGCGGGTCTCACCTCTCCGGCAGCAGCACAGTGCCCACGCCTCTCTGGACGGTCCTCAGCCCCTAAGCGTCACAACTCCTTGCACGGAGGGTGGGCCCGGGCCTCGCGACTGGTCTCAAGGCTGCCATGATGATATCTACCTCAGCTACGCATTCTCCATGGCCGGTAGCTGCTGAGCTTGAGCAGTAGCTCCGACCAGGCTCAGGTTTCGTCTCTGTGCACTCCGCAATGTTCGGTTCCCCCAGGAGACCACCAGGGTTGTACCAAACGGCCCCAGATGCACAATTTGCCTGGATAAGAAGCGGGCTGTTGCGGAGCTCACAGCTCACGCGTCCGCCATGATCCTCAGCTAAGCCACGCCCCGCGTTCAGCATGATCATGAGGCTAACAATTCAGGTGCGCTGGCAGAAAGTAGATGTGGTAGTAATCACCCCAGTAAGGAAGTCACAAGTGTGGTTTCCAGTACTGATAGAACTTTCCTGGGCTTCTACAATCCGTTTATCCTCATTGCCTCATCTCCTGAGCGATCCATCTGGTAATACTCACCCTCTGGAGATGAAGAACAGTCTCTCGCTTATGGTGGGGAGGATTACCGGACTAGATGGCAAGTCCAGTGCCTTTCGAGATGCAAAGCGGAGCTCCTCTACCGAGCTTGGGCAGATGGTGCAGGTAAGCGATACCACTCGGCCCGATCTTGCTGATTGGGTTGGTTTCTGCAACTGAGTTTGTATTCCATGGGGGAAGGCGTTGTCAACGTCGTCATCTACCTAGCCTCCCTGGCGTCAGAGGGTATGGCTTATCGTTCAGTCAATATCTCTCTTTGCAGGCATGCAGCAGTTGCGTGCCTCCCTGTCGGAGAACACCTGTTGCTCAGGAAGTTTCTTCACAGGATTCAGCTTTCCCTGCAACCAGAAGCTAGGTATTCCATCCTTTGGGACGTTAATTAAGTCTTGAATTAATCAGGATTGCCAAGCAATACGTATCTCTCTGGCAAACAAGTATTAGCCAAATTGGCCATGTTTCTGCGTGTGATCTCTTGCAGGAGAGTATTGAATGTCAGGGCCCTGGATATTACGGGAGGATCCTTCACACTGGATGAGGTCACCTTTCATGTGACTCGTAGGACAAGAGTGATTGCTTACCCGGCTTTCCCTGGACCGCCTAGGCTATTTGTAGTAAAATACATTAAGGCCTATGAGGCCATGACGGCCGAGCTAAGGCCACACTTGGAGAAACATCTACTGATTACTCTGAAAAAAGCTCTTTGAAGTGGTCTGTTTCCCGACCTTAGCAAGATGGGTTCTGTGTATTATGTAGGAAGCTAGCATTGACACCACATTTTTGGTACATATTCTGCATGAGGCTCAATGGCCCCAGAAGCCTTTGCGTTAGGAGCTCATTAGGAGGCTATCTTAAATGCAGCAGACTGGTCATCAGTCTCAACCTTCAAGAGTTTCTACTTTAAGCCAGTCTCCTCCATTGGTGGTGGATAAGCTTTGAACTAGTCTAACGCTTGCCTCTGTGTCCTGACATAAAATGAAACATTTCCTAGCTTTCGTAACGGAAAATTTCAATTCAATTAAGGACACAAAGGCGAGTATTACCGGTCCACAAATAAAGTCATGGCCCCCCAGGTTATCGGATCTACGCCTTGGCGTAATTAAAATAAAATGTCCTGGTCTCCGTGATATCCTAATGCGTAATTGTGTTTGCTCTGTGCTGATTCGCCATCGAGTTGTTTCTGGGTTTTCACGATGGTTCTCTGACTTACATGGTCGGAGTCTTCCCAGCAGGATTGAGAATCTTCCTTGGCCTGCTTTGTCGCAGGAAGGAAGATGAGGTTCAATAAGGTACAACACCGGTTACAGAGCTGGAGGCTCCTGATTGGATGGATTTGTTTTCTTTAGAACTTCATGGTTTATCTAGGACCATGGGGAATGAAGTCCAGTGTTGTGTTTTCGCTTAACATGGCTGCTGTTAGAAATGAAGAAGAAAGTAATGTCTAATCCTGGTCTCCTTGTTCTTAATAAAATTGAAACTTTCCATTACGAAAGCAAGGAATTTTTTCATTCTCCCTAACGAATAAACCACTTTCTCACACTATTATATACAGTGCTTATGACTGATAATGAAGATGGAGGTAAAGGCATAGTTACTTCTGAAGATATTCCCAGCTCTACCATGATCATTTACCTCCATAAAAAGAGAGTATGCTCAGCTGCCACCGAGAGGACATGATGGCTTTCTGGTTTTATGGTATTCCTTAAAGGAGCTGCAGTTTTTCCAGCTTTTCAGACTTCAGCCTATTAGACTTCATTCTCCCTATTGTTGCAGGGATTCTGCACATACACAGAATTATGTGCAGGAAATACTGTATCTCCGTGTATAGGGATTGTGCTTTCCTACTACCTAAGTGCCCACAATCCCAGGACCGACTAGCTATAATTTCTCACTCGCTCTCCTACGCAATCACGAAGAAGATAATGATTAGACACCCCAGAACACAACACTCTCAGATCTCTCAGGAATCGTGGTAACAAGGCACACCATTTCGCTCACACTCTTGTACTCGTCCACAATAAAATCTGACAGAGTCACAAAATAGTTCAAAATGTTTATTTTAACTAATGTGCCCTAATATGCAGTATACATGCCACAACAAGCAGGAAATGCATAATAATAATACAGTCAGCATCACAGATAGTCCATAAATCATAAATGGAGATGTCATTATAAAAGCCTGTAGAGCCTATCCCCACTACCCTTGCTAAGAAGCAGTATTATTTTATAATAGAAGATCTCTGGGCTTTGTCAGCAGACCCCATTCCTCAGCCTATAGATTGTAGATATCCATCACAGGTGCTGTCTCCCTCTTCTCCCTGGAAAGGTCCCTCTCAAAGTGTGTCTTACTTAAACATGGATCCTCATAATATCAAAGTATGAGTCTCCAGCCTGAGGTACCGGGTTTTTAGGGACCCGGCGGTGCCAGGGGAACACCCAAAGACCTCTTAAGTCCTTCCTGTTTTGGACCACAGAAACACAGAGTCTTCTAGGTGATGTCAAGGATCGAGTTTATTGGCTGCAACCAGTAACAGGTATCCTAGAAGTACAACAGCATATAGCGAATGTATGTTCTCAGGAGACTGCTCATTTTTACAGAACCAGCCTTTTCTTTTTATACACAAATATCAGCTTCAGGCAAGAATTCCTAGTTTTACAGTTCGGTCATATAAATATTTCTATTACAAAGAGAAAGCAAAGTCATGATGACAATCCCACATTTCAGCTTGTCCAGTTCGGGATAGATTACCCAGTAAGGCCCAGAACTTCCATCAGATATCGACAAACCCCCAATAAAATCGGGCACCTCCTCCTTGTAAAACAGACCATAAAGAAGAAACAGGGACAGGTGTGTGTGTGATAAAACATGGCTTGCATGCGATGAACGGTTTATGGCATGTTGTGCCTTGATGCTAATCTCGCTCGGCCATTGGGATGAGGACTGCCCGAACAGGTTTGGCTTGAGGCAGTGGAGTCAGCTCGCCCAGGTCACAGAGGAGTCAGGAAATGTGTACGTGTCCTTACGGATTGAATTCGGCCTTGGCCAATTGACTATGTAAGGGCAATCACAAGATGGATGCCGCTCACAAAATGGAACCAGAGGGTTCAAGACGAAAACCATGATTTAAGGGCGTTTTCGTCACTCAATCGTGACGCGAATGCACAGGCATAATATCTTAATCATTACCGGTCTGCCGATACCAAATCCGTCATGGTATGATGATATTTTTGACACGAGTGTAAAGCTTCGGTACCACCCCATAGTCGGGTCCAGAATTTTCAGTACCACAGCCCCTCCTTTTGCCCTTATATAGGCAATAACCTATTCTCATGCTAATCTGAGTCCAGGTCTGTGTACATAAAGTCATTGAGATGCTGTTGTAGCATCATCCTGTTGCTTAGTTCGTCTCTTGACACAGGCTTCTTTACACATGATGTAGCACAGAGGCCACATATTGCAGGAGCGCACTGTACACACAGGCAGAACATGAACAGCGAGCTTCTCTTCGCTGGGGCTTTGCGTTACTGACCTGACTGGGCGCTCTGATCTGCGGACCTTGGAAGGACTCTGCCTTGCTGTCTCCTGGTCGCGGCTCCCGCTCCACGGCAGCTGCTTGACCCCGGACCCCGCCCACACCGCCCACACCGCTGCGGGACTGCGAGGCGAACCAACACACCTGCAGCCTCTTCCCGCAGCGGCAACGCCCCCCCCCCGCCTGGCTCCAGAATTTAATCTCGCAGCACACGCTGCGCTAGTGCTTCTCTTCGCTGGGGCTTTGCGTTACTGACCTGACTGGGCGCTCTGATCTGCGGACCTTGGAAGGACTCTGCCTTGCTGTCTCCCGGTCGCGGCTCCCGCTCCACGGCAGCAGCTTGACCCCGGACCCCGCCCACACCGCTGCGGGACTGCGAGGCGAACCAACACACCTGCAGCCTCTTCCCGCAGCGGCAACGCCCCCCCGCCTGGCTCCAGAATTTAATCTCGCAGCACACGCTGCGCTAGTGCTTCTCTTCGCTGGGGCTTTGCGTTACTGACCTGACTGGGCGCTCTGATCTGCGGACCTTGGAAGGACTCTGCCTTGCTGTCTCCCGGTCGCGGCTCCCGCTCCACGGCAGCAGCTTGACCCCGGACCCCGCCCACACCGCTGCGGGACTGCGAGGTGAACCAACACACCTGCAGCCTCTTCCCGCAGCGGCAACGCCCCCCCGCCTGGGAGGATAAAAATAGTGCAACCGTCACGCGCAGCGGGACGCGCACGGGACGAAGCTCGGGGCGAAGCCCGGGCAAAGGGCGGGCCCTCTGAGGCCCTCAGAGGCTGAAGAAGGCTGGAGCTGAGCTTACTTACTAACAGGACTTATAGTTTCCTATAATATAGGATTTGTTAATAGTTATATCTGGTCTATATTATATTCTATAGCACTTCGATAATTGTACCAGGATGACTGCTAAAAAGTTAAGGTCTGGGAGAGTCCTGGTGGGTAGAGCATGCTCTAAAACTAAATCCAACCCACTTCGAAATAAGGTAGGCCCTACTACACAGTTAAAGGGGAATTGTCAACTGTTCAGCCTCTGGGAACGTGGTTCGAACAAAATTACAATGGCGTCACCCAAATCCATAGATAAGGTAGACATTAGTAAAGGTACGCCAGCCCTACTTACTCCAAAGGACTTTGTTTCTCCTGAAAAAATCTTTGGGGAAAATAAAAAAGAAGAGGTTACTGGTCAGACTAAGGTCACAACAGTGAGCGATTCTTGTCCATCAAATCTCATTTACAGCCGTGAGAACAATTTCAAAAGTGAGAATTTGTTAATCCATAATCTACCCTCTAATTCTAAGGAGCATCCTTCTAAAGATTGCTCTAAAAGGTCTTGTCGTAAATCCTCCTTAAGATCTTCTACTCCTGAAAGAGAGTGCAGCAATAAATCATTATCTTTTGAAATAGATATGGAGCTTTGTGAGCGGTATGTTGCTGATGAGTCCTGTAGAAATTCTAATTTGGTAAAAACTCCGGCTGCTTTTGTCCCCTCTGGACTTCAATTGTATAGCAGCACGCCCTCCAATAAATCTATTTCCAATAGTGTATCAATGAGCCCTGATCTTAACATAATAGACCCAGATATGTTGAATCTTGCAAATTCTGTTAAACCAGTTTCGGATTCTTTGATCTCATTGGAACGCCTACTTTCTTCTATATTGTCTTTACTTGAAAAGTTTGTTGGAGGGTCGGATTGTGTCTTAGAAACGGTCACGAAAATCCTAAAAGTATTATTGGATAATTGCGCAGAGAAGGTTTCTCCCCTTAATATAGTTACAAGCCCTATGGAGGGCGAAGGGCTAAATGATAAAATCCTACCCGAATGTACAGATGCTGTTACTGATGTTCCGCCAATGTCTACAGTGGTGGAAAGGATAACTTCCCGCACAACTAATTTTACTTCCAACTGTGCGGTGATGCTTGATAGTCCTATAGTTGTACTGTCCCCTGACATGAATGTGGTGGAGCCTGATAGTCCCATTGTTGTACTGTCCCCTGATAGGAATGTGAATCCAGTGAAAGAGTGTTTTGCAATCTTCAATCACCAGAGTGGTAAGGAAGATAAGGCGGGCTTGGAAGTAGCTGCTAGATCAAAAGTTGGGAAATTAAATAAAAAGGGAAGAAATAAAAGGAAGTTAATCCGCAGGATTGAAAAAAATAGGCGGAGGAAATTCCTTTTTGAATCCCAACAAGATATATCGCCCACAGAAGAGGCCCATAATGTTCCCTCCCCTCTCCCCCCTCTGGTACCAATGACAATACCTCCAATATTAGACTCTCCTTTACCTGTATCTAAGTTAGCCTCTGTTGTTTGTAACAGCATAACGGGAGAACTACAAGTCGAAAAGGGGGAATGTAAGTCGAGACATCTGGGGGTATTGTCTAATAACCTCCCGGTCTCAAGTGTGTCTGTCCTCAACCCTTTGGCCAAATCCTTCCCTGGTAAGGCGGTAGGTGTAGAGGTTATAAACAATTGTTCTGATTCTAGAAAAGAGGAAAATGTAAATACTTTTATACTCAATTTCCTTCCACTGTTTGAAGCAGATTGTATCTTGAATAGAACCGCCCTTCTTAAATGTTTTCAGGAATCTGGAAAATTGGAATTAATTCAATCATCAGACATGGACCTAATCTTTATATTGGAAACAGAGGGAGGTTTCTTAACGAGAGCTAAGTTCCATTCCAAAATTATTGATAATTTAATCCTCCAGCATTCTGAGATTTTTCAGAGTAGAGGTATAGATGTCACACCATTTTGGGGAATTTTTTTGTCAGATAGACCTTCTAAATCCCCTAAGGGAGCATGCTATTCTGCTCCGCTCTTTCCATCTGCCTTGGGTAGGAAAGAACGATTTGAGGCCTATAAGGACTTAAAAATATTCTTTTCAAAAGATATACGCTGCGTATACGAAATTACTTCCCTTCCTTCTACAACACGCAGCAAGAATGAGGATGAGTGTTCCCGTTGGAATTGGCTTCCAGGCGTTCTCACGAGGAAACACACAGTTAGTCAGGAAATGCAACCTGACGTTTAGCAGTAATTTTAAAATTCTGTCTTGGAACGCTGCAGGACTAAAGAATAATTCTGATAAAATCGCGTTCCTCTTGTCCTCTGAAGCTGCTGTGATTTGTCTACAAGAGACATGGAGCACCGAGAATCTTGTTGTGGGTAGTGATTATATTATCTTGGAGGGGAAAGCCTCTCCCTCCCCTAGAGGAAACGCAAGAGGGGGTATTGCTTGTTGTCTTTTAAATCAGATCAAATGGTCCTTTTCTAATTTTCTGGATCCTAGCAACTTATTTCAGGCTGTAACATTATTCAGCCTGGGTAATACTGAACTTCCCAGCCCGATTGTTCTGATTAATGTGTATATCCCTCCTGATGTATGCTTTAATCCTATTCTAAAGAAAGTTTTCTCCTATGCCAAAAAAGCCAGAGAAGAAATGCCGTCCTCTAATATAATCTTGGTAGGGGATTTTAATTGCAAAATTTCCAACTTACGTTTATCCCTATTTAGGAATAAATATAGGGAAGAATCTCTGCACATCCCCCAAGCCGTGTTTCCTGACAACATTAAAACTAAAAAAAGAGGGAAAATACTTCTGGAAGAGTTATTTGAGATGGATGGAATCGTGGCGAATGGAAGACTTCCCTCCGATTCTCCGGCGAAATATACACACAACTCATACCAGGGAGAATCTATTTTGGATTATGTATTGGTGGATAATTCCTCCTTTATATTACTAAACGACCTTGAGATCTCGAAAACCACATTAAGTGACCATTCTCTTCTGGCTATTGCACTAAAGATCTGCCCCCCTATGTCTGACCGATGGCCACTAAGCAGGGATTTGGTAAGCTTTGGTGGTTCATCGGGGAGATGTTTTTGGGATAAAAAGTCCCTTAGTGGGTTGGATAGTATCCTTGATGCAACAATAGCTGATCTACCAAATTGGGATGGTTCTGAAATTGAACACTTCTTAGATTTATTGCTGAATGTGACCTCTACAGCAAGTCACCCTAAAAGAACTTGGCTCCCAGCCCCCCTTCCCAGTTCCATCCGTTTATTAAATAAAGATATAAATAAATTGGTAAGAGAGCAATATTTAAAACACATACCCGAAAGATCTCGCAAAATAGCTCTATTAAAAAGGAGAAGGAAAAGGCTAAAGCTTAGAATGTGTAAGGAGAGGGTAGACCAAATCTGGATGCAATTGAGAGAGGCAGCCTTTCATGGCCGAGTAAGAACATTTTGGTCTTTAATTGGTAAGGGTTGTGGGGCAAGGTTGAGTCCCTCTCCAATTCCCATAGAGGAACGAGTCTGGGTCGAGCATATTAAAAATCTGTACGCAGGCAATGGGGATTATCCACTTCAGGGAAGTTTCAATGTGGTGCATTTAGCTCATGTGGAACCTCCTTCGGAAAAATCCATTGAGTTGGCCATCCGTGAAATGCGTACATCCGGGGCCATGGGCCCAGATGAGTTGCCTATTTCTGTCTTAAAGCAGAGTAGTACAAAGTGGAGTAAAATCTTATTCCCTGTATTTGCTCGTTGCTTTTCGAATAGGGCTGTTCTCCCATCTTGGAAAGGGAGTATTTTGG
The DNA here is from genome assembly GCF_964263255.1 of Lissotriton vulgaris. Taxonomy (NCBI): domain Eukaryota; kingdom Metazoa; phylum Chordata; class Amphibia; order Caudata; family Salamandridae; genus Lissotriton; species Lissotriton vulgaris. Next base: position 1,343,799,328 of record NC_141695.1, on the reverse strand, counting down.
TTCCCCTTTTCAAGAAGGGTGATCGACTTCTGCCTCAAAATTACCGCCAGATTGCCCTCCTGGATGCCGTCGGCAAGGTCTTTGCCAAATGCCTTTTGAAATTATTATCTGAATGGGTCGACCAGAACAATATTCTCCCCTTTGAGCAAACGGGTTTCCGTAAAGGACATGGAACTATGGATAATCTAACAGCTTTACAAGTGATTATGGACAAATACATCAGAGTGCGTGGTGGAAGGGTATATGCTGCCTTTATATATTTTTCCACGGCCTTTGATAAGGTTGACCGGCATCTGCTGTGGAGGAAACTATTATTTTTAGGTATCCCCCCCTTACTGTTAGATTTAATTCGGGATCTCCATACGGATACCTGGTGCAGAATATTGTTGGGTGGAGAAAGAGGTTTGTCAGATCCTATTCCCTCGGCCAATGGACTTAAACAGGGCTGTTTGCTGGCACCATTATTGTTCTCGCTTTATGTGCATGATCTTCCTCAAGCTGTAACTTCGAGTGGCGGAATTGCTCCTGTATTGGGGGATAATGCTATTGTGTGCTTAATGTATGCCGATGACATTTTATTGTTAGATTTGACACCCAAAGGCTTGAATAAGCGTCTACAGGCATTACATACTTTCGCAGAGACGCACTTTCTTCAGATAAACATCTCTAAAAGTAAAGTTATGTGCATATCGGGGAAGAGAAAACCTGCTCATGGGAGTTTCATATGGACATTAGGTGGCCAAAAGCTGGAAATCGTAAATTCTTACCTATTTTTGGGGAAAATAATTTGCGGTAATATGAGTGATAAGGCCCATATTGAGAACAATAAGCGTAAAGCTCTGATACAGGGCAAGGGTCTAAACGCTCTTTATAAAGCCACAGGAAAACGTCATTTTCCCTTCCTGTTAAAAGCTTTCCGAGCAAAAATCCCCGCCTCATTACTGTACGGAACTGAACTCATTGATGTGAGTAACTGGGGTTTTCTCCATATTATTGAAGGTAGACTCTTGCGACAATTATCCTCCGTTAATTCCACTTGTTCTGTGGCCTCTCTTAGGCTTGAGTTCGGCTTAAGAAGTAGCTGGGTCCAAGGACTAGCTGGGATAGTCAGATGGGTCTTCTACTTAGCTAAATGCGAACCCTCCACGCTAAGACATTTCATTCAAAAAGAATTATTGGGCCCTTTAAAAGAACTTTCTCCAATCGTAAAAAACTTTAGAAAGGCGGTCTCTTTGTTGCGACTGGAAGAATCTTCTTTGTTTTCACTCTCTTTATGTCAATTAAAGGCATTATTAAAAACAGCATCATGGAGATTAAGTTTTATGCTGGATAGAGACTCTACTGTATCAAGGAAAAGTAGTATGCCGGTGATCAATTCCTATGTTTTTAAAACCATGCAGTGTTATGCATCTTGGAATCTTCCACACGGCATTAGGCGCTTTTGGTACTTGTTAAGACAAGATATGTTACCCTTGAATAATCTTCTATCCAAATGGTATGGTTCTTCCAACATATGTACCTTGTGTAACCATTCGATTCAAGACCTCTTTCATGTTCTGTTTATTTGCCCAGCTCTGTTACATTTGCGGCGTAAGTGGATAAGACCAATTTGTTTGAAACTAGGTATCTTATCTGTTCATGCATTTACTGAAGCGATTCTAAGCCCCCCTAATGAAATGTTTTGTTCCAGAATATTTAATTTTTTAAAATGTTTTTTGAACCTATATTAATTTCTGGTCTGTTACTTTTTTATCTTGTCATTACTGCATGATTTTATATACTTGTACTGTTTTGTAGCTGTACTTTTTATGTGGACCTCTCACGAGTTCCAAACCATAAAAATAAAAACTTGAACTTGAACAGAATGGCTAAGACCATTCCAATGACTATCAGAATTTTCCATCCCCAGGCAGATATCAGTTCCCAGAACCACCCCAGCAAGGACCAGTCCCCTTTATCCACGTGAATGGATTCAGAGATCTTATGCAGTTTGGAGATGGCCTGGTATACTGTCGGAGCATTATCGGGGATGAAAATGCAGCAACTGGATTGGATCACTTTACATACCCCACCACGGTCTGCAAGTATGACATCTAGGGCAACCCTGTTCTGAAGAGTCATAAGGCGGTCCGACTGGAGCTCTGGAGTCAAGTTACTAAGGACACCAGCCGTTTCAATCACGGCGGATTCAACTACCCTCGTCAGTTGGCGAATGTTCCTGCTGTTCTCCATAGGCCCCCAAAATGGCAGAAAACCTTTTGCGAAATCCCCAAACTCTTGTTCCGCGGTGTCGTCTTTACTCACGACACCCCTAACTGTCCTTGTCCTGTGGTAATCTGCCTCGGCCGTGTAGGTGGGTGGCAACTGGAACGAGATGAAACATGTGCCCGAAAAGTCAGGGGGCAGCCATGTATATGCTCTATCCTGGCAGACGAAGTAGGTACCCTTAGCCGCTAAAAATGAAGGGGAGGTCTGAGACGGGAAAACATAAGTTTCAGTACAGACACTCTTCCCTAACTGAGCTCTGAGGTTTTTGCCATTTCCCTGCAGACATAGGTGACCTTGATGGGGTACTATCCAGATTGGGGCGGATTTCTTTGCTTGCTGGCTCTCGCTCAAGGAAATTCCATACTTCGTTATATTCCATCTACTGTGAGGCTCCAATTCATCTCTGGGAATCGTCCTATATGTGTCAATATCTCTGCTCATATTTCTGATTCCTGCCACTAGTGCCTTGTTGCTCGAATTGCTTCCTGCGGGACGTGGGGGATATGGTTCGATGGCGAATAGAAACAATGTTTGAAATGCCCACAGAGAACCATAGTAGCTAAATGGCAGGACAAAATACGGGATACCCTTATCTGTTGTGTGTGGCATAAGTCCACATACCCAACAATTCGTTGTGTTCATTACAGACTGGTGCCGGTGTAGGAGCTGAACGAATGAGTTATTTATGAATTCTAGTCTTCTGGCAGACTCGTGTTCAGGGAGAGGGTGGAAAGCGTGTGGGGAAACAGTAGGAGGAGGTGTGGGCTGTGTGGTGTGTGTAAATGAAACTCGAAAGGTGTATAAAGCATAGCCAATCAAAAACATCATTATACTACACAACATGAAAATGCATATTATTAAAAATCGTGTTTTTGCCATCACAGTGCATATTCTCGTTTCAAAGTTCGTAGATCTGGCAGGTCTCTCCATCTCGGGAAACTCCATCCTTTAAGTTGCTGCCCGCGGTGGGAGATTGATTCTGCTAACGAGTGCTTCTGTCGGTTTAGGGCAACTCCCTTAGACCAACCAGAACTGTCAACCTAACCGTCTCCAGCTGCACTCTAAAGACTGTGGCAACCGCGACCCTAGCAGCAGAACCGGATGGCGATTCGAAAATCAAAAATGAGCAAGTATCCTAGATGAGAGAGCTGCACAATCAAAAAGAAAAAATCGTGTTTATTTGTCCATAGTCATAGGTCTGGGCCTCAGGTTATAGCGGTTTCGACCAGGTGCTGTGTGGTCTAGAAACAGGAGTTCAGGCTCAGTAGTGTCCAACTGCATTGACGGTGGCACAGATCCTTTCAGAATGTTATCGCTTTCTTTTTCTGAAGTAGTTCCTTTCAAACGTGCATCACTGAAGGGTAAGAAGCGAGGCACAGTCTCGGTCTCAGAGTCAGCAATTCCCTCCTGGACCCACCGGTCATATGGAAGGGGCAGTGGGACCCGTTTACAATGGGTGCCGTGCACCCAGTTCTTCTTGCCGTGGACACGTACTGCAGAGCGGGTAGCCAGCAAAACTTGTAAGGGTCCGGACCAGCGAGGCTGCTCGTTCTTGGTTCGCTGGAAGTTGCGCACCAGGACCCAGGTGCCAGGTTTAATTGCGTGGCCTGGATCAGACGCTGGCGGGGAAAAGCTGTGGACCTGTTGGTGTAAAACACGCAATTTAGTCGTCAATTCGTGCAAATAGTCAAGCAGTACAGGATGCTCTATCTCACTGAACCTTGTGGGCCTTGGCACTCCCCATATGTTGGCCGGGCGGCCGAACACAATTTCATGTGGACTAAGACCCACTCTAGAGTGAACATTCATTCTTGTCGATAGGAGTGCCAAAGGCAGGGCGTCAGGCCATTTAAGACCGGTGCTTGCTTGGATCTTGGCCAGTTTCAATTTTAGAGTGCCATAATAGCACTCTACTAGTCCAGCTGTTTGGGGGTGATTTGCAGCGTGGAACTTCTGTTGTATGCCTAGCCCCTCACACACTCTCTTCATCACTCGTCCCACGAATTCATTCCCATTATCACTCCAGACCATTCTGGGCATTCCAAACCTAGGGAAGAACTCTTTGACAAGGGCTTTGGCTGTGGATAAGGCAGTATTGTCCTTAAGGTGATGCACCTCCACCCACCTGGAAAAGGCGCAAACAACAACAAGTACATATTTCAGATTGTTGCACCTTTCCATGTGGATGAAATCTAGCTGCAAAACCTCGAACGGATACGTTGGAGGCGCAAAATGACCAGCTGGAGTTGGGGTTCCCCTACCAGGATTGTACTTCAGACACACCATACAGTTCTTGACCACCTTCTCTGCACACTTAGGGATTCCACTATTCTGCCATACTGGAGCCAACAACTTACAGATCCCTTTCACACTGATGTGAGCCATTCCATGAGCCATTGTCACCACTGCAAGCACGTACGCATCGGGTAGCAGCCATGTCTGATGCTCTGACAGTTCGACCCAACAACCCTTCGCATCCAATCTACCCTTACTTTCTCTCCATTCATTCACCTCTTTTCTGTGGCTTCGGATTGGATAGACTTCACACTCTCAATCGTATCTTCCCACATACCCACATCACCAATCCATCTCGCAGGGCCTGCAACATACATTCGACTCATTACATTCCTTGCAGTTTCTTTCGCAACTTCATCCGCAAACGCATTCCCACGACCAACATCATTCGTCACCTTTTTGTGTGCACTGCATTTCACAATCGCAACTTGTAGTGGCAAGGTCAGTGACTCGAGAAACTCATTTACTAACTGACCATGTTGGATCTTGGTACCATGTGACGTCAGGAACCCACGTTCACGCCACAATCGTCCAAAACTGTGAGCCACGCCAAAGGCGTTTTGGCTGTCCGTGTACACATTCACTCGCTTTCCTTTTGCCAACACACATGCTCTTATAAGTGCAATCAATTCTGCTGCCTGTGCAGAATGGTGTGGGATACGTGCAGCTTCAACAATCGTATGCAAAGTTGTCACAGCATATGCTGCAGTCGTATCGCCATTTGACAACTTGAAACATGAACCATAAAGCATCTTCACACTCAGGAAGAGGAGTGTCCTGTAGATCCACTCTCCCTTTTGTCTCTTCTTCTGTCCTAAAACAGCAGTCATGTTGTTCGACCTCATCTGTCTCTACTGGAATGGGCAATAACGTGGCTGGGTTTAGTGTGTCACACCTCTTTATGTGGACATGGCTCGCTAACAGTGTCAGCTCATAACTTGACAATCGAGCACTAGTTAAGTGCTGTGTCTTCGTTCTGTTTAGCAAAATGTCTACCGCATGTGGGACCATGACAATCAGTACATTATTCATTACTATCCCAGCAGACTGTCGAATACAGACAGCTGCTGCCGCAGTGGCTCTCAAGCAACTCGGTAATGCCTTAGCTACCGGATCTAGAGTCGCTGAAAAATTCGCGCATGGACGCTGTTTGCCCCCAAAACATTGTGTCAGAACTGATAATGCACAACCTTCTTTCTCATGGACATATAATGTAAAGGGCGTTCTGTAGTCGGGGGTACCCAACACAGGAGCCGAACACAATGCATCACGCAATTCGTGAAAACTTCTCTGACACTCTTCAGACCACGGAATGGGTTTTTGTGTATCCTTGCAAGTTAAGGCCACCAAAGATTTGGCCAACAAGGAGAAATTTGGTATCCATTGTCGGCAATATGATGTAATGCCCAAGAAAGCACGCACTTCTCTCTGTGTCCGTGGGACACTCAATTTTGCAATTGCCTGTATTCTCTCTGGGGTCAGCTTCCTTCCCTCCTTCGATTAGATGTGACCTAAGTAGGTCACTTCTTGTCGACAATATTGTAGTTTTGAAAGAGAAACTTTGTGGCGCAAATCACATAAATGACGCAACAATGACAAAGTGGCTTCTTTGCAAATCTCCTCAGTATCTGCAGCGACCAGCAAATCATCGACGTACTGAATAAGAGTCGCGCCATCAGGTAGAACAATCGTGTCAAGTTGTGATTTCAGAGCTTGAGTAGCAAAGGCGGCGGCCCTTGAGAGGGCTGCGCCGGAGGAGTAGAAACCAGCTGAAGAGGAGCTGGTGATTGTATTAGAACTTGTTGTCCAACAATAGGGGGTTGTACAACCAAAGGTTTCTGCTGTGCTGTAGCACTTTGCGCATATGGCGGTGGTGAACTCAGTAGATGGGACATTAAAGGATCCTTCTCAATTGTCCCTTTTGATCCTTGTCCTTTATTTGGCAGAACTGGGTAGCATTTATCTACTGCTAGCTTCCTACTTCTAAGCGTTTGTTCATTCTCTTGTTCTTCCTCGTTATCCCTGAACGCAATGGCAGCTTGTACCATTGACATACCTCGTTTATTTTTCTTTGCTAATTTCATTTCTTTCTGTTTGGCTTCTTTGCGCCATAGGCGAAAGGAGTCAAACATCGCCGGCCGGGCTTTCTTCTTTAAAAGTTTCACCTCTAGATTATCTAAAATCTCTGTCAAAGCTACCATATTGTGGCCATTTTAGAACACCATCGTTTCTGGTGTATCGGATCCACACTTCATTATATGCGATAGGGCCTACGCCATGCTTCACATAGAGCTCATATGTTGGAGTTCCAATCGGAGGAACCAGACACGAGTCCTCCAATCGGGAATCCCTATTGCAACCAAGACAAAACAAGTTTCCAAGTCTGCTAATACCAGGCATCTTCGCTCTCTAGTCTAGCTTCAAACTTCAAAGGATTATCGAATGCGATAGTCTCATGAATACACAAGTCCCTTGGCTTTGGCGCTTGTAAGTTCCAAATCAAAGCGTATCTCAAGGATACCAAAACTAAGTACTAAACTAAGGACTGGGAGACGCTCCACTTATACTTAACTGAAGTATTGAAGATCGATGACGTCACTAGAAGACTCGTCTATCGTTTCGCTCTACCAATCATCAATGGGTCCAAAACAGGGCGATAGTCAGGGCAGCAGTCCTTCGTAGCCGTCGGGACACGGGGAACATCAAAGCAAAAAGACCTTCGGAATCACGTCGACATACAGGGGTCGCTGAAGTGGCTGGCCGTCCTCTGGAATTTTCACACTAAGCTCCTCACGAACATCTGGCTTGGACCAATACCGCTTGATACCGCCCCGAGTTGGGCGCCAACTGAGGTACCGGGTTTTTAGGGACCCGGCGGTGCCAGGGGAACACCCAAAGACCTCTTAAGTCCTTCCTGTTTTGGACCACAGAAACACAGAGTCTTCTAGGTGATGTCAAGGATCGAGTTTATTGGCTGCAACCAGTAACAGGTATCCTAGAAGTACAACAGCATATAGCGCATGTATGTTCTCAGGAGTCTGCTCGTTTTTACAGAACCAGCCTTCTCTTTTTATACACAAATATCAGCTTCAGGCAAGAATTCCTAGTTTTATAGTTCGGTCATATAAATATTTCTATTACAAAGAGAAAGCATAGTCATGATGACAATCCCACATTTCAGCTTGTCCAGTTTGTGATAGATTACCCAGTAAGGCCCAGAACTTCCATCAGATATCGACAAACCCCCAATAAAATCGGGCACCTCCTCCTTGTAAAACAGACCATAAAGAAGAAACAGGGACAGGTGTGTGTGTGATAAAACATGGCTTGTATGAGATGAACGGTTTATGGCATCTTGTGCCTTGATGCTAATCTCGCTCGGCCATTGGGATGAGGACTGCCCGAACAGGTTTGGCCTGAGGCAGTGGAGTCAGCTCGCCCAGGTCACAGAGGAGTCAGGAAAGGTGTACGTGTCCTTTCGGATTGAATTCAGCCTTGGTCAATTGACTATGTAAGGGCAATCACAAGTTGGATGCCGCTCACAAAATGGAACCCGAGGGTTCAAGACAAAAACCATGATTTAAGGGCGTTTTCGTCACTCAATCGTGTCGCAAATGCACAGGCATAATATCTTAATCATTACCGGTCTGCCGATACCAAATTCGTCATGGTATGATGATATTTTTGACACGAGTGTAAAGCTTTGGTACCACCCCATAGTTGGGTCCAGAATTTTCAGTACCACAAGCCGCAGCTGCATTAGTATGTTGTGTTTAGGTGCTAGGGCCTGACCAGAACAGAATAACGAGGGGCATTGTTTATCAACCTTGCTCACAATGTTCAGACTACACTCCAGGAACAAGCAGAGAACGAACGCAGCAGTAGATTCCCATGTGAAAAGCATAAACAGAGACTTGCTAAAATAAAGCCATGTAGTAACGTGCGCAAAAGCTGCATAATGGCAGTAGGGCACATGCTAACTTACCGATGTCGACAATGTCCGTATCGGCTACGTGACACTATTTTCTATTACCCATACTTTGAAGGATATTTGGGAAAGAGTTTTCTAGTCACCTGGATATTCTAGTAACAGTTTATATTAAAAATCTATCACATTTTTAAGTATATAGGTACAAAATGGCCCCATATAGCACTTGTTACGTTTATGTTTTTGAAACTGAACGCATATATTAATGTTTTAATATATATTTTTATGTACATACTTAGTGCAAAGTGCTCCGGGATCCCACAAATGGTGAGGCAATTTAGTTCTTATGACTATAATGAAGATTCCCTTGGAAGAGAATTAGGATTTCAGAAAGAGACTTTTAACCGCAGATTCCTTACCTTTTGGATATTCCTCCAGGTGTCAGAAAGGGTCTGACACCTTTACACCAACTTGTGGCTCTGCATTTACGTTGTTGCACACTGGATGTGAGTTGTGCAGACCTTTTTAGGTGCCACCAATGCACACTGATATCAGCTATTTTCTTTCCGTGCCAACAGATGTGGATCCGGAGCTACCCCGTGTCTCTTTGAGACTGTGCCATTGATTTTTCAAAAACCTTTCCACAATGTGCAGGGGACCATGTCACTTCCCAATGTATAGGTTTTAAATCTTGTGGGGAATGTTGCATACAAACGTCTGTGACTGACTCACACGTAGTATGCCTATGGTGCCTGGAGCAAGAAGCGAAGCTGTTTGCGAGGAAGACCGTAAAACTCGATGTCATGACCAGTTGAGGACCAGATCCAATTCCCAAGGCTGTTCCTGAGTCAAGTTGTCATTGAGGTCCAACTCCTTGGGTAAGTCAAAGAAAAAATGCAAGCAGGTCAATCGAGACTTGGCTCCATGCTGCCACTCCTGTACTCCTGAGAAGGAGAGAGGGTTTTGTGCCTCCACGTCGCTCTCCCAAAGTATGTTCCCCCTTGGAGCTGAGTCTAATCTTTGTCCTACAATAACCTGAATTGTGGGGCTGTTTGCAGCATCACAACAAATTGAGGACTTGTGTGAACATATGTTGTGACTTTTTAGCACGTTGTCAGCTCTATCTAGCGTGCCTGCAGGCCCCAAGGAACTCAACAGAACTTTTGCCGGTGGGCTCCTAGCTGGTACCAGCTGGCCCTGTAGGGGAATTTCAGGTTACGGGTCCATCTCGGTGCTGGTTCCTTTTCTGGTACCACAACCCATGCCAGAACACAACTTACTGTCGCCGACACTATCAACTCTGGACGACAGCAGCCAACCCATAGTGCTATCCAATGCTAATATTATGCCATCACAACCTCGAACAAAGCCACAAGGTTGCCAGGTCCCATACCATGCGCTGGGGACCCAGACGTCCTTACCCAGCACCCATTTCATGAGAGCCTAGTGGTACAGGCTTTGGCCAGCAAACTTCACCCAAATTCTTTCCCAACTACTCCCAGTGATGGAATCCAAATTAATTGAGACCTTTGGAAAAAAGTGTTCTCTTCAGAAATGTCAGCTCTTTGCTCTGTCAATGCCTACAGCCTTTTAGACAGCTATTCTCATGCCTTGTCAGACTCTGTCTCAGGTGCCTCCCATTTTTCTAGAGGAGACCCTGCTATCTTATCTCAGGCCGTGGAGGACGATTCTATTTTGACCAGATTTACTATCTGTTGCAAACTGGACAATACAGATTTGCTTGGCAGAGTATATGCACAGAACGGCCCTTCACAGGCATGCCTGGATCTGTTCCACTGGGTTTTGATGGGACGTTCAGGCAAGCCTTATGGCTATGCCATTTGACAGTTTACATCTTTTTGCTGACAAAGCAGATTTGACCCTGGAGTGCTTTAAAGTAAGCCAGGCCAAAGCGCTCCCTTGGCCTTTCTGCTTCCCTGCAACAGTCACTCTATGAGTTTACCCCCACATTGCCACAGTAGAGGCTTTCAGTATCGCCAACAAATCCAGCTGGTGCTGCAATCCCCTCAGTCTTTTCGTGGAGGCTACGATGTTTTTTGTCAAAGTTTTTTTTATTGTCATTTTTACAACATGCAGCTTACAAAATCTCACTACAGGTTAGTCATGTTTCCTTCTTTAACCATGAGAATTCTTTATAATCGCTAATACATTATACTGTGTTCCTCTGTTTCTCACAGGGTTTTTCGCACCAGATTCAGTATTACTCAGTACTAAAATTGTGAACCTGTAGAACTCCCATTGGTTTTCTCTAAACTTCCCCTCCTTCCCTGTCCTCCGTCGCTCCCCCCCAACTCCAATAACCCAAATTTAAAGAAAAAAAAGGATAACCGAATCTAGCAAGGTACTCAGGTATGATATTCATAAGGGAGTGAGTATCGGGATAGTTCTGTCTGTGAGAGTGATTCTTAAGATCTGGAATAGGTGTATTGCTCGCATTCTGGCGGGGCAAGCGATGTTCGGAATGCCCTTCGAGAGATAGTTTATAAGTGGTCTCCAGACATATTCGAAATTCTTAATATCGTCTCTGAAGATTACACTAATTCTTTCCATTGTGAACGCCCGCCAGAGCTTGGCATCCCACTGTGTCTGAGTGAAAGCCTCCCTTTTCTTCCATGATGCTGCAATCGCCAGTTTAGCTGCTCCCAGGTAGAACCACAACACAGCCTGATCGTTTCCTGTTTGATAAGTTAAGGATAAGTCTCATAGGCCTACCGGGACATAGTCTGGGGAGTCTGGAAGTGGGTATCCTAGCATGTCATTGATCTGAGCCAAAATCTCTACCCAAAAGAGTATTATCGTGGACAGCCCCACCATATGTGACAAAAGTCGCCCAGCAGTCCACAACCACTCTAGCATAATTCTGATTTGTTGGAAAAGAGTTTATGTAATTTGGCAGGGTAGAGATACCGATCGTGGAACAATTTATAGTGTGCTTCCCCCATGCCCATAGAACAATTTCCATGAGCTATATCCTTCCATAGAACCCTCCATTAGCTCTCCTGTATGTCGTGTACGAATATATGTACCCAAAAGGTCATTTATCGTGGTTGTGGGGAAGGCAGCTTGTGGAGTAATAGAGAACATGGGAAAGAGATTGCAACCTTGCTCGTTTTAGTGAGTATATCCCAGTTATGAAAAGGTGTGACAGGACAAGGCACCCTCCCTCCCTCAACTCATCAAAAGGCCCTTGTTGTTGTGCCAGCAAGAATGCTGGGTTTTAGTGTATAGGGGTAAATGGGGAGAGGAACAATGTCCAATCAGCCACCCTAACTACTGCATCCCATACCTGCAGGGTTGTGCCCGTGGGAGTGCTAATGTAGATTGCATTTAATTAGATTTCAATTCATTCTTTATTGTTTGACTAATTAAAGTCATACAATATTGTACCAATCTTCACTGTTATAAAAAAATCCAGTTCTAAAAAAATAATAAAAACATGCATAGATAAACCAATATTCTCCAGTACTGGGGTGCTTGAATATCCTCCGTCGTCGAAGTGGGAGTCCCACGGTACATAACATAGCAATGTAATCATAACATATGCATATTATCAGAAAGAAAAAACCATAGAGGTTTTTTATAGAGAGAAAAGACTTGTCACTTCTATAACATATCCCAGTCATTATGTTGAGTCCAAATTCCAGCCAATCAGGCACCAGCACCCTCTAGAATGCTCTCCTCAGAAGCTCAGACCCTCAGATTTTCTACCACATGTCGTGTGAAGGGAGTCTCCCTGAGCTCTGCTCAGTTTTTTATCTTTTTCTTCTTAAGAACAACTTCATCATGTCTACAACCAAGAAGTCCCTCTTCAGACCTTGTGAGAAACAACAACTTCATTCAGAAGACCCTCATAAAAAGTGCATCTATTGCCTCTACCCTGAACACCAGGTAAAGGATAGTAAAATGTGTAGGACTTTCTTCCTAAAGATTCTAAAGGATAGAGAAGGGCGTCTCCTTCTGTGGCTACAGAAGTTGAAGACTACGGAGAACCCTCCATCAGATGTGGAGAGTGTGTCCTCAGTCAGGACTACTTCAACCTTGAAGAGAACCAGTGAGTCTCAGAAGGTTTCTCCTAAAGCTAAAGTGGTGAAGAAACACCATATTGATAAGTCCACTGACCGACCTTCAACATCAAAAGGGGCGATTTCTGCCCCTCCGAGTCTCTCATCACCTGCTACGCCCGAGGTCTGATTCTCAGGCGTCCAAGACTCTGGCTGCGTAGTTGTTACCTCAAAAACGGACTACCTCGTTGACGAGCTCGTCGTGGCTTCCTCCGTCGACGCGGACCGATGTCGTCGCCTCTACATTGACGACTTCTACTTCTGCATCTATGAAGCCGGCTATGATCCTGTCGTCGGCATAATCTCCATCAACGTCTGTGTCAATAAAGGTGAGGCCTCTTTCATCTATGGTGCCTTTGACTTCGTCGACATTGTCTATCAAGCAAAAGAAGAAACATTCATCGACGCACACATCCTCGTCGACGATGTCCTCGTCGATGATGACCTCGTCGACGGTGGCCTCGTCGGCGGTGGCTTCGTAGGCGGTGGCTTCGTCGACAGTAGCTTCGTCGGCAGTGGCTTGGTCAACGCTAGCTTCGTCAACGGTGGCATCATCGGCGGTGGCATCGTCAGCGGTGGCTTTGTCGACGATGGCATTGTCGACAATGACTTTGTAGACGGTGGCCTCGTCGGCAGTGGCATCGTCGCTGTGGCTTCGTCGACGGTAGCTTTGTCCGCTGTGGCTTCTTCGACGCTAGCTTCGTGGACGGTGGCTTCATCGGTGGTGGCATCGTCAGCGGTGGCTTTGTTGACGATGGCATCGTCGACGATGACTTTGTCGACGGTTCGTCCGCTGTGACTTCATCCGCGGTGGCTTCGTCTGTGGTGGCTTCTTCCGCGGTGGCTTCATAGATGGTAGCTTTGTCGACGGTGGCTTCGTCGACGGTGGTTTCGTCGAAGGTGACAGCATCTCCGACTACATTCATGGTTCTAGCTCCATTGAAGTCTTCAAGTTCTCTACTTCAACGGCAAAATTCCTCATTAGATACCTTGATACCAATTCAATCTGGTTCTGAACCTCCAGCAGAATTATTTTTTTCTGATACTGACGATGATGAATCAGAGGATGATGACACGTTTCAGGCTTCTCGCAGTACCTCTGAGCTTCTAATTAAATGTCAGGATTCTGATGAGGACAAGGAAGAAGAGGATTTTTCAGCTTGTGACCGACAACCTCCACCAGAATTTCCGATGCCGCAGATTCCTTTGTCTCTTATTTCCAACCTCCAAATCATGTTGGATGACTATTACCGTTGTTTTCCTAATTTAGTACAGGCCTCTCCAGCACCTCAAATGCCTCCAATTTCTACAGAATCATTTGCCACGCCTTCTACATCAGCGTCCAGAGTACAACACCAGGATGCTCCTCAGATCATTGAGGAAGATAACGATGATGATAATGATGATGATGATGACAGAGAAGAGAGTGAGCTAGATGACAGATCCCTTCTTTCGGAATGGCATAATTATCAAATTCAAACATCGTCTACCGCTACTCCAGCTCCTCTGGATTCTCCACCGGTGGACATAGGTGGTTGTCATTTACTCATGGAAAGGGCTGCAAAAATATTTCACCTTCCTATGGTCACCAGAGAGGAGGATTGTTTCTTGTATGATTTTAAAGATCAACCTCAGAAACAAGTTTGTGCTATTCCCATCATCAATTTCATTTGACAAGAAGGTCTTAAACTCATGCAAAACCACGACTAGATAAAAAATACTAAGCCCCCTGCAAATTTGCCTGCATGTTTTATTGCAAAACCAAAGCCTGATTCCATTATTACCCAGGCAGCACAACGTCGAGCTGGAAATCCATCGTCTCCATTATCAGCACCTCTGAACCGAGAGGGTCGGCCCCTTGACGCTATTGGCAAGAAGTTCTCCACCATGGCCACAACTTCTGTACATGCGGCCAATTCTCTAGCTATTTTCGGCCGTTATGACCGACAAATGTGGTCAGACATTTCATCCTTTGTAGATCTCATACCAGAGCCATCTAAAGCAAAAACACTAAAAATTCTTCAGGAAGGGGAAAAGATCTCTTCAGAGATTATTGATTGTGCAGTTGATGTGTCTTGTACTGCTTTACGTTTAATGGCAGGGGCGGCAGTCCTCAGGTTGCAGCTGGTTAAAGGCCACTTCGTTCCGTCAAGAGGTGCGGTCGAAAATATTGGACATGCCATATTACGGTGAATCACTGTTTGCTCAACACATCGATGTTGCCCTTCAGACAATCAAGAAGGACATAGACATTGCTCGTGCTCTCTGCACTCTTCAATTTAAAAAAACAACTCTTTCAGGGTGCGAGAAGCCGTGGCTCCACTTCTTCCTTTCGGGGAGGTTCCAATCAATATCGACAAGGCCAACAACATTACTCCTCCCAGAGTCAGCAATCATACAGACAACAGACAACTACACAGACAATACAGAGGTAAATCCTCTTACAGAGGAAGGGATTCCTCCAAAAAGCAATGACTTTTTCCATCCACCATCCCTGGCACCTCCCGCTTTTTCAAGGGTTGGAGGTCGAATCTCCCACTTCTACTCCAAATGATCATTGATTACTACTGATCAATGGGTTCTGGATATTGTGCGCAGAGGGCACGCATTGGAGTTTGTAAAGATCCCTCCCAATTCTCGACCAATCACGAGTGTGAATTACATCAACCCACACTGGATTGCATTTTTCAGTTATGGGGTTCCCTGAATCTGGATCTGTTCGCAACACATCTGAACCGCAAATGCTCATTCTGCGCAAGTTGACTTCCCCAACCAGAGTAGTTCGGGAATGCCTTTTTTGATGAACTGGTTTAAAATATATGCCTACGCTTTTCCACCAATTCCTCTGGTCTCCAGAGTTCTTCGAAAAATGAGGAAGGAAGCCTGCCACATTATTTTAATTGCTCCCAGGTGGCCTAAACAAGTCTGGTTTTACGGAACTCCTGCTCCCGTCGCAGTGCAGCCCGATCATGCTTCGCCTGCTTCCGAATCTTCTGACCATGAATCAGGGCTAAGCATGGGCGGAAAATCCGTTCCGCTCGCGGATTTTGCGGATTTTCGGTGAATTCGCAATCTGCGAACTCTCGCGAATTTACCAAAAATCCGCAAATTCGCTTGCAGCAGATTTTTTTGCTTGGTGATAAAATATTGTGGCGTGCGGCGTTCACTTACCGTCATTCAGCGTTTGCCGAGTTGTTTTTGTCAATATTTTGCAAGTGCTGCGCCATTTTGGATCTTACTGCGGGATCCCGCGTGAGTTTGGCGACGCATCGTGAGAGTTCGCAATTGCGAACATGTAGATGCGGCGGGCAGCAACAATCTCGCACTCGAGAAATTACAAAATTTGCAATTCTGCACAAGAAATCCACTAGCAAGCAGCATAAACCTTCTGAAAATGATGATTTTTATCAGAATAACTCCTCAGGTTGACATTTGCCTGCACTTTTTTGGATTTGAGCCCTTTTTGACTTTCTTTGGATCACTTTTGGATTAGAAATCAACTTTCACAAGTAAGTTTGTTTGGGGCATTACAGTTGCTGTTCTGCAGAAAAACGAGTTTTGCAAAACTGAAAGCACTCAGCAGGTGCAAAAGTTCACTCATCATTAGTAACCATTCCCTGTAGTGCTTCCTGAGGGGTCCCTCTAGAGTTCAGTTGCCTATGTTTGTTTGGAGTTTCAAGATATGATAGGACTTTCCCCTTTGTATATTTCCATTCATTAATAACAATGCATGCTTTCTTTTTGCAAAGGAGTCTTTATCTAAAATCAGTGATAGATGTTTTGTTATTTTATTAATAGACTTTTTAAATTAATCTGTAGTTATTGGCACATCCCAGATAGCATTCACTGGGTATTCGTCTAATGCAGCATATATATGCTTCCAGGACTGTGACTTCTGGTTTGCACTCTTTTTCCTGCCATAACAGTTTGGACATTTGTTTTACATTATCCATTTTTATTCTTTTCCATACTTTTATAAATTGGCCTTTTCGTGCTGTTAGCTGGTTATTTAACCAAAATTCCAATCTTATCTGTGCAGGTGATGCGTTGTGTGGTAGATAAAAAAGAGATTTAAACATTTTTGTTAGAGCATTATTGATGATTACAGAATCTTTTCCACACAGTGCTTCGCTACCATACGTTAATGCTGGCAACAGTTTTGCAGATATTACTTTTAAATACTGTAAGTAACTCAGCCCTCCTAATGACTTCTGCAAGATTTTAAATGCAGTTAACAGGTTGTTTGTTCTCCATTGCATATCAACCTTATGTGGATGAAAAGATCCTTTATCATCAAGTAGTACTCCTAGGTATATGTATGTTCTTACTTGTTCTAATTGTGATTTATCGAGGAACCATTTATGCCTACATTTTTACTTTAGATTTTTGTTAACCTCTATAATTTTTGTGTTAGTTTCGTTTATAACCATTCCATTACCTTGTGAGAACCTTGATATCCTATTTATCAGGCGTTGCAGCCCGACTTTTGTTTGGCTTAATAGGATAACATTGTCTGCATATAGCAGATTTGATATCTGAGAGCTAACTAATTTTGGAGCACAGGCATTCACTTCATCTAACGCTTGTGTTAGGTCTGATAATAACAGGTTAAAAAGCAATGGGGCCAATACACACCCTTGCTTTAAGCCCGTAGAAGTTGGAATTTACTTTGATAAACACAAACCATCTCCCATTCTAACTCTGACCCAGGTGTTTGAGTAGAGGAGATGGATTGATGTTAAGAGGGACAATGGGATACCTTGATGCTTCAGCTTTTGCCACAGTAGTTGTCTATGTATACAATTGAAAGCTGTTTTAAAGTCCACAAAGCACAAATACAATGGTTGTTTCTTTGTAATGCATTTATCCATTAATACTGATAGTATTAGTATATTTGTTGTGGTGCCTAATCCTTGTATAAACACTGTTTTGATTCAGTGGTATTATCTTTTCTCCTTTGCCCAAACAGATAGTTTTAATAGTAAAACTCCTGCAAATAGTTTGGCATCAGTGTTTTGTAAAGTAATTAAGCGATAATTTCCAGGATGTGCCCAATCCCCTTTTTATATATTGGTGATATTAATGAGCCCCTCCATGTTTCAGGAATTATTGATGTCTCGACAATATCCTTAAATAATTTTGTGAGATATTCAGCCCATTTATCTGAGTTTTCCTTATAAAGTGTGAATGGAATGCCATTGGGACAAGGAGCACCATGTTTTTGTTTCCAAATAGGTTTACATACTTGATTTTTTGTTATCTCAGTTTCATGATCCCGATCATTTCTTGGCATATCAGTCACATTCACACTGCCTAATGTGCTAATGTATGTGTTGTGCGGGTGGTCTGCCTTTGGCTTCTACAGTAGATCCCAAATTACTCTTCCAGCTATTGCCCAGTCCATATGGAGCCAGTGCTTGTCTGATTCTCTCTGGGACCATTCAGTTATCACATGTAGTTGGACTGCTTCGTACTAGAAGTGGAGATAGGTGGGTTCTTTTATTTTGCCAACTAAATCTTGTCAAGAGAGTGCGCCGAGAGCTCATGTATTCCCCTGGCTTGGGAAATGGCAACCTCTGAAAAAGGTTTAGGAATTTATATAGGACTACCATCTAGATTACTTGTATCCTGTTGATCCATGAAAGGTACATTGGCACCCATCGCTTCAGGTCCCCTTGCACCTTGCGGAAAAGTGGGGGGAAATTAGCTGAGAATAAATTAGGTATTAGGTTAATGCCAAGGTAGGTAAGTTCTTTCTGTGTCCATTGAAAAGAGATGGCAGACCTCAACTGCTCCATCTCTCCACGGGGTAGTATCAGATTAAGGATGGAGGATTTAGTTAGATTAATGTGGTTTCCTGCTACTTCCTCAAAGAGTTTAGGTTCATCCTTTAGTGTAATTAGCAAGTTATGGGGGTCTGTGAGCGCTATTAGGATATCATCGGCAAACAGTGAGATATTGTGGTCTGCTGACCAAAAATTAGTTCCTTTGATTGCTTGCTGTGCCCTTATCTTTTCTGCAAGAGGCTCTATGTTTAGTGCTAATAGCAGGGGGGAAAGTGGGCAACCCTGTCTCTTCCCCCTCCTCAGCTGAAAGGCCTCTGAGCGAACTCCGTTTTCAATCACCCTAGAAAAGGGAGCCCCCATAGTTAGCTTTTATCGTTGTGATGAAGGACTCGCTAAAGCTGAATTGCCTCAGTGTTAAATAGAAAAAAACAGTCCACCTGGTCAAGCTTTCTCGGCATCTAGACCGAGTAGTACAGATGGAACCTGTTTTTATTGGCTTTCTCTATTAGATGTATTGCTCTTTGGACGTTGTCATACAGTAATCAGCCTTTTTATGAAGCCTGATTGATCTGGGTGGATCAATTTGGGCATCAGGTCGTCAAACCGAGTTGAGAGGATCTTAAAGTAAAGCTTTGCATCCAGGTTTAGAAGGGCTATGGGGTAGGATCCACAATTTCAGAGATCCTTTCCAGGTTTCGATAAGAATGTGATCACTGCCTCTCTCACGGTTGGTGTCACCATCCCTGTTTTGCTATGCTGTTAAAAAGGATTGTCAGATAAAGAATTCATCCTGTGCCATATATTTTATAAAAGTGTGCTGTTAGGCCATCTGGGCCTGTGGATTTGTGCAATTTTAGTGAGACGATGTCTTGTCTAACCTCTTCCTCTGCCATGTTGTCTCCTAAAATATCATTTTGTGTTTGCGTTACTTGTGGCAGATCTATCTTTCGTTGGTAATCCTGTTGAGCCTGTGGGTCTGTCACTTCTGTGGAATATAAATTTGTGTAGAATTGCCCCATTACCTGTGCCTTCTCCTGTTCCAAAGTAACGGGCTCTCCTGAAGGAAAAAGTAGCTATCCTATATATTGCTTTTTTCTTTGAATTCTCAACTTATTTGCTAGGTGTGCTCCTACCATATTGCCCTGTGAATAAGAGGTTTTTTTCAGCCTCAGGAGCTTGAGCTCTGCCCTGTTCGCATAGATTGCATTCAGTTGTCCTCATATCGCTGTCACTTTCCTCTGAAGGGCCAATGTATGTGTTTGCTTATAGGTCTTCTCTAAGTAACTGAGGGTCAGATGTAGGAAGCGAAATACTGATCGCAAACGCAGAAATTCGCAGAATTTCTACGTTTGCGAGCGCAAAAGAGCCCTGTAAAAAGTAGAGAGGGAAAAAGGCAAGCGCAGATTAAGAAATCGCTAAATACAAGAGAAGTCAGTTACTTATCTTGCGAGTTTCACCCACCAACTCCAAATAGCACCTTGCAATTTGTGAAATCGCAAAAATAAAATCGCAGACCAATGTAAGAAAAATCGAAAATAACGATTTCTCACAAAATCGCTATTTGCGAGTCGCAAATTACCACCAGCTCAAAGCAGGTGGTAACCAGGTACATTACATATGAACAGCCCCAGAATGCATCAGTTTCAACACAATGGCGGCCCTCTATGTCTTTGCAAGGCAGATACGGATGCAAGCAGCAGCACAGAGGATGAGGAGGCGACAGGAACGTATATACAGAGTGCGCATCACCCTTTTCCAAATCACAGAAGAAGAAATACATGAGAGGTACAGGCTTCACTCCACTACCAACCTAGACCTGATACATGACCTGCACCCAGTCCTGGAGCACCAGGCACACAAGGCACATGCAATTCCAACACATGTGAAGGTCCTTTGTTCCTGGCACCTACTTGCATCAGGTAGTTACCAGGGGGTGTTAGCTGTGGCAGGAGGTGTCTCACAAAGTTGCCTGTTACACTTATTCAACAACTTCCTGGAAGCAATGCTTCCAAGAATGCACCATTATATCCGGTTTCCCTCAACGCAAATTAATCTGCATAAGACCAAGATGGATTTCTATCAGATGGCCCAGTTCCCATATGTCATAGGGTGCATCCATGGGACACATATTGCAATCTGCCCCCCCTCTGCTACTGAGTACATATATCGGAACAGGAAATCATATCATTCGATCAACGTTCAGATAATTTGTGATGCATCTCACATCATAACTGATATAGTAGCTAAATTCCCAGGGAGCTTGCATGACTCCTACATCTTCAGGCACAGTGGAATCTATACACGTCTGGCTGGGGGTGAATTTGTAGAAGGATACCTGCTAGGTAAATGCATGTGACACATCCTGATGTATACCTTGGATGTATCTGTTGTTGCCTGTGATTGATGTTTCATCCTTTCCTTAACCCATCTACCCCAAGTGAGAGGAGATACAATGCTGCCCATAACTCTGCGCGGAATGTGGAGGAGCGGACATTTGGTCTTCTGAAGAGCAGGTTCCGCTGCCTCCACAAAAGTGGAGGTGCACAGCAGTACCGCCGGAGATATGCTGCAAAAGTATTGCTACCTGTGCATGCTACACAACCTGGCCACAAAGAAGGGAACCTCAGTTGAAATCACTGATTCAGACTCGGAGGATGAGGAATGTCCACGGCCACTGCACAGCGCAGCAGGTGTTGTAGGAGCGGCAGATGGGAGACACAGACATGCTGAGATCACACCCAACTATTTATAAGCAAGTAATGACACAAAGCGATTAATGACCATTGTTTAATGGTGTTTCATTGTCCTTACATCAGGCAATATGAATGCACACCCCCTCACCATATTGGCCTCTGTGTGCCTTGTGTAGCCCAGCGCGGCATTACCTCCCTGCATGCACATTGTCATCCACTCTCACTGGATCACATGGGTTACCTCACCCATCAGCGAATGTCAGCAGCAGCATGGACTCATTTCCTGTGGCCACGCACAGCAGTGCCTCGCTCAGTGTGCACACTTTCCTCCCTTGAGGACTGTTCCGCTGCTGGCCCTTCCCTTGCACTACACCGTCTGGGCTCAGCAACGGGTGGAGTTATGCTGCTGCGACTGGTGACCTCCTCACTATCTCCATCATCCCCAGACCCTGTGGCAGCTATGTTGGCTGTCTGGAGCAATTCAACCACAGTGGTGACCTGTACCAACCCCCTAGCAACATCCTGGCTGCAGGTGGCCTTTTCCTACTGCATGGCCACTGTGCGTCTGCTGAGGACAGATGTGGCATTACATAGGCGGTTGACTGCCTTTGTGTATCCCTCCATGCACTGTTTTTCCCTGCACCTTGCTCCACGTTCACTGTCCAATTTGCTGCACAACTGCCTTACTGCCTGTCATGCCCCGCATGCCCTCAGCATCAGTGTTGTTCAGACCATTGATGCCCTCCTTAATGTCCCTAAGGTTCTTGATCATGGACACCATCTGATGTTGTAGTGATCGCATTGTCTTGTCTTGCAGCCGCTGCACCTTCACCATGGTGCTCTCAAGACCTACAAAGACACTCGATTCCTCACCCTGCTCATACAGACTGTGTGCCCTTGGTCTGCATCGGAGACCACTGGTGTGGCTACGCTGCATGGGTGATTGTGTTTCAGGAGACAGTGCTGGCTCTTTGGGCATGGACTGTGGGGCTCCCGAGCTCTCCTCCTCTGCCCCCTCCATCTCCTTTAGGCTTCCCACTGTGTACCTCCTCGGTCTGGGTAGTGGTGTTGGTGTGAAATCTGTGGGTGTCTGGGACTCTTCCTCCTGAATATGGTGTTGCCCAGGTGCCTCATGTGTCTCCCTCTCTTCTGTCTGGGGCACAGGTTCGCCTGTGGATACAGAATGTCCATTTACTGACTTGCCTTGCAGCATTTGTGTTACATTAAATTACATGAGTTGCTATTCACACTAACAGTCCTCCGCTTGGTTATTGACTGAATGGGGTCCCTGCAATTGTGTTCAGAAAAATCACTGATATGCTATATGGGTTTTAGGACTACATCTCCCATGATGCTTTGCTGGTTGTTTGCAAAATATGGACTGGAGTGGAATTCTGACTTTCTCATGGGGGATTGGGGTTTGCGGGGGGGGGGTTCAGGCCAAGCTGTGCATGCATCTTATCTTGTCTGTTGTCTCGGGCTGAGCTGTCCACGTCTCCTATGCCACTGATGGTCTCAGGCTGGAGGGTGGACTCCACCAAATCATCCAGGGGTGTGGTTGCAGGCGCTGTGGATGGTCCGCCACCTGTCTTCTTTGCTTGATTACCCTCTCCTTTGCCCTGGAACGCAGGTCATACCAGCGCTTCTTCAGGTCGTCGATGGAGCGCTGGGTGACACCAATGGCATTAATCTTGCCTTATATTTCCAGACAGATCTTTCTCTTCTGGGATTCAGGGACATGCAGGGATTTCTTTCCAAATAACTGGTCATGTGTCTTCACCACCTCTTCAATTAGGACCTCCAACTCCTTCTCATTAAATTTCTGCTTCCTTCTCCTCTCTGCAGGCTCCTTTCCCTATTCCTGTGTGTCCATCCTGTAAGTTGGTGCCTGCCTGGAAACTCCTGTGCAGCTCCTGGGTGTGTGCTCCTGCTCTCTGCCTCTCCCACAGCCCCAGGCACTGAGAAACAGCATGGGTGTGGCCACTTCCTGTGTGTGATGTCATCAGGGTGCTCCTGAATGGCAGATTCGCAAATTTGCGATTTTTTTAAATTGCGATTTTGCTAATTCCGAATTGGTAATACCTATTCGGTATGGGGGTTTGCGAGTTTTGCCGAATCACAATTTATTTGCCATTTTTTAATCTACATGGCGGGTTGCGAGTTCTTAATAGAGATTCGGTAAAAATTGCTAGTAAGAACTCGCAAATATCTTTTTACCTACATCTGCCCCTTAATTCTTTCTCCAGTGTCAATCTTTCCATGGCCCTTTCTTTATTTAAGGCTGAGTTTAATGCTACACATTGACCTCTCAATACTGCCTTAAATGGGTCCCAGTTATTGGAGAGAGACGTATCCTGTGGGGTGTTCTTTTGAAAGAACTTTCTAATATTTTTGCGAAGCTCATCTCGGGACGTTTTATCTCTAAGTAGGGTCTGAGGAAAGAAACAGCGTTTACTTTTCAGTGAAGGCTTACTCCTGTCAAGGGAGATGAAGTCTGGTGCATGATCTGATATAGTAATCAAGTGTATTTTTGCCTTCATTATGTCGCATGCAGGTGCTTGACTTAGTCCAGCCTGGAATAACTGCGATGGACATGGGAGAAGAATGTGGAGTCTCTATCTCCGGGATGCTGCTTTATCCAAACGTCTAATAGTCCCAGATCTTGGACAGCCTGTTTAAGGGTTTTGGAGAAGCTGCCTGTTTGTGTTCTGTGTTGATGTGTGCTATCCATTCCTGAGTGCCAGGTGAGGTTAAAGTCTCCCATGAAGATGATATCTCCTTCTGCGAATCCCCCTAGGAATATCAAGATGGGGAGATATGGGTCCCCTGGTTTGCGTTGGGAGTGTAGTTGGCTACCACTGTACATAAACCCCTGTATTTTCCCTTTCACCATTACTATTCGCCCTTCCTTATCTATTTTGTACCCTCAGGTTGGAATTTTGAGGCTGAGTGGAATAAAAGTGCCACCCAGTTATGTTTTGTAGAAAAGGACGATTTATATATCAGGGGGAATGATCTGTGTTTCGATCTATGATCTTTCAATCTTTTATGATGTGTCTCCTGTAGGCCCACTATATCATAGTGCTGATTGGTGAAGTATTTGCATAGTTTGTGTTGCTTGCTTAGGCAGTTGAGTCCTCTAATATTCCATGTGAGAGCTTTTAGTGCCATTATGGCTGTTGTGGGATCCCTCCTGCATTTGGAACCATTCTCCCCTTCTTAACATGCTCTGTACCCCCATGGTCCTCTCCCTGGTTTTCCCCCTCTCATTTATTACATTCTCACCACATTACCAGCCCGAGTTTGTGAGCTTCCCAGTCTTATCTTGCCCTTTGTACTCTGAGTACCTGCAAAGAAAAAAAGAAAAAACGTATTGAAAACTAGTTGGGACAACAGGTCTGCGTGGTGATTCAGTGATAGAATTCTAGTTATCCATGGTGGACGATTCGGGCCAGTAACGCCACCCTATATTCAGACGTTGTTGTTGAACATAAGATCCCTCCTCATGGTTGTATAATGTTCATTTAAAAAAAAAAAATTGTAATTGATTTTCACAAAAACGGAGTCTTAACAAAGTTACAAAAGAAAGAGAATTCATGGCCCCCCCACCCACCTCCCGCCTTACACCTTCATTACAAGCCAATGGCACAGGTACATATAGACAAAGATAAAGAAAATAGGACAAACTTGGAAAGTGTGACATGAGAATATGCCTAAAGGAAGAAAAAAAAAGGTTTTGTAGAATTCTAGTGACCCTGCTATATCTCTAGATCCCCTTGCCCTTGTTGATCAATCTATTTGGAGAATGCCCCCCAAACTTCAATACCCATCTTCCTTTTCCTTCGTCCTTTCTTAGCATATACAGATTTTTCAAGATGGTATGTGGCAACTAATCTAGCCAACCATTGTGCATAGGAGGGGGACTCTGAGTCTAACCAACCGGAAGAAATACATATCCTCCATACTGCCGTTGCAACAAAAATCAACCCTTCTACTTTTACTCTTAAGGAGTCAGATTGTGTTCCCAAAAGAATAGTTGTAGGGTTTAGGAGGATTGATGTATTTGTTATTTCACACAGTAAGTTCTGTATTCTGAGTAGGGTGGAATTGATAGTTGGGCATGTTGCAAATATGTGTATAGAATCCGCCCCTATCAGCGTGGGCATAATGTTCCTCTCCCAGATCCCCATTTAATGATTTTGCTAGGTGTCCTATACAAAAAAAATATAGTTTTAAAATGTTGTGCTTGTAATTTGGCAGAAATAAGGATTTGCTTTGATAGACACAGGGAGTTGAAAAATATACTTTGAGGGGAATCAAGTTTAGTATGCCATTTGGAAGCAATAGTTTCTAAATCATCAGGGGTTTCCTTATTTATTAATTGGTAAATACTTCCAATACGAGCAGAGGTGATATTCCGGAGAGTGTTCATAAGCTCAACCTCAGCAAATCTGTTGGCTCCTCCCACTTTCCTGGCAAGGTAATCATAAATAGCCGTGTATTTAAATAGGTCTTGACTTTTTAATTTAAATCTAGTCTGCAAGGTTGAGAAGGTCTCAATCCCCCTAGTTGTTATAAGGTCCCCTAATTTTGTTATCCCTGCTCTATGCCATTCGGATAGATAAGATGAACTAAATATAGCAGGTAGGTTGTTGTTATTGATTATAGGGGAATAATAGTTATACCTACCCATTCCAAAAGTTTTCCGGACGTGGCGAAAAACTTTATAAGAATTCATTAGCGTCTTAAATTTAACGCGATTGTAATATCCATAGGCTGTTTCTCGGGCTAAACAGCCCCAGTGTTGTTCCCCTAGCAAGGACCGGAAAGTCCACTCCAGACCCTGCCAACTCTACACAGGCACTAGCAAGGGAGGCACACAAATTCGGGATATTATCTGGGTATGCCCTAAATAAAAGCAAAACACAGATACTAGTAAATAATAAAATCGTCTGGGCTGATGCCAGAGTGGTACTAAAGGCCAAATACCTGGGCGTAGTAGTTTCACCTAGACTGGAGGAAATAGTTGCAGCTAATCTGGCTCCCCTTGCTGTTCAGACAAAGAAGGCATTAAAACAAATAGATAATCTACATCTAACGCTGGTTGGCAGGTGCAACGTCATTAAAATGACTTATTTCCTAAGTTACTTTATTTTTTCCGCTGTATCCCTCTTGAGTTTAGCAAAAAAGATTTACTTAAATTCCAACAAATTTTTACCCAGTTCATTTGGTCATACGCTCAACCCAGACGTGCATTAAAACATCTTACGTTACCGAAAGACAGAGGGGGATGGGCTTTTCCCAACATTATCCTATACTACTGGACGGCAGTCCTTCAATACAGTTCAGTTCTATTAAGAGAATCCTCCTTTGGAGCTGAACCGTCTCTGCCCTCACCCTTCCGGTCCTTGCTATGGTTGTATAATGTTCAAGGCAGTCTTTTGTAAGTGGATAGTTTCAGCAGTTTTAATAGTCCGGTGTGTAATTGTTGATGGATGTGCTTGTTTTTTCCCCTAGATCGAGGAATGCTATATCCTAAGTAGGTCTGAGGATTCGCTCTAAGGCTCAGTCTCATGAATGTTGCACAGGAGGCTAGTCCCCTCTGTGTCAATGTCACTGCCATAGATTTACCTCCTTATCATCTCCTCTCCTTAGGAGCTCATTGGGAAAGCCACGGGCCTCCTCCTGGAGGTCTAGGGGAAGATGTTCTGGTTATTACGGTATCGCAGCCTGTGTCCCTGTCTTTTTGGGGACACAGACGCCTCAGGGCATCTTTTACTTCAGTACAATGATGGCTTCTGTTACAGTATTCAAAAGCCAGGCCAACTGGTTAGTCCAATGGTATCTAATATTTTCCAATCTGAGTTTTTCCGTGTCAGAGCGGAATTGCTGGCGAAAGGCCAGAGTTACTGGAGCCACGTCCTGACACGACAAGCAAGAGGCTTTTTGGAATGACTCAGTCTCTTTCTAGAGGGCCCCTGTTGATCTTTTGAGGTGCCCCACCCTTGTTGTTCCCTATGAGTTGTCTGTGGTTGCCATCCTAGGGTCAGGTGGGAAATCACTGATCCCTCTTCCTCCGTTCAGTGTGGTGTGCGGAGCTGCTTCAAAGTAGTCCACCTCACCAGCCCCACTCCAGTGCCTCTCAGGCTCTTTCTCCAAAAGTGTGTTCATTTCCCTGCCATCTTGGATCGCCTCTCACCTTCTTCTCAGTTTTCCGGGTGCCATCTCTCCCCATCCCCTTTCCCGCTATTAATAGTGTCAGTTTGATTTAGGTTTTGTGTTTGTATTGTGTGTCAATAATACTGGCTTCTCCCGCTCACCTCGTGTCCCTCAGAGCCTCTTCATATGGGACCGCTCATCCGCTACGGTCCGCTGCTCCCAGCTCCAATATGTTTCTCTGCTCCATGGGGTGGCCCTCTTCCGGT
The DNA here is from genome assembly GCF_964263255.1 of Lissotriton vulgaris. Taxonomy (NCBI): domain Eukaryota; kingdom Metazoa; phylum Chordata; class Amphibia; order Caudata; family Salamandridae; genus Lissotriton; species Lissotriton vulgaris. The sequence goes on along the minus strand of NC_141695.1, from coordinate 1,343,771,851 downwards.
ACCTCATCCACTGGTTCTGCGTTCCCTCTGTCCCCAGCGCTGTGTCAGCTGCACTCTGTGATGTGAGGACACCGCTTATGTTCTTTTCCCAGCTGCGACGCTGGTTGCTCCTTCAATGTGTTCTCGGCCAGGCCTCTCTATGCCCCGCTCTAGCGGCATAGTTGCACAGGCCCCGTCTAATACGGCCGATTCCGCTCTTGTTTTAGGCACCAATGTCGTCAGTAAAGCTGTGCTCTTTGTTGGTGAGTACTGCCTCAATGATCCAGCCGTTTTTTGTTTTCCGTTGTTTATGGGAATCTTACATTTTTAACAAGAGGGCGAGGGAGCCTTTGTAGATTATGTCCACCCGGCCATCTTGGCTGGCAGTGCCTCACCGACCTAAAATTTTGGAAGGATTATATTGCACAGGCGAGAATAGTAGAGCAGCTTCGCCTATTACCGTTGCTCTTGAGCCATGATTACTCATTCTTTTGTTGGTGAAGTCTGGCAGGTTATATGACAGAATATCAAAGACAAAAATATCATCCTACAAGAATGTTATGTCCATAAAAGCAACTACCATAGTATCATGATAGTAATAATATATGAATAAGGAATATTTACTTACTCATAACACTCTTTCTCGTAGAGAATCACTGCATATTCCTCGCCTTTTGAATATTCCCAGAGGAATCAGACTGTGTTCAGAAAATCATTAGCAGTTGACCAGCAGATCACACCAATATCATTCCATGCCAGACATAACGTACCCAGGTCTATAAAGCCATCTCTATGAGTGCTGACATCAGTTCATTTGTGACCCGTCAGCAGACTCAGAGGCAATATCAGATCAGTGGTTACCAGTGTATAGATCTCAGAGATGGAATCTTACGAAATGTAAGAGCCCAGTTCACAAACCGAGAACGCGGTTGGTGAGAAATCTGGGGATTAGGTAGAGTCTCTACCAGAAAAGGTGTTACTGAAGGTAAGAAACTGGTATGTCTGTGAACTGACTCAAACAAAAATGTCCTGGAAGATTGAATGGTTGTAATGCCCATCTCGACAGACCTAGCAGTCCATACCGTAGTAATTTGTGAACGTATGGAGTTACGCCCATGTAGCCTCCAGGCAAATGTCCAGGACAGGCATCTCACATGTCAACACATTGGTAGCAGTCTGGGCTCTGGTAGAATGTGCCCATAAGCCTTCACAGGCTGATTTTCTGCCAGCACAAAGCAGATCTTAATGCTGAGTACGATCCAGCCAGAGATGTCCCTCTTCTCTACAGCCTTGCCTTTCTTTGCTCCAGTGAATCCGATAAAGAGCTTATTATCCACCCGGTGGTCTCTGGTACAGTCAGTATAGAAGCTGAGAGCCCTTTTCTAATCCAGCCACTGGAGTCTCTCCTCTTTTTTGGATTGGTGAGGAGGAGCACAACATGCCAGAAGAGTGATACTATGACTGACATGAAAGGGAGTCAGAGCCTTTCAAAGGAAGGAGTATGCAGAACCATTATTCAGTTGGCTTATTGCCCGTTGTTATCGCTCCACTCCTGCAGATCCTACCTTCCTTTTCACACACCATTTGTCAGAGAGCTTAGTCTAGGTGACCTGTTCATTGATCCAATCGGAAATTACCATCCCTACAGCCCTCCCCCCGCAACAGGGAGTCAAAATGATTGGAAGCCTGGAACAAGAATGTTCTTTCCTGTTGGGAGTATGGCCTTGAAGTCTCTGAACGCCACCTGCCTTCTCCCTCACTACAATGACGCCTTGTGGGACATGGCCCAAATGATTTGCCCTCATGTCCCTACTGACGTGAAGGAAACGTTTCATGAAATTATTGCCGATGGCCAGAATGCCTTTCGCCATATCATGAGATCTGGGCTGGACACAGCGTCATGTCTAACTCCACGACCGTAAAAAGCCACATTTGGCTGAGGACGTCAAATTTTTCTTCAGATGTACAGGCTAACCTAATGGATCTCCTCTTTGATGGAATCTGCTCGTTTGGAGACAAGGCTGACTTAACCCTGGAGAGGTTCAAGTGATGCAGAGCAACAGCCAGGTCTTTAGTTCTTCAGCTTCCGCCCCAACCAAGGACTTCCTGTCTTTTCCCATCTTTCGCAACTTCAGACGTGACTTGTCCTTTTGCTTCCGGCATTTCCCCCAGGCACTTCAGCGGCCACAGAATCCTCTCTTTTTGACTATACAGTGGCCGTGGTAGAGGTAAAGGCTGATGATCCGCTTTGCATCTTCGCTTCATCCTCTTCTTCTCCCTCATCTCCATGAAAGCATCCTAATTTGCTTGGCCAAGAAGGATGGCTGTCTGCCTCTAATTCTTCATCTCTAGAGCCTAAACTTCTTCTTCAAAAAGGAAAAGTTTGGGATAATGAGCCTTGCTCAAGTTCTACAGGCGTAAAGCTTTGAGACTGGATGGTGTCTCTTTACATGCAGGATGTATTCTTCCACATCCCGATCCTGCGGTTGCATCAGAAGTGAGTCTTCATGAAGGTAATGACAGTGGTTACGGCGCATCTTACATGGTCAGGCATCCCCCTCTTTCCAAACCTAAATGGCTGTCTCCTAAAAGCCTGCTCCCTGGAGATGGTGCACACCATTTGCAGCCAACAGCATCCCTCTTTTTGGACCTGGACTTTTCGATCAATGTGCCTAAATCTCATCTGTGACTCTACCAAGGACTAGAATTTATAGGGTTGGTACTAGACTCCACCCTTCCCCGCGCTTTTCCTCCAGCACAGAGAATCAAATACATGCATCTTTCCATCCAGGCTCAAAAATCCCAGTCCCTGGGAATCCTGCATTTTCTACGTTTGTTGACTTTCTGCATCCTTTTAGTCATGCAGGCACGTTGCCACTTGTGTTCCCTGCAGTCGTGCCTCCGCAGGCGGTGGTCCTAATACAAGGGAGACCTGTCAGACTCCATGGTGATCACCCCCCATACTGTAGTAGAAGTTACTTGGTGGGGGAACAAGGCAAACCTAACTCACAGGATGGCCTTCACTCCCGCTTCGACCATGACTACAGCAGTGGGGAGCCCATCCGGATAATCTGGAGATCAGAGGTCTTTAGTGTCCAGATTAGCGGATTTTTCACATCAACCTGCTGGAATTGCGTGCGATTCAGCTGGAGCTCAAGTCTTTCCTTTCTCCATTGTGGATCGGTTTGTCCAGAAGGGAAAACCTTACCAAAGTTGCCGAACCTGGGGAGTCGAGGTGCCTTGCCGCCACGCTTGCCGTCCTGGTGGGGAGATTGTTGGGGAGAGCTGCAGCTGGGCATCGGGTCCCCCCCGCCGTCGCCTACAAACCGCGGCCGCCGAGCGGGGGGACTACAGCCCCCACAATCCCTCCAGGCCCCGCCCATTGATGTTGTCAGCCGCGCCCGGAGGCGCACAAAAAGAACTGAGCTCCTCCCGCGTCGCCGGAGTGCCGGGCTAAGCCCGGGCAAAGGGCGGGCCCTCTGTGGCCCTCAGTGGCCAGAGGAGGCTGGGCTGGGCCCCCTCCCTTTATTCCAAAGACGAACCCACGTTCTGGATTCCTCTATTTATGCTACATTCTACATTCCAGTAAGCAGACTCATTTAAGTACTCTGTCCTTGGTAGATGCATACTTACTGAGCGGTTCGATATAACTTTCTCTTTTCTTTGGTAACCAAGATGACGTCTCTTCCCAAGGATAAAACATCATTCCCAGGAGGGGTAAATCAAGGGACACTTGACAACTATGTCACTAGGACTACCATAGGAACTGACAGAGAAATTGCACTTGCAGAGCGACGGGCCCATAGACGCCGCTCTATTGAACTTATTAAGAATAAGCGTTCTTCTCTGAGCTCAATACAGTCAGCCTTATCACCACTTCCTGCCACACCTTGTCATTTTTATGTTAGCTTCTTCATGTAACTCAACTCCAGAGCTAGAGGTCCTGCCAGATACTTTGTCACCACCAGCAGAGCCAATCCCAAAAACAAAGATTTCTCTAAAAACTCCCCGAGTTCAAGGACCACCCCCAAAAAAAAGAAGGAAAAGGCAGAATGCTCCACAGTTAAAAATGTTTAGCCATACCAACTTTGGGAATGCAGTATGTTTTTCATCTAATGCACCCACATCACCTGCAAAATTTATTCCACCTGATTTCCCAATACAAGATCCACCTAGCATTGATTTAATGGGTAGTATGGAACATTTAATTAAATCGCTTATATTGCCAGTAGTAGAGAGGCTAAAAAGAGTAGCCGAACAATTGGGAAATTTAGAACAGGCAATTGGGGAAATTAAAGGGGTAATTAAAGATCTACCAAAGCCCATACCAGCTGCCCCAATTCTTGCACTACCCCCAACTGTTGTTATCCAGAAAGCACCAAAAATTGCTAATCAAGCTACATCAAAGCCATTGGAACCAATGCCCTCTAAAACAACAGTGGTTAATGCTAAAAGTGTAGATAAAGAGCCTCGGATAGGCGGAAAACCAAATATTCCTGGAAAATCCAATGACCCAGGAAATGCTCCAAAATCGAATGACTATGGAAACATGGCTAGGGTATTTCCACCTAAGAGACGTACAGTAGAACTTCCTCCGGAAGCTGTTCCGTATGTGGTGGTCCTTACCGGAGTGCCAGTTCTAGAGGAGGGTGGCAGAGAAGATCAGCACCAGTTGAAAAATAAAGCTATGTTCTGGCTCAGACAGAATCGCCCGTTACCACCAGAAATAAATGGCGAAATCTTATTCGCCAGGCGTTCTCCCTGGCTGGGACAAAGATTAAAGGACATAACGGGTGGCATCATTATAGTAAATTTCAGGGATGGTAGGGCTGTTAGTCATATTGTGAACTGGTTTCCGCAACGGGGTAGCAGCGGAATCGTTGTGCGTGACTTGACCTACTTTTACCCTAGAGGGGTAATGGACCCTCCTACAAATCTAAGGCCCCTGTTTCAAAATAACATTGGGCCTTCACTTAGAAGTCAGAATGCTTGTCCTAGGCCCCTATATCGAACACAGGAAAGTTACTTGAGGCCGTTTTTTCAACATCCGACTGACTACTCTATACCCGTTTATAACCGCTATGCTGCTTAACGGGCATGGAGGGAGTTGATTGACTTCTTCCTGGCGGCACAGGAAATGATGTTGCAGATAGTTCCCAAAAGGTACTTTCCATGACTACAGAACCTACTTCTAATAGTAATGTATTTGTCCTTCAGCCAAAACATATATGTTCTCAGGACACAGTGATTAATCACGGGGGGAATATTAATAAAAACCTGTAGGTAAAAGTCATTTACCGATTTTTAAATACCGAATCTTACCGATTCGGTATTCAAAAATCGGTAAATGAGATGTAGGTAAAAAAATCGGTATTTTTTACCGATTCGGTAAAAGTCGGTATCTGACTTTCGGAATTTACCGAATCGGTAATTACCGATTCAGTATTTCCCGAATCGGTATTTCCCATTCATCCCTATGGGCCGAAAGGCCCATAGGAATGCATTGGAAATACCGAATCGGGAAATACCGAATCGGTAAATACCGAATCGGTGAATTCCGAAACTGGAGGCAAGCAAAAGTGAAACTAATGAAAACAGCCAATCAGGTGCCACCACCCTTCCCCTCCCAACCAGGAAGTGGCTACCTAGGCAGCTGCAACTAACTAGTAGGTTCTGGAGAGGCAGTCAGAGCACAGCACAGACACAGAGCTGCAGGGAGTGATTACTTGTACTTTACCTCAGTGAAAATGGCCAGCAGCAGTGAGAGCCAGAAGGCAGAAAGGAAAAGGAAATCAAAGTTCAGCAGCATGGAGCTTCAAGTACTAGTGGAGGAGGGGGTGAGAAACCACAAACAACTGTTTGGCAGGCACTCCCTCACTGTAGCTGAGTCAGCAAAACGCAAGCTGTGGCTTGATATTGGTGAAAGGGTGAATGCTGTGGGAGTGACAAGCAGGAGCATAGATGACCTCAAAAAATGCTTCTACGACATCAGGAGACTCACCAAGCAAAAGATGGCAGAGCTACATAAGCAGGCTGGTGTCACCGGTGGAGGCAGGAACCCAGCGCCCCCCCTGACTGACCTGGAGGAGTTGGTGGCGTCAACCATCGAGCCAGACAGTGTGGTGGGACTGGGAGATGTGGACAGCACAGCCAGAGCTGGAAAAAAAAAAGGTAAGACGCATGCGCAGCATGACACCCCATACCAACTTGCCTCCCTTAACCCTTTGTGCACAGGCCAACCCAAGTCCAGTACTGCTAGCACCACACAGGAGCAGTGCATTATGGGAAATGTAGTCAGCTAACATAAGACCATGTGTAACAGCACAGACATCAGCAAGGCAGTGAAAGTAATGCATAATAATGACAGTAAAATGTGTAATGCATTTATTTTAGTGACTGTGACACAGTAGCACTCAGTTGACATACACTTATTTATACCTAGGGGCAACATCAGCCAGTCAAGCCACAGCTACAGCAGGGACTGCACCAGCGAGGGAGCAGAGTGAGGTGCCAGGGCCAAGCCAAGTCCATGCCTCTCTGGAGGAAGAACACACAATTGTCAACTCCCAGGAAGAGGACACAGTCCACACACCCGAGTATCCCCACTCCCCAAACCTCTCACAATCGCCTTCATTGCTTTTCTCTCCTGAGACCTCCCCAACACTGTCACAGCCTGCACCTGCAACCTCACCAGCCAGGAGGCGAGTCGTGGCCACACTTCCACTGATGGAGGCAGCTGAGGGAGAGGCCCAAGCCACTGCACCTGAGAGTCCTGCTGCACTGCAGCCCACCACAGAGTCTTTCACCTTGCGCAGATGGCAAGGCAGGCCCAGCAGTGCAGGTGTTCCTGGAGAAGGCAGTGTGTTCCGTGGTCTGGAGGGGAGTATGGTACAAATACAATGCATGCAGGGGAAGGCAATACAGGCCTGCCACCGCCAGTTTCGTGTCCTAAACGAAAAAATTGGAGAAATGGGGATGGGCATCAGAGACATGGTGGAAAGCAACAGGGAGATATCAAAAACCAATGCTGACCTAGCTACAGGAATGCAGCAAATGGGCACTTCAATCAACCAGCTGTGCTAAAAACTGGACAGCCTGGAGCACACAAGGCGCAGGGACGCCTGTGTAACCAATAGGGCCACAAATCGCCTAGCCACTGCCACATCAAGGCTATGCCGTAGAGGCATTAACATGCAAGAAAGCCTAACTCAGAACACGGCTGAGGTCACCAGGGGCATGGCGAGGATCACCACTGCCCTCGAGGCAATGATCATATCAAACACTGCACAGGATCCAGCCCTGGATGTGGCTGAGGGGGACGATAGCAGTAGCCGCAGCCGCATGTCAAGCACTGTGGTTCACCCACGTAGGAGCAGCAGGCGCCCAGCTGAGCCTGCAGGCCATGAGTGAAGCAGTGAGCAACACCCCAGTGGCTCTGGGAAGCGCGGGCGCAAATGACTTTGCCGTTGTGGGTGATGTAACCCAGGACATGTAGTCCCCACTTTTCTTTACTTTGATTTGTTGCACTTATGAGTATTAACGTTGTGGCTACATAAACATACGTTGGTCCCATACACTACCTGTCTGTGTCTCGTTACTTACTCAGAAATAGTTGCTTTTCATTTCCTCACGTCTGTATCTGCCATCACTTGGTGTTGTCACTCCAGCAGGTTGTCTTTCAGGCACAGCATAGTCGTCGTCATGATCCTCGTAGTCAGACAACTCCACCTCAGTACCCTTCCTCACAGCCAAGTTGTGCAACATGGCACAGGCAGCAATTATCTTGCAGCAGGTGATGGGGGTATACTGCCTTGCACCTCCACTCTTGTGAAGGCATCTAAATCTGCTCTTCCAGATGCCAAAGGTCCGTTCTACCACATTCTGTGTACTTTTGTGGGCCCGTTATACCTCCTTTGGCTGGGTGTGGTGGGCTTGAGGTAGGGAGTGAGGATGAATGAACGTAGGGCATATGCACTGTCTCCTAAAAGGGAAATGGGAATACATTACTCAAATGCATACTTGTAATTCTTACTGCAATAGGTGTTGATGGGGTCGCACACTGTGTCCTACCTAGGAGGAATCCTTCGCCAAATTCCCCTGCAGACAGCCGTGCATAGATGCCGCTGTTCTGGAAAATATAGGATTCGTGGCTACTCCCAGGGAATTTCGCAACAAGGTCAGTGATGACAAACTTTGCATTGCAGATCACCTGCACATTGATGGTGTGTGTGGACTTCCTATTCCTGTAGATATATTCCGTGGCAGCAGGGGGACAAATGGGGATGTGCGTCCCATCAATGCAGCCGATGATATGGGGAAATCTAGCCATCTGGTAGAATTCAGATTTGGTTTGAACCAGTTCAGCATGGGTGGCAGGAAAAGAAATGTAATGCTCCATCCCCTGCAACATGGCGTCAAGGAATTTGTGAAAAAAACTTGAGAGGCTGCTCTGGGTCACCCCACCCACCACAGCAACCACGCTCTGGTAGCTCCCAGACGCGAGCAGGTGGAGGCAGCACAGCACCTGTACATGGGGTGGAATTGCATGTGCCCTTGGGGTAGTGTGCTGCAACAGTGGTTGGAGGTCCCTGATTAGTTCCAATATGGTGTCTGGATCCAACCTGTACCTCTGCAGTATCTCTGCCTCTGTGAGCATGAACAGGGTCACCCTCTGCCTGTAGACCTACTCCTGTCTCTGCCATTCCCTCTCTCCTTCCTCCTGTAGCCGTCTTGCGATGACATAAAATGCCGCCATTGTGCAAACAGCATTGCATTTTGGGTCAATTTTTATAGGCTGCACCTGGTTACCACCTGATTTGAATCCATGGTAAATACCGACTTCTAAATATCGAATTTGGAGCAAATTCGGTATTTCTGAGCTTACCTACATCTCATTCTTAATTTTTTCCTATTTTTCTTTACCGAATCGGTATTTTACCGATTTGGTAAGTTTACCGAATCGGTAAATTTTCCGATTCAGTAAATATTCCGATTCGGTATATTACCGATTCGGTATATTTTCTGATTCGGTAAATATTCCGATTCGGTATTTTACCGATTCGGTAAATTTTCCGATTCGGTAAATTTACCAATTTCGGCCAATTTGTATCACCTACATACCGATCGATCAATACCGGTCGGTAACGGCCGAAAATACCGATTTTCGGCCGTTTCCGACCTACCTACATCTGGCCCTAAGTTCCCTCAGCGAGGCAGCTAGCAGTAGGGGAAAGTGGTGTTGTCAAGCAGACAGACAGTCTTAATTCACCTATTGGGAAAGTACCGCAGAGTTCTGATAATAGTGGCATTTCAACTGATTTACATGCAGAGTTAAAACTAAAAGTGGAGGAACGAGTGGGAAATGATCCTTCCAATAGGGAAGTTAGTCGCTTAATGTTTTGGAATGTGGCAGGGCTTAGACCCAAAATATTAAATCCTATGTGGTTAAAAACAATAGAAGAGTTCGACATCCTATGCTTTCAGGAGACATGGGCCCTAGAACCTTTCCATCTCTCCGGCTACAAAACTCTGTTTACATCAGCAGTAGGGGTCCATCATGGTAGGGCTAAAGGGGGATTGTCGGTATTCATATCTAATTATTTAAACTGCCAGAAGATCCAATTATTCTCATGTAATCCTTACTAACAGTTAGTACGGATAGATGCAAATAAGGAATTGTGTCTTTTAATTATAAACTTTTATAACAACATCCCTCCTGCAGACTTGGAAATAATACTTAAAAAGCTGGGCAATGACGTGAGCAAAGAAACAGACAATAATGCTAAAGATGTATGGGTTGTTTGGGGGGGGGGGAGACTTCAACTGTACTATATGTAAGAAAAGCCAGAAAGGTGTATGTGGTATCATGCTGGACCAAGACATCAATTTAACACACTTTGAGCACTCCACCTGTGGAGACCTGCTAAACTATATTGTTCACTCTGAAGGATTAGGGTATGCAAATGAAATTGGTCAATCACCCCTACGTTTATTGGCAGAGGCGTATTATCAACAATAGATTTTATAATAACTTCTGTTAGGCATAGGCATATGGTCAAAAGGTGCTGGATCCTCCATACTGCATTAAGTGATCACTATCCAATAATTATGGAGATCATAAACCCGTTCCGGGGAATGGGCTTAGAAAAGACATCCATGCAGAAAGTTTCTGATATTAGCATGGTAAGGCAAAATGGTTATGTTCTTAAATGGGATAGGGTGGTTCCAAATGACTTTTTGTGTACCTTGCTAATTAATTGCTTGCCTAGTTTTCTGACTGTTCTAGATGAGAGTGTTGGCAGTCAGGAGATTCTTAAACAGTTTAAGGTCATTGCTCGTCAAATTAAGGACAACCTATGGGTGGCCTCTAAATCATGTAAAAAAAAGCCGGGAAAATGGTTTGATACCACATGTACAAAGGCTCATTCTGAGCTCAAGAAAGCGCTACATGTTGTCCCCCGTGATCCTATATTGGTCAGGGAGGCGCGGAGATCTTATCAGTGCACACTGAAAAGGAGGAAGTTGGCAATTAAAACGGAGGCCTGGGAGACACTTTGCGAGGCTTCACAGAGTAAGGATGTTTGTGCTTTCTGGAAAGCAGTGAATGCCCCTTTCTTTGGTGCAGATAAAGCATGTGTTGAAATTGCCATTACCGAGGACTCTTGGGTGGATCACTATTCTAGTCTGTATAGTACTTTAACTGATGGGCAGAATCCTCCGTTGCGGTCACTAACGCAGCAGCTGGGGGAAATTAAAGCTAAGGACCTAGAATAAAATGTTACCTTAAAAGAAGTAACTGAGAGTCTTACAGCAACACGGGGCGGTAAAGCCCCAGGTCCGGGCAGCATTCCTCCCGATTTGTTTAAAAATAACATCGATTTATGGGGCCCATTTTGGGTGCAACTGTTTAATGCATCCTTAAAGACGAGCCTACCTCCATCATGGTTTATGTCCGTTATAGTGCCTATTTTTAAAAAAGGAGACAGGCAAAATCTCATGTGCTATCGACCTATCTCCTTATTAGATAGCACTGTAAAAATTCTAGGAAGAGCGATATTAGGTAGGCTGCAAAAATGGGCGGAAGACAATTGTATCATTAGTGGCCTCCAATATGTTTTTCAAAAGGGGGTAGGAACAGATCAGGGTCTGAATTTATTTATCCTTCAACAGAAATATATTAAGGAACGGCAGGAACCTATTTATGTTACTTTTGTTGACTTGACGTCAGCGTTTGACTGTGTTTCACACAGCAAGCTATGGGCCATTATGGAATTCCCTGGTGTAGAGGGAAGTATAAATTCCTTTCTTTAGGAATTGTACTCAGGTGCTATCGCAACAGTGCGATATGGAAAAAATGGTGACTGTACTAGATCATTTGATGTAGGGCGTGGGGTACGCCAGGGTTGCTTCCTAGCACCATTTTTATTTTTTGTATACATTAATGGATTAGAGGATGCCCTGGTGGAAACAACTTGTGATATACCTAGGGTAGCCAAAAGACCCATCCCTGCGTTTTTATACGCAGATGATGCGGTCCTAATGGCTCGCACGCCAGTGGCCTTACAACGTCTTGTAACATCTTTTAATACATTTATGACAAATTTGGATTTGCAAATCAATTGTTCTAAAACATTCACCATGAACTGTGGCCCTGGTTCTATTGGAAAAAGGAGGCCGATGTTCATTAATGCCAGTCCTCTAGACTTTACCCCTACCTTTTCATACCTTGGCTTATTATTTCATGAAGCAGGGACCTGGGCAGTTGCCATACAAGCAAGGAAAGCCCTGTTCTGCAAATCCATCACAGCCCTTAAACATTTTTCTAAAAAGATGGGGAAAAAACCTACTGTAGAACTTCTGCGAATTTTTAATGCCACTTGTGTCTCTATTGCCGTCTATGGTGCTGGGATCTGGGGGTATGACAATGTACAATCTATTCAGGTTGTAGAAAATAAATTCTTGAGATTCATCTTAGCTGAACCTGAGAATGTCTCAAGTTACATTTGTCATATGGAACTCGTCCAACCACACATTGAAGATACAATTAGAGTCCAACCAGTACTCCTGTGGCATAGGGCTTGGACTAATGATGGGTGTGTACTGAATCGTGCTATTTTAAGGGATGGATTAAGCTTGGACTATGTGAGCAGGATAAGGTGGTTTACTTACATTAGGGACTTTCTTGGAGACATTGGCTGTATGAGTTATTATGACGATCCTTTGTCTATATGTAATATTACGAGGAAGTCACTAAAATAAAATGTGTGAAACGCCTGGAAGACATTAGAATGACAGCGGAAAATAAGAAAAAGTCTGTTGTAGCCCATCAATTCGTACTATTGCAGGGTAAAATTCAACCTTATTTAACCCTTTCCATTTCTGAACACTCGCGATTCATTTTGACCCGCTATGGTTAAGTATTCGTTTTAGGGTTTTAAGTTTCCCTGTAATGAACTGCTGGCCTCATAACTTAATTAAATGCCCTTGTGATCACTTATCAGAGCAGTCTGACATCCACATCCTTCTATTCTGTAAATACTATACTTTACCCTGCAAAAGATTGATTGTACCGATTTTAAAGGAAATGAATGTTAGACGTTGTCGTGCCGCCTTCTTAGAACTCCAGAAATTAGATGTCATTTTTATTGTAGCTTTCATTTCGGAATATTTTAGTAATGTTTTTAGATTACGTAAATCAATTTGCACTTGAATTCAATGTACGTTGTATTTAAATCTACTGTATATTGTACCCATATCTATGTAGTGTATCAAGGACCCCCTGGTTAGGATATGGCTCCTGGGTCAGGGAAAACAATTTTAATGCGAAGGTATATGCCCAGGCAGACTTACACAACAAGAAATGGCTATTCAAAGACACATTATGCAAAAACAAACAAGAAAATAGCGCAATGAACTGTAATGATATATAAAATTAATTTTAATTATATTGATAAAAATGAATAAATACATATAATCCTGTATACATGATATGTTTACACAAAAAAATCTGTTAGTTCCTGATATATTTCTTTAAAAAAAGGGAAATTTGGTCAAAGATCAGCAATATGGTTATTCCTGATTCTGGTGGACTGGGCTGTTTCTGTCAACGCGTTTCGACAATATTTTTTGTCTTCATCAGGACAATGAATATTCAGCCACTTTTCTAAACAGAATAAAACATTGTTTTAGTTTACATACAGCATACAGTGCATTGCGTTTTGTTGAATTCATACATCAGCAGTTCTGGTTAGATACATTTTTTCTAATAAAAAGCATTATAGCCAGACTCCTATATCGGGATGTGTTGAGACAGTGAACTTTGGCTCACTGTCAAGGGATCTAGCTAACTATCAATTACCTAGCAGGGTCTCTGAATGTCAGAGCCAACAGCCTGAGCTGATGTTACCTTGCCGATCACAAGTGGTGTCTTATGGACATCTCCACCCGTGTGGGGCTTCTCAGGTGGACTGATTCAACATTTAGGTTAATGCTCAGTGGCAGCGGTTTTGCTCCCTCCTGTATATGTTGATGGGGGTCCTGGGGAACACATTTCAGTTGAGGCAGCATTTTCAGTTGCACTACGCATTTCCCCCTATATCTTGATTTCTCAAGTTCTCTGGAACATTCACTACGATCGGCCCAAGTCATTGCCCTGGATTTGGTGTGAAGGATGTGGTATGCAGTCCTTCTGTGCTTCTTTACATAGTCCACACTAGCCTTTCATTCAGGCCGTACCTTCTCTCTCAGTTGTGGGGAGAATAGTTCTGCACCCCTAACTCCAGGACCTCAACCTACAAGCTTGGAGATTGAGCGGGGGTGACATTGTTTCTTTCAGTTGCCACTGAAGGTGGTAGACATCATCTTGTCTGTGCATTGCCCTTCCACTATCTGTTGCTTGGTGTGCAGACACCCTTGCAGGGCTAACTTTCTCATGTGCTGCAATTCGCACTTTCCCTTACTAAGAGGGATAGTGCTGTTTGCACTGTGGAGTGTTTTTTATCTGCCTTTTCTCCTTTCCTCTGTCTTCCAGATCAGCCATCCCTGTTCAAATCTCCTGTTGCCATGCATTTTCTTAAGGGCCTAAGCAACCTTTTCCCTCCAATTCCCTTTGTCGTCCCTCAATGGGACCCAAATCTGGCTCTTACTTTTTTGATGGGGGCTCTATTTCAGCCCCTTCACAGGTGTACCCTTTGTTTGTTGACCCTCAAAACTGTGTTTTAACTTCTGCTGGAATGCTCAGTAAATGACAGGCCCTTCCTTACCTGTCACCCTCCTTTCACTATCTTCTTTCCCGATAAGTTGGTGTTGCAAACCAGGGCTGCTTTCCTCCCAAATGTGATCACCCCTTTCCATCTTAACCAATCCATTACTCTTCTGACCTTTAACCCTCCACCTCATCCTATGAAAGTGGAGGAGTGGTGCATTGCTTGGATCCTCGGCTGGTGGGTAATTACTTCCTGGACCCCAACAAGGATTTCTGGTTAGATGACAAGCTCTTTGTCACTACAGCGGTGTCAAAGAAGGTAAGTCTGTACAGAAGAGTACTCTGTCTCGGTGGATCATCCTCTGTATCAAGGTCTGCTATGTCTTAGCCACAAAAAAGCGCCACCTAGAGGAATTAGAGCCCATTCTACCATGGCTAAATTTACAACTTCTACACTTGTTCAGGCAGTCCTGATTGCAGAAATCTGTAAGGCGGCACTGTTGGCTTCCTTGCATACCTTTGCAAAGCATTGCTGCCTGGTTGGGAAGGTGCCCAGTGATGGACAGTTTGCAAGGTCCATCTTACAGGATTTCCTAATCATCCATCAACCCTCCTCCTGGAAGAGTATTGGTGTGAAAACTGTTCTGCAGGTGAGGAATCAGGAGGCAGAAGTACCCATCATAAGAAAATGTTGCGTGCCTGCAGTAACAGTCTTTCTGGTGGATACTGTACATGGGGATATTATACTTTATACACGGGTCTGTAGCAGAAGGACCCTACACTATGGTCCTGAAGAATGCCAGGAACTTCTAAGTCACATATGACAGAAACATGTTGACTGAATATCCATAACCCTGTCTCACTATGCTTTTAACCTCTATCCATTAGGACATAGGAATAACGTTGTTTTGTCTTCATTGAGATTGGTTTGAGCCACTTTTTCTGTTGCACTCTGCCTCTCACCCTTACTAAAGAGGGATTAACACAAAGACGTGCTACTTAAATACTCCTGCTCCTTTTCTGCGGAAAAGCTGTAACCCACACTGGGTACCTTGCAGTCCCAGTGTGTGGAGGGACCTAATGATGAAGCATGTCACCCTCAGGTGAGTGAGGGTTCTCGTCCAAACACCTGGAGTGCCCCCACCTTCTGTTCCCTATTCTTGCGTTCTTCTTGCGACCGCTACCCTATACTCTTTGTGAGAATAATAAAGATAGGTGTTACCAGTGTCTGAAAGCAGGAATCCTGAGTCACTCAATGTCTCTGGGCTTCCTACTGTCTGTCCAGCAATATGTAACTAAAAACTAATAGCTTATATATCAAGAAATTTCTCTAATTATCCTATTCCTCTTTGGTAAAGGTGTTTTGTCTTGCATTGCAGCACTTATATAACACTTACTCCCCCTTTTTGGGGGCTGAAGCACTTGCGTACATGAGTAGCATGCTACACCATGTAGCATGTGTTGTTGTAAGGATGTTGTCTTTGTTTTAATCCTATGTGGGAAGTGTTTCCCTGTAGTGTGGGAGGACCACCGAGGTGCGGTTATAGTGTTATGGGATGTAGCACGCAGCAGTGTGTTAGATGAAGTGTGAGAGACCGACGCGCAGTGCATCATACAGTTTGATTTTTTCCTATTGTATGTACAACATTTAACTTGGTTGTCTATTCAAGCTTGCCAATGCCATTGGGAACGACTGGTACATCCCTAAATAGCAGATCAGTTGAAGAGAGCACACCCCCAACTGTGCCTGAAGTTGGACCTTACATTGGGATGTTTTCTGAGGGTATTGGAGGGGCACTGAACCAGGAAAATGGGGAACAAAATTTCATTTGTCAGACACACAGTTTAATTCATGTAGCGGTTACACTGGCACATAGATTCTCTGATCTCAGGTGACCTACCTTGCATCTTTGTAAGCCCTTGTTTTATTATCTACTAGTGTCTTACATCATTGTGTGCTGTATGGAAACAATGTGAAAATAAATCGCATGTTAAAGTTAATTTCTGTTTGTGGTCTTTTGATGCATGACCTTATGTACTTTAAACATACAACAAAATGTGCTCTTCAGTTTGTGTACGTTCTACTTACTCATCTGCTTTTTTTCAGAAATAAGTGGATTCACTCCACAGTCAGGTAAGAATCTCATACTTACAAGATTGATCGATTGTCACAGACGTGCCCACCCTCAAAGAGTAAGCAAATGAATGTATGTGATTCTCTGTGGAAAAATGTGTAATGTGTGTGTGCATCTGGAGCAGAGGCCTGTGTACTGCGACCTCTCACAAGTCTCATATACAGAAGTATAAAAAGAGGCATCGATAAACGGTGCAGGATAAAGTTTTAGATTGCTCACTAAAGCATTTTTGGCTACAAGGGGCACATGTGTGGCCCAAAATGCATTTGTTTATGCCTGTCAGAATTCACAAAAGGATTCCTGACCATTGTAAATTGCTTTATCACTAAGGATTTCTCCACCCGAAGGTGTTCAGAAATCCAGTGTAATAAATGCCCCACAAGAAGTGAAAAGTGGTATGAGCAATACATGGCTTTCCTTGTAAGTCTGTGTGGACTTACATATTGAAATCCGACCCTTCCCACAGGTGCAAGACTATGCCTGGAATCCTGTACTTGCAATCACTTTCCAGGCATGGTATCAGACATGTTTTGCGACTTAGGAAGTGGTGTAACAGTATGTTTAGGTGGCATCGTAAATCTCCACCCGTACTTTTATTCTTTTTTGTGTGAATTGGTCAGTCTGTATTTATGCTCATATTTGTTGGTCTTCACATGTTAGATTTGGCATCTTTTGACGTGTTTCCCTTGAGTTTTCGCTTTCTGACCTCCCAGTTTTGACTCTGTTTTTGCTGGCTTAGTGTCTCTGCGCATTTTCCTCACTGCTGATCAGTGGTAAAGTGCAAGTGTATCTGTTGTAAACTGTATTATGGTTTGGTGTTTCCATGATTGGCATATTTGACGTACTTGTCAGTCCCTAGTAAAGTGCAGTGTGCCTGCCAGGGACTGTAAATCATATGCTGTTCGTGGGCTGCAACACTGGATTGTGCCCCCCGAGCAAACTGCCTGTAAAGATAACTCTGACCTGCTATTGCAGAGCCTTTGTGCAGTCTGGGACTGCCATGTCAACTTGGCAAGTGTACCCACTTGCCAGGCCCTAACCTTCCCTTTTCTTACATGTCAGTCACCCCTAAGGTAGGCCCAAGGTACCCTTTTAGCAGGGTGCAGTGTATGTGAAAGGTAGGACATGCCCTGGTGTTTGTGGCATGTCCGGATAGTGAATTACTGCCAATTTCGTTTTTCACTGTTGCAAGGCTACCTGTTCCCATAGGACAGAATGGGGAGTTTGTTTATAACTTCTTATGAACATAACTGGCCCCGGGAACTAGGTAGAAAAATAAAAATTAGTATGCCTGAACTCAGAATCTAAAGAGGCATCTTTTAGTGAAGGTGATTTTTACATTCTGTGTTTGAAAATACCACTTAAAGAAAGTAGGTATTTTCTTGCTCAAAGGGGCTGAATAGACCTAGCTCCATTTAGAGCAGGGGGAGGAGATTTCCTTTCACCTGAATGAGCCTGGTCTGCCGCTGACAATGCCGTCTCCACCTCCTACCTCTTTGCTGAGTGCTTTGCTGTGTTGGCCTGCAGTGGCTGCTTCTGTCTTGGACAGTGAAAGGACTGGATTGAACTTTCTGCAAACTATTTTTGTGAGTTTCTCCAAGGGCTTGAGGTAGAGCTTGCCCCCTGTTCAAGAAGTCTCAGGAACAGCAAAGATTTCAAGTTCTTCTGCCCTCATCACTGGGGACTATGTGTTTTGTGCTGCAACAGAAGAAAAAGCAACGCAACGCCGTCTACAACGCCACTGCCAACTCCATGTCCTGAAGGCACTGCAGAGGGTACCGCCGCAATGCCGCACTGCCGCACTGTGACCCTGGTCTCACCGATGACGCCTGCTGACGCCACCAACAAGCCGCTGATCGCAGCGCGGCCTGTGGGCACCATACTCCACATCGCCTTGCCTCACGACGCTGCCTTGGTATCCCTGACGATGACGCTCCATGGCAAAATCGACGCCGCTTCTTTCACAGTGGTTCGAGGGCACCGCTCGTAAAGTTACATGATGCACCGCCCTCATCCCGCACCGCAGTCTTGGCCTACTGATGCCGGCGCCATTGACTCCAGTTGGTCAGCCGACGACAGCGCTTCAGCAACGACAACGCTGCTGCTTGCACCATGATCTGCACCGCAACGAGCACTGCACCATTTCGCACCGCGACCCTGGTCTCATCGATCCACCATCTGATGTGGCCACCGAGCCGCTGCTCACACCGCGACCTGAGGGCACTGCATGCCGCACCGCAGCACTTCGCACTGCAGCACTCGACGCCTGCTGACGCCAGAGCTCCTGACTTCCACCTCACGGAGTTCGATCTGCAATGCGTGTGACTTCAAGGGCACGACAACTCCTGTCCCGATCTATGGAACCGACGCCTGCGAACGCTATGCTTCTGATAGATACATCTGCCTTGTGGATTCCTCAACTTGTGAATATCCCCCTTGCGCCAGAAACGTTCGGAAAATTCTTTGTAGCACGCCGGCGTGGTCGACGTCATAGGAGCACGGCATTGCGCGCGACTCCGTCTGACGTCACCGACTCCTCATAAGGCCCAAGTCAGCGTGATGACGTCAGTTCCCTTTTTTCCGCGTCGTCGACGCTAACGGTTTCTGGGATCTTCTGCGATACTTTGAGTATCTTGTTGCTATTTGGTGTTACTGTTTCTCTTTTGAGAATTTCTTCTTCGTCGAGGATGTCGTCGAGGAAGACGGGGTTCAAGCAGTGTGGTTCCTGTGCCCGAATGATGTCGATCACTGATCCGCATTCCGACTGTCTGTGGTGTCTTGGGTCGGACCATGATGTTAAGAACTGTCGTTCCTGCTTTTCAATTCAATTTCAAGATGAACCCCAAGGCCTTGCGAGAGCGGGAGGCGAAGCTTCTTCTTGCGAAGGTGAAAGAAAGAGAAGCTGGAAGGTCTTCGAGGTCGGTTTCCAGGCGCTCGAAGTCGAGGCAGATGTCGCGGTCGAAGTTGAGGTCGAGGTCGGCTTCGAGGTCGAGGTCCAGAGCGAGGTCGAGATCCAGAGAGAGGTCGAGGTCTGGATCCAAGTCGGCTTCGGGCCATGCTTCGAGCTCCTCGAGGAAGAAGCATAAGAGGAGTAAGCATCGTTCTAAACATCACTCTGGCAAGGAGTCTTCGGATTACGAAGAAGAAGTCTCGTAAGCATCATAAGGACTTTGTGTCTCCTTCTCCGGCACAGTCTCATGTAGGTTCTCCTGTTCAGGAGCAGGAACCAGATCTGGAGTTGCACCATTCTTCGGTGCATGATGAAGAAGAGGTTCCTCGAGCTCCGACTCCGGATGTGGAGCCTGAAAATCAGGAGGGCCAGGGTTCACCTTTGCCGGATCAGCCTCCTTCGGAGCGGCCGTTGGGTTCGTACCCTCCCTTTCCTGGTCCAGGTCAGGATCCCTCGCAGTTTTTAAATGCCATGTTTGGTGTTTATGCGAGGGCATTGTACCCCACTGGCGCACCAGTAGGTCCCATGGGTCCATTGTCTTTTAATTTAGGTGTGCCTCAGGCTTATGCCCTGGCCCCCTTTATGCCGTTTATGCCGACGCCTGGCTCGGTACGGCGCCGCCGAGGTCGTCGACTTCGCATGCGGCTTCGCCAGCTCCGGATCGACCTTGTGGTGATTCGGATCGTGGTGCTTCCTGTTCTCAAGCTCCTTGTTCGACGTCGGCTCCGTCGGAGTCTTTGCCGGATCCATCGACTTCGGTCCGCATGGAATGGTCGAGGCGCACAGCTCAACGCCTCTTGGAGGAGAAGGAGTATATAGATTCCGAGGTTGAGGAAGGAGAGCTACAAGATCAGGGGGATTGTTTTGAGGACCTCCAAAGCGCTAGTGGCCTGGAACTTTCTCCTGAGTGGGGTTTGCCATCCGTTTCGGATACACCATCCAAGGACGTTGCACCCTATCATGTCGTGATTAGGAAGGCTGCGGATCTGCTAGGCTTGACTTTGCCCACTGTTGAGTACAAGCCCAACATCCTCACGGAGGTTTTACATTCGCCTTCTTCTATTATAGAGCCTACTCTTCCTTTCACTGACGCATTGACTGAGCCTACAAAGGAGGTTTGGAAGAGGCCTTTGACTGCTCCTGCGGTTTCCAGGTCGGTGGCAAGGCGTTACAGGGTGGCTCCTGGTGACCCTGAATTTCTTTCCTCACATCCTTCTCTGGAGAGTCTGGTGGTGCAGGCCGCTTGTTCCAGCAGGGCTGCAGGTTCATTCCCTCAGGTGCCGGCAGACAAGGACTCTAAAAAATTGGACCAGTCTGCTAAAAAGATTTTCTCCTCAGGTAGCATGGCTTTAAAATCCACTAATGCTACTTGCCTGTTGGGGAGCTTTGTTCATGCATTGATGGACTCAGTGAAACAACTCTCATCTAAGCTTCCAGAGGATGATAGGAAGAACTTTAATGAAGTGGTCTCCGATACTAAGGCTGCAGCCCGTATGGTAATACAGAGTGGCATGGACACGGTGGACTCTGTTGCCAGGATTATGGGCTCTACTGTTGCTACCAGACGAGGCCGCATGGCTTAAATCTTCTGATTTTTCAACTGATGTTCAGTCTACCTTGTTGGACTTGCCATTTGATGGGACAGGCCTCTTTGGTAAGAAAGCTGACGTGGCCCTGGAGAGATTCAAGGACAGCCGGGCGATGGCGAGGTCTTTGGGCCTTCAGGTAAGGGGTTCTGCAACTAGGAAGTTTAGGGGATTTGGCAGATCCACTTCTCGTTCCTATAACCAAGGTCAGCAGCAGCAGCGACAGAATCCTCTGTATAAGACCTACAGAGGAAAGCAAAGGGGCCGTGGTCGTGGACGCCAGGCCTCCTCCTCCTCCACTTCCTCTAATAATCAACCCCCTCCCTCTACAGCAAAGCAGCCCTAGATCCGCCATTCTGGATCATGTGGCTCCGGTGGGGGGTCGGCTTACTCATTTTCTACGGGATTGGGAATCGGTTACATCAAATCTTTGGGTTCTCAATCTCGTAGAAAATGGGTATGCACTTCCTTTCCAGGAGTTCCCTCCCAATTACCCTCCTTGCCAGGGTTATTGTTCGGAGGACCACCTGCTTCGCCTGCAGGAAGAAGTCCTGGCTCTGTTCAGAAAAGGTGCGATAGAGGTGGTCCCGGAGCAGGAGAGGGGTCAGGGGTGCTACTCCCGGTATTTCCTGATCCCCAAGAAGGATGGCAGGTTACGTCCAATCTTGGACCTCAGGATTTTGAATCTCTACCTCAAACAGGAGAAGTTCAAAATGCTCACACTTGCGCAGTTTCTTCAAGCGCTGTTGGAAGACGACTGGATGGTGTCAATCGACTTGCAGGATGCGTATTTTCACATCCCAATCCTGAAGTCGCACAGGAGGTATGTCCGTTTTACGGTGGGATCGCAACACTACCAGTTTGCGGTCCTTCCGTTTGGACTTACTACTGCGCCTCGAGCTTTCACCAAGGTGATGGCGGTGGTGGCTGCGCATCTCAGGAGGTCGGGGATTCCTGTGTTCCCCTATCTGGACGACTGGCTGATCAAAGCGGAGTCGCCCGAGAAGGTGCTTCATCACCTGCAAGAGACATCGCAGCTGTTGTACAGGTTGGGTTTTTCGATAAACGTGCCCAAATCTCACCTGGTGCCCTCCCAGCGCAACCTGTTCATAGGTGTGGTACTGGACACTACTGTATGTCGTGCATTCCCTCCTCCTCAAACGATTCGCGACATTCAGGAAATGATTCCTTTGTTTTACAATGGAGCGGTTGTTCCAGTCCTGAAGGTCCTTCGCCTGCTCGGTCTGATGGCTTCTTGCATTCTGTTGGTCAACCATGCACGCTGGCACATGAGGGCACTCCAGTGGTGCCTCCGCAGGCAGTGGTATCAGCACAACGGAGATCTCAGGGAGTCAGTGAAGATCTCCAGGGAAACTGCAGCGGATCTGTCTTGGTGGGGCGTGGAAGGCAATCTGTCACAAGGAAAGCCTTTTCAGCTACCACCATCGGTGGCCACGGTGATAACGGATGCATCCACTCTAGGGTGGGGTGCTCATCTGGGGGATCTGGAGGTCAAGGGTCTTTGGTCTCCAGAGGAAAGGTTGCTTCACATCAACCTTCTAGAGTTGCGGGCGATACGTTTGGCGCTCAAGGCCTTCCTCCCTTCCCTTTGCAGTCAGTCGATCCAAGTCCTGACGGACAACACGACCGCGATGTGGTAAATCAAAAAGCAGGGAGGAGTAGGGTCGCAGTGTCTCTGCAAAGAGGCTCTGCGTCTCTGGTCCTGGGTTCAGGATCATCAGATTTGTTTGATGGCCAATCATCTGGCCGGAGTTCTGAACGTTCGTGCAGACGTTCTCAGTCGGCAGTTCTCTGCCGACCACGAGTGGAGGCTTCACCCGGAGGTTGTTCACGACATCTTTCAGATGTGGGGGACTCCTCGGGTGGACCTGTTTGCCACTTGCGAGAATGCTCACTGCCCGTCATTCTGCAGTCTCCAGTATCCGATGCAAGGAGCGTTGGGGGACGCGTTTCAGTTGATCTGGGGAGGTCAGCTCCTTTACGCGTTTCCTCCCATTCCCTTGATTCCTCGGGTTCTGAGGAAGATTCGCCAAGACCAGGCCCAAGTCATATTGGTCGCCCCGGATTGGCCAAGAAAGGTGTGGTACTCGGACCTTCTCCACCTCTCCTCTCACCCACCGCTCCGTCTCCCTCTCAGGGCAGACCTCCTCTCTCAGATGGAGGGGCAGGTTCTACACCCCCATCTCCAGACATTACACCTTCATGCCTGGAGATTGAACGGGGCAACCTGAATTCCTTTTCTCTCCCTCACAATGTGGTGGATGTCATTCTTTCTGCCAGGCGCGACTCCACCAAGTCCATCTATTCGTATAGGTGGTCTAAGTTTGTCTCTTGGTGCAGGGAGAGGGATGTTGACCCACTGAAGGCTCATTTGTCTGACATTTTGTTGTTTGCTCTTTCTCTGGCACCGCAAGGGTTTGCTGTTGCCACAGTCAAAGGATATCTTTCGGCCTTATCAGCATTTCTCTGTTTGCCGGATCAGCCCTCTCTTTTTAAGTCTCCTGTAGTATTAAGATTTTTTAAGGGACTCACTAATAAGTTCCCTCCTTCTCCCTTTATTGTTCCTCATTGGGACTTGAATCTTGTGTTAACTTATCTGATGGGTTCTCCGTTTGAACCCTTGCACAAGTGTCCCATGAGGCTTCTTTCTTTTAAAACGGTCTTCTTGGTTGCAATTACCTCGGCAAGGAGGGTAAGTGAGCTTCAGGCTCTTAGTTCCAAGCCCCCGTTCTTGTCCATTCATGCTGAAAGAATGGTTCTCAGGACCAGGGCTGCTTTTCTGCCTAAGGTGGTAACTCCCTTCCATCTAGGACAATCCATTACCCTTCCTACCTTTTATCCTCCCCCACACCCTTCCAAGGAGGAGGAGAGGCTTCATCGCTTGGACCCGAAGAGAGCGGTTAGTTTCTATCTTGATAGGACTAAAGACTATCGTATTGACGATCAGCTCTTCGTGGGTTTTGCTGGCTGCAAGAAGGGCAGAGCGGTGCACAAGCGCACACTTTCCAGGTGGATTATCCTCTGCATCAAGATTTGCTACTCTCTGACGGGTAAGGACCCTCCTGAGGGTATTAGAGCTCATTCAACTAGAGAGAAGTCTGCAACTTCTGCATTGTCTAGAGGTGTTCCTGTTGAGGACATTTGCAGGGCAGCGACATGGGCCTCCCTCCACACTTTTGCGAAGCACTACTGCTTGGATGCTGAGGTGAGGAGGGACGGCCACTTCGCGCGCTCTGTTCTCCAAGATTTCCTGGTGTAGCAGAGTGGACACCCTCCTCCGGGAGTGGGGACTGCTGTGGGACTCTATTCACAAGGTGAGGAATCCACAAGGCAGATGTATCTATCAGAAGAACAAGTTACTTACCTTCGGTAATGCTTTTTCTGGTAGATACAGTATCTGCCTGTGGATTCCTCACTGACCCACCCGCCTCCCCGTTGTCCACTCTGCTATACCTGGGTTTATGTGCAAATGTATTTATGAATTTGTATTTCTGGTATTTTATGCTTTTGCACTTTTAGTGTTTTTGGATTGCGTGTACTGTGTACATTGTATATATGTATATATTTGTTGGTCCGTCCGGGTGCCTCGAAGGCACGGAAAAAAGGGCGGAACTGACGTCATCACGCCGACTTGGGCCTTATGAGGAGTCGGTGACGTCAGACGGAGTCGCGCGCAATGCCGTGCTCCTATGACGTCGACCACGCCGGCGTGCTACAAAGAATTTTCCGAACGTTGCTGGCGCAAGGGGGATATTCACAAGGTGAGGAATCCACAGGCAGATACTGTATCTACCAGAAAAAGCGTTACCGAAGGTAAGTAACTTGTTCTTTTGGAAGCACAACGAGAGGTCGCTGACATCCTGCATTTCTAAAGGTACTGTTTTTGTTGGTCTTCCCGAAACAGTATCTGGCCTGCGACGCTGCTGTAAGCCAGAAATGTTTCGATTTGTTTGTTCACAACACCTTGATAGCTCCAGAGGGAGCTATCGACTTCAGGGAACCGTTTTTCAAGGTTATTTTGATAACTGGAGATTTCGAAGTACTGTATTGTGGTTTTGTATCATTTTTGGTCTTGTCTTAAAGTACATAAAATATTGTATATTTTTCTGAACTGGTGTGGTGTCCTTTTGTAGTGCTTACATTATCACTATTGATTTTGTGCAAATGCTTTACACACTGCCTCTAAGATAAGCCTGACTGCTAGTACGAAGCCTCCTAGGGGATGAGCAGGGGTTATTTTAGGAGTGTAACTCCCTTATCCTGACTAGGAAGAAAGGTCCCTAATTAGAGAAAGGTGCACGCCTTTGCCAACTAGAAACCCCCATTCTAACAGCACAGTATTGTTTTCTTAGAAATAGTGCCATAAGAGTCAGTGTTATGAAGTCCTAGGACACTTATTTTTAATCCAGTGCAGCATTGTGTGCCTCTGTGTTAAACCAGTGCAGTACTTTTCAGTACTCCGTTCAGGTCAAGTACTCCGGGCACTATTCACAAAGGTAAATTTGGTTGTAAACAGGTCTGTGACATTTACTGTTTTAAGTGTACCAGGAATTCACAAAGTAATTCCTTATAGATGTAAACCCATTTACGCATCCGTAAATCTCCACCTCAAGTGTGGAGTTCTCTACACTCGTAAATCCCACTCAAGCACTGGGAACAATGGTGTTTCAAAGCATGTACATTTGTGAGCATTCACAAACTATTCTACTCCAGTCAAGAGCTGGCGAAAGTCCCTCCAGGATGGGAAGGGGAATGGATCATTCCAAGATTTGGTGGGGGGGGAAAGTGAAGGCTTTTTTCTATTGGAAAAATATTTTCTCTGTGGAAAAAAAATATATAGGGTCACAATGGGATTGTCACATAATCTTCCCATAAGTACACAGCTTTTCTGACTTACTTATGAGCAAGTTTGTAGATTACAGAAAGTAAGAAACCTATACCCAGGCAGAGTCAGACATATGTTTTTCAGACTTTCTTGGTAAATTGATGCCCTCTATGTTTCAGTTTTCTGCAGTCCTGAAGTGCTCTATATATCAGTAGAGTGTTTTCGTTCCTGAATTTCAATATCCCAGGTCCCGTGGCCGCCACAAAGCTCCCATGAGTGTCATCTGTGACATGTTAGACAATAAACGGGAACGGGGCACGAAGGCGTATGCCTACTCCTTTAGAGTCTCTCATATAGCCTGCATGGGCAACCATTTTGTACCCCCACCTATTCATAACAAAGTAAGTTGTACCCTGGAGGTGGGTCTCTTGAAAGAGAACTACATCTGGAGAATGTCTTATCAAATATTACAGGACCACCCCTCTGTTGATTGTGTCCCTAGGCTATTTACATTCCAGGAGAGGACTTTAAAGATTGGAGTCAGCAATATAATAGCCAATTAGACATGATTATTGGGACCACCCTAATTGGATGAAAAACATTTGTCGTCCTCCCTGACCAGGTATAAAAAGGGGAGGGGACACAAACCAAAATGATGTGGAAGTTTCTCAGGCACCTGGTGCATGGGATCCACGTGCGAGGTTCAGAATGCCATGGCTGCCTTTAAGTGGGGTCAGGGGAAGAGAAAAAGCCACAGCTGACATTGCATCTTCAAGGAAGTGCCATCACTGCTAATAACACACTATGATCAAACAAATAACACAAGTCCACATTACAACCCCCTCTCCCTTCCTCCCTGCATGATGGACTTTTAACTGTCTGCCCCCCCCACCCCGAAACGTGCAGAGCGCTTTTTACCACAATATTCATAACTTACTGTGGAGAAAGCGTGGACCAACTTTTCCACCACTCCTCTGCTCCTCTCGCAATGACATGTAACATTTGTTACTGTTTAGTGTCCACTCAGTCTTACAACACTTTTCTATTGTTCACAGCGGAGTACCCACTCCCCCGGAGAGGTAGGAAGTATGTCCAGCCTGCTTCACTGCAGGATCAGCACAAGCGGTCATGTGAAGAACAAGCTGACATTTTCCTTACTGAGTCAACTGCTTATGCCTCTTATTGAAGGATCCTTAGTTTGTCTAAGGTATCTGCACTTCATCGACTCCTCCCTCAGATGTCAGGTCCTGTTGCATTTTGGGGGCTCTCAGGCCCTTTCAACATTTGGTCGGCTTCGATTGGGGTCTTCTGTTTCTGACTGGCCGTTAGCCATCAAGACAGTTTCATACCACTTCAGGAGTGTCAAAGAACCAGGCCTTATCCTCCACCACCATCCTCAATTTAGCAGGGAACAGCATTGCATATTTCGGTTCGCTTTCCTGCAAGACTTTTTTGACTTCAAGAAAGGAGCATTGCATCTTCTGAACATGGAGGGTAAAATCCAGAAAGAAGGTGATGGTCTGCAAGATGACATCACAGTCTCTGTAGTTGAAAATGCGTGCCATAATAGGGCGTGGGGATGCACCCGGTCTACGTGGGGCACCAGGCACAGGATGCACTCGTTTTACTGAAAAATTGTTTGTTTGTTTGAGAGATCAAGACTAGTGGCCCTCATTGTTAAAACTGGGGTGTCCATCTTGAGCAGCACATATTTTTCCATTTTAATCTGGAGGGCATTGCGGCTTCCTCGCACCCAGACATCGCTGACTCTTGTGATCAAAACAAAAAGGGATTGCTTCTCAGGCCTCTCCGTATGTGCCGTGTCTCCACTGGGGTGTATTCAGTAATCTGAAAGAGACTGTTAGTTATAGATTCCTTACATTGGAATTACCCCCACGCGTCAGACTGGATCCGGAGAATTTTTGCTTAGCAGTACCCCTGTGTGTCGGTCGACTCCGCGTCTGTCGTTGGCGTCGAGTTTGCCGGGATGACATTGTGGTGCCTGCTTAGACGCAGCCTCTGCACACTGACGTTAGTTCTTTCTTTTTCCGTGCCAGCCTAATGCAGATCTGGAGAAAGCTACCCCGTTAGTCACTTTTGACTAAGCTTTTTTTGACTATTGTCGACTTCTTTTTGGAGTCTTTGTCTCCTAGTGCGTGCAGGATGTCCCATGGCCCGACTGGCTTCAAGCCCTGCGAGGCCTGTCACAAACTGTATCTGTGATGAACCCGCATGCACCTCGTGTGCCACTAGTGCCTGGAGCGCGACCCCGATCCGGAGTCATGCTCCGACTGCCGGGCCCTGAATCCAAAATCTTTGCGGAAGTGGTCCCGAAAGCTCTTGGAGGCCCGGCAGTCAGCTCCGCCTCATTCATGGTCTCGCTCGAGGGGAAGGTCTTGAGACCGGTCACGGAACCCCCACACCTTGTCGCACTCACAGTCCTCCAAGTCTTTGGATAAGCTGAAGAACAAGAAGGCGAAGAAGCACCGGCCCTCATCGCCTTCTCCCCGTCGGTCGGCCGACGCAACACGGGACCCGGCGCGTTGTCACTCTAAGGCTCCGTCTTCAGTGCCTGCTTCTGGGATGACTCCACACCTCCCTCCCTTTCCGAGAGCCAGAGCGTCCCCTGCCCAGCTTCATGCATTTTGTGAAGCCCTCCATTCCATATTGGGTAGCCCAACTCTGCTGGCACGCCTTCGGGACAGCAGAGCCATTGAGGTGTCCTGGGCCTTCGATGTCAGCTGCTCCGCAACCAGTGGACCCGCGAGGATCCAGGCCTGGATCTGGATTGATGCCGGTCGACCTTACTCGACTTTCCCCGGTGCCGATCCCTGGGACGTTGCCCCTGATGTCCCCCACCTCACCTCCATGATGGAACCGGATCGATTTCATCCTCCATCGAATCCGACATCGGAGGGTACTTTTGTCCCCTTTTTGATCCCTGGTGTTCCCAATGGGCCAGAAGGTGGTGATGAGGATTGGAAGGGGTCACCTGACTCTTTAACAGACCAGCTTGAAGAGCCGGACTGGAGAGAGTAACATGGTGATGCCAGTGGTCTGGACACTTTCCCAGACCTTGGCATGCTTTCTTCCCGTACCGTGGCTACGGAGGAGGGAGTGTCTTATGCCGGGTGGTGCGAAGGGCAGCTGGGGCCCTAGGCCTGGATCTCCCTTCCGTGGCGGTCAGGACTAACCACCTCACAGAGGAGCTTCAACCTGCGGCAACCTCCTCGGAATCCCTTTTGCCTGACGTCCTTCAGGGCACCTGGTCCAAGCCCAGTGAAGGGGCTCCTGTGGGACGGATAATGGCTTGCTGCCATCGTCCGACTCCGGCTGACCCAGTTTCTCTCACCCAACACCCTTTACCCGAGAGCTTGATGGTCCAAGCCTTTTCTTCTGAGGGCGCATTCCCTCTGCTCCCAGACAGGGAATGCAAGAAGCTGGACAATCGTCGGAAGCGCATGTTCTCTTCCTCCAGCTTGGCAATGCAGTCCGTGAATACAGTGTGCCTCTTGGGCCGATACTCCTATAACATCTGGACTACGGTCACACAGGTGCTGCCTCAGTGCCCGGAGGAGGCCCAGACGTTCTCTCTCAAGCAGTGGCAGATGGGAGAATTGCAGCAAAATCCACAATTCGCTGTGGACTCGATACTACCGACTCACTGGGCAGAATGAGTGCCCCGTCGGTAGCCCTTCGGCACTATGCCTGGTTGAGGATGTCTGGCTTTTTGGGGGATGTCCAGTCAACCTTGCTGTATATGCTCTTTGATGGCCGTCGCCTTTTTGGCAACAAAAAGAATCTGCGCTGGAGAGCTTTAAGGATTCTCGAGCTACGGCCAGATCCTTGGGCCTTACAGCGTTGTCCCGTCCACCTCAGTCTGCTTTGTGCACCTTTCATGGCTACGGAAGGGGTACCCCACTACGTCAGACTCAGTCCAGACACTGGTTCACGCAAGCTGCCCAGCCTCTGCGTGGCAGCGGATGTAGGACCCTGTGAAGCGGGGTTGGGAGCCAGCGGGCAGGCCAGTCCACCGTCCCCCCGCAGCAGCCTCCAAGCTTTTCTAGTCTGATCTTTCAGGATCACCAACGGCCAGTGGGTTGCAGGAATCGCCATCACCTCCCCCACTGGCAAACCATCACTTCAGAAGGGTGGGTTTTGCAAATAGTCCGAAGGGGCTACTCCTTTTCTTTCTAGCCAACCCTCCCTCCATGCCTCTGTCTTTCAATCGCATGTCAGTGGATCATTTGGTGCTTCTCTGCAAGAAAATCTCAGCTCTCTTGGCCAAGGAAGCTATTGAAAGAGTTCCTAGGTCAGAAGTAGGTCTTAGTTGCTATTCCCGCTACTTTCCGGTGCCCGTGAAGGACAAAGGGCTGCATCCTATTCTAGGATTCAGGGCCCAGATGGAAAAGTTCAAAATGCTAACCTTGGCTCAGGTCCTGTCTGACCTCGACCCTGGAGACTAGATGGTGGAGCTGGACTTGCAGGACGCCTATTTTCACATCCCCGTCCTACCAGCCCACAGACGCTACCTGTGGTTCACAGTAGGCCACGAGCACTTTCAATTCACACAGCTCCCCTTTGGCCTTATCAGTGCCCCTCAGGAGTTCACAAAAGTGATGGCAGTGTTCACAGTTCATCTGCGCAGATCAGGGGTTCCAGTCTTCTCTTATCTTGACGACTGGCTGTTAAAAGCTGGCTCGCCCCAGGCTGTCATCTCCCACTTCCAGACTACTGCGAACCTCCTGCATTCGCTGGGGATCGCTATCAACGTGCAGAAGTCACACCTGACTCCCTCTCAGAAGCTCCCTTTCATGATATCTGTTCTGGACACAGTGCAGTTTCGGGCCTATCCACCTGAGCAGCGAGTCTGGGATTTTTGGGCTTTGATACCGCTGTTTCGGCCTCTATCCCGAAGTTCTGTGAGAATGACCCTGTGGCTGCTGGGCCTCCTGCATCCTGCTGGTGGATTATGCCAGATGTCATATGCAGGCTCTGCAGTGGGACCTGAAGTTCCACTGGGCGCAGCATCAGGGGAATCTTTCCGACTATGTCCGATCTTGGAGGGAACGGCGCACCGACTGCAGTGGTGGCTAACAAACCAAGCTTGGGTCAGAGGCAGATCCTTATCCCTTTCCAACCATATATCACAGTAGTGACAGATTGTAATGGCCAGATTTTCTGCTTAGATGGGATCCGCCCCTAGGGGCCCCTCTAACCCAGCCAAAACGTAACCACATCCCTCCTCAGGACCATCTATCCAGGCACCTGGGTACCTACCTGAGGATGGGGAACTCGCAATATACAAGCTCATATTATCAGAAACACCACTAAATCTATAGGGATACTAAGAATACTTACTGATTACTAAGGACATCCATGCCCTACACCACACTCATACCTTATAGTCTCGCGACCACATGGGTCCAGACTAATCTACCCTGGGCAGTTCTGATTATCTACCATTACACACCAGTATCCTACCTGGTGTTCTCATTACACACATGGGTCTGCAGCCCCAGTGCTCTCATTTATATCTGGTCTACAATCCGGCAGACCTACACACCTCTCTACCTTAGGTGCTCTCACTTACACACGGCCCGCAATCTGGCAGACCTCTACGCTGGTAATCCCCCCCAACGCTCTCATTTACACACGGTCCGCAATCTGGCAGACCTCCACGTTGGTAATCCCCCCCCAACGCTCTCATTAACGCCACTTACCAATGACGACCACTTTCCTATGGACACCTATGGTTTTCTCTTGGGAAGTCTCTCTCACTATTCACTAAGGGCTTGCTACTACAATATTAGGAGTTGGTATAAACCTTTATCCCTTAGTTGCAGGTCTTCTGTCTCCCTAATTATTCACTATTACTTACCTGATCAGGGGTAGCATCTGTTCAAACAGTAATAATTGACTAGAAAACTAGATTACCCTCACTGTATAGGGACAAAAATATACACACTATGTGATTGAGTTATTCCTTGATTTAAGCGCTCCTACTCCCTTACAGGCTAGCTTTATCATAAACAAACTCATGCACACTAGTTCACTAATTAAATGGGATCACTTTATTGTAACAATGATAAAGACACATACACAGATCTGTATTATAATGGACACATCCACATGTAACTGACAAAGACTATAGATGGAACACACCGCTGCAAGGAAAAGGATTAGCAATACAAAAGCCTAGGGAATAAAGACAAGATTAAGATGTAAGTGTGATTAGTTCAGACTACCTCAGCTATTAGAAGGAAGATTTCTCTCTGACTCTGGTGGTATCAGGGCTCTCTCTGTCTCTCCCTCCGTCACCACATCACCACGCCTCTGGTTCAATTGCTCCAGCTGACAGCCTTCTTTGATGCTCTCTGCACTGCTCTCTCTCCTCATCTTCAGCAATCATCTGCCTTCTTTCTCCATTCCAGAACTGCACTCTATTCTGCAGCTCCAGCAGACATCCTGTTCTCTCTGCAAGAACCACTCTGCTCTGACTCCAAGATGAGCTGACCTCCAAGCTGAGCTGCACACAAGCTGGACTGAACACTCCTCCTCTCCTGTAGCTCGCTAATATGGATTCCTCTCCCCTCATGGAAATTTCCAACAGAGGGCTGCCTCCTACCGAATTCCTGTGCCAGCTCCCAGGCTTCCACGCAACCACAGTGGCCAGCTGCTTGTTACGTCTGGGCCCAAGAGAAAAACACATTTCTCGGATAAGAAGCAGTCCTAACCGGTCTTCCTCTAGCACACAAACAGCCTTAACTATAAACTTTACCTTTACCCTGAAAGCCTCTCAGCTTCATCAACATGGAGTCTGTCTAGTTCTGGGCCTGTACGCCTGAGAAGGATGAAATACCCCTTAGCTCTGTCAGAGTACCTACATAAACCATACCAATGTGTAATTTAAAGTCAGGACCACAGGATCCAACCTCTACTATAAGCAAGAATGTCAAAGCCAATAGGCAATAGACAGATTAGAGTCAAGAATAAGGGATCTATCATCATATTAAGCAGCTATCCTCTTCTAGGTCTGGAAAAAGGGCTTAAAAGGGCCAACATAAGCTAGGAATACATATCCTAGATGTGAGCAAGATTAAAGTCTATACTACTGCTAAATAGAGCCAAAAACCATGTCAAGACATTCCACCCTTAGACTTTATCTTGCGAGCATCTATAAACAATAACATCCATATAAACAAACATCAACACAATCTATCAACAAATCAAAAACCAAAAAACTCTCTAAAATGAATGACAACTTAAAGAAATTCCACCTGAAAGTTAATGTAGGGAATACAAATCCAACAACCAACTAAAAACAAATCAAAGCACCCTTGACTTGAATGCTGAAGCATATCTAAGATTTGATCTGATAAGAACAGAAACTAACCAAAGCATCCTCAAACTAAATGTGCCTCAACTTCTAGTGATAACTGGTGAAATCTAGTGATGTAGGTACTTATGTGTTGAATGAAAACAGCAAGGGGCCTAAATGGGGCCTACCTACTTCGGACAACTTAAGAACTAAATGTGTTTCAACTTCTAATGATAAAACAACAAAAGGGCCTAAATGAGGCCTACCTACTTTGGTCAACTTAAGCTAATGATAACTCATGAAATCTATTGGCGTAGGGGCTTGTTTGTGGAATAAAAATAACAATGGGCCTAAATGAGGCCTACGGACATTGGTCAACTTAAGGAAACATTTGGTGAAATCTGAGAAATAAACATGACAAATTGTTCTCAAGGTCTGGGCAAACATTAATAATAAAAATAGGACATAATCATACTAAAAGACACACCTCCCAGGACAACCTAAAGTCTAGGGTAACCACCCTTGGATCAATCAAAGTGAAAGTGTAATAACAGGAAAATAAAGACAACCCCATTCCTACAAGATAGCTGGTGTAGCATTAAGCAGTGACATATATCTAAACGTGGTGCATGCATAAAAGCACAAAACAGTTAACACCTAGTTTTCATCACACTGTGGAACACATGTGTGTACCACCATTTAAAAAAAAATTGTCCTTCATTGGCAAAAACTGTTTTGCAGAAAACAGGAAAACTATAATAGGTGACTGCATCCTAAAAAGCAAAGATAGTACTTCATAAACATCAAAACCATGAAAACATTTCTTTTTGTTTAAAAGTGGGGCCTGTTCGTAG
This sequence comes from Lissotriton vulgaris, assembly GCF_964263255.1. NCBI lineage: Eukaryota > Metazoa > Chordata > Amphibia > Caudata > Salamandridae > Lissotriton > Lissotriton vulgaris. The sequence goes on along the minus strand of NC_141695.1, from coordinate 1,343,737,977 downwards.
TGATTGCAAAGAAAAACATGGGAATAATGCAGGCCAAGGAATTGCATAACAAAATCCTTTTGCGGGAAACATTATCAAAATCCAATTGCAAGTTGTAAGTCCAATGTCAATCCTTCATTGGCAAAAACCGTTTCAGTCAATTTTTTTCTTTTTGGAATATCAGTGTAGGTCACCACCCTGCATCTTCATCCGGTAGCAAGGAAGCATGTCCTCCGCCGTTGATCCACCACCAATCCGGTCTGGTCTGGTCTGGTTCCATCTTCCAAAAATAATAAACTAACATAAAAACATGAAAATAAAAAACTAACATAATAACGGGAGTGGGAGGGGGGTGGGCCGACGCACACACCGAACACCACAACCCAGCAACCTAGGACAAGAAAACAAGTATCATTAATCTTGCAGGATAAAATTTTCCATTTAAAAAGCACCCCAAGTGCTTTTCATTGTCGAAAAAAAAAAAACGTAATTAATTAAAAACATTCTTCTAAAGTCAAGACATAATTAAAATCATATACTTTTACATTTGTTTGGGCAAAATCTGATTTTTACATACACAGCCAGAAGGGCCTAGTAATACCCTAATCCTCTGTGAGACAGCCCCTCCCTTCAGAATACGCAGGAGCCAGGCTACAGTGTGAAGTAATTTGAATCACTGCCAAGGGCTGATCTCACTGCAAGGGGAAGGCACTGCCAAGCACTCGATCCAAGCATCTCTAGTCTCTAATCAGGGAAGCCTACCCAGGCCTACGGTATCTAACTAACTCCAAGGGCCAAGAGTCTGCCAACTACTCTGCATGTGCAAGGATCCCTTATCAGCGGGCAATGAAGCTGTCTGCGCCGACAGCCAGGAGGAGCGAGTTGACCCCCCCCCCCCTTACATAAACATTCCGTCCGCGGAACAAAATTGGATGTTGGCCAATCATAACAACACAGGTAGTGTTCGGAGCCTGCAGAGGAAAAAACCCGCCTTCACAAACCAGCTGGTCTGCCAAGGTCGACAAACACATTCTTTGTAAGCTGTTCCCAGGCCTGATTCTCTAACTAACAAAAGCAAATTCAAATGTGGAACACAGTCATATGCAAGTAATTTAAAATAATTCTGGTACAGTGTACTGCTACTTAAAAGCTCCACTTTCTAAAAAACACTTTTGTCTAATTAATTCAACTAGAGGGCAAGACATTTGAAACATGGGCATTTATTTAGCATGCAGATCAACACACAGAAAGGGGCAATTTGCTTCTGCACACAAGATTATGCATTTTGCATTTGAAAAAACGAATTATCATGGACTGTTTGGTTTAATATTTCTCTGCGTATATATATATATCAGGCAGCCTGTTTACTGAACACTGCTTTTACCATGCAAGGTATTACCTTTCTATCAACAGCTTGTCAAAGTACATAGGCGAGCCTTGTAACTAAATGCAAATTAAACTAATGTAAGGGACACATAGCAATGTTTTAAGATGGCAGTGTGTCATAGTCATCATTTTTAATCAAAATAGAACAATATATTCTGCTCCACCCTAACTATACACACTATCATCCAAAAAATGAAAAACGAAATCACAATATACTTGCAGCTGTTGAAAGGGGAATAATATTAAAATAACATAAAATGCAAACACATTTCATCATTGATGTTTTTCAACCAGGGGCAACATCTAATTTTGCATTGCAGCGTGCAAGCCGTTCAATTCAACCTAGGAAAAGGGCCAAATTCATATATTATCAAACAGCCATTTATTTTCCAACTGAGTGGGTTAACTAACGTATGCTGGACTGCTGCATATTAAAACAACTACATTTGAAAAAAGGTGCAGCTTGCATCAGGGAAAAATAATAATGAGAACACATTTGTTTTAAAAGCACACGGTTGCCTGTCACTAATTAAAAGCACATGTTACTGTGCACTGTTGGGCAAGATTTATTATTCTCAACCTGTGATCATTGCAAAACACCGGCCAGCACATTCCTTTCTAGATGGAAAACCCTCAAAGAAATAATTAATGAAAACAGCCCGTAGCGTGCGCACACCAACTGGGCCATCTTCTAATATTTCACTCATTTTAAATCATGCATTCAAAAATAATTCTCCACACGTCTGTGGATGCATATTAAGTAGCACATTTAAAAGAACACTGCTCTCTCCGTGCAAACCCTTATCTCAATCCGACTGGTTGATTTATAACTTACCGACCCCTAAGAGTCAGACACATGAAACATCAGCTCCAAGGCAAACCCACACAAATTCGTAGACGCAATTCAAAAAGAATGTTAAATGAACAGAGCCCTACGCTCAGCACAAGATGTTACCTTTCCATCAAGAAGCTGACAAAGCACATAGGCAGACTCAGAAACCAATCAACCATCAAAACACTCACTGACTTTTATAGTCAGCTCAAATAACCATGCATGTTAAACAGCATGTTAAAATAAATACTGCCATCTCAATTCAAGATATTAACCCTTTGGCAGCTCAAACAAAATCATTTCCCAATGACCATAGTACATGGGAAGTTCAAGATAGTATCTCTCCACGTTTTCTCATAACATGTGCACACATCTACAAAACAAATCCCCCAAGCATTTGAAAGAGATCCAGCTCTCTCCTACCTAACGCAACAATAACATGCTCAATCCAAGCCATGACCACATGGCGCTATTCACAAGCCATATTTACAATGAAAGTCAACAAGTTCAAAAAATGACATGCTCCACACAAGGAATATATGCAAGGCGCAATTCACAAGGAACACAGCAAGTCAGAATGAGAACATGCTCCTCACAAGCCACAATTACATGGCGCTATTCACAAGCCATATTTACAAGACAAGCTCTTCAAAAATAATACAACCAAGGCGCAATTCACAAGGAACACAGCAAATCAAAATGAGAACATGCTCCTCACAAGCCACAAATACATGGCGCTATTCACAAGCCATATTTACAAGAGAAAAAGTCATATTACATGGAACACATTTCACATTGCACAGCATAAGCAGATGCAGCAAGCAATATAATGGGCAATTTAAAAGCATTTTTTACACACATTTGTACAATTGGACCATCACAAAGATGTTACTGGCTCCCTCATGTAATGTCATCCTTCAACCCTGACAGTTCAAACACCAAAACGAAAACCATTTCTTCCACCCTGCTTAAGTCAAATGCCATGATGTACTGCAATCTCCTCACACTGCAACTGTGCAAGCCCATAGGTCACACAGGCTACATAAACTGCAAAACTACACCAGATGGAACTGGCGCTCAGGGCACTCCCTCACAACACATGGGAACCTCTCCAAGCACATGGCCAGGACACACAGGAGACGTAAACAGTCGACTACGCCAGATGGAACTGGTGATCAGGGCACTCCCTCACAACACATGGGAAACTCTCCAAGCACATGGCAGGTCACACAGGATTCGTAAACAGACAACTACGCCAGATGGAACTGGCGATCAGGGCACTCCCTCACAACACATGGGAAACCCTCCAAGCACATGGCAGGTCAAAGAGGATTCGTAAACAGACGACTACGCCAGATGGAACTGGCGATCAGGGCACTCCCTCACAACACATGGGAAACAATCCAAGCACATGGCAGGTCACACAGGATTCGTAAACAGACGACTACGCCAGATGGAACTGGCGATCAGGGCACTCCCTCACAACACATGGGAAACAATCCAAGCACATGGCAGGTCACACAGGATTCGTAAACAGACGACTACGCCAGATGTAATGGCCAGATTTTCTGCTTAGATGGGATCCGCCCCTAGGGGCCCCTCTAACCCAGCCAAAACGTAACCACATCCCTCCTCAGGACCATCTATCCAGGCACCTGGGTACCTACCTGAGGATGGGGAACTCGCAATATACAAGCTCATATTATCAGAAACACCACTAAATCTATAGGGATACTAAGAATACTTACTGATTACTAAGGACATCCATGCCCTACACCACACTCATACCTTATAGTCTCGCGACCACATGGGTCCAGACTAATCTACCCTGGGGCAGTTCTGATTATCTACCATTACACACCAGTATCCTACCTGGTGTTCTCATTACACACATGGGTCTGCAGCCCCAGTGCTCTCATTTATATCTGGTCTACAATCCGGCAGACCTACACACCTCTCTACCTTAGGTGCTCTCACTTACACACGGCCCGCAATCTGGCAGACCTCTACGCTGGTAATCCCCCCCAACGCTCTCATTTACACACGGTCCGCAATCTGGCAGACCTCCACGTTGGTAATCCCCCCCAACGCTCTCATTAACGCCACTTACCAATGACGACCACTTTCCTATGGACACCTATGGTTTTCTCTTGGGAAGTCTCTCTCACTATTCACTAAGGGCTTGCTACTACAATATTAGGAGTTGGTATAAACCTTTATCCCTTAGTTGCAGGTCTTCTGTCTCCCTAATTATTCACTATTACTTACCTGATCAGGGGTAGCATCTGTTCAAACAGTAATAATTGACTAGAAAACTAGATTACCCTCACTGTATAGGGACAAAAATATACACACTATGTGATTGAGTTATTCCTTGATTTAAGCGCTCCTACTCCCTTACAGGCTAGCTTTATCATAAACAAACTCATGCACACTAGTTCACTAATTAAATGGGATCACTTTATTGTAACAATGATAAAGACACATACACAGATCTGTATTATAATGGACACATCCACATGTAACTGACAAAGACTATAGATGGAACACACCGCTGCAAGGAAAAGGATTAGCAATACAGAAGCCTAGGGAATAAAGACAAGATTAAGATGTAAGTGTGATTAGTTCAGACTACCTCAGCTATTAGAAGGAAGATTTCTCTCTGACTCTGGTGGTATCAGGGCTCTCTCTGTCTCTCCCTCCGTCACCACATCACCACGCCTCTGGTTCAATTGCTCCAGCTGACAGCCTTCTTTGATGCTCTCTGCACTGCTCTCTCTCCTCATCTTCAGCAATCATCTGCCTTCTTTCTCCATTCCAGAACTGCACTCTATTCTGCAGCTCCAGCAGACATCCTGTTCTCTCTGCAAGAACCACTCTGCTCTGACTCCAAGCTGAGCTGACCTCCAAGCTGAGCTGCACACAAGCTGGACTGAACACTCCTCCTCTCCTGTAGCTCGCTAATATGGATTCCTCTCCCCTCATGGAAATTTCCAACAGAGGGCTGCCTCCTACCGAATTCCTGTGCCAGCTCCCAGGCTTCCACGCAACCGCAGTGGCCAGCTGCTTGTTACGTCTGGGCCCAAGAGAAAAACACATTTCTCGGATAAGAAGCAGTCCTAACCGGTCTTCCTCTAGCACACAAACCGCCTTAACTATAAACTTTACCTTTACCCTGAAAGCCTCTCAGCTTCATCAACATGGAGTCTGTCTAGTTCTGGGCCTGTACGCCTGAGAAGGATGAAATACCCCTTAGCTCTGTCAGAGTACCTACATAAACCATACCAATGTGTAATATAAAGTCAGGACCACAGGATCCAACCTCTACTATAAGCAAGAATGTCAAAGCCAATAGGCAATAGACAGATTAGAGTCAAGAATAAGGGATCTATCATCATATTAAGCAGCTATCCTCTTCTAGGTCTGGAAAAAGGGCTTAAAAGGGCCAACATAAGCTAGGAATACATATCCTAGATGTGAGCAAGATTAAAGTCTATACTACTGCTAAATAGAGCCAAAAACCATGTCAAGACACAGATGCGTCACTCCTGCGATGCGGTGGCAATCTGGGAGAAGTGGAGATCAGAGGTTTCTGGTCTTTGGTGAAGCTCTGGGCGATACGCCTGGCACGGGAGGCATTCCTTCCCTCTCTAAAAGGGAAGTTGGTGCAGGTGTTCACTGGCAACACCGCAGCCATGTGCCTGCAAACAAACAGGGCGGGGTGGGTTCGTGGACCATATGTCAAGAGGCTCTTCGTCTTTGGACATGGCTGGAACATCAGTGTGTGACCCTGGTGGTTAAACATCTGGCAGGTTCTCTGAACGCCAGGTTGGACGAACTCAGCCACCGGTGTCTAGTAGATCACGAATGGCGTCTTTATTTAGAGGTGGTGCAAGGTCTCTTTCTGCGATGGGGAGAGCCTTTATTAGATCGGTAACGCTTTTTTTTGCAAGTGAAACTGCGGCCTCCTGTACACCTTTTCACCTGTACCACTTCTACCAGAGTGCTGAAGAAAATCAAGGGCGACTGGGCCTGTTATTCTTGTGGCTCCAGACTGGGCATGAGGATTCTGGTACCCAGAGCTCCTCGGCATGGCTATCAATCCTTCACTCAGACTGCCTCTTCGAGAGAATCATCTGTCTCAGCAGCAGGGGAGGGTTTTTCACCCAAACCTCTCCAGCCTCAACCTCGTTGCTTGGAGATTGAGTGGCGATAGTTGACAGCTTTTGACCTTCATTCCAAAGTCTGTAATGTCATCTTGGCAGCCATTTGTCTCTCCAGTAAACCGTTATATGCCTGTCGATGGAATTAGTTTGAGGCGTGGTACACAGCAAAGGATGTGGATCCCCTTTCTGCCCCTCTTTCAGAGGTCATTTTGTATATACTTTCTTTGGCCCAGGAAGGCTCTGTCCTGGGCACTTTTAGGGGCTATGTGGCAGGCCATCTCTGCTTTACTTCGGCTAACAGATCAGCCATTTTTGTTCAAATCCCCTATTGTAAATAGGTTCTTTAAGGGCATTACTCATCTCTTTTCTCCATTTTCCTTCGTAATGCCGTAGTGGGACTTGAACCTTGTCCGATCTATAGGTGCACTTCATTTGAGCCTCTTCACAACTGTCCTCTCAGGCTCCTCACTCTGGAGACAGCTTTCCTTGTTGCCTTCACCTCTGCTCGCAGAGTGAGTGAGCTTCAAGATCTTTTTTCTAAGCCCCCTTTCTTCTCTGTGCATCTGGACAAAGTGGTGCTTAGGACGAGACACTCATTCCTTCCAAAAGTGTTTACACCTTTTCACATTGGCCAAACCATTACTTTGCCCACCTTTTCCCACCTCTGCACACATCCAAGGAGGAGGAGAGAATCCACCATCTGGACCCTAAACGTATGTTGTCCTTCTACCTTCACCGCATGAAAGGTTTCCAGGTGGATGATCAACTCTTCGTTGGCTGCGTGGGTGCCAAGAAAGGTCAGGCTGTTCAGAAGCGTACCATCTGTAGATGGGTTGTCCTTTGTATTAAAATCTGTTACCCTTTAGTGAAAAAGAAACCTCCAGTTGGGCTCCGAGCTCATTCCAATAGAGGTACGGCTGCCACCACTGCTTTTGCACGTGGATATCCATTCCTTGACATCTGTCAGGCAGCTATGTTGGCATCCTTGCACACGTTCACCAGACATTACTGCCTAAAAAGCCAGGTCTGGAGGGACGGCTATTTTGCCCGTTCGGTCCTCCAGCACTTTCTGGTGTGAACTTGGTCCACAAACCCTCTTCTGGGGTTGGTATTGCTGGGGTATCTATTCTAAGGTAAGGTGATTATGAATATAGGGCTAAATGTAATGTGTAATGTTTATTAGGAATATGAGATCTCTAATTCTATTAGTAGAGTAAGTGGACTTGGCACTTTAAAGGATCGGAATACACTGCACTAATAGTACTTTGTCTACTTTGAAATTTGGTCAGTATTAGGTTTATTAAGGATGAAATGATAACATTTCGGATGTACCTTTTATTTATTTTATGGTTAAATCTTTTTATTGAATGGTTTATGAACATACAATAATACAGAGCCATCAGCTCCTCAAGGACAGCATAGTGGCGACAATGAAGTTTTGTTGCATGACATTACAATAAGTAAATAGCATGGAGCGGGCTAAGACAAGGAAAACATCCATAACCCCTCCAACCCCCTGCCCCTCCCTCCCCCCACCCACTCCTCGCCAATCTGAAACTAACTGAAAAAGGGAAAACCAGGGGAAAAGGGACAATGGAAAAAGGCTCGATATCTAGTGTTGCCGCTTGCGATTTTTGGCCGAGCCGCTGTCTGGGATTTGTATGTCTGGTAATCGAAGCAATCGAAGGTACCGTGGGCACGTCAACTCCCGGAATTCAGACACCAAAAGTGTGAGGAAAGATCGCCACAGATCGGTGAATTCTAATCCTCTACTAGCCAATGTAAGAGAAAGTTTCTCCATACCCAACACCAGCCAAAGCCTCTGGAGACAGCCAGTATGTGAAGGAAGTTGAGTGGTGCACCAGTGAATCAAGATATTTTGTAGGGCCGTCCCCAGAGCAATCACAATCAATCTACCCCTTGAGCGGGTAAGTCAATGGGTTGGGCAGGCCCAGAAGGATATATGCAAAGAACCGTGGGAGCTGCGTCTTATGGTGCAGGTCAATTTGGTCAAGAATTTGGGTCCAGTAGGGCTGCAAACAAGGGTAGCTCCAGAGTATGTGTTCTAGGGTGCCCACCCCCCGCCCCATTCCCTCCAGCAAAGGTCACTACGTCAGGGGTCAAAGCGATGCATCCGCTTTAGTGTGTAGTACCAATATGTAGCAATCTTTGTCATGGTCTCTGTGAGTCCCATGTGGTAGGCCGAGTGTCTGGCTCTATGATAAATACCCTCCCATTCTTTGTGACCCAAGGATCGCCCCAGGTCTCGTTCCCAACGCGCGCGGCTTGCATTATATGTATGCATGGTATTGGCCAGAAGCATCTTATAAAGGTCGGAAATGAGTTTCTTATCGGACGTGCGTGTCACTAGCCATTTCTTATATGGGGTCAGTAGGTGCTGCGCTTGCGGTTTGACTTGTGGTTGTAAGGCCAAGTGTCGTATTTGAAGGTATGATATGCGCTCGGTCTCCAAGAGACAATAGTAATCCCTGAGCTGGGAGAAGGCAATATTGCCATCTAAATCAAGGAGGTGACCTAGGCACCTACATGGGGAGGCGCGCCAGGCCTGGAAGGACCTGTTGGCAGTGCCTGGGTGGAAGTCTGGGTTGTCAAATATTGGTGTAAGCGGCGACAGGAAGGTGGTCAACTGGGCAGAGACAATGGTGCGGTCCCAAGAATTCATGATAATATAATGCGTGTGATATATGAAGTGTAAAGATTGGGCGAGCGATCTTGTCTACAAAGAAAGGGAACATTTTGCAATGGTCTGCCTGTCACCGCCTGATCCTGAAACAGCCAATGCTTCTCAGATTCTAACTGCTGCCACTCCACCAGGTACCTAAGCTGGGAAGCGTGAAAGTACAGCTAGAGGTCTGGTAGTCCGACCCCCGCCGTTTTCAGGTGGTAGAACTGCTATCTGATGTCGGAAGCGGGGTTTGCAACCCTGCCAGATGAAGCGCAACAAATCCCTCTGAGTCCGTTGGATCCAGCCAGACAGAGGTCGGAGGGGAAGAGTCTGCAAGAGGTATAGGATCTGTGGGAGAATGGTCATCTTGATGGTTGCTATTCTTCCCTGCCAGGACATCATACAATGTTTCCATCTGGTCAATTCCAAGCGGATGCGGGTGCAGAGAGTGGCATAGTTGACAGCAATGGGAGAGTGAATGGTAGGGGCTAATTGGATACCTAAATAAGGGATCGCGGTGGTGGCCCGTTGAATTCGATGTTCTTCCTGAATGGAAGTGAGAGTGTGCGGGGAAAGGGAGATGTCAAGAGCCATGGATTTGTCCATATTGATTTGAAAGCCTGAGCCTCGTGCAAAGATGTCTAATTCTATAAAGAGGGAGCGCAATGATGTGATCGGATCCGAGAGGGAGAGGAGGATGTCGTCAGCGTATAAACTGATAGTATGCTTTTCCCCCCCATATAGAGTGCGAAAAGAAGGGGTGATAAAGGGCACCCCTGTTGGGGGACCCTGCCAATAGGAAATCGGGAAGAAATGTGACGATTGACTCGGACCGTTGCCATGGGAGAGCGGTAGCAGTTAAGGATTCGGTTCCGGAATTTCTCCCCAAACCCGGTCGCCATCAGTACCATTTCCAGGTAGGGTCAGTGCACCCGGTCAAAGGCCTTTTCTGCATCAATGGCTAGGAGCATGTACTCACCTTGGGTACGGGAGACCTTTTCTATGAGGTGTAAAATGCGTTTAGTGGTGTCACTGGTCTGCCTCTGCGGGATAAAGCCGGCCTGATCTGGCTCTACTAATTGGGCTATGTATGGTGCCAAGCGGGTCACTAGGATGCTGGTGTACAACTTAATGTCCACGTTTAGGAATGATATAGGCCTGTAGGCGCTACACACGGTTTTCTCTTTACCTGGCTTTGGGATCACGACTATCGCCGCCTCAAGCATTTCTTCCGGGATGGTGCCAGTCTGTTCAAACGTGTTGAAAAGAGCTGTCAGGACGGGGGATATTTGGTTGGAAAAGGTTTTTGTAGAAAACAGCTTTGTAGTCGTCTGGTCCCAGGGACTTGCCTATCTTGAGACGGGAAATAGCCGAGATTACCTCTTCAGTCTGAATCGCTCTATTCAGGTAGTCAGCCTGCGCTTGAGATAGGGAGGGCATCTGCGCTGCTGCAATATATTAAGTATGGGCGAAATTTGCGAATTCACGCAAAATCGAATTCGCGGTCCGCGAATTTGCATTTTTTATTTTTGCTTGTTCGCGGGGCGCTTTGCGTGTTCACAGGTTTTTTTTTCAGCACGGTGACCGCAAAGTTACCCATGCGGTCGTACATGGCCGCGGCCATTTTGTTTTCAATGTTCGCGTCGCGTATTTCCGTTTCCGGGCGCCAGTTGCATGCTTGTGTTGTGCATTTCCTACGTGCGGGCCGCAATTGCGTGTGCGCGTCCGTTTTTGCGTGCTCGCGGGGGAAATATCACGCAAATTTATCCACGTGGTCGCATTGGGCGTGGCCATCTTGTTTTTCATTCATTGCTATGGTTCTGGGCATGCTTTTTCTATCCTGCTTTAATCTTTGCAATCCTTTGTTTCTTTGAAATTTCTTTTGATCTTTTTTACTCCTTATCCATCTCTATTTTTCCACATCTATATTTTGTTTTTTTCAACTTTTAGTTACATTAATAACTACTTTTTTTGTTTAGCTCTCTCTTCTTTTATTTACTTTTTTTCTGTTGGCTCCTGCCCGACTATGCCCATGCACTGCAGGAGCGAAGAAAGCCCCATTCCTCTGAACCTACCACTCCGTGGCCCACACCATAGATAGTAACATGGGCCAACGGACTAGCAAGGGACAGGGGGCGGGAATGAGGGAAAGACAGACAAGGGATCCTAGGTCTTCTCTCCTAGGGGAAGGGTCCTTCTGCCGGGACCACGTTACTCCACGTACTGTATCACAGGGGACTGGCTAAATCACCATCTGCCACACAAAAAAAACAACAGATGTCAGCAGTGTAAATACATCAGTCCTCTTTCTCATCTCATGCACCCACATACCACCCCATTACACTCCTCCTTACCACTTAACACTGTGATAATCGCCGGGTGGAGTACTCCGTCCTGGAGTATATACGATGTCCAACAGGCAGGCAGGGGGCAAGAGGGCAAAATCAGGGGAAGTAAGGGCTAGGCGGCAGGGGGGGATCACGCTAAAGGAAACTTGGGACCAATGGGGGTCAAAGGGAAAAGGAGGAAAAAGTCGTAAAAACAACTGAAAAAACCTCCGTTTGGTGGTCCGCTATGAGTCTTCCTTGCGTACCGCCAAAAAGGAGACCAAACCAGGTCAACACGGGGAAATAATCACAGCACAACACAGGCTTCGTTGTGCACTAGCCAGAACCCGGAAACGCCCAAACCGGCACTCCGCCTCCGCACAACGAGATGGATAGACTGCACAAGAGGCGGAAGTGCGGGGCAGCGTCAACAAGACAAAACAACACCAGGAACCACCGGGTAATCCAGCCGGACCACCGATTCCCGCAAGAAGCGCCGGAGCCCCAGACACTCCTTGATCCCAGCCGGGATAAAATGACTCCAACCACACAAAAGGTAAACACAAACACAAAACGAGACAAAACAAAAGTACACAATACCAAAACCCAGGAGCAAACAAGCAATGAAAAGGGATCAAGGGAATTCAAAAAAGAAGGGGGGACAAGGAATATCAAGGGATTATCAAGAGTCAAAAACGAAACGGGAAATATCACGAGCCCGTGAATGCTGCAAAGTTCCCAAGGTACTAATACAGCTCCCAGCAAGAACCAGGAACCACAATTCAAGATAACGAGCACCGGGAACAGGGAAAATCAGCCTTTTAACCCCACCTAGCATCACATGGGCTCTGTGTACATGGCAAGAGAAAGAGGACTACGGGGCAGGATCCTAACAGTACCCCTCCCAACGATCCTCCCCACAGGGCAGGGTTTAGACGGATGTTGACGATGGAACATACGGACCAGACGAGGGGAGTGCACTCCCCCAGCCGGCTCCCCTGTACGGTCCTCAGGGGCATATCCTTTCCAGTCTATCAAATAGAAAAGACGACCCTTACGTCTTTCCGAATCCAGGATAGCCCGGACCTCATACTCCTTCTGTCCATCCACAATTATAGGGGGAGGAGGCGGTAAGACCTGTGAAGATGGTACATAGGGCTTCAATAGGGACGTGTGAAATACGGGATGAACCCGATAGTCTCCGGGCAGATCCAATTTCATAGCCACAGGATTTATGATCTGTGTTATCGGGAATGGTCCCGCATACCTAGGTTGTAATTTACGGGATCCCCCAAGCCTCAAGTTCTTCGTAGCCAACCATACCTGGTCTCCAACTTGATAACCAGGTGCGGGGACACGATGTTTGTCCGCCTGCAACTTCATAGCAGCCTTAGCTGTCAACAACTGCTCCCGGGCGATCTCCCATATCTTGCCCAGACGGTTACACACATCATCTATGGCTGGCACATGTCCCGTGGGTTGAATAGCCACCGCCCTAGGATGATAACCTAAAGAACAGTAGCAGGGTGTCATGCCTAAAGCTGAGTGCTGACTGTTGTTATACGCAAACTCGGCAATGGGAAGAGCCATAACCCAATCGCAAGCCAGCGATGATGTTAAACACCGAAGATACTGTTCCATAGTCTGATTGGTACGTTCGGTCTGGCCGTCAGATTGTGGATGGTATGCAGATGACAATCTGACGTCCACCCGCAACACTGAACACAATTCCTTCCAAAAATGGGAAACAAATTGAGCCCCCCTGTCCGTCACCACTGCAGAAGGCAACCCATGAATCCGCACTATAGAAGACATGAAAACCAAAGCCATCTCTCTGGCTGTAGGAATCTTCGGAAGAGGGACAAAATGAGCCATCTTGGTAAACAAATCAACCACCACCAGAATAGCAGTGAACCCAGAAACAGAAGGAAGGTCGGTCACAAAATCCATACTGATGGTGTGCCAAGGAGAAGGAGGCACCTCCAAAGGTTGCAACAGACCCGATGGCTTACTATGAGAGGGCTTACTGATGGCGCATACCGGACAGGCCGCAACATACCCCTGAACATCCTTGGCCAACGAATCCCACCAAAACCATCTCCTTTGTCTTAGGGATCCCAGGATGTGCCACCAAGGCAGATGAATGACACCACTCCATGACCTGATCTCTCAATGTAGGGGGTACAAACAACCGATCCTCATAATACATCAATCCATCCTGAACTGATGCCTGGGGCAAGGACAACCATGGAGTAAGATCCATCTTACGCAGTTGGTTCTTTACCGATGCAGTAAACACCTCCCTTTCCACCTCCCCAACAATCCTGTCTTCAGATATCATAGGCCTATTCTCCTTCCCCTGGCCCTGCTCTTTGGGATCTACATGGATACGGGACAAGGCGTCGGATTTAACTTGCTGTGCTGCTGGTCTGTACGTAATGATGAAATCGAACTCATTAAAAAAAAGAACCTACCGCATTTGGCGTGGCGTCAAGGCTCGCGCCAAGCGGAAAAAACTCCAGATTCTTATGGTCCGTATAGATGGTAACTGTGTGTCGTGCTCCCCACAAATAATGTCTCCATTCCTCAAAAGACAGCTTAACTGCTAACAGCTCCCTCTCAGCCACGGTATAATTGCGCTCTGCAGGCAGCAAGGTTTTGGAGAAATAAGCAATAGGATGCATATAACCTGTCTCGGCCACTCTCTGGGACAGCACTCCACCCACTGCACACAATGATGCATCCGTCTCCACAAAAAAGGGTAGAGCCGGGTCAGGATGGATTAACACTGGTGCCGATGTAAACGCCCCCAACAACCGTTGAAAAGCCCCCTGCGCCTCTGCAGACCACTCAAAGGACACCCCCTTTCGCAGCAGCTGAGTCAGGGGAGCCACAATGTCCGAGAAATGTGAGATAAAACGCCTATAAAAATTGGCGAATCCCAACAACACCTGTATATGCTTTACGGACGTTGGAACAGGCCAGGTGATGATGGCCTCGATCTTTCTTGGATCCATCCGAACCCCTCCGGCAGACACCACAAACCATAGGAACTCCACCTGCGTGGTGCCAAACTGGCATTTTTCCAGTTTTGCATAAAGATGGTGCTCCCGCAACTTGCGCAGAACCTGGATCACGTGTTGCTGATGCTCGATCCCTGTCTCAGAGAAGATCAGGATATCATCCAGATACACAATCACGCTCCGATCCAAGAACTCCCGAAGTACCTCATTTATGAAATACTGGAATGCCGCCGGCGCATTGCATAGACCGAACGGCATTACACAGTATTCATAAAGGCCATGCTTTGTCTTAAACGCTGTTTTCCACTCATCCCCAGTTCGCACGCGCACCAGATGATAGGCGCCCCGCAAGTCCAACTTGGTGAACACCTTTGCGCTGCGAAGCTGATCTAGTAACACGGGGATGAGTGGAAGCGGGTATTTGTTCTTGACAGTAGCCTTGTTTAGCGTGCGATAGTCCACACACGCCCGTAAAGTACCTTCCTTCTTCGGAATAAAAAAGATAGACGAAGAAACAGGCGAACACGATGGACGGATAAACCCCAGACGCAGCATCTCATCGAGATACACCTTCAGGTGCAACTCCTCCGGCTCAGAGAGAGCATACACCCTACTACAAGGAAGAGGCGCCCCGGGAATAAGATCGATCTTGCAATCAAACGATCTGTGTGGGGGCAAACCCTGCGCCTCTTCTGCGTCGAATACCTCCCTGAACTCCTGATATTGCAAAGGTACTGTGTCCATGTCAGTGGCAGCACAGGACAATGACAACTCCTTTTCACCTGCATCCTTATAGCAGTGCTTTAAACAATACGAGGAATCAAGAGACACTAGCCTTTGTACCCAATCTATCCTGGGATTGTGCTCCTGCAACCATGGCACACCCAAGACCATCCCAAAAGAGGGAGCATCAATGAGGTCAAAACACACCATCTCTGAGTGTCCGTTCTCACACACCAGACATAAAGGCACCGTCCGCTTTGTAATAGAGCCCGATGTCAATTCGGTGCCATCGATCGCCCGCACAGGTTCAGGCTGGTCTTTTACGCAACATGGAACATTCAATTTCTTAGCCAGCGTGATGTCAAGGAAGTTCCCTGTAGCCCCCGAATCCAACAATACCGATACCGGCACTCTACTCTCTCCACACAATACCAGATGAGCATTAATAATGAAGTGCCTAGGGGCCCTGTCTACTGCTCCAAGCACCTCATACTGCCGCTCCTTCCTTTCATGGTACAAACAGGCCACCCTCTTTCCATAAGAGGATCCAGAGGGTTTCACGGGACATTCCCTTGCAAAATGCCCACCCTGGCCACAATACAAACACAGACCCATCTCTCTCCTTCGTTTCTTCTCCTCATCAGACAAAGGCCCCCTTACTCCACCTATCTCCATTGGCTCAGACTCTCCCTTTGTCTCTCCAGCTCCCAGGGACTTATTCTCGGGCTTCACAAACCCTCCCCGTGGCGCCTGATAACGACTCTTCTCCCCCCGTCTCTCCGCTAGGCGATGGTTCAACTTGACTACGAGATCGATAAAAGCCGCACAGTCAGTTGGGGGATCTACTACCTGTGAGACTATGTCCTTCAAATCTTCGGACAATCCCTGATAAAATAAAGAAGTCCTCTTATCTTCGGGCCAATGTGTCTCCGACACCAAGCGATTGAAGGTAGAAATGTATGTTAATAGGTCCTGACGTCCTTGCCGCAATTTCAATAGTTCTGCGTCACTTGCCTGCATAAAGGCGTGTTTTGCGAACAAGCCACGCATCAGTTCTTTAAATGCAGGATAGTTGGTGAGTACCGGGTCATCCCTATCTACTAGGGGTATAGCCCACTGTGCCGCTGTACCAGCCAAGTATGATATTGTGAACGCCACTTTGGCCGAATCATTGGGAAAAGCAGTTGGTTTGCACATAAAGTGCAGTTGGCATTGATTCATAAATGTGCCAAATCTGGCGCTATCCCCTGCCAACCTCTCTGGTGGTGCCAATGGGACAGGAACAGGAGTGTTAACAGTAACTGCTACCGGTACCCCCCCACTAGCTCCCTGCCCTTGCCCACTAGAATATTGGAAAGTGGCTGGATGTATCACCTGAGCCTGAGGAGTCCTAAGCTGCACCCTTTCCCTACTAAGCAGTGCCCCAACCTCTTGCTTCATAGCCACATTCTCTTGTCGCAAATCATGGATCTGGCTCTGGAGGGCAGTCAAAGCACCCATGACATCCTGTAAAGTGGGAGTTGTACCGGCCGCAGCCCCCACGTCCTCATCCATCGTCGCTCAGGCAGTGCAATTATTACGTGGGCTCGTTATTCTGTTGGCTCCTGCCCGACTATGCCCATGCACTGCAGGAGCGAAGAAAGCCCCGTTCCTCTGAACCTACCACTCCGTGGCCCACACCATAGATAGTAACATGGGCCAACGGACTAGCAAGGGACAGGGGGCGGGAATGAGGGAAAGACAGACAAGGGATCCTAGGTCTTCTCTCCTAGGAGAAGGGTCCTTCTGCCGGGACCACGTTACTCCACGTACTGTATCACAGGGGACTGGCTAAATCACCATCTGCCACACAAAAAAAACAACAGATGTCAGCAGTGTAAATACATCAGTCCTCTTTCTCATCTCATGCACCCACATACCACCCCATTACACTCCTCCTTACCACTTAACACTGTGATAATCGCCGGGTGGAGTACTCCGTCCTGGAGTATATACGATGTCCAACAGGCAGGCAGGGGCAAGAGGGCAAAATCAGGGGAAGTAAGGGCTAGGCGGCAGGGGGGGATCACGCTAAAGGAAACTTGGGACCAATGGGGGTCAAACGGAAAAGGAGGAAAAAGTCGTAAAAACAACTGAAAAAACCTCAGTTTGGTGGTCCGCTATGAGTCTTCCTTGCGTACCGCCAAAAAGGAGACCAAACCAGGTCAACACGGGGAAATAATCACAGCACAACACAGGCTTCGTTGTGCACTAGCCAGAAACCGGAAACGCCCAAACCGGCACTCCGCCTCCGCACAACAAGATGGATAGACTGCACAAGAGGCGGAAGTGCGGGGCAGCGTCAACAAGACAAAACAACACCAGGAACCACCGGGTAATCCAGCCGGACCACCGATTCCCGCAAGAAGCGCCGGAGCCCCAGACACTCCTTGATCCCAGCCGGGATAAAATGACTCCAACCACACAAAAGGTAAACACAAACATAAAACGAGACAAAACAAAAGTACACAATACCAAAACCCAGGAGCAAACAAGCAATGAAAAGGGATCAAGGGAATTCAAAAAAGAAGGGGGGACAAGGAATATCAAGGGATTATCAAGAGTCAAAAACGAAACGGGAAATATCACGAGCCCGTGAATGCTGCAAAGTTCCCAAGGTACTAATACAGCTCCCAGCAAGAACCAGGAACCACAATTCAAGATAACGAGCACCGGGAACAGGGAAAATCAGCCTTTTAACCCCACCTAGCATCACATGGGCTCTGTGTACATGGCAAGAGAAAGAGGACTACGGGGCAGGATCCTAACATTTTCCCTATTCTTTCCTTCTCTTTTACCCAGGACCATGGCAAAGGGAGCCGGCAAGTCCAAGGGCAAAACTACTGCCCCCCGTAGCCGGCTTCCTTCCATGAGGTTAAGGGGGGAATCAGCAAGTCCCAGGGAGATCTTCAGAGCAGTGGATGTGGCCGCACTGGTGTTCATTGTACAGCGCCACCTCCCCAAGACCGTCGCGGCAGGCCCGGTACCGGGTACGGGCTCCGGGAGCGTCGCCAGCTATGGGGGAAGGTGTGCCGGGCCATGTTTAGGGAGTCTGGGGTCCGGAGCACCTACAACCAGGCGACGCACCGTGGTCAGACATCCTGGACCGGGAACACGACCTGCTTGGTGTGGAGATCCCTGGGCTTGGTGAGTACTAGTAGCTATTTGATCACTTCTTTGTTTTCTCCTGCTCTGTGTTATAATATTGCAAATATTTGTTTTTTCCAAAGAGTAAGAATGCTGCCGATTACATTGCAGGTAAATTATGTTTCTAAAGGTTCTGTGATTGCAGGTGCTCGCCTACTTACTGGCGGTGCTGCTATGCTTACTTGTTTTCAATTTTGTGCTCATTTGGCCTGAGTGACTGATTATGTATGAGTGTACTTTACAGAACTGCGTAATGCTAGAAACTAGAGATTACATTGCAGGTAAATTATGTTTCAAAAGGTTCTGTGATTGCAGGTGTTCGCCTGCTCACTGGCGGTGCTACTATGCTTACTTGTTTTCAATTTTGTGCTCACTTGGCCTGAGTGATTATGTATGAGTGTACTTTACAGAACTGCATAATGCTAGACACTAGAGACTTAAATCCAGTCCTTCCTTGTACTCCTGCCACTAAGAAGAGAGAGTGGTGGTGGATTGATAGTTTGAGTATATTATGACTGGCTATTTAGTAGGAACATTTTTAGTGGTGTGCAATCATGGCGGACTGTGTCTGTCACTACACATACTGCGGAGTGCTGCCTGCCAGTCCCAGTAGAACCTTTTTGTAGTTGGTTTAGGGAGTTACATAAATTTCCAAGTAGATGGTCCGTGACTCCAGCAATACTAATATCCTAGTAGACCACAGCAGATAGGTCAACACATTTAGTGCAATTGTTGTCTATTTCCCCGAAACATTTTGTTATTGTTTTTTGAAATGTTTGATTTGGTTGAAAACAATTATCTATGTTTGTGTCTTTCTTTCATGTACATCAGATCCCCCCAGGGGCAAGAGGACAGATGAGAAGGTAGCGGCACCGGCGGAGCAGGAAGGCCAGGATAGGTCTGCCGAGGGCTCCTCTGCTGGCCCCAGTAAGTTTTCCTATTAATATTAATAATTATACTTCCTTATCTTTTACAGCACCTATTTATTCTAAACGTTCCTCGTAATTCTATTTTTTCCTAAATAGTCTTTGATCTTCTTGTAGACTGTTTCTAAATTTTTATCCTGCCTCTACTATGACTCTCTGTGGTACTACTAGATTATTATTAGTCTGTCTGTGTAGCTAGCTAAGCTTGCACAGTTGGCAAAAGGTGTTAAACAAAACTCCTATTCTATTCAGCAATAGCCCTAGGCACTGAGTGCAGTCCTCTGGGTTGTCCATATTGTCTATTGAAGTCTTCTAAATGTTTATGCTTTGACAATTCCCAACAATAAAATGTCAATGGCCACCAAGAATAAGATACTAGTTTACTTTTTGATTTGATAGGAGGACATACTACTACTGTTGCAGGGACTATTCTGCACATACAGAACTATGGACAAGAAATAGGGCATTGGTGATAATAGGCGCAGTTAGACTTTCCAATTTCCACATACCTCAGTCATAACAGAAGTTGAACCCCCAATCTCCTTATACTGAGACTAGCTAGTGTGTCAGAGTCATTAATTATTTAGCTCCCGAATGCAGCGATGGTCCCCAATGATGATTATAGAACCCAGAACATAAGACAACGGAGTCAGAGTCCTCTCCCGACCTCTCAGAGTCACGGAATCATGCTTGCAAATTGCAAACCCTTTCGCTCACTCACTCATGACCAAAAAACCACAGAGTTTATGTAAGTTTTAAAGCTTTATTAAAAGTAAAACAACTAGCTCTGTATGTACTCAGTAGTCCGTACATTACATTTCAATTGTGCATTATATAAAAACATGTATTACAGTCAAATTCATTCATATAAGGTAAACAGTGAAGTCAAACTGAACAGTGGCTGATTTTACACATTAACTGTGGGAGACCCCTCACCTGGTTGGAACTTAAAGTACTGGTGGTGATGATGATGATTAACATAACAGATATAGCTCTTGTTCGTAGAAGGCAAGCTTCTGTCTGTCAGTTGTGCCAAAAAGTGTAGCTTCTTATCATGGCTAAGCATTAAAAAAAACACCCTACCCTTCCGAAAGGGGAATTTTTAGTTTAGACTAGAGAGTCACAAATAATTAAATTTGTTTATAATAACATATACTTTAATTCCTAGACAAAATAGGGAGTGGTGTATGGCATCTAAAATTTTCACATGTATTTTCTAGGCGTAACACCATCGGAACAGCCAACCACCAGTGCCGGGGCCAGCGCGGAGGCGGTCACTCCAGGGGTAGATGCGGTGCCAGGAGGAACTGCTGTGGGGGGTGCCACGGTGGTGGGGGGCAGTGGTAAGCTTAAGCTATTATATTCCTTCCTTATTGAGATTGCAGAGTAGGCTCGCTGCAGGGGTTTATATGTTGTACAGTACAAGTAAGTACACTTTACTGTTAAGAAGACTTTACAAATTTAGAACGTAAGTTTTTGTCAACCAGGTAGAACTTAGAACTGAAGACAGTCACCCTTGACTTCACATTAGCGGCAGGAGTTGACGAGTAACCAATGGCCTCCTCTAAATTTGACTTCAACTCAGCTGTCAAAGTTTTATCGAGAAACCAAGTCAGATCAGAGATGAACTTGATGGATGGGATGAACGAAAAGGGAAAGAAGGGTGTAAGGAAGGACAAGCGAGTAAATTAATGACTGGCAAAGAATGATACATGTTTTTTAATGCAGGCCCAATTGGCTGTGAATCTGATGCATGGCCGGTTGAAGGCTGAAGCAAGGATGGGTGGAAGAAGAAAGAAAATAGGACTGCCTGGGTGGGTGAAACAGAAAATGTATGTGTGTGCAATATATCCTTTGGTGCAAATTCAAATGCAAGTCAAGCGCGGATGCATGGCTGGCGGCTTTCAAAAAACAAAAAAAGGGTGTTTTTTGGTGAGAAAAAGTAAGGGTTGTCCATTAAGAAGAATGATTGACATTTACTTTGAATGGATGGATGCCTGGATGGTATCTCCCTCATAGATACCATAGGTGTATGTACAGTAGACAGAGTAGACGGTCACTGGATGAAGACTAAGAGTGTTACTTTGAAGAGCATGTAACACCGCACGTCCGTGCCAGGGTAGCAAAGCCGAGGAAAGTAGAAGTTGTAATTCTTCAGAAAACTTTCTTGACTAACAGTAGTTTTCAAGCACAGCACATATTGTGTATCTACTATATAGTTCACATCATCAAGTCAAGTCACAACTCAGTGCCTTCCTCCGGCGATTACGGAGACCACTCACTACCTCTGTTAATACATTTTTTTCAACTCTGTCATTCATGTGTGGCCTATCGGTGTTCACTCAATAAATAAAAACAAAGCACGTAAAGTCATCCCTTATATAAGCAAATATCCTGGGAAGGGATAGATGATCATATTATCTTCTTCATTTTTCATTTGTAGTAGTCAGGGGCAGGGCAGGGTGAAAATTAAATTAATTGAGCAGTAGCCCTTGTAACAGAGTATGGCCAGTGCCACCCGTAATAGAAAAGTAAGAGCTTCACCACCTGCATGTACTGGACTGATAACAGTAACGCAAGTCTGCGTCATCATGGCTTGCGTCTGTTTTTCTTGGGTGCAAGCTGACTGTGCTGGCATTATGCCGACTTCCACAAGTTTACGTACTAATTTCGCTAAACAAGAGAGAAGAAGACTGGTGTACTGTCTGAGTCTAATGTAGTGAGTCCATATACTGCTAATAGAGTTCCTGAACCTCCCACTAATGTTAGAGCAGAGGCCGACGAAGTGGGAGGTTAAATAGATACATGCCACAAATGTTATGTACTTTGTTTGCAAGTTGCTAGTGCTACTGTGACACAACTTTCTGCTTAATTATTTTGTGTTAATCTTAAAGAGCATTGGTTACAGTATGTTTTTCTTTCTTCATATAGATGCTCCTTCCAAACTAACAAGGAAGGAGTTGGCTAGACGGGCCCGGCAACGGAAGCTGGAGGCAATTGTCGCCAAATATCGTCGGCTGGTGGCCCAGGAGGAGGAGGAATCGCAGTCGACATCGACAACAGCTGCATCCTCCTCTGCTCTCCCTGGGTCATCCGGTCAGCACAATCCTCCAGCGGTACGGCGCCGTGGTCTGGCAGCCACCCGCTGCCGCCGAGCAGCGACAACAACAGCTGCCCCCCACGGTGCCTGCAAGGCAAGGATGCACCATTTGTCCCCTGGGTTGAGGCTTGGGCATTTTCCATTAGCGAGCCGGGGGACTGCGAGGACCAGCAATCTCCACGCTGCCCAGCTGGTTCCTCTTCCCCCGGCGGACACGCCCACGGACACGCCCACCGCACACCGGCTGATAACCTTTCGTGACACCCGCTTCGCGGGTGCCACTCACTTTCCCTTGCTGAAGCGTGCTGTTTGTTGCGTCCAGGAAGGGGTAGAACTCTGTTCAAACCTTAAAGCCTGATCTTCTGCGTGCCGCCTCCCCTCAACGAGGACTCGCTGGTGTGAGCGAGCCCTGCAATCGGCAGGGCTAGCTTAGCGCTCCCAGCTCGAGTCCCCTGGGTTAAGGCTTGGGCATTTTCCATCAGCGAGCCGGGGGACTGCGAGGACCAGCAATCTCCACGCTGCCCAGCGGGTTCCTCTTCCCCCAGCAGACACGCCCACGGACACGCCCACCGGCTGATAACCTTTCGTGACACCCGCTTCGCGGGTGCCACTCACTTTCCCTTGCTGAAGCGTGCTGTTTGTTGCGTCCAGGAAGGAGTAGAACTCTGTTCAAACCTTAAAGCCTGATCTTCTGCGTGCCGCCTCCCCTCATCGAGGACTCGCTGGTGTGAGCGAGCCCTGCAATCGGCAGGGCTAGCTTAGCGCTCCCAGCTCGAGTCCCCTGGGTTGAGGCTTGGGCATTTTCCATCAGCGAACCGGGGGACTGCGAGGACCAGCAATCTCCACGCTGCCCAGCTGGTTCCTCTTCCCCCGGCGGACACGCCCACGGACACGCCCACCGCCAACAAGTACTTAATTGACATCGCTCCACCCGCGTCGCGGGACACGCACGGGGCGGAGCACGGGGCGAAGACCGGGCAAAGAGCGGGCCGTTTGAGGCCGTTCGAGAACGTGAGAGTCCGGTCCGGGCCCCACCTCTAAGCCTTAAATCTTGGATATCCAAATACAGGTATCTACCATTTCTCTGAAGTCACCTACAACTTACTATTGCATCTACTGAAAATGAACACGAGAGCAAGTAAGCAAAAAAAACTTTTAAAAAACGGGGTAGGAGAAAAACTGTTAGGACCAATGGATGATTTTATTTCTAAAGCAAGCACATTCATTGACCCAAGTATAAGTCTGATTGAGGGGAGAGTTTCAACTGAACTCGCAATCGCAAGGCGATCCTCAATGGGACTATTAGCAACTGCAAGAACCCCAGATACACAGTCTGCCCCGACACAAACAACAGTGGCCACAAACAGACTTAGTCTCCCAAATAATGTAGATCTTTCAGCATCTCAACTTTCTGTAACATTTTCAGAAAACGAGTTAGAAAAAACTCCCGAAATTTTCCCTGATCATACCCCGGAAGAAGTAAGGCAAGCCAGAGGGAGGAGGGAGGGAGCTATAAAGAAAAGGAAGGATAGGGAAAAGCTTGATAACACCCTAAACACCAAAGTGATCGATCACATAGACCTGATCGACACTACAAATCCGGCAGCACTATCCCATCAGACTGCTGAGCCAAGCAATAATGTGATAACGATCCATCATCCACCACAGAACCTCCAAGATAACGCCACCTTAGAATCCCCCCCCACAAACAACGGGTAAGGAAAGAGAAGCATCAAGGCTAATTAAGGAGATAGCTTCCCTCTTAGATTCCTTTATTCGCCCATTAGAGACTAGACTGCGTAACATCGAGGCCCAACTGACAAAAATCTCTGGTTACCTCAAGGCAACACCTCTACAGGGACTGCCAAAAGCGGGTTCAAACATCTCAGCCACTCTGCCCACACACAAGAAACCTACAACTTTAGCTGCTCCGCCGCCTAAACAGCAACCCATAGTAAAAGCCCCTACAGCACCAAAGGCTCCTCCTGTACAGAAACCTACGTCCAAGGTTCTTACAATTCCCCCACAAAACAACACCATACCTAATACACCTGAAGTAAACGTGCAAACCACAAATACGCCGGCCCCCAAAACTCCTGCCATCAAAAAGACAAATCTCTCAAATAACAAAGGAGCTTTGAGAGGGACTACCGATAACAGGCACTCTTTAAACATGCCACCTGAGGCATGTCCATACCTGGTAGTAATGACGGGGGTTCCCGAACTAACGGGAGAGGGGACGGAACCCAACTGGTCATTGAAGAACAAAGTACAGTATTGGCCGAACACAAATCGACCTGTTCCGCCAACCTGGAAAAGTAGAATAACATCAGTCTGTAGGACCCCGTGGGTGGGGCACAGGAAAAAAAGTATCCGGGGAGATTGTATAGTGATCACTTTTGAGGATCCTAGCATAGTTGAGTATATCTGTTCCTGGGAATATAATAACACTTCTGGAGGGATCGCTACAATATCCCTTTCCTATTTCTACCCAAAAAGATATTATAATAACTATACAAATGATGCCGATAACATCTGGCGAAAACCAATCCCACAACCATGGGAACTAGACGTCGCTGGCCCAAAACTATTTCAGCGACATAGTGATCCTGATAACTCTTGGTGGTCAGCAAACCAGAACTATCAACAAAACGAGACCCTGTGGCAGACTGTGGGACCACAAAACAGAGTCAGAAACTGGGACCAGTGGGAGAGACCGCTCTATCAATCATACAGACCCAATAATAGAGACACCACATACGGGCAAAACTGGCCAGGCATACCGACCATGAATCGGTTTAGTGGCCTGGAAATGGTCGACTGACCACAAGTCAAATCCCCGAAGCCCCTACATACAACCCCGCCCACATCCAATGTCTCCCCAGCTCTATCAGAATCCAAAAAGGCAGACTCAGAAAAGGAAACCTTACAGCTCCCGGTGATCTTTTGAAACATTGCAGGCCTCCGACCAAAAATAGAGGATGGTTCGGCCGCCCGATTTTTGGAGGATGCTAAAATCATATGCTTACAGGAGACATGGGCCACAATGCCCTTACATCTTGTAGGATACAAGACATATCCATCCCCCGCCCTTCCAAGTAGCTCAGGCAGACCTGGGGGGGGGGCTGGTAACCTACATAGCGAACACAATAACCGACCTGAAGGTATTAGAGGTAGATCTATTTCCAAACTTCCAGTTGCTCACTCTCATAATTGGGAAAAAACTTATCATTATGATAATCAATTTATACAATAACCTAGATGATGATAATTTCTTAACCACCCTTTCTTTAATCCAAGAAAAAATCACCCAACATCGGCACCTTTATGAGAGAAAGGGTAATGCTCATATAATTTGGGGAGGGGACTTTAACTTACACCCCTGCCCGAACAATCAGACCTGTGGAATGGTGGACGAACACGAGAACCCACTCGTCCACTTTCTCCACTCAGGAACGGGGCTAGCTATGAACAAGATACTCTCAGACCTGGAACGTCAAATAATAAACCCTACTCTACCACCAGATAACAAACTAGAACCTACCTATCGAGGAAGGGGGCACGAGTCCACAGTTGACTATATAATTATTACAGAAGGTCTAAAAGAGTTAACCAGTAATTTTACAATTCTGGAAAATATCCTAAGCGACCACTCTGCTTTAAGCCTGAATCTACAAATGAACCAACCAAGATCACTTATGGCGACAATAGCAAACACCCTATCACAAAACAGGCTTGATCTGGGCAAAAACAACGGATACACTATAAAATGGGAGAAAGTGGATCCCAACAACCTCACTAACACTTTAGTAAAGTCCGCTTATAACAACATTTTGATTTGCCTGGATCCCCATGCAGAACCAAAGCAAATCCTGGAAAATTTTAGGATGATACTAGAACAAGTTAAAATACTGTTGACCAAAGTACCCAAACAAAACAAACCAAGCACTACAGGTTGGTTTAATCATGACTGTACCAAGGCACAGACACACCTGAGAAAAGCACTTGGAAAAGCAAATAGAGTTCAAATAGAGATTCAACATCTCCGGCGGGAGTACAACAATGCCAGAAAGGCAAGGAAAAAGGAGTTGAAACTGTCCTTGTGGAACGCCCTGCATAAAAGTGTACTCTTGAAAGATAGTCAGTCATTCTGGAGAATTGTTAAGTCGCCCATGTTATCGGACTCTAACACTCCACAGATCGACGTGGCCATCGATGAGGAAACCTGGGTGAATCACTTCTCAAAAATCTTTGAACTAACATCATTAATAGAAGAATGTCATTTTAACCTTCCACCTGTAGTATTTCCAATACCGATAGACTTCGAACTACAGGATGTTGAAATGGCACTATCAATGAGCAAGAGTGGTAAAGCACCTGGCCCCGACGGGGTCCCAGTGGATCTATTTAAACATCTTCCTGATCTTTGGGCACCAATACTCACAAGAGTTTGCACAGCAGCAGCGAAACTCGGCCTGTTGG